>NC_086247.1:148213844-148941908 GCF_021018805.1 Prinia subflava | reverse complement strand
TTGACTAAAAGAGCTGAAACCTGTGTAAGGGTGGCAGACATGCAGCCACAAAATCAAAATATTCACTAATAGGAACAGAAGAAGACTGCTGATAACCCACATGTTCTCCATTACATTCTTATTTGGGGGGGAAAAGGGTGAGAAAGTGCTTTTTTGTTTGTTTGGGCTTTTGAGTGTCACTTAGCATAGAATTAAAAATATTAGTAGATTTAGTAAGTGTACAATACAAATACAAAAACATAAAGTATATTTTCAAGCCTCTGTGTACACAAGCATATCTAAACAATATAAATGCAGTAAAGTCCTGGTTGAGGAGAAACTGCTGCGATAACATTCACCTCTGCCCCTGAAGCACACAGATCTTATCACTGAAGATAAAGGACTGGATTCTGCCTGGAAAGGGGTGTGGAGACTCCCAGGAAGTGAGGACTGAGATCTCCGTGGCATTTGCTCCACATAGGAGAGGCTGGAGCACATCCCTGCTGTGCCCTTTCCATCAGAGCACAGAGGCAGGGGCAAACCACAGACACAAAAATTGGGATATAAATCACCATGGCTGTACTGCCTCCATCGGCTGGGAGGGGCAGGCCCTGCAGGATGTGAAATATTTTACTGACAACCAAAGCTTTGACATTGACACTGCTGTAGCTTTTATAAGCTCCCATAACCAGTAAGGATCTTCCACAGCAGCAGTGCACAAACATCACAAACATCCACTCATTATAAAGAGTTTATGGGATTCAGTACTCTAAAAGGATCAGGATTAATCATTTTAATGACTACCTAAGAGCTCCAGAGATAAAGCTACTGCCAACAGATACACTTTGGCACACAGAGCCAAATTAATTTCTTGCAGGACTTACAAGTGTTTCCTGCATGGATAAGCGTATCAGCTGATGTGGGACCATGTTACCCCGTTACACTACATGCATTATAACAGACTTTATCTTCACAGATGGGTAAAATCAGCTTTTAAAACATCCTGCCAAACCATGCGAAGGAAATAGGAACCAGCTGAACTCTGAGGACACTCATTCCTTGTTTCTAAGCGAGCAATTAAAAAAAAAGGTATTTCTCAAAATCATGGGAGGGTTCCATGAGATCTGAATTGCATCAAGAATGAGATAAGCGGCAGTGAAGTACAAAGGAAAAAAAAACCAACACTGCTTTAGTGTCTTGGTGGAGCACATGTACCCCTAAAATTATGGCTTTTAATTAAGGAGACTATTTGAATATTTATCCAGGCTACAGAATAAAAGTAATGGAAGGCATTAAGAAACTCACTTTACTCTTTTACAATGGAATCATCATACTGGCTATTTGTTTGCTTAAGCAAGCATTATATATTCATAGTATTTCATATACATTTCATTATATATGAAATAAACATATTTGCAATTATTTTTACATTTATTATATATAGAATATAAAAAAAACACATATCACATCTAGTAAGCTGCAGTATTAGTGCACAGATATGATAAAATCAGTTCAAAAAGATCACAATGGTTTGGGTTGGAAGGGACCTTAAAGAACATCTCATTCCAACCACTGCCACAGCAGGGACACCTTCTACCAGACCAACTTGTTCAAACTCCCATCCAGCCTGCTCTTGAACACTGTCAGGGATGGATAATGAGATTTTCTTATTCTGTGCAAGACTTAAAGATGAAAAGTGCTTAAAATTAATGCAATCATATTATTAGGATGCCGATCTTTATATGGTAAAATTCTCATGTGTTGTCAACAGGTTGAGCATGGTGATAAATTAAACTTCTTTCCTTTTTCTATGCATGGAATTTATTTTGAGGCCTAAAATATCCTGATTAAACCATTAGAAACTATAATTATATGCAGAAGCATCCTAAACTGACTATTTTGGATGGTTTTGCTTACCAGTAGAACAGGTGCATCCAAGCTAATAATAGTTCTCATTTCCATAAACTTCAACCAGCTCTCCTGCCACGTAAGGAATCAAGTTCCTGCATGCCTGAGAGGGGTCTTTTGTAAAATCCCCTTCTTCCAGCCTCATAGGTTTGGAACAAATTTCTCCAGCTCTCTCCCTTTCAAAAACTCTATGTAGAAGCACCCTAAATGCTCAGCCATTGGGAATTAAATCATGAGTGGTTTTAATTTTCCATTAGCAGCTAACGGATATAACAGCCACTTAAAACTCCTTTACTGGAACAAAGTCCTGTCACTAACCAAGCAGGTGAAATAATAAGAAAAAAAATCCAGCTTCTAGTCAAGTTTTATGAATGTTTATCATGGAATGGTTTGGGTTGGAAGGGATCTTACAGATGCTGTCATTCCACCCCCTGCAATGGGCAGGGACATCTTCCACTATCCCAGGTTGCTCCAAGCCCTGTCCAACCTGGCCTTGAACACTTCCAGGACTGGGAAGTTTCTCTGGGAAACACAAAAAATCTGGATCTAAACTTACAGTGCACTGCTGAGCCACAGATCAGTGTCATGTACATCAACTGTCATTGGTACATGAGGTGAAAAAATACCACACAGCACAATGAGACACGACAAAACATCACAAACCAGCACAAAACCACCTGTAAAAGCCAGCTTTTGTGCTAAGCAGTGCTTGGAGAACAAAAGTAGGAGTTAAAAAAGGAAACACTGAGCTCTTTGATGCATGCTGCTATCAGGGAAATACTAATTCATAAATAGGAGTGCATCAAACAAATATCAAGGTATAATAAAATCCCCTTCCTTAGGGGTGTAACCTGTAAAAACTTGTTTATAGCACAGGCATTCTTCATATTTTAATGCATGCCCAGTTTTTTTCTGAAAAGGTAAGGGAATTCTTTATATAGAATTGACAGAGTGCTTCCCTTAACCACAGAGAACACTAAATGTTCTAAAGATACACCCATTTCCTCTGTGTGATAAATGATGTGTCCAAAAACCAAACCCACCTCTGTTTTGAAAGCTCCTAATGCTATGTCAAGCCTAATCAATATTTCATTGGATCACACTGCACAGGTACAGTGACACTGGCACTTGCCACTAGGCAGCTTTGCACATTGATAAAGCATTAAATCTTTTCCACAGAGAAAGCTGTAAAAACATCTAAAGGGCTGGCAGTATCACAAAAAAGAAGAAAAGCATTGAGAACCATAAAATAAAACTATTTTAATGACTTTTTCTGTTGAAGAGTCTTGACTTTTCATCACTTTGGTGGAGACTGGAATTACTTTGGTAATTCCAGTCTCCACCAAGGCTACAACAATCTACTCACACCTACACGTGAGCCTAAACCACAGGTTTAATTCTCCCTCAAGTGTGTTGGGAATGTCTACACCCACCTGACTGCCTGTGCCACGGGTTTCCTTCAACAAATGCTGCTGGAGCTGGCAAAGAACACTGCTGAAATTTGAGAAGAAAAAGCCCTGCTCCTTGCTCATGTGTGCAGAGAGAGAGAGCGCGTTTTACAGAAGCTAAGCAGAAATAGGATGAGAAGCAGATCAGAGAACCACGGAATGATTTGGGTTGGAAGGGACCTTGAAGATCACCCAGTTCCAACCCCTGCCCTGGGCAGGGACAGCTTTCTCTAAATCAGGTTGCTCAGAGCCCGGTCCAACCCGGCCTTGAAAAAATCCAGTGATGAACCATCCACAGCTTCACTAGAAAAACTATTTCAGTGTCTTACCACGCTCGCAGTAAAGAAATTCTTCGTAATATCTAATCTAAACCTAGTCTGGCACCGGACACAGCCGAGACAGCCGCAGCAGGAATCTGCAGCTTGGTCGCTGCTGAGAATTCACCAAAGCAGGTCTGGGCGCACCGTTCTCTCGGTCCCAACTCACCTCCCCCCGTGCTCTGCCGCTTTTGATCGGAGCTGCTTCAGCTCTGCCTCCTGCGGGCTGCAGAACCCGACCCTGTCGGGCAGCGAGCAGCAGATCAGCCCCCGCGGTGCCTCAGGCGGCCGGCGGAGGCGGGGGAGACACCCTGGGGGCGTGCGGCGCTGCCCGCCCTCACCGCAGCGCCGTTGCGGGAGAGCGAGGCGACTGCGCTACCATAGAAACCCCCAAGGCCCGACATCCTGCAGCCGCTGGTGTAGCCCGCGAGGCTCTGGGCTCCCCTTGAGCCGTGCCGGCCCTGCCGCGCCCTCACCTGCACTTTCCGCCGCCCCGCCGTGTTCTGCCGGTGGTGCGCCGCCATCTTGCATGTTGACACTCTGGCGTCATGTCCGACCGGAAGTGCCGGCCCCTCGCCCGGCCCGCGCGAGGCTTTTATACGCGAGCGGCAGGGGTGGGCGTGGCCAAGGGCGCGCGGCCGCTGGGGGCGTGGCCAGCGGCCCCGCCCTGAGGCCGTGCCCGCCATGTTGCCGCCTCATGAGGCGCCGCCTCAGCCCCGCCCCAGGGCGGGTCAGGTTTGTCCCTTTTTCCGGTCCCGCTGCTCTTGTTTTGTTCCCGTGCACCTCCTGATGCTCCTGCGGTGTGTTCGTGCCACTTTGCTTCCTCTCGAGTGGTGGCGAAAGGCATGTGTTGAAATAAGAAAGGGCCCACTCGAATAAACAAAATCAGCGGTTTCAGCTGCCAGTAATAATCAGGGGGTCTTCTATCGGTAGTTTTGTACTTCGTTGATAATAGCCAGGGATTTCTCTGTGTGGGATATTCTTGTCGATTAAGAAACAGGGATGTTGGTTAGGGCATGGTGCTGTTAACTCCCGGGTTGTGGGTTTGATCCCTGGCTGGGGCATTCTCTTAAAATTTGGACTCCATCGTCCTCGTGGGTCCCTTCCAGCATAGAATATTTTGTATCTCCTGTATCTACTGCATGAGGAGCTGTATGAAGTTGTGTGCAAGACTCTGTTCTTGGCACACCATTTCTTAGACTGGTTACATCTTTGTGGTAGATCAGTAAAGGTGCTAATAATCAGTGAAAAAAAATACTGTGAGAGATGAACTATGAGGCGTTAGGGATGAAATGATGTATTCAGGTATTCCTATTCAATGCTGGCTGCAAGGATAAGTAGAAGATAATATTTATTACTTCTGCTGATTTAAACTTTGCTTGTTTTGATACAGATAATTTTTTCTCGCAGTGCAGAACAGTGTCCTCTGCAGGTGGAGTGTGTGGTTATGAAATGAGACCTGCCTTGGCCCAAGTTCTTCCTTAACTGCAGCGTTTCACAGAATCATGGAAAGGTTTGGGTTGGAAAAGACTTTAAAACTCATGCAGTGCCATCCCCTTCCATCCCAGGTTGCTCCAAGCCCCATCTCCAACCTGACCTTGGACAATTCCAGTGACCCAGGGACAGCCACAGCATCTGTGGGCACCCTGTGCCAGGGCCTCACCATCCTCACAGTGAAGAATTTACCCCTAATAGCTGAACAAAAATCCAGTATTTACTGGTTAGATTAATCAAATTAAAGACAAAATGAATACCACAATAGTCATTTCTCTCCTTTAATCCAGCAGCAAGGGTTGCAGTTACAGACACAGCACTTCCAGAGAACCACTGCAAAGGCTCGTTGTACATTATTTATGTGGATGTATTTTTGTGGCTTTTACAGCAGATTTTGGACATGATGGAGTCTAAAACTGTGGGTTGTTTTACTTGAATGCCTTGCTTATGCAGACGTAGAATATGGTATCTCAGGAGATTTTAGTCACACAAAACATTGAAATCATGTTTTAAATCACCAAGTTTCACATCCCATAAAGAACAGCCTAAATACTGTATTTTCAAACAGTTGCATCTGAGTCATGCCCATAAATTATGTATAGCCTACAACACTTTTGGTTTCAAGCTATGTAGAATCTACCACATCCTTTGGGTATTTTTTCCATGATTATCTGATCTTAAAATGGATGTCTTTATATCTTGAATTTTTGTAGCTCTTATCCCAAGTAGAGAACCTATTACAACTTTTCCTGGAGGATTACAGAGGCCTTTTTTTAATACTAAACATTTTCTATTGTAGTTGTATAATTATATATTTTAAAAATGGGGTTGGGGGTGATGTCCTAAAGCCAATTATCATTTATCCCCAAACAGCATCAGCTCCACTGATGTAATTGCTGGAGATGTCTATTTAGTCCCTAGTTGCAACAGATGGGGATTCCAATACCTTCATCTGTAACATCTTGTACTGTGTCACTGTTCTCACTGCCAAAAAAGGGTTTTCTTGTGCTTCATCTGAATTTCCTGAGCTGCAGCCTCAGCCTGTTCTTGGTTCACTCCTTGTGGACATGAAGATGAATTTATGCCACATTTCTTCTTAACTGTTATGGTGTCATGTTTCCTTCCATCTTCTCTCCACTGGACAAAATCATTCTTCTCAGGCTCCAAATCATTCCTACAGTGTGTTTCTAATAGTTTTTTTAACATTTGAATTCTGTGACTGTCAAGTCTTATGAGAGAGAATGCAGGAGCACACAGAGGAAGCTGGGAAATCCTACAGCATTCTAGAAGTCACTGTTATTAAGGAAATAAAATCTTTATATTCTTCCTTACATGACTTACTCTTCATTAGAATGTTTATTCACTCAATGCATACATCCTGAGCATTCCCATTCTTCCTTTTCTCCTTATCTCAACGTCCTGGTGTCACTCCTGGGACCTGTTTGGTTCTCCACCACTTCCTTTTTGGCTCAGCAGCAGTTTGCTCACTGCAGCGTTCTCAGAAATTCACAATTTAGCCTAAGAAGATCAGATTTTCATGGAAATTGAAAAATAATCCCTAGACTCATATAAACATCATATTCTTTCTCTTCCAAAACCTAAAGCAAACACCTAATGTTATAGACCAGCTCCTGTTACCACTTTCCTGCTAGGAAATAACACAAACATGATGAAAGGCTGGAAGGTTTCCTGCATAAGAAAGAAAACCATTTTTAAACCATTTTTTAAAAATTTCATATTGCCTTTAGTTCAGGTTTGGTAAACATACACACAGAAACCAGAAAATTATCACTATTATGATACTCATATTTTTAGTAGCCCTCAGTGAATGTGGTCTTTGTTGGACCCAGCAGTCTCCAGAGATCTCTTCCAACCACAATGGTTCTGTGATACAAAGGCATCACTGTACATTTTTTTCACCTTAAATTTCATGACCTGATAGGTTGAACAAACACTGCACTATATACACTAATAGCAACCACAATATGCTTAAAGTTCTTCGATGCACAAAAAAAAGAGGAAAACCCATTTTTAAATTGCATAGAAATGTAAAAAGCAAATGTTCTCTGTCTATAAAAAAAGTCAATTTCAAATCAAATGTACCAAAGATGCTGACTGCTCTTAAAGACAGTATTATCTTTATTAAATGAATAATCCATTGGGGATTATGGATAATGAAGTGATGGTTGGGGTTTATGAATGAAATTAGTATTTCATTTTATCAAAGAATAACACAAAACTAATATCAGGATTTCACTAGCTCTAAGACAAGACAAGAAATCACTTAAGTCTGTGCATGAAAGTGACTGTGTTACGAGAAGTCATCAGCTTCTTAATGGACTAATGTATAGTGAAATGTAGTCAGGCACTTTTCTCAGTATTTACTTACAGGGAAAACTTCACTTTGCCTCATTCATTTCCATCCCAAAATCCAATAAATTTCCATACTTTGTGCATGACAGCATCTGAAACACTTTGACAGCTACCATTAGCCTGAAGCCACATCACAACTAAACTGAACAAAACAAGCCTTCATTTTATATTTGAAAATAAACCCAAACAATAAACACATTTAAAATTTGTCTTAGGAGATACCTTAAATCATAATCTTCCCACTGCTGTAACGAAAATGCTTCGTAGTGTGAGCAACAATCAGGTTCAGGACACCTGAATGTACACAAGTCTGTAGGATCTGATGAGATCCATCCCAATCCCAGAGGATTTGTCTCGTGTAGTTGCCAAGGCTCTCTTTAAGGTATTTGAAAAGTCCTGGCAGTCAGGTGAAGTCCCAGATAACTGGGAAAATGGAAACATTTTGTGCCTGTCTTTAAAGAGGGGTGGAAAGGAGGCTGCTGGAACTCCCACCCTGTCAACCTTCCTTCTTTGCTTGGGGAGATCTTCCTGGAAGCTGTAATGAGGCGCACAGAGGACAGGGAGGGGACTCAGGACAGCCAGCGTGGCTTCACCAAGGACAAGTCCTGCCTGACCACCCCTGTGGCTTTCTTGGGATGGAGGGACCATGTTAATGGACAAGGGAAAGGCTTGGATGTCATTTCTGTAAAGCCCTTGACATGGTCCCCCACAACATCCTTCGCTCTGAACTGGAGAGAGATGGATTCAGTGGATGGAGTATTTGGTGAAGAAGGAATTATTGTGGTTTCACCCCAGCCAGCAGCCAAAGCCCCTCAGAGCCACTTGTTCACTCCCCCACCAGCAGGATCAGGGAGAGAATCAGAAGGGCAAAAGCTGGAAAACTTGTGGGTTGAGTTAAAGTCAGTCTAATAGGGAAAGCAAAAGCCCTGCACACAAGCAAGGAAAACCAAAGCATTAACTCCCTGCTTCCCACGGCTGGGCCAGTGTTCAGCCATCCCAGGAGAGAGGGACCCATCACGTGGAACAGTGACTTGGGAAGGCAAATCCAACACTCTGGATGTTCCCCCCTTCTTCCTTCTTCCCTACACTTTTCCCTGAGCATGATGTCACATGGCCTGGAGTATCCTTTGGTCAGTTTGGGTCACTTGTCCTGGCTGTGTCTCCTCCCGTGCACCCCCAGCCTCCTTCACCAGTGTGGCAGTAGGAAAAGCAGGCTCTGTGTGAGCCTTGCACAGCACCAACAGAAACATCTCCACATTAGTTTTCTTACGAGTTGCATTCTTGACATGTTGAAGTTTAAACTTTAATTGTACAGAGAGTTAGAGTAAGAAATAGGTGTGAAATCAAATATCCCAGCCTTTGCTAGGGCTCTTGGCATTTCTCATTTCATGGTTGTGTTTGGAGGCCAATGCAATAAAAGGTGAGGCTTCATAAACTGTGTTAACGAGACTGTGTCAGAAATGCTGGAAATCTTTCAGAGATTGTAACAGCAGAATTTTGCTCTTAGCATCTGACTCTGGAGAAATGTAAAAAAATACTTCAAAAATACTAATACTGTTTTTCAGAACACTAAGAAGAAACAGATGGAATAACTTGAACTTTAGGCACTGAGATCATTTTCAGGCTTCTTCAGTGTACATTAGGTCATTAGGCAGAAAGCTACTTTGTGTAACAATGAGTTTAATGTGTACTTACCATAAAAGCTATTTCCTGTTGTTCTGTAAAGTCAATTAGCTATTTACCAAATTTCATGTCTGTCGATTTCTTATTTCATTGTGCAGCATGAAAAAAGGGAAATTGCAATCATGCAAATTATTGTCTTGATAAATACAGCATGTCCTTTATACTCTTAGATTCTTTTCTAAGGGAGATTGAGTTGCACATTTTGTTTATCTCACAGATAATTTGCCAAAGCCCCTCACTTTTTCTGGATTCATGTCCTTGGAGATTTTATATTTTACTTTCTATGTGTATTGTTTTGGTTTTACTATATAAGTAATATGTAGTTATTCTGTGTTCTAAATGTAACAAAGCACATATATTTCTATATTTCTGTATTTCCCCACCACCTTTTTTTTTCCCCTGATGTCTCCTATTACTTTTGTTCTTCTTCCAGGGTTATGATATTTTATAAGACATTCCTGGAATCTCATCTACACCTTGAAATTAGTCATCCTCAAAATTAAGGGGAATCCTGAAGCTTCTGGCCAGCAGCTGAATTAGTTCAGCCCACAAAGGATGCATTTGAGTTTGCATTGTAATAAAAGTGTGTGCATTACTTAGAGATCACTCTTAATGTCATATTCCAGAGGTTATGGTGCCTCCCAAATTGTGGGCATGCACTCCCTGTATGCCAGTTTCTGTTACAGACAGCAGGGAGGATTGCAAATTCTCTGAAATTGCAGCCAGAGTAAACAAAAATCTCTGCAAATAATTTTCATTGCAAGTGTCTCCAATGCAAATCCTTGAATTACCAAGGAGTTTGAAATTTTTTTGTGAGCAGTGAAGTACATTTTAAACATAGATTTGTAAGAAATATCATTTATGAGCTGTTAGCATCAGAGTTAGCAACTGTTACACTGCTCGGGATCTGTGTTATACTGAATTATTGCCCTCCAAAAATCTGCTGTGAATTCCTTGTGTACATAAAGCAAGGCAGGGATGCAAAAACAAAGCTCCACTGACACTATCAGGCACTAATGATTTGGGGTGTTTGAGAAGGCCACAAGTGCTCACAAGTTGTTTTGGTAGAAAATTGTCCATCCTGTTAAATACTGGTGCCATTTTATTGGTCTTCATTTGACGTGTTTTGACTTTAGCTTGAAGAGCCATCCAGTATTAAAGCTCTCATTCACCTGCAATGATTTTCTGTCAAGAAATTCTGTCTGTCGTGCAATCACTTGTTCAGGTTTACAACATTTAAACACTTCCTCCTCATCAATGGAACGTTCTGATTTTTACCTTTAAGTTACTTGGAAAACTTTTTATCCTTGCATATTGTAAGGAGGCAAAAATAACATTTGATTTTTATTAATAAAAGCTTTTTGCTATGATTATGCTATGTGTTTATTTTCATCTTGCCCAAAAGAGACAACCTCTATTCCTGTGGTGTCTATCTTTAAGAAAACTCAAAATCTCCCTGCTCCCTCTGACATGATTTCCATTCTCTGCTCCCCTGAGTCTGAGAATTTTGCTTTCAGGAGAGTATTTTGGTGTCTGTGTTCATACCTCTTTGCTGTTATGTGCACAGCTGAATTTTCTGTGTTTTGTGGGTTTTCTGTGTGAAGAGTGATTTGCATTTGCTGATTCTAATGGAGCATCATTGGCATGGCTGTGTTTATCTCAGACTCACTTGTGGTTGGTGCTGGCTAATGGACAGTGAACCATAACCATAAACTCTGTAATTAACAGTTGTGATTTGTCTCTGTAAGAATCTTGACCTAAATTAAAACACTCAAAAAGATACTTCATACCAAATTCAATTGCATTCTTTGTCAGTGGATGACATGATCTAGTTATGGAGTGTATGATTTTGTTTTGCTGGAGCCATTGCTTGAAAATATGAAATATCTTTCTCAGGCTCAAGTAATTTTCCTTCCAATGGTCAAAGTTACTGGATGTTTTTGGCCTGTAAGTAAAGTGATGTTGATTTTTCCATTAAAATTTTGATAAATGTATTTATTTTGTAAAACACTTCTTTACTCAAAGTTTCTGTTCTTGTATGAATCACACAAAGAGAGGAGAGGTCAGTACACAAATTTCTGCATTAGATTTACAGATACATCAACTGATGGCAATGACTTGTTTATTGAAATTCTTGTTCCGTTTCCTGTTGTATCCATCTGGGATCTTATGTCCAGCTTGTGATTTTAGCCAGTTTGAGACACAGTATCGTAATACGGATAGATCTTGGAGGATAATGTAGTGAGCAAGAGATTTTTGATGATCTTAACTTTAGGAATCCCACAGCAGGGGTTCCATGGTTGGCAAGTTCTTGAGGGAAAATCTCAGTCAGACAGGAAAGGGAGGTAAATTGTGCTGAATTCGTTAGGAACTAAAAGAGCTGCCCCTTTCCTATAAATGGGACAAATAGGAAGAGAGACCTTGCATGAACTCTTCTCCCTGTGAGCAGAGGCATGGGTGGTGTGTCTGTTATCCCACTGAACAGCAGACACACATTTCTGGGATTGTTCCACGGAGCATTTCTCAGTAGGTGGAAGCTGGTGGAGGAGATGGCAGGGTGAAATCTGAGGATAAAGGGTCATACAGTGGGCATGAGTTGTCAGATGCCCTGATAGCTTTCATGACTGCATTTCTGATCTGTAATTTAAAGTGGCAGCTAATGTTTAGAGTTATGGCACAGTTACAAGATACATTTAATTATGCAAAAACCTGGTTTTTTTCAGCTCTTGACATCTGTACACTCTTAGTCATTAAACTAATGGTGGTGTGCTAATGCTACCGACAAGAAATATCTGTCTTGTGCTCTGGCAATAAAAAGGAAAAAGAAAAGTGCTGTACTTTTTAGTTAATGAAGGAAACAGATCCATGTTAAGAGCACGGTGGATAAATTAACAGTAATTTCTGTAATGAATTTAATTTTCATAATTTATATAACAAAAATTATCTTTTTGTTGTTAAACATCAGCTTTTTTTTATTTCCTCAATTTTCCTCTCCTATTTCCACAGGAATAATGAATGAAAAAGGGCAGAAGAGAGTGTTGTTACTCTGAGACTGGTTTTCTGCCCTCTCTCCACTGTAAGAAATTGCCTTCCTAATGAAAGAAAGGAAATTTTCCACTGTAGCACAAGAAATGTAACTTTTCTAAGTGTTTTGTGGTTAGCTGCAAGTCCTAAACTGCTGAAGATAAAAGATCTTGTTCTCTGAGCTCTTGCTTTTTGCATTTTAAACATTACAGTGTAATGCCTGTGCCCCTTTTTTCACAGGGACAGATGGATGGAGAAGATACAGCAGAATAAATACATGGAGGTTGAGATCTTTATTTCATTTAGTGGTATTAGCTGGTACAGCACTGTAAATGTAGCAGTTATAGTGCCTTTATAGAGTGGTGCTTGAGTGATCTTTAAAATTCTACTCTCTTAATTGAACTTGTCTTGAGAACATAATCTTGCTTTCTAGAAAAATAACTTACACTGGAACTTAAAATGTCCTGTTGCTGCTTGCACCACAGAACACTTAGAGTTTTATTTCTTTTAAAACCATCTAGTAGTACCTACCCAGAAAAATGTTTAATCACTGCTTGTTTCTTTGTGTGCATTAGTGCTGCCTGGCTTTTAAGGACAGCATAGTTCCTTCAGTAGAATTCTTCCAGCAAAACCCAGAGTACCTCTCTTATCATCAGGAAAGATGATGGGAAAGATTTATATTCTACTCAATAAAAAGAAAAGAAATTTCAGACAGTAATGGGTTTTGTTGATGTAATTAAGAGAAATAACTGTACTTAGCATTAGGACTGACCATGAATGTGGGTGTGTTGCTGTCCAATACCGGTTGCTAGCAGGCTTTATCCATCACTTTTTAAAAAATAAAGGTAAGTAATTTCAGGTGAGAGGATAAATGCTGTGATTTTCATTTTGCTCAAACAAGGTTTGCATGTTTTAATGGAGGTTATGGCATGTGCTGTTTAATGCATCTTGGGCTCTGGTCTTGTGTACAACAGACAGAATATTCGAATTTCAGATTTTTCTGTGTAAGATATAATGAACATACCTTGGAGCCTGGAAATAATAAAAGTGGAAATTAACGAATGAAAAATAGTAGTATATACTCTATTTCTAACCAAAAGCTGTTAATGAAAGGCCAATATTTAATGTATGTCTGCATGGTTAAAAGCTTGGAATGAAATGTGAAATAGGAAAGCTTTTGTTTTCTTACCATTTTACACATATATTTTTACAATGGAACAAAAAATCCATCTTTGCTTTTAATAAATGTAGCTATGATTTCAGCAGAAAGAAAATAATTGATTAATATTTAGGGGGTTATTCTTCAAAAGTATTACCCAAGAAATTTTCCCTTTCTTACAGTGTTGTCAGTGAGAGCGCAAAATTTCATTTACTGTTTTCAGAGAAGCAACCAAGCTCCTCCCTCCATCCCTCCCACAGGCATCCCACTACAGAGAAAACTTTCTGCATGGGAGCTGGCTCAGGAGAAATGATGTTGCTGGGAATGGAAAGGTGAAGGTGAGAAACCAAGACTTTCTGTCTTCTTGGAGATAACAGCCAGCCAACATTACAGATCAGAGTGAAGGCTTTTTTATTTTGAAAGGGATATTGTAAGTATTTTGTTTTTGCTAAATATTTGTATACTGTTAGAAAACTCAGTTGCAGTTTATCCTAATTGATGTCTATTTGATCAAAATATTTGGGGATATATGTATACAAATGTGTGTGTCTGTATATAAACAAAATATGTGCAGACATGTTTCTAAGTATTAGATGTAGATGTGGTTTTATTTTAAGTACAGAGAGCATCTATGTAAGAAAATCTGTCATTATTGTAAAAACTCTACATTGCTGTAAATATGTAGCTTTTCCTATAATTTACATGTATCAGTGAAACATCTTGCTGAACATTGATATATTTATCATATTAATTGCTATCAATTATTGTCATATTAATTACTGTCATATTAATTATTGCCATATTAATTAATGACTGCTCTAGTTTTAGTAATTAATGATTTTACTGACTCCTCATGCAGAGTATTCCTCAAATGTGCTTTAGTATTATCTAATCTTAGTTACACTGAACTTGACATACTAAAAGTTCTTTCCCTACAGGTCTGGAATGTTTTTCTCAAACAGTATTTTTCACAATACTGGTGAGTGATTTTTTTTTCAGGATGTTTAAGTAATGCACAGTCTAGCCCATTGCATAGATTCCTGATTTTGGAAGTAATGAGTGAGTATATTCTATTACATTATTTAATATTGATACTGTGAGTCACTTTGTCTATTACATGTGTTAAAAAATCAAAACAAATGATACAAAAAACCCCCAAAACCCCAAAACAAACACACACCCCCCAATAAACAAAACCCACCAAAAAACCACACTGGCAGACATTAATCCAACCCATCCAAACACAAACTTTTCCTTGAGATGGGGTGATTAGTGAGAAGTGGAGAGTGGGGGACAAAGTGCTGGGTGGAGGAAATGGCCTTGTATTTTAGAAATAGCAGTAGTCTTCTAAAATGTGCAAGTTGGATTTTACTAAGAACTCAAATCTGTTAACAAATCTGCTCGCCCTCACTGGCAGTTAAATAGAAGGAAATGGTGATCAGAAACAGATTTTTTTTCTGCTTATTGAGACTGAGTAGGTGATAGCAGAAGCTTTTGCCAAGGTACAGAACAGAAAACGGGGAATTCCTGTCCTGTTTCATAAGGTGTTGCTTTGAGCTGCTTTCTCTTTTTTTTTTCTTATTTCAGGTGGAGAGGTGAACATATCTTTGTTCTTTATTCCCATGTGAAAGACTATACTAAATGCACACTAAAGCCAAACTAGCAGTTAGTTTACCCTTTGTTTTTTCCATCTCCAGGTGCTCACAGGAAATATTCAGTGCATGGTCCTTGACAAGGGAGTTGATAGAAATAATTTGGCACTCAGAATTGGTTGTAATCCATGTTAAAACTAGATTGAAACACAAATAAGGACATTTTTATATTTATGCTCCTACTAGTTTTCCTATTTTGAGAAACATCTCATAAATGTTCCTTACTGACTTTATAGTATTTTACTGAGCAGTTTTATCAGTTTCAATTCTACTTTTGCGGATTGTTGGATATCTTATGGTCAATAGTTTGATGACTATTTCCTTCCTGCATTTAAAAGGAACTCTGTGCTTTTAGGGATCTGAAAAGAGTTCCAAAATTCGTACAAATGGAGCCAAATTGGGAGCTGTATATAAAGCTTCAATTTGTATTTTGCTTTTCAATCTAAAAGTTTAAATTTGTTAGTTATGATCTCTACTGATTACTCAGTACCTCAGCAAGCATTTTGTAATTAATATCTCTGAAACATTGTATTAATAGACTCATTTTTGGCAGTGCTTTGCTATTCCAGAAAATTGTCTGAAAACCCTTTATCTTAAGAAATTTTAGTAGCAAATTGTACTTGAATGGTGCCCAGTGTCTGTTTCACTTAATGACTCTTTGTTCATCCCTTTCTAGTACCTTGCAGGTAATTTGTTCAGTAAATTTCATCAGTATATCTGGAATTCCTTGGGTTTTGACATGAAAATATTCTTTGTCATTTTTGCAGTACACATAAGCCAGCGAAACTAACCTCAAACAATGCCTAACTTTGTACACTGAATGCATTTCCTCTCAAGATGAGAAAACCAAGTCATTTCCACTTTAATTTAAAAGAAAAGGTTGAATTTGAAGGTGTGTTTATGCATCTATGATCCTGTAGAAAGTGGTACTTTGGTAACTGAAGGTACCATTGCATTTGTATCTGTTACTGATGAACTTGTCTCTACTACAGGACCAAAGATATCAAAACCTGTTGTAGGATTTTCAACTCTAATTTAAATGCAAATTTCTTTCATTTGCTATACTGGAAATTAGCAGATCTGAACTGTAGTCTTGCATCTGCCTCAGCAACATATTGACATAGCACATATTGACCTACAATTTCTTCACACCAACTTGTAGTCACACACCCAAGTTTCTTCTCTCATTCTCTCTTCTAGAATAAATCTTGTGCTTAGACTACTACTAAGAAAACTTGTTCTGTATCTTCCCTCCGAGCATTGGAAATTTTTGTGTCCCATGCAAAAATTGGAATTTTTTCTCAGAGTAACACTTTACTTTAGTGTCTTGTCATCAATATATGGTGAGGTGGTTGAGTTTAGTTGAGCTTCGGGAATTCCAAGTAGTCACTCTGTCTTTTTAATATCATCTTAGTCCTTTGTATTGGAAGGATTTTTCAGTCACATCCTTTTAGCTTCCTTTTTCTTAACCCAAGCTGCAATCTATAAATACTTGGCAGTTGATCAAAGGCCAAAAAGTCTTGTTCCATGTGAGCACAAGTACGTTTCTGGTACAGGTCTGCTGAAGAAATCCTCAAATGAATGTCCATGAATATTTGTCCAGTTATGACTTCTGGTCACAGTTGCTGAAGGGAATGTGCTGCATCTTTTTACTCTTGATCAATGCTTTTGTATCCTTTTTTTTTAAAAAAAATTATCTCTAAAATCCTTAATACTAAAATGATGTTTGTATTTGCTAAAACCATTTTCTTTGCTTCATTTATTTCAGCTCACATAGGTTCCTAAAAGCTGAGCTTCTCTGTTGTCCTTAAAACTGCTTTAAAGATAAAATTGATCTTCTTAGAATTATTAAAAATTGAAAAAAAAAAAAAGGAACATCTTGATTTTCAATTTATCGTTTGAGCTTTCAATTGGAAATGGGTCTGTGTGGTTTGGCAAAGTAACAGCTCTTTGGTTATGTCCTTCCATTTTGTTACCATAGTAAATTCTGATCTCTGAGTTGCGGTTCCTGATCAGATCTGAACATGCTTGGAAAGTCCCAGAGGAGGAGAAAAAACCCATCCCAAGCCCCATAAACCCCAACAAAATCATTGCACAATCATTCTTGCGTGCATATTCTTTTAAAATAAATATATCTGCATCTAAAGAAGAGAGCTGTAATTGCAAGAGAGTATTGATTCTCTAAGACGGTCCAAGAAGTAGCAGCACAGCTGGACCTCAGCAATCAAAAATGCAGTGTTTTACAGACCTGGCCGTGACCAAAAGTGTTTATTAAATGGAAGTAATCAGTTTTGACATGAGTCACAAAGGAAAATCATTCTGTAATGGGTCAAAATTTTCTTCTGTGGATGAGAACTGGTGCCATGCAAATTGCTGTCATCTACAGTAGTGGAGTAAATTCGGGCATTAGTAACTGAATACTTACAGTGATTTGCATTGTCACCTCAGTGCTTGCATTGCCACCCTTCCTCTTTGTCAGGGATTTAAGCCTCAAGCAGAATAACTGAAAATGCAAGTGGACAAAGCTTTGAGCCAAATTTGGTGTTGGCCTTGCTCTGTGGAAGGGATGGATCTGATGAGTGTTAGAGGTGGGACATGTGGAACTAAATTCTGTTTTCAGGAAATACAGAGGAGAAGTAACTGAGGTGCAAGGCTGCTGATACTTTAATCTACAATGAGAAACAATTAAATGGTTGTCAGAGTTGTGATAGAGATGGAATTTGATGCTTCCAAGCTGGAAAGGCAAAGAAAAAAAGTATCTCTTCTGTAACGTGAATCGCACAGGGTAGATCCAGATTAAGTAGTTGATCTTTATTGGGTCTGTATTTCATTACTCATTCTTCTAAATCAATGTACTTCTAGTTGGTTTTGCCTTATATCCTAGGTGCCTCAAGCATAGCAGTTCCAGCTGGTCAGAAGAGGTGATTGTTCTGCTGTGTCCTGTGTTGATGTGGCCTCATCTGGAGCACCGTGGGCAGTTTTGAGCCCTGCAATTTAGGAAGGATGAGAAGGTCCTTGAGTGTGTCCAGAGGAGAGCACCAAAGCTGGTGAAAGGGCTGGAAGGAATGCCCTGAGAGGAGCTGCTGAGAGCTTTGGGGAAAAGGAGGCTGAGGAGTGACCTCATCACTCTCTACAGCTTCCTGAGGAGGGGAAGTGGAGAATAAGGTGCTGAGTTCTTCCCCTGGGATCCAGTGACAGGATGTGTGGGAATGATCCAAAGCCACACTGCAGGGGGTTTACATGGGACATGAGGAAGCATTTCTTTGCCAAGAACTGGAACAGGCTTCCTAGGTGGATGGTTGATGCCCCAGGCTTGTCAGTGTTTAAGAGGCCTTTGGGCAGTGCCCAAGGCCTTCCAATGGTCAGGCAGTTGGGCTGGATGGTCATTGTAGCCCATTGTAGATGCTTTTCAATTGAAATAGTCTGTTCATATTCTACTCCATTTCATTCTATTTTGACACTGGGTTTCAGAGAAGTAAAAAAACCATTCATCTACTAGATATTAAAACTGTGTATTATTTCTGGTGTTTTCTAGTTGTCAAGAACTTTCTTTCTTAAGTTACCTCTAATACTGGAAAGAAACACTCAGAAGGAAAGATGGATCCCTCGTTTTGGTCGTTAGAGACTAACAGATTTCGACGATTCACCCCTGAGTCCTTGGCAGCAATCGAGGAAAGGATTGCCAACAAAAAAAAAGAGCAAGTCAAAGTTAAAAGGAAGAAAAAGGACCAAGAAGTTGAAAAAGATAAACTTACTCCTCAGCTTGACCTGAAAATCTGCAAAAAATTGCCATCTCTGTATGGCGACATTCCAGCAGAGCTGGTTGGGGAACCCCTGGAGGATTTTGATCCATTCTACAATGATCACAAGGTTAAAACTTCCTAAAGCTTTCTTTTTATTATTTTTGCCTGCAGAATTCTTAAGAGATAGTAAAAGCTCTATTCAAGAGTGCTGGGGTTTGACTGGAGACAGACCTTTGAGCATTACTTTTGGGGGAGAGTTCTAAGGTATGCTTTGCATTATGGAAAGAAGAGGTATTTTAATTTCCAGTCAAGAATCAAAATTAATTATGAAAACATGTGATTGGTTCACTTTAATAGTAAATATATTCTGGGATTAGTGATGCTTTGTTTTCCAGAGCAGTTTCTCTGATTCTGTGAGGCTGAACTCCCTGCTGTATAAACAGTGCCTGTCCAACAGTCAGTCATGCCGTACTTGCAGATGCTTTCACTGAATTACAAATACTATATAAATTAAGGGAGGCCCATTTGAGATATTTTCATTATTCTGTGTAGCAAAGCCATTGTATTTTCATTGTCTTAAATTAATTTTCTGTAACTTTATGTCTCACTGGCTTTGTTTATTGTTCCATATTTATATTGCACATACTCCATGGTATTCCAAGGTGGTTGGTGATGCTGACTATAGCAGTGCATAAAGTAGATAGTCTAGGAATCCCTTCTAAATTAAATACTTAAATTAAATTATTAATTTAAATCCTTACTACTGTCAAGGAAGACTTGATCTAAAGAGCAAAAGGTTCCATCCGGTCTTAGTTGCATTTTTTTGCCAGCAAGGTACTGGAGTGTAATAATTTTTTAACAGAACATGCTTTATATTTTGATCTTCCAGATACCTTTTTCTCAAAGTAATCAAAGTGATACTATTGAGGAAGAGGAACGAAGGTTGATTGAGTTGAAGAAGTTTATGTTAAAGTTAGAAAACCGTGTTTTTAGTTCAAAAGATTTCATTTTTACTATATGGCAAAAGTGCTGAGCTGCATGGACCTTAAGGTAGCTTAGAGGGAATTTACAGTGCTACGTGAAAATACAGAGATATTTCAAAATTAAAATTTTTGCTTTGACTGTCCAGGATTTTACCAGTGCTACACAATGTGTATCTTGTAAATAATCTCTTGTAGCCAATAAAACTGTCCAAGAGTAAGGTATTAAGACCGTTGTTACAGTCCCAGAGTAGTAATTTAATTCCTTTGACCGAGTGAATATGATTACTTGCTTTTCATATTCGTTCCCATTATAGCTGCTTCCTCTCAGGCAGTAATGAGAGACAGCAGCTACAGAGCTGCTGTCTTTCCTTCAAAATGTGTGTAATCAGGTCACAGCTCCAAGTCAGGATAAAGGAAAGCTGTACTCCTAACTGCAGTTAGGTATAGCTCTAGATACAGGCTTGAAAAACTGAACATGTAATTTTTGCAGAAATTTTTAATTCATTTAAATGTTTCATATACTATGAATCCTCTTTTTTGTAGACTTTTATGGTGATAAATAAAAGGAGGACTATTTTCCGGTTTTCTGCCACGCCTGCCTTGTTCATATTTGGTCCTTTTAATCCAGTCAGAAAAACAGCAATTAAAATTCTGGTCCATTCATATCCTTTTATTGCTTTCCCTGATTAGAATCTTAAAATATTCTGTAGTATTTTCTATCATTCTGTTTCTCTCTTTCTGCTTTTTCTGCTTCTATTTGAAATTATTAATTAGTGGAAATAGGTCTTTTTAGGTAAACATGTCTGAACATGTCAAATGTGTTATGTTCCACTAGTGTGCTAACTTCCAAAACTGTCTCCACATGCAGGTAATTAATTTTTATATTTAAAATATGAATTTTACCCAGCTGAGAAGGTTTGATCTTTGTGGGGGGATTCTTGGGATGGTTCTGTGCAAGGATGGGAATTGGATTTCAGTGATCCTGGTGGGTCCCTTCCAACTCAGGATGATTTGTGATTCTATTCTAAGTTTCTTTGGAAAACACATGACAAGTTCTGAGCATACTCAAAGGAAAAGTAATTATTTGAAT
Organism: Prinia subflava; assembly: GCF_021018805.1. Lineage (NCBI taxonomy): Eukaryota > Metazoa > Chordata > Aves > Passeriformes > Cisticolidae > Prinia > Prinia subflava. The sequence continues at coordinate 148,921,055 of NC_086247.1, read as the reverse complement.
GCTTGTGTGGTTTTTGTGTGTGGAAATCAGCAGCTTGTATGAACTTCATTTTTTACAATGCAGTGTTTTTTTCCTTAACTTACTATTCACATTTTTTCTTGGCATTATTACATTTACTGTGTTTCTCAATTGTATAGCTATGACTCTCCCTCTATTTTTAGAAAGAACCTTGTTCTTTGAGTAAGTACCTCAGTGGCCATGTGCTCACTATTTTTCCAAGGATAATAATTGCAGGACTGAAAAATTTAAATTATGTGGTGATCTAATTCTAGGGCTTGAAAATTCTTGGATAGACCTCTTTGGAAAGCTGAGGGTTTTTATTATATCACCCAGTATTTTGTGGCGCTTCAGTGGCTTTTCTTAGAGGCTCTCACCATATGCCCTTTTTTCCGTGTTGCCTAATTCTGCCATCTGGTGTAACATAGGCGGTTGGCCCATTTTTCCTTTTGAGGAATAAACCTTTTTGAGACACTGTGCAGCAGGATTTTAACTTCATAGCTCTCATTTTACAGCAGTAACCTGAATGTCTGTTACAGTTGCCTCATGCAAAAGCTGTAAAGGAATAAATATTCATTCTGTTCTTTCCTCTGTTTCCTGGTGACTCCTAAATCTGTTGTTCCCACTAGGAAGCCACTTATTTGTAATGTCTTGCTTCCTTTTGTCCTTGTGCACTGTATCCAGTGTAACTTAGCTAATGTTCCAGAATTAAATCTGGAAAATGTGCCTGGAGCCTCAGAAGTTCTGTAATTTTAATTCCTTTTATTTTGGGATAAGCATGGTGATAATTTTCTGTAGGATTTCTTTCAGTTATAGTATATTTGTCAGAATAAATATGTAAAATTTAAATATGTGAATACGTGCAAATTTTACAGGCTGAAATAAATCTTTGTTGTCATGGTTCTGCCAGAATGGTGAGGCTTTGAAATTTTCCAGCCTGCTTTAGAATATAAACACAGTCTTAAAAATGTTTCCTAAGGAAATGTGAGCAATCCTTTATCCAGAAATAATATCATATGCTTATGTGAATGTTTGTGTTTGTAGATTTACATTGAAAATTTACTAAAATTCAGGAAGACATCTTGTCCCCATACTCCTTCTGAAAGTAATGCAACATGTCCTATTTTGCTTCACATTTTCCACCTTTATCTCCATGCAGGGTCTAAATCAGAGAAAAGATAGAAATGTACTTGAATGTGTATCAGGTTCATTAGTGTATTTATTTCTCATTAACTTTAATATACACTTTCCTCCTCAGACATGGTTTCACTGCCATATATAGTATTGAAATATTGATTAAAATAGTAGCAAGAGGATTTGTTTGGGATGAATTTACTTTTCTTCGAGATCCATGGAACTGGTTGGATTTTTTAATTATTATTACAACGTAAGTAGAACTCAGTTTTTCTTTTACACTCAGAGGACAAAAACACAGAGAAAATGCTGTTTGGTGTTGCTGAAATTCCTACAGCTGTAGGCATCTTTCCTGCTAAACTGTGCTTGAATCACAATTTACAGGTCTGCAATGAGAAAAGCAGACTTTAAAATAAGCCCTAAATGAAAAACTCATCTTAGAACTTGTGTGATTGTTCTCAATATTTGCATTTTGTCAAGAAGTAATTGCATAAACAGCCCAAACCAAGCCTGCCTCCTTATGTTGTCTTAGCTGTGCATCATATGAAACTCATTTGAGAAGGTCCAGAATGAGTCACAAGGTGTTGAATGACTTAGTGGTAAATAACTGATTGAATCCCAGTGTCAAGTGATATTCAAGGAAGAACACACCTTGCTTTACATACAAATTCATACGCTCCAAAATAGCCTTCACTTGTTGGGGAGGTGATGTTGGAGTTTTGTAAAAGCACCACTCCAGCATGCAGTCATGGTCAGAGAAGCAGGTAGAAGATGAAGACATCGTGGATGAGAAGTAAGGAAGCAGAACACGCATTATTTCTGTGTAGCCTGTATTTTAATTCAGGACTTTGTGTGGTTTTGCTCCTCACACGTCAAAAGATGTCAGAATTAAAGTAGTTGCAGTGAATATGTGTATCTGTGATTCCACATACCAAAAAACTAAATAGAGTAAAACCTGCATGAAAAAACAATTGCAGAGCAGGAACACAGTTGAAGTGTACAGCACAGAGACAAAAAGAGAATAAATAATTTTTTTTTCCTACAATGAGAACTCAAGGCACCAGATGAAATTGTCAGGTGGCAGAATAAAAAAGAAGGGAGTAATTTGTAACACTACATGTAGGTTTTTCCTTATTTATAAATAATAGGTTATATGTACACAGCTGTCATCACACACATCTATACATGTATGAACAAGTATTTTTATGGGCAATAATGAACTGCTAAGGAGATTGAATATTGTTGTTCATCAGCATCTATCATTAGATAGTTACTGATAGTTACAAGTATCACAAGACAGTCTAACAGCTGCATGAAAAATATAATTTATGGTTGTTTTTCCCTGTCTGCACCCCTAATTAATTAGTGTTCAATTTTACAATACAGTACCTCCACCTATGTATTTCCATTTCTTATTGTACAAAAAGGAAAACTATTTGGAAATAAGCTCAACTGCTAACTCAAGTGTAATTATTACTTGAGGTCCATGATAATTACTCAATCTTACAGACTAGGCAAAGCCAATGTGCTCTGATCTGCTGCTTACAAAGTCATGCTTTGAGGGGGAGTTTGCCTTTCCAACCATTGTTGTCTTGGGTTTTGTTATTGAGACTATTTTTTAAGGAATTCTGTTACAGTTATGACCTTGTCATGAGATGAGTCGCAATTCATGTCCTTTCTGACATGAAAGAAGTCTTAGAAAATTTGGGTCAGCTTGTTAAAGTGCTGTATAGAACATGCAATGCTTCAAAATACTGTTTTGATGAAATTTTCTAATTGTTGAAATGTTAAAATTGAAACAAGTTGCAATACTCAAGTTCTCACTGACTGTTAAAGGTTAGAAAGACCCACGTGGTTCAGAATAAACACATTATAAATCTACTGTTGTTCAACTTCCTTCTCCTGAAGTGTGTATTTTGTTTTGAGATAGCTACAACGTGTACTTTCATGAGAGAAGTGTCAGTGTAAGAGTGTGGTTATGACATTGACATTTTGATGGATAAACTCTTCTAAAGCTAAAGCATCCAAATCCACACTAAGTAGGAGCTTATTGTCTTTCTTTTCAGAGGCACTGCTCCAAAGCCCCATAACTTTATATCCATGCCTAGAAATGGACTTGTAGATTCCTAATTTTAGGCATATATCTTAGGACATATTTGACCTATTTATTTTCTACAGTATATTCAGTGCTGCCTGCTCCATAAGCAAATGCTTTGAAAAGTTCCATCTTTGTCATTCATTTGAGTGTGGATTCATTTTACAGGTACGCTACCATGCTTATGCCTTTTGGCAATGTTTCAGTTCTTCGAACTTTCAGAGTACTGAGGACTTTGAAAGCTATTTCAGTAATACCAAGTAAGGAACAACACATCTTACTGCTTTTCTCTCTGCTTCACCAGAATGCAAATTCTAATTCCACTCCTGTTCTTGCCTTCCAGTTCTCTGGTCACTTTTTGTGACCCAAAGGAATCCCAAGGTGTGACTGTTTTGCACCCTCAGCAGCACCCTAACACATTTTTTTTAATTGTCTTTCCTTCAAATGGTTTTGACAAAGTCAAATTAATATTCCATATCTTTTTTATCCCATCACTGATGTACATTTTTACTTTGCCCAGTGCCCTTGGCTCTATAATTTGTCTTCCTGGAGCACCCCACCATATGTAATATGTTCTCTTAACATAATATATCTGTACCACCTTATTTCTGGTTTCACATTCTGCCTCATTAGCTTAACCTTCTGTGGTTTATTTCTCAGAGTGTTGATTTCACAATTTGAAAGACTTTCATTTATTTCCTTATTGACCACAGTCACTGTCTGGATTATGTGTAATACTTTCAACAGTATGTTGCATATGCCATCCAGATAGTCAATATTTTTGTATTGTGTCTTTAATTAGAGTACCAAAAAATGAATTCAGAGTCCAACTGCCAAAATTCACTTGAAAATCTATAAATTACTATGTCTCTCATGGTCATAATATATATTAACTTTACTATTTCAATGTAATTATAAATATATTTTTGATTTTGCTATGAAATTATAGCAGGAATGAAACACTGAAGGTATTTAAGTTTAGTGTCAAAGCCACACATTAATACTTTTCCTTTGTCTTTAACAAACTTGCAGCTGTTGTGTCTTGCCATATAGGAACATCATTGCATTCCTTTTCTCACTTTCTATGTTATTGGATCTTATTTTCCTAGGTCTGAAAGTCATCGTAAATTCACTTGTTGAGTCTGTTAAGAAGCTCGTGGATGTGTTGATCCTGACTGTATTTTGCTTGAGTGTATTTGCACTAATAGGCCTCCAGCTTTTTATGGGCAATTTAAAATCCAAATGTGTCCTCAACAATACTCTGCCCAATGATTCATGTAAAGATCCCAAGATATATGTACCAAACGATGAAGGTAAATGTTTTCCGTGTCTCCCTTTGCATAATCTGTGTGTCTTCCTATGTGTGTTGATTTTTTACAGAGATGTTAAAATACAGTTGCATGTATTTCTGCCAAGAAGGTTTGTCCTTCCATTTGCACAAGTAATAGTATGAAATCTTTGGGATAACTGAATATAAGATTAGTGAATCTTGGACTGGAGAAAGATCAGCAGTCTGTGGGATAGAAGGGACTGATTTTTCTGTAAGCATTTTCTTCTTAATCTGTGCATTGCACAGGGATCCTAATTTTAGGGGTACTGCACAGAGAATGATTTTTCCATCATTCACTCTGTGTTTCATGGACTTTGTCTCTTTCTCATAGAAATTGTTAATTTTACCAAAGATCAAATAAAATCTTCCATTGTTAGTTGGGCAAATTGTTACTATTTATTTTAAATTGTCAGGGAGACAGATCTGCTGAGAACCAGTCCTGTATGCCCTTTGTTGGGAAAAGATCTTTCACAGAGGTTTGATCCATCAGAATGTTTATAAAGTGCAGTAATGTTTGGTTTTCTGTCAGAAAGCTGTAGAAACTGAAAACTTCTGGTTTTATGATTCCTTGATTTTTTTTTTCATTAGATCCCTGCTATAGATTGGAAAACTCTCGTGAAATAATGCTCTGTGGGTACAGTGCAACACCCGAGTAAGTGAACAAAGCAGGTTTTGTACTTTCTCATTTTTTTCCTCCTGATGAACTGTGGTTTTATTTTTGGTTTAAAGGAATGGTGATGATTTTTCAGGAGGAAGAAATGGATCAGTGGGTGTGTTATTAAATTAAAAAACCAGATATTTCACACCAGAAAAAGAATGAAGTACAAGGATGTAGCCAATTTTATATGTACTTTGTTGGTAACCCCTGGGAGTATGATGGTAAAGTAGAATGATACAAATGAGAAGAGAAGCAGATCAGTAAAGACTTTTAGGATACTAATAAATTCTCCTTTCTTCATCTTGTTGAATTATTTAAAAGTAAAGGTATTTCCATTTTTCCCCTCTCTGTGTATTTGTTTGGACATATCCTAAATCAGTGAGAGTTTTTGTCTAGTCCCAAACTAAGGTTTCTGACTAGTTTTCTTTACTAGACAAATGCTTTCTGGGATGGTCGGATATGAATCAGCCCTTCTGGCAGGAATATTTTGGAGAATAATGATACCCCATTTCTGACAAACGGAACAAATCTTTATTTGTCACTGTGTATTGGATGCTTTCAGATTCAATTGAATCTCCACATAAATGTTGTTTAATATTTCTTTTGTGGCTAGTAATGAGTGTCCACCAAACTACACCTGTAAGAAGTTTGGGAACAATCCTGACTTTGGTTATACAAGTTTTGACCATTTTGGCTGGGCCTTCCTCTCTGTGTTTCGTCTGATGACCCAGGACTACTGGGAACGTCTCTACAGACAAGTGGGTATTTTGTTTTACCTGCTGGAATGACTTTAGATGTGCAATTCAGAGCTTGATGTCTACTAAAAAGGTTGGTTTAAACATTACTGACACCAATTTTCTTTTAAAATCAATGTCAGTATTAAGGAAGTTGAGTCAAGTGACTGAGCTGTAACACCTTCTGCAAGTGACATTGGATGGGAGCAATCCTGCTATGAATGCTCATAATTTGTTGGAGAACATGCTGGGAAGTGCTTAAGAGCTAAATAAGAGTTAAATATTTGTATGTAACTACCAAAGGATTGGAATATGGAGCAGATTCAGCCAGGGAGCTCCCTGCTTCTGGGAATGTGAGGATTTGTCACATTCTCTGTTTGTCTTCCTTTTAAGTGCTGACTCCTCACCAAACCTTTGGGCTCAGCACACACTTTCATTTTTGAGGACATGGTAAGAAAAAAAATTGAAGCCTTTATGTTTTGATTCTGAGAGTTGAATGTAACTTCTCAATTCTGTGGGTTTTCTTTAAAAATGATGTAAAGATACCTGTAGAGAACTCCCTGGATCCCTTATATCTATGCAGTGCCTTTGCCAGACAGAAACAATACTCTCTGCCTTGTTCTATACCTTTCATCACCATTTTAACTCATTTTTTCCATCAGTTTTTATTAACTGAGATTTTTTAAATGGATGCAATGTCATTTCCCATTTGAAGGTTATGTGATTTTTAGTTTTTAATGTCTCAGAGCTTAATTTTGAACCATCTCATCTGCTACTATTAATATATATATATAAGAATAAGGTAATCAGTTTATATTGCCTCTGATTCTGTTACTAAAACATCTTTCATGATTGCATAGATAATTCCAGCTTTCATCTTTATTACTGAGTTTCATTAATTTCTTCCACAGTCACCTGTTTATGTCTTTACAGATGAAGTTGTCTTCTCATAGCTTAAACTCTGCTGATCATTTGCCTGGTTTGCTGGAAGATATTTGATTTAATTTTAAGAATGTGATTTGTTCTTTTCTGCAGTATGTGACATTTTTATGTGTAATTTAGACCAGAAGCAGATCCTACTGTTGTTCATTGAAAACACTGCAGTACAGTAACCTTTTGTATTGCATAGGAAAAATAAATTGTTTAAAGTTATTTTGAAATTGCATTGTAAATGGTAGTTTGTTAACAATTTATCGCCACCTTTACCTTTTCCTCACAGACCATCCGTACTTCTGGAGTGTCCTGCATCTTTTTTTTTATGGCAGTCATCTTCTTCTGCTCATTTTATCTCTTCAATCTGATCTTGGCTGTGGTAACTATGGCATATGAAGAGGAAAACAGATGTACTCGTGCTGACACAAAGGCAAAGGAAAAACTGCTTCAGGATGCCAAAGAGATTATAGAGAAGGAACAGGTTTGTAAATTAACATACATAATTTGCAGTTCCTTTTGTTTTCTTCTGTTTGTGAACCAAGGAAATAATGTTTTGAATTAAATGGGCTTCTTACAATACTTTCTAACACTTCATTTCTCTTTATGTCTTTACAAATGCACACATGCATGTATATCTATGTTTAAATACATAAACATTTCTGCGATACAAAAAAACATCATGAAGAAAACTTGGAAAACATCCAAGTTAAAACATGCTAAGTTTTAGGATTTGCAGACCTGACATTGCATAGGCATGGCTTTCTGGCAAGAAAGCAACTTTTATGCTATTGTATGAGTGCTGCACTCCATAGTTTGCAGTTTGTACATGCTCTTGTACAGTAACATTATTGCTGAGCCCAAAAATTCCTTTCTCTGGGTATCCCTTCCTGATATTACTGCAGGAAGGAAGCATTAGTGGATACATTTTATCTTCTACCTTAAATAAAAGATATCCCTGATTTACTGCTAGCAGTCAGAAAAGTCAGACATGTAGGAGGACAAACAAATACTATCTAACAACTAGCAAATTCCATCATTGTAAGACATCACCATTTTACCAAGTTCCTCCTCTACATTTGTTAACAGCTCTATAATGTTTCTCTGCCTGACAGACTTTGCTTAGGCTTTTCTTCCTTCTGTTTTTCTTTTTTCTTCCATTTTTCTTTCAACAGGTTTAGGATTTAGGAAAATTTAACATCTTAGGATTTAGTTTGAGCCCTTAGTATTCTGCTGTCTTAGACTCAAGGTCCTTTCAAAGCAAGACAAGGAAAGTAAAAGGATAAGCCATAACTGTTTGTAAATCAGATACGAAATACAATATTTAAAGTGACAAGGGCAGACTAATTACAGTAGCTCACAGGTAACCCTGCTTTGTCTTTCAGAACTGTGAACAGCATTTTGTACTCCTGGTTTTTTATGACAATTTAACATTTGAAACCTAGGAACTGTCAGTGCAAATAATTCAAATAGCATAATAATTACATGTATATGGATCCTAATCCATGCATTGAATTAACAGACAGATGTTTTGCTTTTCCTGTTACAGATGTTGGCTATGGAAGAAGGCAGTAAGGCCTTGCATGCTGGATCTGAAATGTCAGTTGCTGACTTGAAAAATTCAGAAGGGAAAGAGAGTAATAGAGAAACACCTACTTCAAGGCAAAACTTAATTTTAGGTGACCAGGAAAATGAGGAGCAAATATTTCATTCACAGCCTGATCGCTGCCACAAGAAGCTTGTAAGTATTTGAAATAGAAAATACATTCATTAGATTTGTATATGATATGACAATTCAAGGATGAGATTTTGGGACCAGAGGGAGCCAGCACTACCTGCACCTGAAAGGGAAGTTGGTAGTGGCTGTCAGTGGTACACTGATGGCACATCACAGACCTGTGCTCTGGGAGCTGTGGTGTTAACATCTCTGTTTGTGCTGCAGAAATAAATGTGTAAAATTCTTAAGTTTTAGAGCTTCCCTAAAGACCTGGTTTTTTTAAGTTTTTATTTTTAAATTAATATTCTTTTCTACAGACAGCTAATTCTCTGACCTAAATATTTAGGATAGGGTTTAGTTCAGTATGAAGACTTCTGATCTTAGGGGTGGGATTCGCTTGCTGATTTTAAGCATTTGGTGCCAGTTATTTGCTCTTGCATATTCTGGATGTTCTAGATATCTTTGATATCTGTGACACATCTTCCAGCACTTTGTGGGTATCTCATAAACATTACAGCATCTCAAATGTTGGTAAATTCCTAGATTTAGGCAACTGGATTGTTTCCAGGGCTTCGATTTTTTGAGGTTTTTAGGTCTGTACGTGTTTTGGCTTCTGAACTCCCAGAGTGAGGTGGAGATTTAATTTTTTAGATCACAAATTGATGCCTAGTGACATTAGAGCTTTTCTAGTGTCTTACTTGGCTTTCACCTCCTCTATGGAAGGGCACAGATGTTATGTGACATGTCTGCTTCTGTGGATGTCTCATCTACCAAATGTCTTAACAGACCATCTCAAATGGCTTCAGAAACATTTATTTATGTGAATCAAACTTATCAGAAGCATATGTGTCCCATATACTGGGATTTTAAATGCATTACGCACATGGATTAATTAAACTTGGATATCTAAATATTAGGCTGAATCTCACACATATTGCTTCAAATCTTGTTTACAGCAGTGATTTCTGGCTCATCTGCAGACCACTCATTTTTAAGTCCAATAAGAGACTGCTATTAAGGCTTGTTATTCTTCCTTTGCTTAATTTTGGAGATTTTTTCCACAGTACCTTTACCACTGACAAAATACTATATCTTCTAGAAGACCATCCCAACTTTAATTTTTCTCTGGCTCTTTGTAAACATCTTCATTTAGATACTTGTATTTAGATATTTTAATCCTGAGCTGAATCTTTATCAAAATAACTCTCAGGCAATTATCCATCCTACTTAATTATTTTCAACAATATCTAAAAAGAAAGCTTCTAATGCCCTTCTACTAATTTCATCTCGTGACAGATTCTCGTTTGTTTCTGGCAGGACATCAGAATTGTTCCACCCATCTCAGTGAAAATTGAAATTTTCCCATAGCAGAGCTAAGAGAAATAATGTTCCAACTTCTGTCTGTTTGAAAAGTATCCTTGAGGGGGAGTCTTTCTCAGACATATAATCCTTTTTAAAATTGGTTAAATTCATGTTCTGACAGTCATCATGGCCAGAATTTCTTCTAAATTCCATAATCCTTGCTATAATAAATTATATATTTGAGCTGAAGGAATCCAAATCACCCACTTGGCAGCAATTGCCACTTCTCATCTCCTTTAGTAAAACATTTGCTTCTTGTAGTGTCGTTAATGTTTCCCCTGCTGTGTTAAGAATATAATTCAATGACCTACTTTGGTTCTGCTGCACTTAAAAGAAATGCTGTGTCACCGCCCATGGTAGTGTTTTATTGTACCTATTCAGAAAAAAAATCTTTTCATAATAGGTGTCATATCTTCTGGAAGTATAATTTTTTTTTATGGCTGATTATTCCCATTTAACTTTATTTTTCTAAGTCTGGTACTGTGTTGCAGGAGATGTATGAGACAGGAGATAAATTTGGATTGTTTGCTAGACTTTACTTCTGTAAGGCTACAAAGTCTGCACAGATGGATGCCAAATCTAATCTGGATTTTTATATCTCAGAAATAACATCTTCAGACCTTTCCAAGCTCCCTTCCTCTCTCTTTGTCCAGGGAATGACAAAGTTTTGAATATCTCTAGGAAAACCTAAAGCATTATCCAAGCAGTGTGAGCTGCTCCGATGTAGATTTTTACCTTTAGTCAAATAAATATAATCTGCAACAAATCTGGCAGTTTATTTCATGTTATGATAACTACAAGCTCTGCTGGAACTGAGGACTCCTCAAGCAATGTCTTCTCTACTTTCATCTTGAAAAGAGGCCAAAGGTGCTAAATCAAAGAAAAAATCATATTGGGTATAAGCTTTTTGGTAGGATAAAATGACTTTATAAACATTATTTTTCTAGTGCACATCCCGATTTTAAATCCCAGTTTGTCAGAGGACTCCTCGTTCTCAGTTATTTCCTTCAGCTAAAGATCAGTGAGCCACAGTAACCAGTTCAGTGCAGGTGAATGTCATCCTTTCCAAAAACACAACTAAGAAGGTTCCTTAACAGCTGAGAATTTCAACAAGAAGATTGAGAGCTTTAGTGAAGGCTGAAACACAAATTATGCTGGGTTTCTGTTTTCTGAGACACCAAATCTTAGAGAAAAGAATGGAAGGGGGACTTGCCCTAGACATGATTAGAATAATCTAGTTTAAACTTTTGGATTTAAAAAAAAAACCAAAAAAACAAAAAAACCAAAAAACAAACAAACAAAACAAAACAAAACAAAACAAAACACACACAAAAAAAAAAAAAAAAAAAAAAAAACAAACCAAAAAAACCCCACCCCAAAACAAACAAAAAAAAACAACAACAAACAAAAACCAAAAAACAAACAAACAAAACAAACAAACAAACAAACAAAAAAACCACAAAAAAAACCAAAAACAAAAACCACAGAGGGAAAAATGAACATTTTAGCACTGTATTATGGATTCATTTTGTAGGTCTGTTCTCTGACAGTTCTATCAGCTAAGGTTTGCTTAGATTTTCATTAAAATATGAGCATGACAAACAGAAATAATTATTAAACCTTTAAGGCCAAGGATATCAGTTTCATTCCCTGAATAAAAGTTTTACAGAATATGTTAATAAAAGACATATCGTAAAAGTTTGAGGTAACATTATGATATATTTTTACTCATTTATCCTTCCCCAAAAAAGAAAATTATGCAAATCCAGTTGTTCTGAGAGGGAATAGTTAGGTACAGTGCATTGGGGTGTGGTCAATCTGTCCACTCCCAGTCTGTCAGGTTCCTTGTCATCTGGCAGTTCTAACGAAAACAAAAATAGTACCAGTACTGGTTTTAGGCAGTTCAATATTAGTTAGATCTTGATAGGCTTAATAGGACTAAAACCCCCAATAACTTGTATTAACTGTGTGACTGGTTTTCACATTAATACATGATTATTTATAAATAATCAGTAATTCATAGTTAAATAGCCAATAGTTTATTCAAACTGATGGTCAGTGTTCTTTTTGTCTGTTGTTTTTATTATTCACTGGAAAGACAAATTGATTCTTTTCTCTTGCCTCCACTGATGTTTCTATACTTCTTTTATAATGGTATTATAAATGCTAATAAAATATCTTCATACAGAAAAAATTTCTTGAAATATTGTACTGGCTTTGATGAAATGTCCTTTGTTTTCAAACACCTGATATTATTACATTTTTTTGTTTTACATTCTTTCAGCTTGTTAAAGCTTCACTATAATGAGTATTTGAAAAGGCATATTTATCTCATGCTGGATATAATTTTTGTATTGCAATTTGTATTGTACTATTTGTGTTGTAATTATTATATCTTCTTTTTCGTTTCTTATTTTATCTTCTGCTGTCTTTCTAACTAAAGAGGCAGATCCTGCTGTCCTATGAGGTGTCAATGGAAGCTATCAATGATCCTGTCCGAAGACAGAGGTTAATGAGTGCAGCCACAATTCTTACAGATCACTCAAGTAAGTCATTCTTTCCTCTTTTTCCTGTGGTGATTGTGTAACTCGACCTCAGAGATCAAACTGTCACAAGCAGCATTATTTTAAAAGCCACTAGGGGAAATTATGCTGCCAAATGTAAATTTCAGTAAAATAAATATTCTCATATCTCATGTAACTTGCAATTACCAAAGGTAAATTTTGCCTGACCTTTATTAGTCTGTGATTAGTTTGTGCAGAATGAGCTAAACAACTTTTTTCAGTGATGCCATTCTGCTCATGTGAGATTGGCTTTTCAATCTTTTCAATGAATGATTGTGTTTTTCTTCATTCTGTGATATCCTACAAAGAATTATTCATATGTCACTCTTTGCCAGAGTCAAAAATGAATTGTCCTACATTTTGGAGAAACTTCCCTCAAAAGTATCTAATTTGGAATTGTTGTCCATTCTGGAGAGCAGTCAAAGAGAAGATGAAATTGGTAATTTTGAATCCATTTGTTGATCTCCTAATCATGGTTTGCATTATTTTGAATACCTTATTCCTGGCTCTGGAGTACCCTGGCCCGAAAGGCACTGAACAAAAATGGATTACTGAAAGTGAAAAGGTAAGTTAGGTCTATGTTAGAGTGGAGTTATAACCCTGTATTCATATTGGGACACTCCCATAAGTAGACAGTCTTTTTCAGTGACTCTTTTTCTGAATTTCATTTTTGTCTTTCCAGGTCTTCACCATAATTTTTACTGTAGAAATGATCTTGAAAATCATTGCTCTAGATCCTTACTACTATTTCCAGAAAAAGTGGAATGTTTTTGATAGCTTGGTTGTTTTGATTGGCATAGCAAGCTTTGGAAAAAATTTGTCACCTTTCAGGCTGGTAATTATTCATTTAAAAAATATATTTTTTTAAATAAGTACATGTGTTGTATAGTGAAATATCCTCATATTATTTTAGTGACAGGAATGTTAAACCTTTTTTCTTTATTGGTAAGTAGTAAGACAACATGAGCTTTTAATTGGAGTGATTTTAATTGCATCAAAACAATTAGAAGGCTTTCTTTGGAGAAAAAATAGTGATATTACTGCAGTACAGACATCATGGTAAACACAGGGTCTGGCTTTCATGTGTGCTGTGCTATCTAGGCTGTTCTTAACTTTTTTTTTCCTTGTGTTTTATTTACAGATCAGGATCTTCAAATTGGCAAAGTTTTGGCCAGCCTTAAATACTCTTATGAAAATAATTCTAAACTCATTTGGTGTGCTGAGTAACCTCACTGTGGTTTTGGTGATCACTGTATTTATTTTTGCTGTAGCAGGAATGCAGATTTTGGGCAGTGATTATAGAAATAATTGTGATAAAATAAGCCCCTGCAGTGTAACCTGCAATTTACGCTGGCATATGAGAGATTTTAGTCATTCACTCCTGATTATATTCCGAATATTGTGTGGAGAATGGATTGAAACTATGTGGGAGTGCATGGAAGTGGCTGGAAAATGGAAATGTCTCACCATTTTCTTGCTTGTCCTGGTGCTAGGAAACCTGGTGGTGAGTTTCAAGTCAATTTTCACTCCCTACTGAATGCATCCAGTAACTTTTTTCCTTGGCGGTAAACTTAACTCTTTGAAAAGTATTCACTTTATTCTCTTTTCTGGGTATCACTTGACATATGGTTTTGTTCTGTCTCCTTTTTTCCCCTTCTCCCCTTTCTTTTGCTTTCTCACACAAGACATAGAAGCAAAATAAAATTGTTCCTTCTAGCTAGAGTATAGAAGTGCAAAACTTATCATAATTTGGTGCCAGATGTCATCTTTTCTGTTGATGGGACCAAATAATCAAACTCTTGAGTGCTTTTAATGTTTAACAAGTTGCCCTTATGTTATTAAAAGTTTGCAGAACCCAGATTTTTAGGTTTATACTAGATCCAATATAAATTTACTGGCAGACAAGATATTTTTCATCTGCTTGGTTTGTTGATTTATGCCAGGTCCTTTTTGATGGTGATGTGATTAAAATTCATCTTTGCCTGCTGTTTTTCTACATCTGCCTCCTCATACACTATGGACATCAAAGAATGTGAAAATATATTTGATATACCCAAACTCTCACTTTCCTCGTTTTTTCTTCTGCCATTCCTTCCAGAAAGAGCCATGTCATGCTATAACAATATTCCAGCATTATAATAAATAATTTCATTGTAGTGGTTAATGAAAGTGAGTTTGAGGGTCTCTGAATTGCCTTTTCCATTAGCAATACTATATCCAACTTTCTTTGCTTTAAGGTGCTCAACCTGTTCATTGCTTTGCTGCTGAGTTCCTTCAACACTGATGGCTTAGAGGAGCCTGGAGAAGGGACCAAATACCAGATTGCCATTGCACAGATTCGCAAGAGCCTGAAGGCTGTGAAAGACAGAATTTGGCATCACTGCTGCAAAAGAAGGAGAGGAAGCCTCAGGAGAACAGAGAAAAAGACTTTGGCAGAAGTTTCTGGCAAAAGCCTAGAGGTTACTAATTATGCCATGGTAGATGTCAGAAAACATATAGACAACAGTCGCTTTGACATAGAGCGTTGCCATGTGGAAGAGAGTTCCTCACTAGCAAGGAAATATGAAGAAATTTTGACCAGCCACAGTACCTGTGTTCCCATTACAGCAGCAGAGCCTTGCACCAGTGAAGGTGATGATGGGCACATTTTGCACACAGCTGTAGAAGACAGAAACCAGGTAAGGAATGTTGTATTTGAAAAATTATTGTGACTTGCATCTGTAAATACAGTCTCAAAAGCTCAACTACAAATATTATCCTGTCGTTTCTGCAACTTTACTTTCTTTGTTCTTCTAGTACAAGGGCTACCAAATAGTCTTGGTTATTCAATGATATATTGAATATTCACTTTTTCATCATTCTCCTCAATGACAGTCAAAATTCTGCTTTTGACTGTTTTGTTTCCATTTGTTACTGTCAATTGATAAACAAAGTTCGATCAAGACTGACATTCTTTCTTTTTGTGTCCTCTCCCTTACACCTGGGATTTTGGCAGGCAGGCCTCTTATGTTGATTGTATGTTGCTTCTCAGTTGCATGGAATCCAAAGGGAATGTAAACAAAAACTATACTTTAAAAAAGAAATTAGTATTTTTTTAAATCACCTGTTCACCTCCATGGTACTTTTGACTCTCCTTTATATCTCTTGATATTGTTGTGTTGGACAGGATAAAGCTCAAGTCTTTCTGCATGTGAGTGAGACATTTTTACTGCCATGACAGCTGTACAGAGGCATTTAGGGATATTGGAGATATTCCAGGTGTTTGTCACATCCACATGGGATTGTCAAATATGACACAGGAGCTATAGGAACTCTTCACAGAATCACAGAATTGTTAGGGTTGGAGGGATCCTTTTTTAGATGGATTAGCACATGGTCAGTTTCCAGGTGGACTGCCAGGATCCATTTTACATGGTTTTGGTCATATTAGGAAGCATTATCAGTGCAATATCTTTGGACAAATTCTCAAAGAAGCAAAAATTGCTGATCACCTTAGAATCATCCGTGGCTCCTTCAAATGTCTTGCCCATAAGCATTTGATGTCAGAAATTCATTCCCTGCTGCAGTGGAATCTGGCTCTTCTTGGAATTTGCAGTGTCAAAAGGACCAAAGACTCATTCTGATCACTTAGATCTTATGCCTATAACTGGAAGCATAATTCTTTTACAAGCATTTTAGGAAAACCATTTAATTATTTATAAAAATAAAAACTTGCTAGTGAAAGATCCTCTGCCCATGGCAGAGAGCCTGAAGCTACATGATCTTTAAGGTCCCTTCCAACCCAAACACCCAAATCGTTCTGTGATTATGAGTCTGAACTTCATGGATGTTTCACATTCTGTTAAATAATTTTGTCTTTCAAGAATGACTGTCAGGAAAAAAATAAATCATTCAAAAAACCCCCTGAAAATCAACTGACTTGCATCATTTCATGCAGGGAGACAGATTAAGACGCAGAGAACAGTGGAGGAATTCAAACAGCTTCAATCAGAGTTCTGGGACTTCTGAAACTGTAAAAGTTGACACAGTAACATCCCCAAAGAAAGAGCAACTAGAGGTAATTATAACTTTTATCATTTTGTGGAATATGCCGTGCCTTTCCCTCTTCAAGCCTCTTGAGACATGATTTTTATCTCTAAAAATGGATTGGCTGGAAGAAATCAGAGTTTTCTCTAAAGTTGTAACATAATATAATTTTTTCTAAATATTTCCCTTCCTGCAATTCCACTGTAGATAACTAAAAGCATCCAAGAAACTTGTTAAAATAAAGTTATGGGAACAAAAAGTAAGGATTGGCTTTTTCTGTCCTATTATTTATAACTGATTTTGGTAGTTCAGCAACATCAAGATAATTTAAAGACTACAAATTTCTTTTGGGGAAGGAGAGGAGATGATAATTTTCGTTATTTTACGTTTGTTAACCATATTAATGAGAAGCAAATAAATTATTTTCTTACTCCTTCTCCTCTGCAGAAAAGTCATACTGTTCGAAGCCTTTCTGAGGATCCAGTTGTTCTTCTGGAGATGTTTTCCCAGACTAAAAACTCACAGCTGCCTAAGGACTGCTTTGTAGAATGTAGGAATCTCTTTTTTTTTCTGTGTTGCACTAATGCCAAATGACCTAGTGTTCAAAAATATCCATTTGGAGCATGTCCAGATTAGTAGGAACTGTTCTCTTGCTCATCCCAGCATGGGATGAGCCTTTGATCACCTGAAATTCTCCTTAGACTCTGTTGACTCTCATGGTTCAATTCTGCTGCCTTTACAGAATTATGAAGAGTGTTTCTTGTGCAGGGCAGTGAACAGAGTCCAGATGTGACGTATCTGCAGTGCAATAAAGTGAAAAAATCAGTAGGAATAATAATTTACTGACCTGCTAGTAAAGTAATATCTCTTTTCAATATAAAAAAGAGAAAAAATGCAAAAAATAAACACATTTCTAGATAGGAGTAAAGGCTTCTTTTGTGCCCCCAAAACTTTCTGCAGGACTCAAAAAGATGTCTGTTATTTCATGTATGTGTTGCTTTATTAAATGAGATTATTTTGGCATAAAAATTTTGTCTTTTCTTTAGTTTTAGATCATTTCAACAATGGCATCACCTCATAGATAAAAGAGCACATTCTTCCTATAATATGTAAACCCCCTTTTTAGGTGTTTTATACTTTTTCAATCCATATCTCAACATTTTTCATTGAACCAATGTGCTATTCTCTCTCTTTTCAGGTTGTGTTGGGTGTTTCCCATGTTGTGTAGTGGATATCACAAAGTTTCCAGGCAGAACTTGGTGGAACTTAAGAAAAACCTGCTACAAAATCGTTAACCACAGTGGGTTTGAATATTTTATGATTTTTACGATTTTATTGAGCAGCGCAGCACTGGTAAATGTCATTTAATTTCTCCACTTTTGAATTAATTGTTTTCACTAAAGGAATAGTATTGAATTGATTTTTTCTACTATGACGTTCCTTTCCCCAGGGAGAGACAAGAGTGTAATAAATGTAACCCTTAGAAGTTATAATGCTTTCATCCACTTGGATAAGATATTTACACAGATGGATTTAAATATATGGAATCATAGCCCTTCATTGAATATAGTTCTTTATAATTTTGTGTTAATTACAAGGCTAAACTAGAGTCTAAAATTACTTAGGAAAGCTTGAAAAAAACCCCCAGCAGTTCTAAATTTGTAAAACAAACAACTCTGTAAAAATGTAGATTGAAAATCATCCAAACATTATAACCAGAAGCTAAAAGCGAAGGTGGCTGTAAATTGGTAGGTGAGGTAATGTTTCATTGCTGCTCTGATCATCTCCATTTCTACTGAAGAATAAGGGTATAATTATTATATTTGAAATTATATTTGCTGTCTACTGAAAGTAACTTGTTAAGTAAAATACTATATAATGCAGAAGGAACATAAACAAATAATATGAAGGTGATCTATGTAGTAGACGTCAGAATTTCCAACTATAGTCAGTTCTGTGTGCATTACAGTCAGGTTGTTCTCTGAACAATAGATTTGAACTGTCTGCTTTAAAATTGTCCTGACAAAACCTCCAAGGGAACTCCCTGGAATTCCAGTGATGGCTCCTCTGTATTCATGGGGAACCGAACTGAAGTAAGGAAGGAAACTGAGTTATTTTTAATGTCCTGTTGAACAAAAAGTTAGTTGGTACCCAGATGCAAAATAACAAAACAATAACGATTTCTTGTCATCAAAGATGTTTTGCAGTGTTGAGAAATTTCCCATTTCTAAAATACACTTATCCTCTTGCACAAAGGGACTTGGCCATTTTTTGCTAGTTTATAAAGTTTACGGATATGAAATTTTCTGAATGAGTATGAATGAGCACCAGAGCATCAGACATGTCCATGACTTTTAGTGAAATTGAATGAGATGATGATCATGGAAAGAATGCTCAGAAAAGCAGGGGAGAGGTGGATGAAAGGAAAATAACAGACTTTGCCAAAGGCTCGATGAGAATATAAGGCAAGGTGTTAAAAGGAATTGAGAATTGATTGGCAATATAAAAAATTTAAAATAATTAGCAAGGCAGCAAATACTTTAAACATGAGCAAACACTGCTGTGAATGACAGCAAGCAGTGAAATTTTTTCTAAAACCTCAAGGTCAAGGCTTAGGTGAAAAAACGTGCAACTTCAGGAATGAGCACTTCCAGATGAGGTGTTTGTCACATTTTTCCATGTCTGTATTACAACTCTGCAGGATGACTCAAGATGACTCATTTGGAAGGTCAGAGTCTGACAGACACTTGTTAATGTATTCAATTCAGGCTTTTTTGTGAAGAATTTTAGACTGACCCCTTCCAAATTATTAACTACCTTGGGAAGCCAACATTTTTAGCTACAATTGACCCTCTTCAGACATTTTTTGAAGTGTTGAACATAAAAACCTGAAAGTATGGGATTTTTCAATCAATGTGAAAATGAGATTGTACTTATTTTAAAATTTAGTATTTTACTTTTAAGTATAAAAAATAAGTGGTGGTTGCCCATAATTTAATATGAAATGGTTATAATAAGCCAAACTGTGTATTCTTGTGCCATTCAAAAATAATGTTCCATAAAACTATTGACTTGTTTTAAAACTGAATTCTGAAATTCCAGGCATTTGAAGATATTCACCTGCAGAATAGCCCAAAAGTGAAAATTATCCTAGATTATGCTAATAAGATATTTATCTACACCTCTTTTACGGAGATGCTTCTGAAATGGGTAGCTCTTGGTTTGCACAGTTATTTCACAAATTCTTGGTGTTTGCTTGACTTCATCATTGTGTGTGTAAGTATTATACTCAGCTTATCATACATTTAAGTTTTTGACATTTTCTATCTAGAGAACTACCTGTAAATTCTGATTATGAATTAATACAAGCGTTAAAGACAGTTTGCAGATTGAAAAACTTCCAATGCAAAAGAGGCTTTAGGACTTTAAATGGAAATTGTCAGCATAATCAGGAAGTTGCTGAAAAAAATTTATGAGGTATCACCATCATTGAGGACCATGATGGCTCTAAAAATATTTTCAGTTGTAGAGAGAGAGTTCAATTAGTGATCAGAAATAAAACTACAATAAATTGATTAAAACTGTAGAAAATGTGAAGCTACTGACAGTTGTGGACTAAATGATCTGAAAGACTCCTTCCAACTCAAACCAAACCTGTGATTTTGGCATTTAGAAACAGAAATAGATCCTTCCTTGAAGGAGAAGAAATTTAGATGGCAAAGACAGCTGAAAGGCATGGTTAGAAAAATCATTTACCAGGGAATTAAAGACAGGGAAGTATCTTTTGCTTTGCACAGCCCTAAAGAGAAATGCTGGAATCACCAAGAGTGAGATAAATGCAGTATTCAATACGTATTTACTTGCTCTGAATGTAGAAAATGTTAAATATTATATTCTTGCTGTAAAAAAATGGAACTTTTTCTTGTCAGCATCACACTGGGATTGTTCTGAAGTTAAATATTTTAAAATAAGGATGTCTAAACTGCAGACTTGTAACATCAGAGAAGTTTTTGATAGACTCAGGATAGTCAGCAATGAAAGCTGTGAAGTATTAGGAAATTTCAATAGAAAGATCTAGTATTATGATTATTTGTAAAGAATACTTGAGCAGTTACAGTTTCCTAATGTAAATGGCAGTCCAGAGCAGAGGATAAGCATGGAAATATCCAATGGCTGAACAATGAGGCAACAAATTCAGATAGGAAGG
Source organism: Prinia subflava (assembly GCF_021018805.1). NCBI lineage: Eukaryota > Metazoa > Chordata > Aves > Passeriformes > Cisticolidae > Prinia > Prinia subflava. The sequence goes on along the minus strand of NC_086247.1, from coordinate 148,900,301 downwards.
GACAAATCATGAACAGTAAAAAACCTCATTATGGAAATCATCTTTAATGTCATTTCTCATCTCTGTCATTAGTCATTTCTCTCTTAGAAATATCCAAAATGAACCAGATAGCTTTTGTATTATTATTTTTAAAGGTTGTTTCCAAATCCCCATCCTCACGTATGATAACAAATTCTTGTATATACTTTTGAAAACAACTATGTAGAAAATGGGAGTATTTTATTTGAATAAACCTTTCTGGGCTGGTAATGTATGGAAGTATCATAGTTACCAATTTGGAAGTATCATAGTTACCAGTTTGTTTTACTACTATTAAACAAAATGATATGAGCTGTTTAAAAAAATCAAAATTAATTCATTTTTTCATATGTTCACAAAAAAAATGAAATAAAATTATATTGTGATAACTTTGAATGTGTATTTTCTTAATTTGACTTAGTGGTGAGATATACTGTAACATTAATCTTAGAATTGTCTGCTAAAAAATTTGTATGCCATTTAATGATCCCGGTTCCAATTCAATGAACACAGCTGTCCTTTGTTTCCTGGGGACAAGATTCTGTTTCTGAAGATTCATCCCTTTCTTCTTCTTCTGGGACCAGCCTGAAATTTTTCAAGACTTTAAGAGCACTGAGGCCCCTACGAGCTTTGTCAAGATTTGAAGGGATAAAGGTAAAATTTTTGGGGGTCTGGGTTTTTATATGGATGAGAATTTTCAAGAGATACAGAAGAAGAAAAACTCAGTGGCTTTCTGGGAAAAGTGATCATTTGAATGCAAATAATTAATTCTTTTCATCCATTTCATTCAGGTTGTTGTGAATGCCCTCTTTGGAGCCATCCCCTCAATCTTCAACGTTCTGCTTGTCTGTGTTGTCTTTTGGCTCCTCTTTAATGTTCTAGGAGTAAAATGGCTTGGAAGCAGATTTTGGAAATGCTCACTTGAAGATTGTCATTTAATTCAAAACAAAAATGATTGTATTTTCTACAATGGGACATGGACAAATAGTGCTGTAAATTTTGACAATACTAGCATGGGATACTTGGCTCTTCTCCAAGTGGTAAGTTCTATAGAAATGCTCATTTTTGTTTTCCTCAGGGAATGGGTTGAACAGCCTAACCAAGGCACACCATTATGCTTCTGTTTATCTCACTGAAACTGGGAACTTTTTAGTTTCCATGAATATTTTCCTTACCTATGAGTTGCTCACTTCCTCCTAAGGAAAACTTGGGCATATGCAGTCTTTGTTAAAACCAAGAACTCTTTCACAGCTTTTCAATTTTGTTTTGAATTTCAATTCTGTTTTAATTTTGATTAACAAACTGAGCCTGAAACAGTTTGCCTGTTACTGTATTTAAAGTTATTCTTGTTTTCTCTGGTTCAGACTGGATAAGAAAGAAAACTTATGGACCATTTTATTTGGAATTCTGTGTTTTCTTTCATTGTAAAAGTCCTGAAGTGTTGGGATGCTAATTCACTGACCTCCCTAATACCACAGCAAATGAGAGAAAGGCATTTTTAAAAAGTCTCTGTTATTCCTGTATCTTTTCTAATTGAAGTTCTTTGCTCTGGATCCTCCAAAAGGTTCTATGACTGATAAAAGCTGCAGGATGGAACCATCTGCTGTTTTGTTAGAAATTGTTTTTATCCTTTTAGGTTATATTTGCTAGTTAAGCTGAAACTTCCAGTGTTCCTTTGTTTTTATAAAAGAATGAATTTAACAAGAGTTAGCATTAAAGCACATTTGACATGAATCACGGCTTTTCTTTTGTTTTCTTTTCAGCATATTTTTTTCTCTATATTAAACTCCAGTGAATCATACTTCCAAGCATATCTTGAAATTGATGCATAGTTTTATAGCACACTTCTCATTTCTTCTACAACTATTAACACATTTATATTAGCAATAGATATTTTTTTTATAGTTATAATAAACAATGCATTTTCTTTCAGGCAACTTTTAAAGGTTGGATGGATATTATGTATGCAGCAGTGGATTCACGTGAGGTATATCACTGAAATGAAATTTTAGTTCTTTTCCCTTTCCTTCTTCCCTTTTCTATCCATATAGTTAATTTTTCAGCTTTGTTTGCAACATCAGGTCAAAAATACAAATGGATGAGTGCATCCAACTACATTGAAACAATAACCTTGGAGTACCAAATATCTGGAACTTAGAGAAAAGAAACTGGTCATAATAGAGTGATACCACAAAAAATAGGGGAAGATAATATAAAATTATGTACCAGTCTGATTTGGAAACAGAATATGACTGTGCCTCTGAAGCAAATGTTCTTCCTTTTTAAACATGTGTAGTAGAACTGAATCAGCCTGCAGTTTTATCACTTATTTGAGAAGGTTTTCATCCTTACATTTGACATCCTCACTATTTCTTCCCTATTTTCATGTCCTGTTTCTCACTGTCGTACTAGCACAGTGTTTTTTAACTTTTCTATATTTAGTTGACTTTGCATTTTTTCTTGCTCATTCCATCGTGGTACTCTTGGCTGTAGTTAAATAAAATAGCAGCTAAATAACAATTTTGTTCCTTGTATGGCTGGTTTAAATTGCTTCTTGTCTGGGATAGCATCCCAAAGGATGGAATCCACCATTAGGTTTAATCCGAGCTGTTTTTCTAATCAGGGCATTCACAGGATCCCTTCTGATTGGAACTGTTTATTTATTACTAAAAACTTTGCTATAGCAGGATTTGGCTTTTTTTAAAATTATCTTTACAAAGAGTGACAGGATAGAGCAAGACAGTTGTTCTGCTTGTACATCTAGATAAAGGTTTAAATGGGTAGAAATAATTGATCCCTCATGACAATAAAAAGATATGCTATAATAAACTGGAAATTATAAAGCTGAGATTATCTCATTTTGCCAATATTATTTTTCTGATTTGATTTTTTTAACAGATCGATCAACAACCAAAGTTCGAAGCACGCCTTCATATGTATGTGTTTTTTGTGGTTTTCATTATTTTTGGCTCTTTCTTCATGCTGAACCTTTTCATTGGAGTCGTTATCAGCAATTTTAACCAGCAAAGGAAAAAGATAAGTACTACATGAGTTAACCCATGGTCTCCTGTAATCCCAGTTTGATGAGGTGAATGTTTGGTTTGACATCTAGAGGTCTAACATTTTGAAATAAGTATTTGACAAGATAAAGTTAAAATAGTACCATTTCAACCATGTTTTGAAAACAGGAATCCCCCTTTCTTCAAGGCTTTTACCTGTGAATTCTATTTTCCTGCTAAGTCCTGAATTTGTTTTAAGTAGAGGACAAGGAGGAAGGAGTGAATAGCTTTAGAAATGAGAAGTCAAAAAGGTTGCCTAGACTTTGCTACAGGAGAGTGGAATTCTTCTCCTATGAGGATATTCTGGGCAACAGAAGAACCCTTTTTGCTGAGAGTAAACACCTCACAAATGTGAGCAGGGTAATCAGTCATGGAAGAAACAGTCATGGAAGGAGTAACCTCAGCTTCCCTGGTAAAGAGCCTTGAAAGGATCTTGTCAATCAGAAGTTCTTCTAAAACTAGCTGCACTTTAAAACCTCATTTGTCTACAAAATAAATGTACAGCTTTAGTAAGTGAGATTTTAAAAAAATTCTGCTTTTGGATCTAAACCATGACCCCAGGAGGAGGCTGTGTAGAAATTTAAAGGCTGCTTAAAGCCCATGAAGCAATGACTGCTTCCGCTTTTCTCCTGTAGTTCTTATATTCCCTGTTCTTGTTATTCAGTAAGAAATGGAAGGCAAAATCTTAGAATGGAAAATGCTGCAAAGAAAAGCAATATTCATCCCTCCTTGGAATACTTCACCCTCCTTGTGCCAAGGTTATTTATCACTTGAGTTCCCTCCTCACTTATTTAAGGGCTTAAAGTATCCAGAATATTGAGAGAACTTATGTCAATTAATCCACTTGGAAGTATTACAACAAATAAGCACCTTGCTCATTGAAAAAACACCAGAAAAGCAGACCTCAGCAGGAGGTTTACAATTTCAAGGTTCCCATTTGTAAGACAGAATCTCTACCGGAATCATTTATTATGTCCATAGGCTGACTTTGTACACCAAGTGTCAAAGTATTACTGCCTTTGTTAGAGAAAGATTGAAATAAAACCCACAAGATGTTCTTCTGTTCTCTGAATTTGGATAGAGAAAAGATGTGTAGGGATTGAGGAACAGCAATCCAACTTCACTGAAGGAATTACCATTTATAACAAAGTCCCAGTTACAATAATCCCAATAGATAAAAAGGTTAAGTAGCTTATAAGCCTTAATATTTGCTAGAAGTTTATGTGGATGTAACACTTTTTTTCTTTTCTTAGTACATGCTATAACTGACTTTTTTTTTATTTTTCATTTTTCTCTTTCATTTCTTTTCTGCTTTTTTGGGCTTTTCATGGAGATTGCATGTAGTGAAGTGGAATTTTCAGAGGTTTTGCTGAAGGGATTCCAATTGCAGATGCCCTGTTGAACATTGTTATGTGTTTGTTGTACAAAATGCTGGTCACTCAGTGCTTTTATGATGAGTGATTTGTGATTACTGGGGTCCAAGTGATTGCTCAGTAATACAGGTGGTGTGGATGGTAACAAGAAATTCATTGCCAGGAACCCCACATAGAACTTGGTCCCAAAATGCTTATTCATCATCCTCTATTTACTTGTTAGTTCAGCAATATACTTCTGTTTCTACCTCTCCCAAAAATATAAAATACTCTACTTCTGAAACTGACATAATTTTGAAAATAGGAAAAAGATTTGCAAAACTTCAGAAAGGCTCTCACAGTTGAGGGAACTGACTTGGGATGACTACCTGGACTTGACTTTCATGATCAACCCAGATCATATCAAAGATCAAGGGGAAAAGGAGAAATGGTGAAGACACATTTGGTCTCTCTGCTCTCTTAGGGCCCACTCGTGACAACTGTGACTTACTGTCTTCAACACAAATTTGTTGGTGTTTATTTGACTTCATCTGAACAACAATATTCTTCCTCTTTACTTAGGTGGAAAAGATCTTTTTTTGACTGAAGAACAGAAAAAGTACTATAATGCCCTAAAAAAACTTGGATCCAAGAAACCCCAAAAACCCATCCCAAGATCATCGGTGAGACCACCTTAAGAAGAACATGACAGAGGATATAAAGATGATGATATTTAAACTCAGTAGCCAGGCATTAAGAAATAAACTTTGCATTAGAGTCCCTCATCTTCCTTAATCAATATAATATTTAGATTTTACTCTGTTTAAAAATTCCATCCAACACAGTCGTTTTTGGTGTATTAAGGAAATTTACAACCTATTTATCACCTATTCAAATGTACAAACTTTTAAAGCCAGTTCATATTAAGTATTTGATATTCATAACATGATCTTGGTTATTTAAGTTGCATGATGTTTCTGCAACTAAATTGGATTATTGCAGGTGAGAATGAATAGAGAGCAGTACATGCCCCATGGCTGTTATTTGCTTTTAAATAATCTTATGCTTTATTTCTTACATTTTCTTAAATTTAATTCCAGGCCTGGATTTGCACAGTAACTACTCAGAGTTTTTCTTGCTTATGACATTTTAATTAGAATTGCTTATCCTAAAATATCTGCTTCACTAAGTATTTCTATTAAAAGAGCAATCACAATGTACTCTGAATGTTTTTCTGCTATATATTTTTTTCTAAGCCGATGTGCTTGCACAATGCCTGAAAATATTGAAAGTACTGTGAGTTTTCTTTGAGGGTCTAAAGAAATCACCTAAAATGCTTCTAGTAGCTTGTTGTTAATTTATGTTACCTTAAATTCCTTTTCTAAGCTCAAATTAGTGATTAATATTTGAATGCAGGCTGGGTCTCAGAAATGGCATTAAGTAGTTCTCATTCTCTCCACAGAACGCATTCCTAGGATTGCTGTTTGACATGGTATCTCACAAAGCTTTTGACATCACTATTGTGATTTTCATCTGTCTAAATATGATCGTTATGATGGCAGAAAATGAGCAGCCAAAAACCAAGGATTTTGTTAAACAAATCAACTATTTTTTTGTGGCTGTATTCACTGCAGAATGTGCCATAAAAATACTAGCCTTACGGCACTACTACTTTGCAAGCGGCTGGAACATGTTTGACTTCGTTGTTGTGGTCCTTTCAATAGTGAGTAAGTATCAATCATTAGGTCAGGTAATACCAGTATTAACCCAAAATCCAGTTTGGAGTAACCACCTACATATGTTTGATAAAGAAATTCTAGATCCTTTGTACTTTTTCAAACTATCTCCTAAGTGATTCCTTCTAAAAGGATGCATTTATTGTTTTCCCTTATATTTTTGCAGCACATGAAAAGGCAAAATGAGTTTTCAAAAATTTTTAAGTATAATTTTTATTGAGGAATTAACAGAATATTAATTTAATTCAGTAACATCTTTTTATAGTTGTACTTATCCTGTTGTCTAACATTTTATGCTTTCATTTTATATGTTGTCATGTTAGCTGCTGTTTTCACAGTAAAAGAAAATTCAGGTTAAAAATACATTTGTGTCAAAAATGGGGATTATTTTAATATTTCAGGACTTCCTCTTAAGAAGGCAGAGCCCAGTTGCAGACTTGGAAAGCTCAGGAAAATTTGGTTGCTCAACACCATTCTAAATCTGGACAATTATTTGTGACTGAAAAAAATTATTAAAACTGGCTTGTATTTTTTTTTTTTTTTGGCTCTTTAAATAAGACTAGATGCTGATCATTTACTCTGCAAATTAAGATTGATCAAAGTAGATCAGCATCAATATACAGCTCTAGTTTCTTGAACAGTTTATTTTGTTTGTTCTTCCTACTCATGCTGCAGGTCATATCATATAATACAGGATGGGAAAGAAAAAATGCTCTGACTTCTTCTTGCCTAAGCATAGTAGCCTTTTGCCATCCTGTACAACCCAGAAAAATTAGGAGTTCTTAACTCTTCTCTTTGTAATCATTTGCATTGCTACTGTGTCATTACTGTGACAATAGGGTCATAGAATTAGGTGTTATGGAGGATAAACAATGAGAGAAAATTTTCCTTTATTTCCTTCTTGTTCTTCTCTGATCTCATTTGAGTGCCAAGCATTAGTCAAAGTCTCACATTTAGGCTTAGGCCTGCAGAAGAAACGTCACTCAGAAAGTGGTTCAGAGAGTCCCAGAGCTTCCAGCACAGCACCTGACTGGATTTAAAAGGATTTTTAGGTACTTGAGCAATGAATGCATGAACTCACTCCTCATATTAGAGAAACTTGGAAGAACGTAGCTTCCAAACTATGCAGAAATCTTGATGCCTCTTTACTATTGAAAGATATTACAATTTTTCTTTTTTTACCTAAGTTTTTATCTGAGCAGTTTTAGAATTGATGACGTTTATACTGAGAGCAGTGTAATATGATCAGTATTCATTCTGACACCTAAAGCACAGACTAACAAAAAGACATTAGTTTGACTGACTTGACCTGACAGCATTTTGTTTTCTTTTTACTTCAAAGGCCCTTTAGTTTCTGGAGCATTTCGAAACCCTACGATTTTGAGAACTCTTCGTTTGGTGCGAATTGGCCGAGTCCTGAGAATTATTCGCAAAGCCAAAGGAATTCGAACTCTTCTTTTTGCATTGCTGATGTCTCTTCCTGCACTGGTCAACATTGGTCTTTTGCTTTTCCTGATTATGTTCATTTATGCCATCGTGGGCATGGCAAACTTTGCCTATCTCAGCAGGGTGGATGGGATTGATGAGATTTTCAACTTCCAAACATTTCGTGGTAGCATTCTCTGCCTCTTCCAAATTACCACGTCAGCTGGCTGGGATAGTTTTCTGGCCCCTGTTCTGAAAGCACCTCATTCATGTGCTCCAAATGTAACATGGACAGAGGAAAACAGTTGCATAAATAAGACCTTTGGTATTTTTTATTTTGTAAGCTATATCGTTATATCATTTCTCATTGTTGTAAATATGTACATAGCTGTCATTTTAGAGAATTTCAGTATTGCCACTGAGGAAAGCACAAATCCTCTTTGTGAGGATGACCTTGATATGTTTTATGAGACATGGGCAAAGTTTGACCCTCTGGCAACGCAGTTTATAGATTATTCTGCTCTTTCAGACTTTGCACATGCACTGGCAGACCCCTTGCGCATCCCAAAGCCTAATAAAATGCAGCTCATATCCATGGACATCCCTATAGTTAGTGGAGATAAGATCCACTGCTTGGATATCTTGCTGGCTTTCACTAAAAGGGTCTTGGGAGAACTTGGAGATTTGGAGAGTCTCGAATTAAACATCGAAGAAAAGATTGCAGCTGACAATCCGTCTAGAAGTTGTTACAGCCCAATTTCTTCTACCCTTAAAAGAAAACAAGAGGAAGTGTCAGCTGTTGTTATTCAAAGGTATTTCAGGAGGTATTTGAGACAACGTTCTGTTGAAAGTGTATCTTTATACCACTGTAAATGTAAGAGTGCTGTCTTTGAAGGAGAAATACAGGACAAGCAAAGTCTTCTTGAATCAGTGCCTAATGAAAATCGTGGTAAGAAGACAGATAAATTACGTCCTGCTTCTTCCATATCCCTCCCTTAACTTTATGATGGCTTTGCTAAGACAGACAGCAATAAGCTTGACACATGAGGTTGCCCCAGCTGCAGCATTTCCAATTAAACCAGTGTCACTTATTTTCAGATGGAGACCATATTTTGATCCCACAAATACTCTAAATTTAGAATAATAATGGCAGCCTTCAAGCATTGTAATTGTTCAGATTTGCAAATGCTTCTTGAAGCAATTAAGATTTGAACAACTATGTCATAAATATCAGAGGAAAATCTGATATTTATGAGATTTTGATATGATGATCAAATGATATTTTTCCCTCAGCTACTGGAGTTGGTGAGTTAATTTTTTCATCTGTCATTTTTATATTAGTTCATGTGTTTACAGAAGAAGTCTGTAAAAGATCAGTTGTAAGCAGTTCTTTATAAACACACAAGGATATAGAATAAGGTTTATGTCTTTAGGGAGAACCAATTTTTCCAAACAGGCTTTATTGTAGCAAAATTAAGTAATTACTGCACTTCTGTAAAAGAGCTCATTCAAGACACTTGAGTATAATCAGCCTCTAATTTTGGTGGTTTTGGGACCATCCTCTTCCTTCTAATGTCTTTGAATGGATTTGTTTATGTCTAAGAATTTTTGAGGTCTCTTTACATGAACACCTAAAGAGATTTAACAGACCATCCTCAGTTGCCTGTGCCTGAAAGTTGTACATAATTTGTTCTTTGTATCATTCAGTGTACGAAAACTGTCATAATCATAATCAATATCAAAGAATGTTGTGCAAGAGATATTGTTTCCAGAAAAGAGTGATTGTACATAAAATTCCATCATGATACTTTATCCCTAGAAAGCACTACTTAATAAACTGAAAAGAAGTTCATGGTGTATCTTGTGAGATAACATTTATTAAAGTTAGAGAAAGCATTTATTTCACTAATTCTGAAAAAAAAAAGTATTAATTATGTGTAAGAGTATTTTACTGATTTTTTTTTCCAGTTTGGAATATGACTAGTCTAGATTGTTCAATAAAGAGTTCATGTGCTTAACATGTTTTTTTATCTATTTTCTAAGAAGTATCTTCAATTTCATTTATTGCAAGACATAATCTATTATTGAGGAGTAGAACAACAATAATATAATTTTCCCAAAGAAGCTACCTATTAGAAAAGGAAACTGAAAATATTTTGATATTCACGGGGAGTCAGAAAAGATTCAGCATTTTCAGGCCAAGAATATCAAGAACAACAAGGTAACGAATTTTTAATATCATTTACCTTGTTAAAGACTATTAAAATAGGATAGATTTAGTCAAAACTAAACTATTTTCAGGACAAATAAAGACACGGGAAAGCAAATCAGATACAGTATAGTTTGAATTACATTTATTATGGTCAAACATTTGAACAGCTTCCCCAGGGAGGTGGTGGAATCCCTGTCCCTGGAAGTGTTCAAAAATGAGTGGATGGCACTTGGTGCTGTGGCTTAGTGGGCATGGAGGTGTTCAATCAAAGGGTGGGCTTGATGATCTTGGGGGTCTTTTCCAGCCTTAATGTTCCTATGATTATTTTCAGAACCAGCTTCTGTTCATTAAAAAAAGGTCTGCAGAGCTCTCAGGAGAACCCAGGGATCAGCAGCCCTGGGCAGTGGGATGCAGAGACACTGGGTGGGTCTGTCTCCAGTCCAGCCTGGGATGTTTCATGGACAGCGATGCTGGTCACTATAAATTTTATTCATTGTGAGCTGAAATGAGCTCTGGAATGAACCAAAAGATTTTGTTCAACGTTCAGACTCCATTAGATGGCAGCATTTACTGTGGTTTAGGATGTGGCCAGTTTTCAGTGAAACAGGGGAAATTTGCACACTTCAGCATAGAGGTACTAAACTAATTCTAAATTGTTCAGCAGAAAAGTGTCATAAGTCTCTTTTTTCCTGTCCTGGCCTTTCCAGTTCACCACAGGTCTCAGTAAGTGCTTGTTTGCTGACTGTTCTGGTGTCTGATAGACCTTAATGGTTGTGAAAAAAATAAAATTGTTCTCCTGTGCTTGGACTTTCCAGAAGGGTAGTTCAAGCATTTCTCTGTAGCACTGTAAAAAGAAATGTTTTTTAGAGAAGAGATAAGAGAAGATGTAAGACTGCTTTGTTCTTGCATATTGGAAAAGAAGGAAAGATTGGAAAAGCCATGTAAGAGAACTTTAAATATTAATCACTCTGATCTTTGCAATTAAAAAAAATTGTTTGAATGCAACACCAGGTTCTCTGTCCATACCTAGAAATACTTCAAAGATTGACACTTTATTTCCGTTGCAGGGGCAGAAATTTTGGACAAAATCACACCTAGCATGAACACATCCCTTGTGATTATGTCACCTCAGCAACATAAAAAACCACCTGAATTCACTATGGGGCTAATTTAAAAGTCTGACTAATTTTTTAATAGTGTTTAAGCATTAAAATTGCCATTAAAATAGCAGGCTGTTGCAGGGTTGGAAGGAGAATGGTGATATCCAACTGTTGCAGATTCTTCCTGCTGGGTTTGTCCAAAAGCCAGTTCAGCTCCTGAAGCAATGGAGAGTTTCTTTAATAAGCCTGGAAATGGTGATGAATTAAGGCAGTGAACAGGTGGCAGCTTTGAACAATTCTGTTAATCTGAACTGTGAATCTCTCCAGGTAAAACTGCCTGGATTTATATGAACTCTGTGAGAAATTCAGGATTGCTTGGGACACAGAGGAAGAATATTCCTTTCTGTTTGTAATGTTTGATATTTAAATCAGAGAACAGCATAAACACAAAAATATTGGATCCCTCCAGTCAGGAAACAGTGAATGTGGCACTCTCAGGGAATTCCTGAGGGCCAGCAGTAGAGCACAAACCAGCACTGCCTCCTTAGAGGTGGTGCAGATCTCTGTTTTACATTTCCATGTGTCGCCGTTCCTGTGTAGAAATAGAACGAAACAGACTCCTGGAAAATAAGAGTTTTTTCCTGCTTTTTTTGCGGGTAGCACTGTATCATGCAGACCAGGCTTCCCAAAGGTTTTGTGGAAATTGTCCTTTTACTTTCTGGAGTCCCTCAGTTACTGCTCACCTTGCAATGTTTGCACTATCCACTGTTTCCTCGGGACTCAAAAGAGACCCCATGTATAAGTAAGTTATTTGAAAAGAAATAACCTCTAGTGGAAGGTTCCCTGCCCGTGGCAGGGAGGTGGGAACTGGATGATCTTTAAAGTCCCTTTTGACCCAAATCATTCTGTTATTCTGTGAAAGGTACCAGAGAGAGAATCTCATCATTTCATCTTAGCCCTGAGCCTACCAGAGGTTATTGTGCTTTAACAAGTGTGTGGTCTGCAATGTCACTACCCAAAGCCATCAGTAGCTAAACATTCTCTCTCAACATCAGAAATCCTCACAACTTAGGTGGTGCAGGAAGACATCCCAAAATATACTTTTATAATTCATGTTTAGAGTGAATACTACCATAAGAAGGGCACACCAAACAACCTGAGCAGCTTCAGGCACAGGTCAGGGTTATGGTTAGAAGTGGTGCAGAAGAGATCTGTTGTGTTGGAACCAAGTAGAACAAATTACTCAATATTTATGCTAAAAGTTTCAAAGATGTAGGAAATGTGTTTAAATATTTTCACTAGCTACCACCAGCTAAAAGCAAGCCACATGCTTTTAAAACTTAAATATTATGGCTAAATGGACTCTACAATCAACAACCTGGGAGTCTATCAGTTGATGTTATTTTGGACATGCACTTCTAGTCTCTAGTCTAGGACAAATTAACAAGAGATTTCTCACCTGCCCACCCCTGGAAACTAAATTATGAGTCCTCTGTGACTTCTACAACATCATGTCAGATTTCTTTCTGCAAGTTTCTGCAGTACCCTCATCCATTAAATATATTTGGATGAAGGTGCTGAGCAGTGTCAGAGCTGAATGTGGTGGCACAAGTTTTGATTCTTTGCTCGGCCAGTTCCAGGGAAAATATGTGAAGGCATCAACTTAGTAAGTGGTTTTATTGATCTTCGGAGACTTTTGAAAGAGCAAGAGAGATGTTTTGGCAACTCCTCAGGACAATATAGCTGTTTGGGCAAATCTGTTGCAGTTATCTGCTTTGTGGTCCCATGGAGTTGAGGTAAGACAGGCCAAGCTGATTTTAATGATAATCATTACCTTAATGCAGAGCTGTTCAAGGTCTGGGCAGACTGAGAGCAATTGAAGTTTCCTCTCCAGTTTCCAGGGAAGTTGGGTTTATACAGGAGCATTGGAAAGTTAGATATCCATAGGATAGATTTCCAACAACAGTCACCCTACCTTGCTACTCAAACACTGGGTAGAATTTGTCCCCAGGGACAATTTAAAGTGGTCACCGGAAAGAGTAGCTCTTTTCTAGGTTTTCTTTTATATATTCATGCCTTTCTTGAAATGAAGAGGGTGGATGTGGATATAGTATTTTAGTCTCAACACTCTCTGCAGAATTTATCAGCAAAGATTTCATACCCTTACTCCAATTACCTATTTTTTGTGTTTGTGGCTGAAGTAATAACACAGACATGATCAGGCAAATAAAAAGCCATCCTTGTGTTCTCCACTTGGTGTATTTTTTGCTTCTGCTACCAGTGAAGCCTGCAACTGCTGCAGCCAGAACTCTATGTTTGCATGAGAAGACAGATTCTCCAACATCTGTGTGCACAAATTCACCAAAATATTTCCAGCTCTTTCTTGCCCCTCACCCCATCCTGAACAAAATGTACAGAAAATTTCTTCTTCTTTGAATGAGATAACAGTCAGCTTCAATGAACCCAGCAGCAACGGGATTCCACCACAGCACCTTAAGAGAATGACATTTTCTTCCTAAACATACGTGGTGCCCATCGCTCATTTATCAGGCTCTCTGACATCCCATTCAATAAAACACTTGTGCTCATGTCCATTATGTCCATTGCACTTAACTTCAGCTGCCTCCTATAAATTGTTTTGTCTGCCAGCTCTGCACAAGACAGATGATCTCATGGCTGCCAGAATATCAGATATGATGGGTTAATGTCCCTTACTTTCCTAAATGGGGGGCTCGCTCCTTAACAAACAGCCAATAATACAGACTCCCAAAAAATCCAGATAGGAAAGAGAGAATTAATGTACAAGACTGGGTAAAATCAGTGCAAGCTGCATTTTCTAATACACCTGGGAATCCACCAACAAGAGGGTTGCGGAGCTCTCACAGGTATTATGATTGAAATCTTATGTGGCTGTATTTTGCTAAGTGTAACCTCATATTTGTATTTTGATTTTGCCATAAATGAGAGTTTTAATTTGCTCAAGGAATCACTGGCAAAAGCAGGTTCAATATGAAAGTGAAAGCGTGATGAAGTTCAGTAGCAAGGTTCACTCTACTACTTACTAGGTGGTTAGAGCACACAGAGAAAAATCAGGCTAAAATCTAAAATCAATCAGTCTAAAACTAAAATCAACCCAAAATGACCGGTGTGGAGGCTGGGTATGGAAAAAGAGTAAGGATGGGAAAGCATAAGGATAAAAAGGAATAAGGGAAATCCTCCTATTGAGTTACAAGGTTCACAGTGGATCATCCTGCCAAACTTAGCCTGGGACTTGACCAACAGTTTAGGCCTAAAGGTTTTAACAATATTTGAATTTAGCAGGGTTTAATTGATAACCTAATTTAAACAATTTAACAAAAGATTCTGTAGAATTTGCTCTAAGAACAGCAGTAACTCGCTCATAGGCCTACTCAGGATACGAATGAATCCAAGAGAGAATCATTCCGTGTACATTTGTACAATATTCACACCCACACACACGAACCTAAAGGAGTCTGTACAAGGTGAAAACTTCCACTTGGGTTCAGTGACGTGCTCAGGGCAGATGCCTTTGCATCTTCTCAGCGGATGAAATATTGAGCCTTGAGGAGTGGGAGTGTCAGCCCAGGCTCCACCATCAGCTTTCAGCAGCGACCCTCTGAGCACAGCAGCCTTGAGAGTTCACAGGCTCGAGAGGCCCCACGCAGAGGGAGATCCTGCTCACAGCCCTCTGTGACCAGGACTGCTCAAAGGGTCTCACTTTGCACTGCTGCTCATAGGGCTGCAAGAGGTTTGCCTTTAGCAAATAAATAATGATTTTCTGTCCTGGACAAGATTTGGCTTGGTAACTTTCTTCAAAAGTTCGATAGCAAACATTATTTGTGTTTGTGTTGTTCCACTCGGGCTGTTACCCAGGTAAGATAAATAAGTTTCCAAGGTTGTTGGTTAAAAGCAGGAGCTCATTAGACAGCCCAGTTCCTGGGAGCTGGACAGTATTCCTGATAAACTCAGCCCAGGAGCTGTTCATCAAGGCTGAGCCTTAATGAGGATTTCTGGGATCTCAGTGCAGCCTGGGGAAGTGGGAGGGGAGCAAGCCTACCACCACTGGTTTCAGCAGATAATGTATCATTGGGCTGAATCCAAATCCCATGTATATCAAATATACTGAAATAAATAAATTTGACATTAAACATTTCATGCTTCATCCTTGGAACAGCTGAGATAATCTGCTTGGATTATTGGACTCTGAGAACCAGGCATGGCTGTTCTTCCTTCTGAAATTATCCAGGGTCAAGAATAAAAATGAGCAAACATTTAGAGAAAAGCTTTTCTATTTGTTAAAGATAGGGCAATGGTAAAAGCAAAAATTTTGGTTTGAACCTATTTCCTCATCTCAATGCTTACAGAAACAGTGACAACAACCATCTTCATTTAAATTTTGCATGTTTACCTATGTACACAGAAACAGGTATTTTAATTGCAGTGCAATTAAATTAACTCCATAATGTTTCTTAGCACTCCATGAATAATATATAAGAAGTAAATTGAAATCTGTCTCCAAATTTCCAGGTTTGGTGATGCTAATTAATGGATTTGAATGACACACTCAGCTGTAGTAAAGAGAAAACAAAAGGAAAACAAAGGGAAAACAAAGGGAAAACAGGTTGGCAGAAGCTTCCATTTCCAGGTGCCACCTCACTGCCCCACTTGTCTCATGCCAGTGCTCAGTGCCCAGTGGGCCATTCCTCACTGGAAAATGCACATTTTCAAACCTGGCTTTGTGGCCACTGCTTCCACAGTGCCCATCTCTCATGGATTAAAGCAGAGGATCACTGTAAATGGCTGAGGAGTAATAAACATTTTCTCACAAAACACTCTCTGGTTTTCTGAAGGTGATTTAGTAAACCTGCTTCTCTGCATAACCAAATGCTATTCCATCCTGCTTGCAAGGCTTTGGTCTAATTCCACCTTTCTATAGTGTGGAAGAGCATAGAGGAGTTTACTGGATTTATAAGGCTGGTGGCCTTTTCCTGGTGTCAGTTCTGCTAAATTCAAAATTGAATTTTCAAGTCCTTTATCTCAGTAGAGAGGAAAGGCTGTGTCTGGCCTTAGATTTCAGGCAGCAAAGTAAATCCCCAGGTAAAGTCTGCCCTTCCCACATCAGGGAATCACATGATTATATATCATGTACCCCATGTGCATTTAACCCAGAAAATGAATAAAGAGAGTCCAAAAGTCGCCCAGTGCTGTAAGTGAAATGTAGGAGCATGCTTCCATGTTCCCATAAATCCCAATAATTTTGAGATTTTTGGATGTAATCAAACCCAGCTATTAAGGTCATACCTTTAGCTTTTGCTTGAATTTTAAACCAAAGGTGGTTGATGGCCCCAAGATCTCAGAAATAAAAGTTTTTATGTTACCAACATTGCTATAAAGATTCCTATAGTTCCTTTTTGTGTGATAGTGTGTGTGTATGAAAACCACCAGATTTAGCTACTTTAAAAAGTAATCCCTGGTGCATCAGCTCTGGTATTGTGAAGTGATGAATTGTTTCGGGGCTTTTTTTGTGTGTGTGTTTTTGTGGGTTTGTTTTTTTGTTTTGTTTTGTTTTTTGGTTTGGTTTTTTGTTTTGTTTTGTTTTGTTTTGTTTTCTTGCAAAGGAAAATATTTTTTTATGTCAAACATCAACCTCCCACCCAGAGAAAAAGAAACTGAATCCAGTTTCAGCAGAACTGAGTAGGCTTGGAACTGAGTGGGATGTTTTACGAAGCTTGTGGATAAATACAAGCATTTCTTTCCCTTTCCCTTTCCCTTTCCCTTTCCCTTTCCCTTTCCCTTTCCCTTTCCCTTTCCCTTTCCCTTTCCCTTTCCCTTTCCCTTTCCCTTTCCCTTCCCCTTCCCCTTCCCCTTCCCCTTTCCCTCTCATCTTTTCCCTCTCACCTTTTCCCTCTCACCTTTTCCCTCTCACCTTTTCCCTCTCACCTTTTCCCATCTTTTTCCCTTTACAGCCTTAATTTCTTTATATTTTATGTGTTGAGAGAAATTGCATAATGAAAACCTGATGGACAAGATATGAGAATTAAACCAGCCTCTACAAATCTTTTTTTAAATTTCATGTCTGGCACCCAGCAAATTCTTGTATTCTTGTAAGCATATAGGAATGAAAATGTTCATAACATAAAAGCATGCCCCCAACTACACAACCTTTGATTTATTTGGGAAGAAAACACCTGGTTTTGGCATTTATATCTGTAAATAGGCTTGTGTGTTCATTGTATGTTATACCAGGTATTGACAACAGGAGGCTTGAACTTTCTCTCCTGTAGGACAGTGAAGCTCACATCTTACAAGAAATATTAGGATGACTTAAACAGCTGAGACACTGATGTTATTTCAGATTATTACTTCCTCCTGCTTTTAGATTATTTTGACACAAAAACCACTTGTGGCAGGTGATTTGAACATTACACATTTCATAACAGGAGAAAATCCCTTTGACCTTCCAGTCGCGTGTTCCTGTTGCCACAGATTCAAAGCTCCAGTTTTAGCTTGGAAATGTGAGAGTGAAATGAGTGATGAAACAAATCCTAGATGTTTTTTCCCATTCTGTTTTCTGAATTTGATAGACTTTTAAAACCTGGCTTCTGGGAGGCAATTTCAGACACTTCTCTTAGCATCATCCAATTATGCATTGGCTGCAGCTCACTGCATCTATCAAAGTGTCACGGATGCTTTCATGTAGGCAATATATTGTTTTTTCAGACCCAAGAGAGGGGAAAAAATCAGGCACCCCAGCATCTTCTCCTTAAGTAGGTGTTGAGCAAATTAGCCCCATTACAGAACAGCATGCATTAGTCCATTAAAGAGCTGGAGGAAGATTCCTTTGTGTAAATGACTGGGTGGTTTCACTGTATATTTGTATTAGTCATTTCCTGGTGTTCTTTAAAGAAAGTTCTTGATCACTTTTTAAGGTTTAAAGGTCTTAATTTCCACATAAGTGTAACTTCAAAAAAGAAAAAAAAAGACAGGAAACATTCTCATATATTTTTAGAAGTAATTAATTGTTTTTTAATATCACAAATTAAACCTTGTGGCTCAAAGTACACAAGAGTTTGCAAACACCCAGAGAGTTATCCTTTGAATAATGTGGCTTCTTGGACACAAAACTTCTCTTCCTTTCCCAAACCATTTATGCTGCTGTTCCCAGATTTAATGGTAGACTGTGCACAGCAGGTATTTAAATGAGTGCCCTCATTTAAAGGATTTATACCTGGAATGAAGCTGCTGGGTTCAAATCAGTAGGACTGGCTGGGGCTCTTCAGCTGTTTTGAGACACTGGATTGGAAAGGTTTGTGGTAATGAACTGATGCCTTGGCCATGAATTTGGCCTCTTTGCACACTCCTGTTACACAAGAAGTTTAAAGACCAGCTGAAAATATACAAATATTGGGGGAAAAAACCCTTTAAAAATATATATATGCTCACTTCTATTGTAATACAGATTACAAGAGCCAGCAAGGTCACCTTTGGACAGGAAACCACAAAACCAGAGGTGGAGATGCTGAAAAAAAAGACCTCACAGAAACACACCATAGGTGCAGAATTACAATATCAAGATTACTAAGGAAAAAGTGAAAATTCCTGCAGAAAACTGTTGAAAAGAACAGGCAGTGAGGAGCTTCAGGTAAGGAGGAAAGAATAAAGGGTGTGGTTCCCAGCGCATCACCTGGCCCAACTGATCTGTTGGGATTGTGCAGTTTAGATCTTCCTTTACAGTTATTTTGTGTTGTAACAGAGGACCTCATTTTCTAGACAGTGCCTGACACTCAGGTTTTTTTCAGCTCTTCCTGTCTGATAAATAATACAGTCTCTAAATAACCACACTCTGCCAAACAGATGCTTTAGTCAATCATCTTATTATGTATTAAATAGCTCATCCACTGTACTCTGTGTTTAGGTCCTTAAAATCTGCCTCTCCTGAAGGTTGTGGTTTATTCTGACCCATCTGGACCTTAATTCCAAGGTGTGGTATCTTCAAGTACCTAAAGCTGCCTCTGTTTTACCTCAGATAATCAAACTTTTGTGTTTTGTTTCTTCATAAAAAATAAAGATATATGGGATATAAAAAAAAACCCCATTTTTTCAACATGTAAATATCCTGTGTCTTGAACAGTGAGGGAAATTTCTGGATATACCTAATGCTCCTTGATGAAACAATATTAGGAATATTAATATTACAGTTTTATTTCCTTCATACTCTAATTCTCTTAGTATTATTCTGATAGGCCACTGAGGAGAGAGAGAAGAGCAATCCATATTTTTCCATTTGAGTAGGTGATAAGCAAATTTTCCTGATGGAAATGTTCATCGGACCATTTAGCAAGCTGGAGATTATTGTATGTAACAGAATGATTTTAATACATACTTACAGAGAAAGCAATTTCCTGTTACTCTGTAATAACAATTATCCAGTCAAAAGAGTCTAAATTTTACATCATCATGATTTTTTTTTAAACTATAATTTCATTCTCTGATAAAAAGAAATGAGATTCCTTTATCCTAGGTCTTTTATTTTGACAAAAATGCCAATTAGCTACTTTATGCCATTTAAGGCTTCACGATTATGTGGGTCACAAAATAGCTTCAGCCATTCTTTCAGAGCAAAGTAGGAATGTAATATGTGATAAAAGCTATTCTAATCTCTGTGCAGTAAACAGCCTTCATAAATCACTGGAAGCTCTCTGCAGCATCATCCCCTCAGTTTCACACTGGGCCACAAATCCCAGATATGTTAATACTCATCCCATAAACAGCAATTTATGAGGATTTCCCCTCTTGGCCAGGAGGTCTCAGTTTCTCTTGTGTTATAAAAAAATCCCAAAACACTGAAAAGCTTCAACATGCAGAGATGAACATTACTCCTGAGTTGACAAGCAGCATTTGGGACGTGAGTTTTCATACCATAATTTCATTATCCAAATAAAATCAACAACACATTTCAAAAAAATGGGAAATTTATTATATAAACCTCATCCTAGTGAGGGGAAGAAAAGCATAAGGTTAGCATAAGATTCTTTATCTTTTCTGTGCAAAACTGTGTCAGCTAAGCAATTTTAAATTTACCATAACTTTTAAACTGAAATATTGCTTGCACCAAAGTTAAAAAATAATTTGTCCCAGTCTGTGCTGACTGGCATTAGAAATTACAACGCTTTCAACGTGTTGAAAAACTACTATTTATTATTTTAGTTAGAGGGGTGCTGTTCAGAATGTGTAAGATGCTTTTTGATTAAGGACTATATAATTCTGCATTGCATATCCCAAATAGTCAACAGTGAAGGAAAGACATCACAACACTGATATTTTTCTTTTTCCAGATGAAGAATTCAGATCTGTTTTTACAAACTAGACATGAACACTTCCTATTTGGTTTTCATCTCCTTTCTCCCACATCATGCAGTTGGAATGGTTCTGATTGATGAATCCTTATGCCATGAAAAATGAGGATCAGTTACCAAACAAAACCCCACACTGTATCCGTAAAAGAAGGGCATAGTGAAATGCAGAAGGATTTTATAGCTGAGATTTCCAAATTTTATCTAACTCCTCAGGAAAGCCAGAAATTAGTCTTAACCAAATCTGGGGATGTTGTGAGAGTTCAAAAATACATTAAAAAGGGATTGCACTCATGAAACTCATCCTCTTTCTCCCAATTAAAGGTGCCATTGTATTCACCATTGTGTTTCTGTTGCTATAGTGATGAAATCTGTGTAGAAACCTGGAGAGATGCTGATTGCTGCATTTCATATATAATTTTTCATAATCTACCTTCCATTCCTTGCTTCCTAAATGGCCATAAAATAGCACCATTTATCATAACAGATGGGTCTGTGCACACATATCAATTACAGCATCGTCAGGAATCACACAGAAATAAGTTGCCAGTTATTTTTAAAAGAAACAAGAAATGAAATGATTTTGTACTGGTTTTAAGTAACCATTCCTTACCTCAAAGTTATTGCTAGGTTGTGGAGGGTAAAACTGAAGGGCAATTTGACACTTACTTAAAGCTGACCAGCTTTATTTTAGATTAAACTGCTTTATACTTTTCTAATAGCAAACATACATCACATGAATGGTTCACTTGTCTTTAAGTATTAATTTTTCTTAAGTTCAAATATCCATTACTATCAAATATTTGCCTTCTTCCATTAAGCCATTTCTGTATCATTTATGAATGCAGATATCTCTCCGCTCTTTAAATACCTCCCCATATTTTCCCTCTAAACACCTTAATTTTTTATGGACTATTTCCATACTTATTCTTTACAAATGGGGAATGCTTTTTTGTTTTCTTCTTCATTTGGCAAGGTTTAGATTTTGTGATGGCAGCATTTACATTTCTACTTTTAAAAGTTTCTTTTAGCTTGAGGTTTATTTCCCCCCAGCTGCTCTCTAGACTTGAATTTGTTGGGGGTGGAGATTCATTACTTTTCCTTCTGATGGGGTAGAAGGGACTCTAACAGCTTTGCTCTGAGTCCAGGGGAAAAAATAAGAATTTCCTTTTGGACAAGGAAGGAAAAGTCAATGCCAAAGGCTCCTCACCCTTCCCTGTCCAGCAGGGATTGTCTATTTTCTCCCCACACACTTAAAAGAAGATGGGACACATCTAAATTCCAGTATATTATCAAGGGAGATTTCATCAGCACAGCCAGGGGAGCCCAGAATGCTGCTTCTCTCACCTTCAACTAAATTTTTTTTCAGCTACTGCGATTCAACAATTCTGCATTTTTCATGCATTTGCTGCCTTCTGCAGGGAGCTGTGACCCAAAGCCACTTTGCCTCTCAGAGAGCACAAAACACCTGCTCTTTCAGCAGCCACTGGGACAAACCAGGCTGAGTGCCAGGAAGGATTTAGTGACCTCCTTGCCACCAGCAGTCAGTGGGCTTGGACAGCTCAGTGCACACAGGGATGTGTCTGGAAAGGAACCTGTAAAAGAAAGTTCCCCTCAGGAACACCCTGGGATGTTTTTAATTACTGAGAGCTGATCTTACCTCTGATTCAGTCTGGGCCATCTCAAGGTTAGCACAAGGACCTGGGGAAGCCAGAGATGGATGTGGGATCCCTTCCTGCTTGCTTCATCCATGGGTGACAATAATTATTTCTTGCCTCTGGAAAATGCAGGTTCTATTTTCCCCTTAGGTACAGGAGAATAACTCATAGGGAGAAGGTCAAAGACCAGCTGCTGCTTCAAGTCTGCTATTCTTCTCTGACTCTGGAGAAACGTAAGGAACTTTGGGTGAAATCTCTAAATTTAGGTTAAATGTAATTTGAAATTAGCACTGGAAATGGATAGGAAAGCTGTCTGTGTAACTGGTGCTAGAGACCTTTTATGGTATCATTCTTAAGAGTGTTTAGGAGCTTAATTCACATTAATGGCAATGCCATTCTCACTGAAAATCCTATTTGACATCTATATATTTCTTTAGGTAGCATAAATATATTTTAAAATCTACCCTTATTATTTGTCTGTTCTTTTCCTACAAATGGAAGGTGCAGATACTTCTTACAAAGGAGGTGAACTTTACTCACCTTCATTGATACCTAAGCTTCAAATAGCTCACGCTTCATACAGTTAATGTCAGATGGGTTAAAATCTATACTGGACCTATGACAGATAGCTTGGAGGGAACAAGAGATTATATGAATTGGATTTGTTCTGTACCTGATATTACTTCGAAGTAGGATAGTGGTGACAGTTCTGAAGTCAGAAGGATTAATAAATTTTTGATCCCTTTAACCTGCCATGAAATTTCCTAATTTCATTTTGGATAGTTGTCCTCCCCATCACACATGTGCATCTTCCAGTGAAATCAAGTTTTCTGTGCAGTGCCCTCTCCAAAGCCTCCAAGACAGAATTTAACTTTCAAAGCCAGAGATCTGGTGCTCCACCCTGAGTTCTTTCCTCCATTCCTCACAGCCCTGCATGTTTTGAAAGAGGTAACTTTAAAGATAGGAGGAGATTGGCAACAAACCAAAATTCAACAGAAAATAAAATAGATTTTTTCTCAGGATATTTCAGGACTACTTCCCTTGAAAGTTTCTCTCCTACCTCAATCTCTACCTCAAAGCTGCAAGGATTAAATAAGAAAGGATTAACAAATTATTTAATTGATCCTGAGAATATATGTTATAGGGAAGGATCCAGCACCATGATATTTGTCAAAACTGTGCTCACATTTTTAATGCATTTTCTTGCTGGAGAGGCACCATCTCAAATTCCACCCAGAGGTCAGTTGGCTTTCCTTGGATTCATCTCATTTTAAGTAGTGCTGACATCCTGAAAATGACGTATTATCTGTAACCATTGTGTAATTTTTAGCTTCTCTCTTTAGTTTCTAAAAGTTAATCTTTTTTCTTCTGCAGCCAATGCTTAATGCAGAGATGACATCTTCTTTCTGTCTTAAAAGTTCATCAGCCAGGGTGATTCAGAAATACTGATCCTCTGGACCAGACTAAGATCACACTCTCTGTCCCTAAGCAAACCCCACGGAGAAATGAGAAGGGAAACCTGGTTCCCCTGCAGGAGAGGAAGGATCCCCTAACACTGCAGGAGCTCCTCCTTAGAGAGGGGGGCTCTTGCTTTCCCTCCCTGTTTTGGAAGAATAAGAAAACTCAGTTTTATGAGCAGAAGTTTACTGTGCTTTGGCTTCAAGGCCAGGGAATGAGCCCTGTCCCATTTTTCCAGGAGTGCAGACACAGATGTGAAGACAAAGATCTCTCCCATCCCACCCAACAGTGGCTTCAGCCAGGGAGGAGCTGCAGGTCTCAGATTGAGGGAATCCTCCCAGGCTTCTGACCTGCTTCTTGTTCAAATCATCATCTGTATAAAATTAATATGAATCTCAGAATCATAGAATGGTTTGGGTTGGAAAGGACCTTAGAGATCACTCATGGGGCAGGGACACCTTCCACTGTCCCAGGTTGCTCAGAGCCCCATCCACCTGGCCTTGAACACTTCCAGGGATGGGGCAGCCAAAGCCTCTCTGGATAATCTGTTCCAGTCCCTTATCACCGTCACAGTAAAGGATTTCATCTTAATATCTCACCTAAGCCTGTCCCTTCTCAGCCTGGAGCCATTTCCCCCTGTCCCATCGCTCCATGCCCTTGTCCCAAGTCCCCCTCCAGCCCTCTTTAGGCACTGGGAGAGGCTCCAAATCTCCCTGGAGTCTTCTCCAGGCTGAGAAACCCCAGAATGACCATATACACCCTGAGCAACCCATATACATGAATCTTACACATACACTGACATTTTATTTATATATATGTGCATATTCATGCACACACATAAATTTACACACATAGACACAGAGAGGTAACAGCCACCAGTTTTCCAGTCTTCCACTCAGCTTAAAACATAGTTTTTTAGTTCAATTTATAGATCCACATTTGTAGATTTTTGGTTAGGTTTTTTTGGGGTTTTTGGTGTTTTTTGGGGGGAGGGGAAAGGGGGGGTTTTGGTTGTGGTTTTTTTTTTGTCTGTAATACAGCAGAGAATCGAAAATGAGATAATCTATATATAAATACAAATATAACTTATTTAAACTTTATATAGCATTTATATATTTAATCATATAAGTATAATATAAACATAAATATAAACAAATATATAAATATAAATAATTATAAAATAAAATAAAAACGATAAATATAAATAAAAACTCTATAACTATAACTATAGATTATAGAGGATGAGTTAGATATAGATATATAGATATAGATATAGATATAGATATTGATATAGATATAGATATAGATATATAGATATAGATATAGATATATGCATATACATATAAATACACATATAAATATCATTTATATTTATATAAAGGCTTTTATAGATAATCTGTGAGAGGGCAGACATCTCCCACTGTGAGGGTGACAAACACACTTCCCTCCGTGTTTCCCACCCACTTTGCCCAGGTTCACTCCTGATTTTCTGCGAAAGACTCTCAGAAATCCAGGAATGAAACAAGATCACGGAGCAATGCTCAGCCTGGAGCCTCCCCAGCTGAGGTTTCTGCCTTTCCCAGGAGACCCTGAGTAATCAGCTCCTTCCATGGCTCACACAGACACCTCCCTCAACACCCCCATGTACAAATAGCACAGCTCCTGGAGCAGCAGCACCTCCAGAGTGGGGAGGGATTGCTGGAAGGGGACACAGGGATGAGAAAGGCAGTGAGGAGGTTTTTCCCAACTATTTCTTGGGAGACAGCTGGGCTGAGATAATGCTGCTCTTGCACAGAAAGAAGTGACTCCTTGAACCTTCACTTAGAGGGATGGAATATAATGTAAGTCCTGTGGTTTACTGCACTTTCTCTTCTTAGAAAAAAAAAAAAAAAAAAAAAAAAAGAAAGGTGGTTTGTGGTAGACTCTTCTATATGATTCAGTGACCTTTGTTTGCTTAAAAATCATTACAAAACCTGAGCAGCAAATTTTTCTTCCTGAGTGGCACAAAAAAAAGTGGATGTGGGGAGGAGTGAGTATTTATTTATTCCTTTGCACAGGAGCTTCCCCACTGTTTTTGACTTGTTACTTTTCTGAAATAAGTTAACTAGGGTCAAAAAAGAATCCTAGAGAAGTGAATAGGCATATAAGGATTTTTTTTCTGAGCATGAAACTTGCAGATATATTATTACAAACTTCAGGTTTTCTAGTTATAATATTTATTTCAAAGCAAAGACAGAAAAATTTCAATAAAAAAGTTTTATAATATTAGTCTCTATTACATAGGTTTATGCTTAGTAATATTGTATTTGGTTTTTGAGACTTAAGAGTGTATCTTATTTTAAACAGATTTTTTGTGTGTGTGTGAATAAGACAAAACTATCTCTATTTTATTTGTGGAATATGCTGTTCTGTGCCTGCTGAATGCTTTTATCATGATAAACTGTGGGGCAAAATAAACTGAGACTGGGGAAAACTGAGTGATCTGGAGGTTCTTCCTGTGGTACAGCTGCTGCTCCTTTTCCATGTCTCAAAGGTTTTAATTTTTTTGTTGTACTACATTTTGGCTTTCTTTGTAATTGTTTGACTTGATTGGAGATTATTTTCTGTACCCACAACAAAAGTCTTTTGAAATTTGAGTTTTCAAAATTTGAAGAGGGCAAATAGTGAATTTAATAAAGAAAAGTGAGGAACCTTGACATTATGTATGTCCTTATTAAGTGATACTATTAAATTACGTACTTAATGCAAATGGTTTGTTTAGAACTAATTTCTGATTAGATACATTTTAATATACTTAAAAAACTGTGTGAGACAAAAGACCATGTAATTTGAAAATTTATTAAATTATGGAACTACTAAACCTTTGGCAATCCAAGTTAAAATTGAGATTGTGCATTCAAGTTAATTGTTTTCAAATGTCATAGTTAAAAGGTTTTTTTCTCTGTGTTTTAGTGACACATGAGGAGTTTTCTTCTAGGTTTTCTTTCATGGACCAGCTGAATTTTGTTATGGTCTTGGAAGAAAAACTTCTCTTGCATTTTGTCCCAAGATTTTTCTCCATATATTTAGCTGCTGAGAGAGCTTTCTGTATCAAAATACACACAACGAAAGGAATCTTCAGAATGACAAAATAGCAAGTCTTTGATACTTTTGGTGCATTTAGTACTTTCTGTTAATGGTAACAGTCCAAAATCCAAACCATGACTTTCTACAGCTTTTGGGTTTTTTAATCAAATCATGTTACTATGAGTTACAAATTTATAGAACCATTAATAACTTTAACCACTTTTGAAACACTGCTTGCATGGAAAGACAAAAAAAAATCTGACATATTGTCAGCCTGACCTTTAAAAACTTAAATTTCAAATTAAAAAAAAAAAAAAACAAAAACAAAAAACCAAAAAAACAACCAAGTTAAAAACTGCAGCAATTCTTACATGGATGTTTAAGCTCTTGGATGTTAGAGTCAGTGAGAGCATAACTCTCATTCCTGAGTGGTGAAGACAATTCATATTCCCCTTGTTTGCTTCAAAGCTTGAGTATCCCTAAAATCTGCAGGTGGTTCAGTACAGCACTGTATAAAATATATGGTTAAAAATCACAGCTTGTCCCTCTCCTGGAAGCCAAATGTAACCTGTAGCCTCTTCTCCTTCCTTCCACTGTCATCCTTGTGCAGGACCCTGCCTGCCATGCTTGGTGAAATGAATGAATTTCCCTTTTTCCTTCTCGTTTTCCTTCTCCTCTTCCCCACTTCAGTGATGAAAATGAGCGATTCACACTGTCAGGCCACGCTTCTTAAATCTGCCCCCAGACCTGTGGATATTTCTTGGCATGGCATTTGTAAATCAAGATATATTCCATTTCTTATTCAAGTTAGGAGAGGGCTGGGTCCTGACCTGTTTCTTCTCTTTGTTTTGTAAAACAACAAATAAACTTCACACCTGAGCTTTATTTCCCTGTCATCCGACCAGCATCTGACCAGCTTCTTTGATAAAAGCAGAGGAAGGAGACTATAATCTCAATTCTTTGTGCAGCTGCCACCATGTAAAGATACAGTGTGGAGGATCAGTGGATTCAGGTATTATCACACTTTAACCACAAATATATGCAATTTTATTAGTTAAATTTCCTGTAAGACAGCTCTAACCACAGTCCTGAGCTGTGGGGGTCCCTTGGGGTGTTCTCCAGTCCCTGGGCTCCTCAGAGACTGGGGAGATAATTCCAGATCCTGTTGTTGGCTCACGGGCTTTCCAACCAATTTTTCCTTGTCTTTTGGTTACACCCCTTATCCTTAGGGACAAGGATGGGCAGGGAATGCCTGGATGATGATGACTCATTTCAAACCACACTGTCACATTTGCTGTTGGCTTTTACAATCTTATTCAGGTAACTTTTGGAGGCTTTTTTGTGCTTCTTGATGACCAACAGGTTGTTTCCATGCTTTGGCTATTTCTTTGGGGACACCAAAGCTACCAATTAAAGTTCACGGGCTGGTGTTAATAATGTGATGTTAATAACACCTAACTCATCCTAACTCCAGCAGCAATGGATTCATCCATGGTCATTAACAGCTTTTCAGCTCTTTTCTCTCAGGTTGACTCCTGTGCTGCCACGGAGCTTCTGTGCTTCCTCAGTGCTTGCAACTGGCCATTTGACAACTTGTCAATTGACTGCTCAAGCACTTACAGAAAGTGATCTCTGCACAGGTTTAAATTATTTATGATGGCAAAGTAGCTGAAAATTAGTGCCCCTTACCAGGCCAAAGAAAATGTGACTTAACGCTTCACTAATTGCTAAGAAGCCTTGTGCTGGAAGGAGTCATTAACGAGACAATTCAATATTAGGCAATCACAGAATTTTTATGTGTTCACAGTCTGCTGGTGGATTATGATGTTTGTTCAGTCCCACCATGGACTGGAGAGTCACCAATCTTTGGAAGTTTAGCAGTTGTCCATCAGCAGGGGCAGTGAGAAGAGTAGGTGCAATGCATGCAAAGAGTTGAATTTATCTCGTCTCACTTGAGACATCTCAGGTCATCAGCTGTAGTCAACTGGCATTTCTTTCCTGAAATAAATGTGAAAAAGGGTCTCAGCAGGCAGCGTGGGAGCTTGTGGAGGTGCAGCTGTGTAACTCCAAGGTGTCTGCACTGAGGTGGAATGAATCCCACCTCAGAGGGCCTTTCTGGATGAATGCTAACTGGCTTTATGAAGTGAATTATTTTGGGAATCTCCACACTGTTTGCTACCTTCATTCTCCAGCACTGAGAACAGTAAACTCTAAATCCCAGTTTGAAGAGTGGGGATTTATCTCACACTAGTGAGAAAAATCTGTTGCTTTTTTTTTTTTTTTTGTACTCTTCACACACTTTTGTTAATCTCTGTGTTTAGTCATCATTAGCTGCTCTGAAGTCACTGATTTGTTGATTGCAAGGAGAGTGTAGGGTCTGCCTCCCTTGGCAATCTCAGTGGAGCTGCACAGGGGGGTGGTAATCAGACCCAGAAGTTCCTTGTAGCCTGCAATAGAGGAGTAACTAAATGGGCTGAAGAAGGGGTAACGTGTGCTCTCCTTAGAGAAAGGCATTTTGGGGGTTGCCTTTTACTTTTCAAATAAAAGACAGGCAGAGAGAGCTGGGGTTGTTCAGCCTGGAGAAGGAAAGGCTCCAGGGAGACCTCAGAGCCCCTTCCAGTGCCTAAAGGGGCTCCAGGACAGCTGGAGAGGGACTTTGGACAAGGGCATGGAGTGACAGGACAATGGATTTAAACTGAAAAAGGGGAGATTTACACTGGATAAGAGGGAGAAATCCTTTCCTATGAGGGGGTTGAGGCCCTGGCAGAGGGTGCCCAGAGAAGCTGTGGCTGCTCCATCCCTGGAAGTGCCAAAGGCCAGGTTGCATGGGGCTTGGAGCAGCCTGGGATAGTGGAAGGTGTTGCTGCCATGGCAGGGAAATTGGAACCGGATGATCTTAAGGATCCCTTCCAACCCAAACCATTCAAATATTCCATGAATGAAATATTTTCTTTCTTTTTTATTGTGGCAGTTTTATACAGAGGGAAGACAAGAAGCAAGAGGCATAAATTAAAACAAGGGGCATCCAAAGGGGTTGAGACAGTCAAGTTTTGGAACAGGTCATTCAAAGAGGTTGTGCCAACTCTGTTCTTGGAGATTTGTCTGGGTAAAGCCCTGACCTCATGACTTACCCATTTTGAGAAACCTCCTAAGTCCTCTTTCAGCCCAAATTATTCTCTGATTAAAAAGTTACACATGTTAATATACAAGTGTGATTTTAATATGTATCTTAAGAGCCATTAAGAAGATGTCAGTTTGGTTTGATTAAATCATCTGCCTCAAAACACAGAAATGTTTTTTGGGGAAAGAGTAGAATTATTCTACAGAAACTTTGATCTGCTATTACTTAACATATTTTTTTATTTAGTTCTAAAAATATTTGACTTCTCTTGAAATTCAGGTGTAGAAAGAAACAACACAGCCCAAGTGAAGCATAGTAACAATCTTCCAAGCTCAAGAAACAAACAAACAAAAAGAAATATGGTCCTGGCCACTCTGATCATACTTTAGTAATGCTGAACACAGGAATAGTCAACATTTTTCACCTCTTTTTATAACAGATGACAAAGCCATAAAAGCAAATCATTGAGAACAATTTTATTCATTAACTGGGATTGAATTGGGGTGATTGTTATGGCAATAAAAGAAGAAAAAAATATCTTTCACAGTAACCTTGTTTCCCAGTCTATTCACAATGAGTATTCCTAAAGACGAAAGCACATTTGGAAGAAGGCATCTTTACTTTGGAAAGATATCCAGCTACACATTTTGGTATTTGAGAAATAATGCAAAGAAAGTATCTTTGAAAGTTGATAAAACAATTCATAAATGCTTTGTTGTTTGTTTCTTCATAGTTTTTGATTAAAATAATTATTCTTTGATCATGGTGATTTCATTATCGGTGTTTGGTCTTCAGGAATTCCAAGGATAAGAAAAAATTTAATTTTCAAGACATATTAAATATCCCACTTTTTTGTAGGTATTTCAAGTCTTGAGAAAAGGCCAAAATGGTACTTTGTTTCTTCTGGGACATAAAGGGGAAAAATGATTTTATATTAAGGTTTCTTTCTTCTTTAGATCAAATTGCTCCATTGATAGCTGGTCACATGAAAACCAAATACGTCTCAACTGTCTTTTGTGTGCTACCCTCCCTGAGACTATAAGTAACAAATTATTTGGGGGATATTTTTGAAGACGCTTGAATGAATCAGGGACATTTTTTCCCCAATTACTCAATTTCTAATAACTGTTAGATTTTATTCAGCATTAGGCTGATTAGCTCAGAATTTTCCATGGATGAAAAGTGTAGTTTTAGCTTTTTGCTCCATGGCTTGCAGCTGCTCTCATGGAAATTTTGCTGCTGACATGTGAGACAACAAGCTCAAGGGTTGATTTCCTTCCCTTAATGTTTGAAAAATTAATTTTTTTCCATAATTGTTTGAAGCAATTCATAAAACCACTAGGAAAGATATTCCTGCCTGCTCTCCAGCTCTGGCAAAGGACTCCAGGCTCTGTGTGACCTCGTCCTTCCTTCTAATTCCTCATTTCTGGCTTCAGCCAGCAACCTCTTGTTTTCCTAGAATCTCTTTTGCCCTGGAATAGTCTTGAGGGAAAATGGTGTGAGAATCAAAGTTTCTTTTCTGGAAGGTTACAAGATGTTTTCTTGGAAGGGAAGACATAAAACTGCAAAGAAATCTGCAACAAACACAGAATTTTAATGGTGAACTTTTGAGATCAGGTAAACTTTTATGGAAATGGAGGGATGCATATGTTTGGAAAATTTGGCACAAAGCCTAATAAAGTAATTATTGTATTCCCTCCGTGCATTGCAGAGAAATTGCATCTTTTCATGCATCATTCACAGCTCCCATTACTGATACCACAACATCTAAATTACTCTGAACAACAACAAAACAAACACCACTTAGTCCAGATGAAGATTAGAAATCTTGCAAGTGGATGTTGTAGTTTTTGTATTTGCTGTAACACTACACACAGCTTCCAGACTGTTAACCTGATACTGGAAAGTATAAAATAATGAGTATTCTTGCCTGACTGTCCTATTTCTCTTCCAGAAATGATGCTAATTTGTGCTGGGAGCAAGGGTTACTTCTCATATTCATAATTTTGTGTGCTGCTTTAATGGGAGAGGCAGGCAGACTGCAAAAATGGAGCAATTTCACTGCAGTTAGTTTGTCACTGGCCTCCAGCTGTTGTTCTCACAGCAATGGTTTCCTACAGCTCAGCAATGTGAGGTCAACTGAAATCATGTTGTATCTGGGGAGAAATGAAAAGGCATCGTATGGCAGGGGAGGATACAGGCAGTCAGCACACACACACAAATAAAATTGTTTACAAAGTAAAGCCTCTTGATTCAGGCTGTGTTTTCCTGGGGTGTTCCATGTAGTGTCTGGAAAGGAAAGGTGGAAGAATATGTTGTCAGGCAGGAGGACTTAAATTTCAAGATTAAGCTCTCACTGCTGTTTTGGAGTCGAGTTTGAAGCACCCTTGAAGGGGTGGTGGCAGCTTCTGAATGAAAAAACCTGGCTGTGCCTTAAAGGTGATCTTCTTCTGTGCCTGCTCAGCACTGATCCAGCCCAGGGAGAGCCCTCGACCAGGTGGCATCACTGCACAGGGTACAGGTGGGGCTGCACTGGCTCAGGAGTTCCCTGACCCTTTACTGAATTAACAATGTCTCCCCAGAGGTCACAATCAAAGAAAATGTTTTAGAGAAATCTCCTTGCAGAGCTTGCACTCAGGTTGTGTTTATGGATGGATTCTATCCAAAACCTGGCCAGATTTCTTAGTCAAAAATGCAAAGTGTTTTTCTAGCCTATTCTCACTTTTCTTTTGTTCTGAGAGGAAGGCATAAAATATAAACTTTGTCAGATCAAGCATTTCTGTGCTCCATGTCAGCCAGTACTGACCCTGTGGGTCACACACGAAATCCTCTTGGATGCTGCTCGTTCCTGTGCTGGCTCCACCAGGATGGACTTTCCATCTGAATATTCCCATCTGCATGACTTAATTCAGTACTTGATCCCCCTGTTGCTGACAGCTTCCACAGATTTGATGTTGCAGTTTGATGGGTTTTACTTTCCCATTTCCAAATATTGGACTGAACCAGAAAGGTAGTTGTTGGTTTTTTTTGGTAGGGTTTTTTTTTGGTTTTTTGTTTGGTTAGTTGGTTTTCTTTGGTTTTTTTTTTTTTTTTTTTGGTTTTTTTTTTGTTTTGTTTTGTTTTGTTTTGTTTTGTTTGTTTGTTTTGTTTTGTTTTGTTTTGTTTTGTTTTGTTTTGTTTTGTTTTGTTTTGTTCTGAGCAGCTCAGGAGCATTCAGGATAATGTGTATCTTAAATGAGGTGCTCCAAATACACTCTTAAGCTTATAGAGGTTTGCTCGTATCCTATCTGTGCATATAATTAGAAAAAATACTGAGTGGACTGAACTCTGAAAAAGGTATTGATCACATATTTTCTTCTTTTTTTTTTCTTCTTTGTAGAATCTGATGGCTTAGAAAGTTGATGTTCTTAGCCATGCATGGGCAAACAGTTGTTTCATTTCCATAACTTACCTGTTTTAACTTCCTTTCTACTTGTTTCTATTGTTTGGACAGAGTTAGTGACAGGAAGAGAAGCATGAAAAATGGCTGAATTCTTGCTACTTGGTACCAACAACTTCCGTAGGTTCACTCAGGAATCCTTGGCAGCCATCAAAAAGAGAATTGCTGCCAAAAAGGATCATCAAAGAAATGCCACAGAGCAGAAACCTGAGGAGAAACCACGCCCTCAGCTTGACCTGAAAGCTTTCCAGAAGTTACCAGCTCTCTATGGAAATCCTCCTCCAGAGCTCATTGGGGAACCACTGGAGGATCTCGACCCATACTACAAAGATCATAAGGTTAGACCCAACCAAGATACTTGGGTTTTCTTTTGAATTAATTTAATTTAATTTAATTTATTATATTGCCAAAAGTTTCTGTGGACAATCTATCAAAGAGTTTTGCCCACATCCCTTTGTACAAACTCTCATTCCTTTCTAGGTTAAGCAATGCAGGCAGTTGGCACAGCTGAGTGATGTGCTGCAACATTTTTTTTAAAAAGCTTAACTTTTGAGAATGAAATAATATGAAATCGATTAACATTTGAATCAGAATAGAAGCAGAAAAATAAACTGGATAAAGGCAGAAAAGGGAAGGTTGAGAAAGAAATTATAATAATTCGAAGCTATTGTAATTTTGTACATTTTCGTAAATTCCATCGTTTTGAACAATGTGTTTCACTCCATCTCAATGCTTTTGTTCCACTTACTTACACATAAAATAAATTATACTTAAGCAAAAAATTATTTCAAAACAATTGTTGAGGAATCCTTACAACTTCCTGACTCAAGCTCCATATTCCAGGAGGTGTGACATATTGAAAAATATGATTTTCATTAACAAACAGAGAAATGGAAACGAATCCATTGGGAATTATGCTTTTTACTTGAGAGTAGGTTAAGCATTGAACTAATTTCTACAGTCTAAGAGCTAGGGGATCAACAACAGCAAATAATGAATAAGGCTGCAGTTCTTCCTTGCACCTCTTTTCTATCTTGATTCAATGAGGGGTTCATTCTATTTTAAGAGAATAATCACAAGCAAGATTAGTTCTGTGCATGGCTTTTTGCAAATCACAAGGTTGAAAAAAGAAGTTTGTGCTAAGGAATATTTTGCAGCCTGAGAGTTAAAGTTTCTGATGGAAGAAATTTATACAGCCTTTCCAGTTAACCAGGCTAAAATGAAATTCAAGCTCTTGCTCATGACTGACACAACAGGATATAGCACAAAAATATGTTCTGTGTTCAACATCCTGACAAATTCTTGTTTATTTTTTAAAAGGTTTTCATAGTGCTAAACAAGCAGAAAACAATCTACAGATTTACTGCTACACGTGCCCTGTGGATCTTCAGTCCCTTCCATCCAATACGAAGAAGAGCAATTAAAATTTTAGTACATTCATATCCTTTTATTTGCTTTACTCATTCTTTTTGAATTTAAAACCTTACACAATCCTGCTTTTGTATTTTAGAGCATCGAGTTAATCTGGTCTTTTCCCACTACAGACAGATTCTAATTATGAATCACCTCAGTGTTTTAGTGCTCTTGTGATATTTAGATATAAATTTTGTGAGTGTTTGGCTTATTTAGCCTGATTTTCTACAGATTTTTGTTTTGAGATCTGATATTGATTTTCTGATGGGTCATAAATAAGTGTCTCCTTCTGAAACCTTTCCCAGTGAGAAGACCGATAAGATCTCTATCCTCTTTTCCATCTTCTGCTTACCCAAATGTGGGAATTAAATTCCATCCACGAGCCAAAGCTGATCAACCATGGGCCAGTTTTGAGAGAAAAGGTTGAGATGGGCATGCACACACAGGAAAACACAAAGAAAAACCCATGTAAACTTAGTTTCTTTGGGAAATGGAATTCAAAAACTGTACATAGGGTATGTGAAAGTAGGTATTTCCAGGAAGGCTGTTGCAGGGAATGCCTTGGGAATATAAATGTAATAAAGGTCTCATCTCACCTATAGATCAAATTTAGGGGGTGGGAATCACAAAAATATCACTGTTTAGCACAGGTGAAGGACACTTGAGCTATTGCTTGGGGCTGGATCAGACCCAGAGTGGAGTCTGTGATGTCCCTGTGTGGATTTCAGATTTCCAGCCATCTCCTGGCTCTGTGGTGTGAGATACCTTCAGTGACCCGAAGCTGTCACTGCAGCAGTGTGCAGACATCCCTGGAAGAGCCAGGCCTCTCCTCTGGGGCTTTCTCTGGGCAGAAGCTGGCTGACATTGGCATTTCCACATGACTGGCCCAGCTCCTTCTGACAGCTGGACCATGTCTAGAGCTGAAGCCAGCAGCTTTTTTTTTTTTTTTTTTTTTTGTGGGGATACAGAGGATGGATAATGGAAAATATGGATGTCTTTCCCATCCTCTTCTACCCTATGTGTGGTATGACAAGGCATGAGATCCAGCTCAAGAGTCATGTCCTTGAGCTTAGGTGTCAACATATGAGATAGCTCCTGTTCCCTGGGCCAGCAGGTCCCAGATGGCACCTGGGAAACCCCTAGAGCAGGCTAAACATGGGCATCACAGTACAAAAAACCCCATTAATCCATTAGAGAGCATCCAAAGGAGGGCTGTGAAGATGGTGAATGGTCTGGAGGGGAAGCCATGGGAGGAGCAGCTGAGGGCACTTGGTCTGTTCAACTGGACGAGACTGAGCAGACCTCTCATTGTGTTATTCAAATTCCTTGTGAGGGGCAGTGGAGGGGCAGACCCTGATCTCTTTGCTCTGGTGACCAGTGACAGGGCTCGAGGAAACAGCTGGAGCTGAGCCAGGGGAAGTTTGGGTTGGATATCAGGACCAGGTTTTTCACCCAAGGGTGGTTGGGCAGTGAACAGGCTCCCCACGACATTGGTCACAGCACTAGCCTGACAGAGTCCAAGAAGCACTGAAACAATGCACTCAAGGACAAGATGTGACTTTTGGGATGTCCTGAGAAGGGCCAGGAGTTGGCCTTGATGATTCTGATCCCTTTAAACTCAGCATATCCTATAATTCCATGATCCAGAATGGTTTGAGACTCCTGCAATCACCCTGTCAGAATTTGTGCTGTCCTTTGGAAGAGAAGAGCTTTGCCAGGTCAGAGGCAGGTTAGAGCTCCACCTGTGTGATTTGGGCAAGTGTTTAATTTGAATGCTGCAAAGTGAAACTAAAATTGCATCCTTCCACCCAATCCTAGAGTGGTTGAGGGTCCTTTTTCCAGGCTTGCAATGCTTAGAGCAGCAGATCTGTTGTCAATACAGAAGTCATGAATAACAACAGTAGTGTGCTGTCATCTAACATTCAAAATCAGTGAATACCTGTGCATGCTGTCCTTACACGTACTTTAAACAAAAAGCCAGCTAATATGGCAGTGCAATATTTAGTTACATTTTTGAATCCATGTCGTATTCTTTGCCTTCACTCCCATGACTTACGTGGTTCACCTGGCTTATCATGTGCACCATTATTACTAATTGTGTATTCATGGCTCTGACTGAGTCAGCTAAGTCTTCATCATCTTCATGGAACACATATATTGAGTAAGTATCTGTGGGTATGTATATTTTTAATTTGTGTAGTTGTAGTGGGTTATTGAGACTTGCCACTTTCACTTGAGAAAGTTTGTGGGAGCTTTAAAAAGAAAGTTGCTTGTCTTAAGGGGGAGTTTAAATTTAGATTTTTTTTGAGGAAGCAGTTTTGTCTTTAACCCAAATATATACAATATATACAAAATATATATTAAAATATATACAAAATATTTATAAATATATACAATATATACAATAATTAGTATACCAATATATACAAAATTTTGATATTCTAGGAGAGAGTAAGTGCAATATATATATTGCACTTATATATATATAAATGTAATTATACAAAAAAAATTGATATTATAGGAGAAAGTAAGTGCAGATTGTGTTCCAGATTATGTTGAACTGGCTTCATGTCTGTTCTGCTGCTCCAGTTTTATCACTTTCTGAAGTTACTCAGTAATTATTTGCTCTCTATCAAGATGTATTTCCTGTTGTTACTGATGCAGACTGAGCACAAGGGAGTTGCTGTCTTTCAAAATTGTGGCTAATTACATTGAAACGTTGGGTTTTGCTCTAATAAAGTGTTCTGTCAGAGGAACTTGGCCTGCAGAGTGCTGTTAGAATGTAAAGCTTTTATATTCAGTGCTGCTGACACCTGCAATGTTAAATCACAATAAATCCATGATTTGTAGTCAGTCTTGAAATGTATAATGCCATGGGCTTGTTGGTTTTGGTGGGTTTTTGAGAGACTATTTCAGGTGTCACTTTTTCACTTTGGCAAAAACATTAGAATGTGAATATTGGTAATTCTAACACCTAACACAAAGGAGAAGATTCCCAAATACTTAGTATTAAAAGCAGTTTTAAAATTATTTTTTGCTACATCATGTTAAATGACACAGAAACAGCTTGGAATGACAAACTCTCATGCAAGCAGGAACAAAACTCTGCATGGTATTAACTATACACCTCCAGAAGATGCTGAGGTGCTTCTCTACCTATGAGAGAGTTAAAGGTTGGAGCAGAGTTGTATCTGCTGCTGGCATCAACTACCATTCAAATGCACTTCAAGAATAATTTCAGAATGCTTCTTTCCAAGTAAAGAGGGAAGCACTACATCCATATAATTTCTTAGTGCATTTGCTGACTACCAAATGAAAGCCTTTTGAATTCTGTAGGGATATCACTGCCTTCTTGAAATTATAAGTGCACTCAGTTAAGTCCAGAAGAGCTTTTACTGATAATTTTCCATTAATAAGAATAATTGTCATCTTAAATTGAAAACTCTCTTCTGTTGTATTCCTCTAAGTGTTTTAAATGTTCTGCATAGAAATGGTTGCTGTGTGCCCAAAGGAAATAACACAGCACATCACACTTGGGCACTTGAAACTGGAGGAAGATGCAAATTTGGATCTTTATTTTAGCTAGTAACTGGGAGTTTGGTGTTTCTGAAATTGTGGGGACTCACATGAAAGAATTTGGAAAAAATTGTTGAATGCCAAAAAGTGTCTCATGGGTTGAACATTAATAGCAATGTCCAGGTTGCAGTCAGCTACTGTCTCCAGCTCCATGTGAACCAGACACTGCTGGAGTGCACTGAAATCCTGTGACATAAAGGGGAAAAAAAAATGACAGAAATCCCTTAGTTCTCTCCAGCATTGTCTCAGTTTGCTGGCCCAGACATTAAATACTCTGACCATGCCTCTTCCATTGAGTGCTAACATTGTCCTTTGCCTTTGGCTCTTTTCTCCCCTCCTTAGATATACTTTCACTGGCATTTACACTTTTGAATCACTGATAAAAATACTGGCAACAGGGTTCTGCCTAAAAGAGTTCACTTTCCTTCGGGATCCCTGGAACTGGTTGGATTTCACCGTTATCGTCATGGCGTAAGTGGGAGCAAACAAAATATGGATTACCTGCCTCAGCCCTCTGGAAATTCACCTTGCTGTCATGCAAAAGGCTGCCTGTGGTTTAAAAACCAGCCCATGGCTCCTAACTGCACCTGAAACTGTCCAGAACATTGACTTTTCCCCTTGTTTAGCACTCACTGTATTACAGTAATGTTTTAGTCCTTCAAGAAGGGAGTAGAGCTGAGCAGAGGAAGATTTTCCCAGTGGTGGGTGTATGTGAATGGATGTGTTTAGGCTGGTGAAATGTAAGAGCTGGGCATAAATACAGACTTGCTGATCCCATGAATGAAAGTATAATTTTGCAGTTAGGGTGATGGGTATAGACACCAGGATAGTGGGTTAAATGACAGCTCGATCTCCAAAAATCATGGTTAAAGCCTAATTTTCTGGGAATTAGCAAGCTTCTATGTACTGGTTAAATGCAGAAGGGAGATCAAACCAGCTCAGCCAGCATTTGTAAATTCATAATTTTGAGTGGTACCTTTGTATTTTAAATGAATGATGTTTAAAGGTGTTCACACAAAAGTAACTGTGCACAAGCCAGGAGCCACCTCACAGGACACCTCCAATAATGAAGAAATGCATTTCCATTTTCTAAGTCTCCAGACAAATCCTTGATATGTAGTTTTTTGAATACTTAAAATTCACTTGGAAAGATTGACATCCAAGAATGACCACTGTAAATAACTGCCCTGGTAACTCTGTTCAACCACTTGGTATTTCACATCTGGTCTTTACAGGTATGTGGGAGCACTTAATCAGAAATTGGGGAATGTGTCAGTCCTCCGGACTTTCAGGGTTCTCAGGGCTTTAAAAACCATTTCAGTAGTCCCAGGTAAGAAATGTTACTTGCTGAGTATTTTCTCCTACTTACAACTCATTTTTTGCTTCATTCAAAATGTTGGCTTTCACCTTTATTTTTTTTCCTGTATCTTTCACAAGCTGCAGACACAGCTGAATTTGTGTACACAAAAAGTGTCTCAGTTCATCTGTCCCAGTCAGAATGAATCAAGTGTTGGAAAAAATATTGAATATAGTTTATTTTCATTATGCTTTAAAGATGCTGTTCACAGTTCATAATTCTTTTGGCTGATATCTGTGTTATGGTTCCACAGAAATAATTCTGGATATTGCAGGGACTTTACCACTTATGATCTTACATCATTAGTCTATGCCAGGAGAGGTTCAGATTGGATATTAGCTTCACAAATTACCAGTGTTGGAAGTATAATTTGAATTATGCATATTACTTTTCATGGATAAAGAAAACTAGACTATCTCTGGTTTGTCATTTTTGAGTGAATATTTTTCAGGGATTAAAGGAATATCTAAAAATTGTAGGGTCAGCAAAAGGAGGAAAAAATATTTCTCTTATATTAGTCACTCTCATCCTAAGTATACTTGTATTGCAAATATATTTGCCACATATTATCCTGTAATCCTTATACTTTGGCTTTTATACGTTGTTTTAACGCTAATCAAGTATGATATTTGAATCTTAGTATTTCATTCTGGTTTTTCCTTTTTACCTTGTCTTTTTAGGGCTCAAGATCATTGTAGGGGCACTTATCCAGTCTGTTAAGAAACTTGCTGATGTGATGATCCTGACTGTTTTCTGCCTGAGTATTTTTGCCCTCATAGGCCTCCAGATTTTTAAGGGCAATCTCAGGCGAAAGTGTATCAGGAACACTACAGAGTTTTGTAATAAAACATGGAACAGTTATGAAGAGTTTGCTAATGATTCAGGTATATTTTTTCTCCTTGATTCTTCTTTAGATGATGCTATAGACACCTATGCACACGTGTGTAACCACTGCTGTGAATTATGTTGATGTTTTGACTGATATTTCGATGAGTAACTATGTGATAATGGCTTTCTGATTGCCAGAGCAGCTCACAGGCATCCAGGAATGCACTCCTTCCCTTCATTATAAGAAAAAGCACTCCCAAATTTTCCAGTAACATCCAGATCTGTTTCCCTGAATGATATGACAATAACTGAAACATGCATTAGCTCGTTCTCTGTTGTAATTCCCCAAAGTTCACCTTTTACTACAGGCTGAAGAGCCCCTGCATCTTCATTTTCCTGCTCAGTGAGAACTGCTCCTCAGCTTAAAACAGAGGAATTTGTTGAAAAGACAAATTACTTACATCTTGACATCAAATATATTTTATTTTATGTCTTATGTAAGATATATACAATACATAAGTTTCATGTTTACACCTTGGCTGAGGCTGGAGATGGAACCATGGAGCAGAGATCTGAAAATGCATCAAAGAATTCTCAAAGGAACAACTGTAAGCAACTGTAATTCAGAATAGCAAAGCAAAGCCTTGTGCTAAAGGAGAAGCCTCAATATATGTGAAAAAAACAGATTTAAAATAATCCAAGTCTGTGCCAGAAATATGAAGAAAATCTCTCCCAGTGAGTTCAGACATAGCAGCAGTTGCATAGGAAGAGAAGAATTTTCACAGGGCAACTCAAAACAGATGAAAAGTCACCCAGAATTGCTGTTCGTCCACACTCTGTGTGGGAGATTTGTTCAGACAGGATTTCTACAATAATTTCAAAGTCCAGGGGAAGAAAGTGTAGAAAAGATTTTTGAAGAAAACCTTTTTTTCTTTTTCCTACCTAAAGACCACACATAAAAGGCAAACAATTTACATGTACAGAATGCTATAAAAATCATAATTGAAAGCAAACTTGAAAAGGAACCAGTCAGTGACTAGAACACTGTAGCAGAGACCATGGATGTGGAACAGTTGGGCCAAAAATGCTGATATTCTGTGCTGAAGAACAAAAAATAAAAGGATTTTGGTATATGCAGAACATTGAAGCTGTATAAAGGCAATGGTGTGGAGAAAACAGAGCTCAAGAAGTATAAAATCTGTCTTGCTTCACAACCTTTGTGTTGTTCAAATCCTATGCCATAAGGAAAATGTCCAGACATTTAATGCAAGGAAGATGATTTTCTTATAGGATTTAGGATGTACAGCCCTATAAGCCCAGTTTTCTATAAAACTATTTTTTTTTGACTGCTTCCATCCTGATTTTGTGGGAAGTTCCCATCTCCCACATGGAGAATTATATGTTACTATGAATCTCTGAAGTTCAGTCACTGAATCCTCTTAAAAAACCCTTTTTTTTTCAGTTTGCAGAAGTGGAGCTGAGCAAAATTTCAGTGGGAAATAGCCCAGACAGGGATTAATTCCTTTCTGAGGTATTTATATGGTATGGCAGAGCTGATATCAAAGGTTCCTGGTGGCTCTGAATCGTGCTGATTTATCTGATGAGCACAGGAGAGGTTTGAGAAGCACCAGGGAGACACGAGACCTCCCTTACATCTGGGATAATAAATCCACATCCTAATGGAGATAATTAGCTATTAGCTGAAGCTTTTACTTTGATTCTGCTGATAACAGAGTAACTAATGCTACGAGAAATAGGAGAAGAGTTCAAAAAGGGCACAGCTCCAGCATCCTAATGGATAAATCTGCATTTCTCAGCTAAGCAGGGTTAGGAGCTGCTGTTTGGCTCAGCAGTGGATATTCACACAATCAAATACTCTTTCTTCCCCCTCACAGCCAGTCTTTTTTTTTTTTTTTAATTGCTCAGTGAAAACAGAACTAGTCTATTCTACTCCTAACAATGTTTGCACACATTCTTGGAGGGGGTAATTGCCATGGGCCAGAACTCTGCCAGTTTGTGCCAACACCTACCAAATATTGGATTGGTTGAACATTTAGATTAGATGTTAGGGAGAAATTCTTTATTCAGAGAGTGGGCAGGCCCTGGCACAGGGTGCCCAGAGAAGCTGTGGCTGCCCCTGGATCCCTGGAAGTGCCCAAGGCCAGGTTGGACAGGGCTTGGAGCACCCTGGGATAGTGGAAGGTGTCCCTGCCCATGGCAAGGGGTGGAATGAGATGAGTTTTACAGTCCCTTCCAACAGTCCCAACCCAAACCACTCTGGGATTCTGAGACTGTGTTTGAGCCTATGTCTTCCAATTCTTCATTTTCTTTATACAGACATAGCCAAAGTAATAATAGCTTTAAAAATTCTGTATTAAAGGACTGCCTTCAGTCTGAAACTTGTGCATACACCATATGCATGTTTATAAATGAGGCCAGGGCATCCTGCAATCTGGTGCAGTCATTGTGAGCATGGGAAACCTGTGCACTCACTCTTACAGGTCACTGGTTACTCATCACTACTCACACTAAAGGATAGAGGAATCAGGCTAGAAAGTGCTCTGGATTTAATTTCCCTCCCCCCACTTTTTTTTTTTTTAATAGGTGACTTTGCTAAGAAAAATGGTCCTTTGGATATTCTGCTGTGTGGTCCTAGTGCTGGGTGAGTGCACTTAAGATTATTTCTTCCTTGGAAGTTTTCTCTGCCCCAGTGCTCCTATGTTTGCTCAGTCATGTGAGACAAAAGCAGAAATTCCAAGCTTTCCTTGAATGCAGAAAGAGGAAAACAGAAAACAAAGTCTAGCAAACAGTCAGATAAGTCTTGTAGGGAATGAAGTATGAACTTGCAATTGGCTTATTAAGGTCTAATAAATCTTTTAGACTTTCCTGAAGTGTTGTCTTCCTCTTTCCCATGGATGTATGAGAGAACTGAAAACATGAAAGATCTGGGATATAGCACAGGACAGACACTCCTCTCTGTGAAGACTTATGAGTATTAAACTGGAAAAACAATATCTGAATTTTGGAGGGCAGGTTTGGGCAAGGAGGGAGATGTGGCTGCTTTGCAGTGAGGAGCAAGGGATGAGGACTGGTGGTGAGGGGGCTGTCCTGGGATGGTGGTCTACTCCAGCTTGTCTTCTTCCTTTGTTTCTGGATTGTGGCTGCTGCTTTTCCCATCTCTCCTTCCAGCCAACACTACCTGGAGCAGAAAATTGTTTTGCAATCTAATGAACTGCAGAGCTGAAACATAACCAGATCTCTTACATAAAGCTGAAGTTTTCCTTGAAACCTGCACATTTATAAGTGTTATTAAAATAACACTTTTTGTTATTACTTCTAGGGTCTGTCCTCCTGGCTATAAATGCTGTAAAATTGGGCCAAATCCTGATTATGATTTCACCAGTTTTGATACATTTGGCTGGGCTTTTCTTTCCTTATTCCGCCTGATGACCCAGGACTACTGGGAGCGTCTGTACCAACAGGTACCAGTTTTGTGCATGGTTCAGAACTGATCCTCATCAGCTGAAGCAGAAGATGTGTAGAGAGGACAAGAAACCTCAAATAAAAGCAACAGCTGCAAGTCATCGAGCCCACATATTTCTTTCTGCCTGTGACTCCTAGAAAAGGGATGCTGAAGTGCTTCCCAGCCCTTTCACCCTGCTCTCAGAAAAAAGTCCTAAAAGGGTTCTGTGCTATCCTTTAAAAATGTAAAAATGCCTCCTGGATTGTCTTTGTGGGATGTACAATCAATGATTCACATGTGAGGGTAGAGGAGGAGGCAGGAAGACAGGGAAGAATAGCAAAGAAATTTCTAATTCCATCTAAGCTTCCTGAAGCATTGTGTCTAGGAAGGACAGTGCTTTTCAAGTATTTCAGAGACTCATTGACAGCCTAGTTTGTATTTTTGTGGTAATGTTTGT
This sequence comes from Prinia subflava, assembly GCF_021018805.1. Classification (NCBI taxonomy): domain Eukaryota; kingdom Metazoa; phylum Chordata; class Aves; order Passeriformes; family Cisticolidae; genus Prinia; species Prinia subflava. The sequence goes on along the minus strand of NC_086247.1, from coordinate 148,856,189 downwards.
CTCTGGGGTGTGTTGCTTGCAGACCCTCAGAGCTTCTGGGAAGGTGTATGTACTCTTCTTCATGATGGTCATCTTTCTGGGCTCATTTTATCTAGTCAACTTGATTCTGGCTGTAGTTACAATGGCATATGAGGACCAGAACAAGGCCACCATTGCTGAAACCGAGGCAAAGGAAAGGAAATTTCGGGAAGCCATGGAATTACTGCAGAAAGAGCAAGAGGTTCGTAAATTGTTCGCTTGCAAGTGTTTTTCTTGTTTTATTTTTGGTCACGTGGCATGGTTTAGGTTGGAAGGGACCTTAAAGATCATCTCATCCCAAGGTCCTGCCATGGCCAGGGACACTTTCCACTAGACCAGACTGCTCAGAGCCTCATTCACACATGAGAAAAAGCTCCTCACTCTCTGTATACAGCTGTGTACAAAAACCACTCATGGAAACAGGAGCAAGTGATAACTTATTGAAATTAGTGATTCCTGGAGCTGCAGAACAACTCCTTATTCAGCTGTGTATATTTCCTGTGAAACAATTACTTTTATTCTGGATTAAAAACATTAAAGTAACATTGGTGTTACTTTAAGAAAAACTGTATTTTTAAATCTGGAAAACATAAAATTCCATCAACCAGCAGCTTCTAAAAGAAAATGTAGTTGTTTTTTAATTCTTTTTTATTCTATTTTGTCATTTGGGCTGCTGAACAAAGAAACATACAGTAATTCTGCTGCATTAACATCTGAGCCAAAGCCTATTGTAGTTGAATGAAAAGTCTCTTGGTAACTTAAATAGCATAGAAGTTTCTGGAACAAGATACTCCTTTGTTTTTAAAATATCACCCTACATTCAGCATGGGAAGGAAAATCATCCACACCGTGAATATAGTTCCAAGAATCACCAATGAAAAGAAACAATTTTATTACAGTTTGAACATTTATTTTGGGGCAAGGGTATATTCTACTGCATTATTTTCAAACTGAGCATTTTTATTGTAAGCAAATTTGCCATATGGAGGAGCAGGAGCTATAATGTGATTATTTTGCCTCTGGCAGGCCCAGTACATGTGATCATATAACACACTGCAAATAGCAAATTGTTCAGTGCTCCATATGTTGGGAAAACTCCCTCATCTTTCTTTTAGCATTATCATATATTTGAAGACTTGTAATGAGTTTTGTGAAACACAAATTGTTAACAGGAAATAATAACATAGAGCACAGAAGTGCTTTCTTTCTGCTTTTCTTCAAAGCACCCAGAAAAATATCATGCATGTTTTTCTTTTAATTTCAGTTGCTAGGTATTAAAGAGATTGATATCCCATCACTTAGCTCCTTTGAAGCCTCTTCTCTGTCACCCAAAGAAATCAAAGAAAGGAGCAATAGGAAAAAGAGAAATAAGTCACTGGGGAGAGAAGATAATGATGATGAAGAGGAACTCCCCAAGTCACAACTCCCAGACAATCAACGAAAGTTGGTAATCTATTATTTGAATCTGAGATCCTTACAGCTTTTCTAACTTTAATTCAAAATTAATGGCTTGAAAGCATAAACAAAATGCCATTACAAATACGGGTCAATCTTAAATCTTTAAAAGAAACATATTTGGGGATAAAGAAGAATTAGATGTAGAAATTAATTTGAAAAGGAAGTACTATAAATGAAGGATGAAAGCAAAGTTAAAGTAGTTAAATAAATTTTGTATAACAATGAGAAATAAAAAAAGGTGAATGACTATCAGAACTTAGCTTTTATACCGTCATTCTCTGTGAAAAATTTCATACTTAAAATGTAAGTATAAAGCTTATCTCAAAACCAGCTGGTACAGCTCATAAAGTTTTATTATCTGCCATTGAGAATCTAAACATAATCCTTCCCAAAAAATCTAAATCAAATAAGAGTTTTGGTCTTGCAGCGGTTGACAGTAAACGTTACGAAGCTCTAACAATTTACAGCTCCCCCAGATTTTCTCTGTGATATTTTGCTGTTCCCTCTTTACGAAGCTCTAACAATTTATAGCTCCCCCAGATTTTCTCTGTGATATTTTGCTGTTCCCTCTGTTTTCCCTTCCCTGGGTTTCCAGTCTCTCCTGGGCCTCGGCCCCAGCGCCAGCCCGGCCCAGCGCCGGCCGAGCCACGGGAGCGTGTTCAGCTTCCCCATCCCCGCGGCGGAGGTCGGCTCCAGGGCGGATCCCGGTGGCCAGGACACCCCCAAACCCCGGTGCCGGTCCCTGTCGGCAGCACAGATGGGAAGGTGCCCCAGCTTCCAAAGCCAGCGGGGCCACAGCTCCCACCCCACCACCCCAAACTGCGCGCGGAGCGGCCACGGGGATGGCGCGGAAAACCACCGTGGGGTGGGCTTGGGGATGGGAGCAGGGAGCAGCAGGGTGCACAGCCAGGACCTGGTGTTCCCTGAAGGAGCCATGCTTCCACCAGTCATGGAAGACTCCAGAAAGGGGGATCTGGTAAGGAGAAACGTAATATTTTAAATATATGCTGTTATAAATGCCAATACAATAATCCAATTAAAATATCATTTTTAGTTTATTAAACAGGATCGAATTACAGAATTTCGGCAAAACCACCCACAGCAGAGATACTTGATTTTACCCAGGAAAATGTCAAGGGTGAACTGGGACACAGTATCTGGCCAACTGCTGTCCCCCCTGAGTTCACAAACTGGCCTTGTTCAGGGCTTAGTTTTTATACACTTTATTCCGCCTCTGGCAAAGATTTCCTCATAGTCCTTTTATTTCCAAGCTAGTCATTTGAATTCATAGTCATCTCTGGCTTAGCTGAAAAGAGTTTCCTCCTCTGCTGCAAAGTGTAAATTTTTAATTTCCCTTGAGTGAATAGACGCCCAGGTTTATGAATGGTAAAAGTTCATCTCCGGAGATGGTGATGATGATGGTCCTCTGATGGTGGTGTTCCAATGCTTGGATGAGGGTGTTTTGATGGCTGAAGATAATGATCTGATGACTCTGTCATCCAGGGAGGGGAAGACTGATAGCTTATCTTCATGTGTCCTCTCCTGATGCCAAGGAGAAGCCCAGGGTTTTCCCGTAAATCCTTTGTCTCCTTTCTAAACGTTAAATTCCAGGGTGCTGCCTGCTTCTTGTCTTAGCGAATTTTCAAGGCAGACTGAAACTTGTATTCTCGTATAACATATATACAGTGGTTTTCATAATTTTAATATGTCATAACCTGTAAGAACATGAATTAACATCCCATATTTTTCACATATGCTTTATACCACGGTTTGTCGATCTGTGGCGGTGTCACTGTAGGACACGAAATGAACCACACTGACTCCGTGAATTCTCAGAAGGCTAGGAAAAAAAAAGGGTTTATTCACAATGTGATTTCTTTATGTACTGTTTACAGAGACCAATATGATTGTATGAGCAAAGTTAACAACTCTTCAGCCACATTGTTTAAGCCAGAGGGCCATCAAGAAATCCCTCCTCTAAAAAGAATGAATAACATAGATACAGTTAGCAAAACATTTCTTCTTGTGTACAGCAAATCGCCTGGGAAAGAAATTTCACAACCCAAAACACCTCAGACATGAAATCAGGGCTGCAGTGGCGGGGTTGGGGTTTTTTGTTGTTTCAGGAGTTTTGCCTTAATGGCAAATAGTGATGTCAACTAAAGCATACTGATGTGGGAATTTTTCAGTTGTCTGTAGAAGCTGGTTTTTAATAGTCTGATACTTCCTGAAAATTAGATTTGGCCTTCCTGTTGTAAACCTTATGTTTCTGCTATTCATTAGTTGTACTAACATAGTTTGAAAGCTTCCTAGTGCTGAAATTACATGTCACCCAAGAGTCTTTTCATCCTAAATGCTGCCCGGGGGTGTAATTTTGAATAATACCTGTGATTTTTTTTTTAATTTTGTTTTGTTTTGTTTTGTTAATAGCCCCTTTAGCATCATGCAGCAGCTTTGCATGTAAGTTCCCCAATTTGCCCTACTTATCCTTCACCTCTCCCCTGTTCCATGAATCTCTTGAATAATTCCAAGGCCTATTTCCCCTCATACACTCATTTCCAAGGCTGTGCTTGCCCCATGTTACATGCTTGCAGGATCCATTCACTGCAGCCCCATATCAGAGTAGGACCCTCAATCTCACCAACTACTACATCCTGTAAAAATGTACATTTATTTGGCTGCACGTCATCATTCCTATTAACTCTCACAGTTACCCACCATCACATCCTGGCTCATTTCACTCCCGTGGTATCTCCCTAATCGTGTTTACTTCTCTGAGCAGCCAGCTGTGCATGATGAGAGCAGCATGATGCATTTACCTCCTCATCTGTCAGTGGAGTACTTTAATGAGGCTCTTCAGAGACAAAGGGCAGCAAGTGTAGTCAGCATAATTACCAGCGTCTTGGAGGGTAAGTGGTTCCTCATTAAGTTTATTTCAACCCTACAGTAGTGCTACCATGAAAGCACAAAACATATTTCTTGAAGGTTAGCAGAGATTTGTAGGCGTGTAGTTAGGAATTTCATGGTTAATTTAGACTTCTTTTAGAAAAAAAGGTGTTACACAGTCTCTATGTACTGGAACACATCCTTTGGTTACTGTAAAAGCTCATTTTGTAGGACAGAGAGGGAAGGGGATTGGGGTGAGAGTGGGTGGAAGATATTTCTGATCATCTGACCTGCAGGACTGGGACACTGTTTTCTCCTCCTGATCCTCTGATTTCTGTTGTGTCAGTGACAGAATTCAGAGGATTCACAGGCATGCAGAATTCAACAATTTACAAGATTATGCAAGTAAAATTAGTTGTGCCAATTCTTGCATATTGAATACTTAATGTCATAATTTTATTCCTTTAATTTACTTTCCCGTGTGAATTTTTGGTGGGAGTTAATCAGTGACAGTTATTTTGATGACTGATAATTTTGTTGCAGATCTTGCTGAAAAATTTCAGTCCAAGTTATTCAGGATGATGAATTTTGTTTTCTTTTGGCCCTTTTGAGGAGCTCTACCACCAGTTCTTGGACCACAAGTATGAGATTGAACAGGAGGATACCTGTGGCAGGAAGGTCCCTTGATTATTTAAAAGATTTTTTTCCTGGGAGAATCACGGTTGCAACACATCCAGTGGAGCTTTGCCTTGCAGTGTAATTCTTCAGAGATCTGGGTTTTGTTGCACAGTTTCAGCTGTGAACTGGGGTGGAACAGAACTTATAGCTCCAGTGGAAGACAAGAGCCAGACCTGGAGTGAGGAGTGAGTCAAAGTGATCACTGTGGAATAGGTGGTGTAGGGTACAGGTGCAGGTGTTGAGCTTGGGGGAGAAGAAATGAAAATTAAACAGAAGGAAGAAATAAGGACAGGCCCAATTAAGAAAAGGATATGAGTCAGATCCAGCTCATCCATTTCTGAAAAGCTTCCAGGTCCCTGAAAACCAGATGAGTAATTCCTACTTGTATTTAAAGCTAGCTTCTGTTGGTCAATGAATTTGCACAGGACTTAAGCTGGGTCAAAAGTATTTTGAAGGGCTCGTTAATATTAATGGTGAAGAAAGAAAAGCTATGAGATTTCATTTGATTAAAAAGATGGAAATGACAAAGTGGCTTCTGTCCCAAGTTCTACTTGTGGAAAATGGAGATGTGTTGAACTTGCATCAGGTGGGAAATGGTGGGTGTGACCTTTCCCATAAAAAGGCCAAAGGCCAAATTTCAGGCAATGTGGATTTGCCAGAGTGTCACAGATGACACGAAAAGAACTGCACAAGGACACGCTGGTGAGAAAAGCAGGAAAGGCACAGGTTTATTTACAAAACTCTATTTTATACATTTCTTATGGTGCTTGTGGATTGGAGGATGGAATGCCACATCTCAAACCACATTGGTCAAGCCAACTGTCAATCAACTTTCTCCTCCCACCTAAAAATATGTAAACAATGAAAGACAGCAAAACATGGCCATTGTTTATAGTACAAAGTGTGATAAAGTAAAAATTCTGACGCTAATATGAAGAACAATACAGAAGGCTTAGAAAAGTCTTCAAAACCAGGGCGACACCAGAGTCAAAATTCCCATGTCTACCTTTGATTCTTTAAGCTGCCTTGAGAGTGGAGGGGAACAAAAACTAGTTGAGTGTGACACAGGCTGTCCCAGACCCTTGTGAGGATAAGGTGGGAAGTACTGTAGCTGCTCTATTATCCTGCAAGAGCACGAGGAGCTGTGATGAAGCCTCTGCATCACAAATAGCTGTATTGTCAGATGATTGTATTACCATTCTGAGACAAATAAAACCCTTTCCAAAGGCTTTTGAAGGAAGTGCTCATGAAAGAATTTGGAATCCAATTTTCTCTGAATTTTTATTTTCACGTTTATCAGCTGATGTTTGAACCACATGAATGGTAAAAAGTGCAGGGAGGGTCTGTGAGAGATGAGAGATTTCCTTTATCTTCTCTGATCTTTGAATGCTTGAAGTTGTTATTTCACCATCTTGCTCAGTGATAACTAATGATAGAAGGATTTTCTTTTTCATTTAGAACGTGAAGAAGCTCAGCAGAAATGCCCACCACGCCTGAGGAACTTGGCCTTAAAGTATCTAATTTGGGACTGTTGTCCACTTTGGTTGAGGATCAAGGAAAAAGTGTCTGCTTTCATAAGGGATCCTTTTTTTGATCTGACCATCACAGTTTGCATTGTGATGAACACTTTGTTCATGGCACTGGAGCACAATAATATGTCAGATACTTTTAAATACATGCTTAAAATAGGCAACTTGGTAAGCAAATTCTCAGCTATGTGGCTTTTTATAGGATTAATTAACTGGTTGATGTGTGTTTTCACTTGAAACATAAAAAGTGATAGTAAAAATTAAAAATTAGCAAACCCTGCATTTATAAACTTTGTTTCTAATATAGAAAATTCACAGACACTTTTTAATCCACTTTGGCATGCTCCTGAGAAGGCAGAAATCAATCCTTCTATTTTAATTAAAAGTGCATTGGGACTTCATAAACAGGGGCTTTATTAACCTGTCCATGAATGTTATTTGAGGGAACTTGACCTAGAGATAAGATAAATTCATGGCTACTTTCAGGCTGATGCTGCTGTTTCTTTGTCACAGGTTTTTACAGGAATCTTCACTGCAGAAATGATCCTTAAAATCATCGCTCTAGATCCCTATTACTATTTTCAGCAGCCCTGGAATATTTTTGACAGTGCCATTGTCACACTGAGTTTAGTTGAACTGAGTTTCCCCAGAAACAAAAGCAGGAAAGAAAGGCAAAAAGGAGGAACCCTGTCAGTTTTACGATCCTTCAGACTGGTAATGCTTCATGCATGCTCAGTTGTGTGAAACTTTATCTTGTGAATTTAATAGAGAATACTTCTGTAGTTAGGAGTCAAGGAATGATTTTTTTTTTTTAACTCCAGTTATTTTTATTTCCTCATCTTGGCTTTAAGAAACACAGTCAAAGTTTTTGTGATGTTAGAGTCTGAGTTTAAGAAGTATATTTCTTTTGAATTCACTGAGAAATATTCAAAAGAAAAAATATTCCAGAATGGACATGTTATAAAACTGATGCAAATAATTAAAAAAAAAAAGCACAGGAAATTAAGAAAAAAAAAGTCAGAGTACAAACAGAAATAAACAATATTTAAAGAGAGATGTAAAATTATGTTAAGGTATCCACTTCATATGTCGAGGACTGATTTAAATTGCTTTATCAAAATATAGACTCTTTTCATAGTGCTACAGCAGCAGTCCCTGAGCTTTTGGTCCTTTTTTTTACATAAATTAGGCTGTAAATTAGGGACCATAATCTACATCACGAGCATTGCATGGACATCTGCCTGTGTGGGCCAAGCATTTATTAAGGTCTCAAGTTAGTTTGGTCCTTTATGAAGTGATTAGTTTATGTTTGCAGTGTTGCCAAGTCAAAAGAAAAAAATACCCATAAGTACTTTTAAAAAGTATTAATGTGCCACAGATGTTGCATTGCGGGAATAGTTGAGAATATCAGTAATTTGGTTATTGTAAGATTTGCATGGTGCAAAGATGAGTTATCTCTACCGATGTCTAACACTATGTTTTATGTTGCTACACAGCTGAGGGTCTTCAAACTGGCAAAGTCCTGGCCAACTTTAAACACTCTAATTAAAATAATTTATAACTCCCTGGGAGCACTGAGTAATCTGACCCTCGTCCTGGCAATCATCATTTTCATTTTTGCTATAGTAGGGGTGCAACTTTTTGGGAGAAGTTATGTGCAGAACTGCACTAAAATACAGAAAGACTGCGAGCTACGCTGGCACATGAAGGACTTTTTCCATTCATTCCTCATCATTTTCCGAATTCTGTGTGGAGAATGGATTGAGACCATGTGGGACTGCATGGTGGTTGCTGAACCATCGCTGTGTCTTGTTGTCTTTCTGCTGGTCATGGTGATAGGAAACTTAGTGGTAAGTTTCTCAATGTGTTCTTCTCTTCATCCTGTCTGTGGTGGACTCCAGTTCATGGCAGTGCTGACAACAAAAAGCAGCTTCCCTAAAAACAGGTGGAAAAGTTACCTACGTATGTTTTAGTCTGCAAAATCCTCTTTTTCCTTTCACCTCTGAGCCACTGTCTGTATTTTCCCATTTTGTGAACTTTGCACGCAGCATCACTTGACCTTTTCATGTGGTGATGTGACAAGAAATACCTTTGCAGTAAATACATTACAGGCAGTTATGTTTCTTCACATCTTGGGATTTGGATGTAAATAATCAGTGAAGCTTATGGCTTACCTGCTGGAATTAATTAGGCCAAGTGCTTAAGTGTGTCTCTAAATCAGTTTTATATTTTTTAAGACCTCATGCAAGTACTGAACTCTTTATCAGCAAGTGGCAGAATCTACAGTGCTACCACAGAAATCAGGATTAGTTTTAGGCATCTCCAAGTACATTTATATCCAAGAGCTAGATTTTGCAGTGGCATAATCTACACAGCCTCAACCCTCTGTGCTGGGACATAAGGGACAGCCTGCCTTCCTCGGTCCTGTGCTGTCCTTTCTTGATGCCCAAATCATAAATTTCTTCTTTTAGTAACTTTTCTCCTCATGTTCTCCATTCATATGCTAAACTTCTCTTAATTGTAAAAAAAATTCTGAACGTATTTAACTGTAGGGAGACCTTTATGGGAAATCTCTGCTCTGTGGCTGAATCCTAAATATGTATTTAATGTCTTGCCTGTTCCACACTGCAAGGATTGATGTTAGTGGTGAAATGCTGTGAGTGAGATTTATATAACAGAATGTTAACTGTCAAACAACGAAGTGTTTAACCCCTAGTTTTTGTCCAGGCTTTCTTATGGTCCAAAGAAGCAGAGAGAGACATTTGGGACTGAGATTTATTCCAGCTTAAAGTCAATAACTAAGACAGATGGGATGAGTTGCTCTCTGGAGAGCTGATATTCTCCACTGCCTCTGGTCCTTGGATGGCTCAGTGGTGTTATCTGCCCAGTTCTGCCATGACAAAAGTTAAGATACACAGATCCCATAAGAAACCAAAATACTAGTGAAAAATTTAAATTCTCACATTCCCTTAAAAGCAAACAAACAAAAAAGAAATGGAGATTTAAAATTGTTTGAAGGTTTCTCATTTTAAAAACGAGAAATTTGAGCTTCTCTTGGTTTTGATTTTTGTGATAATGTGGCAGATTTGAGAAAATTTCTGAGCCGGAATTTGATCTCACAGAATTTTGAAGTAACTCCACAGAGGCCTGATTTAATTCTAATTTGAAGAGTGAAGAGTCAATTATTAAACTGACAGGATGTGAGTCTATATTACTTCTTTAACCTTTGAAAAGTTGCTTTCAACAAATAATGCATTTGGCACTAGATCTGTTTTCTCTTGCAGTTTAAATTACATTTTTTGGGAAGAGAGGAATTGGAACATTGAAATTTCTGATAGAGAAGTTGATTTCATTAACCACAGTGTGATCAGTCACTGTCATTTCCTAATCACCTTGTTTTGGTTTACTCAGGGGAGGCTGAGCTTTGTTAGCACCTGTGTTCCTCAAAGTTAGAATTCAGATTTTCGAACGCTGGTCTCCGGACTTTAAATTTTTTTGATCATTTCAATTGCTTTCAGGTTCTCAACCTTTTCATTGCGCTGCTGCTGAGTTCTTTTAGTGCTGACAGTCTCCAGACAACAGAGGATGATGGGGAGATGAACAATCTTCGGATTGCCTTCGCTCGGATCCGCAAGGGATTCCACTTGGTCAAGAGCGCCACGTGGGACGCCTGCTGTAGGAAGCTCAGGCAGATAAAGAAAGTGCACAGGAAGAAAATCAAATTGACTGCACAGAACTCACTTGGGTTCAAGAGTGAAGAGACAAAAAGATGTAAAGAGAATTACAATAATGAATGGATTGAGAAAAGCGGGGACAAATGCCCAGGGCTTGAAGATTTTGTTAGAAACCCCCACATATTTGTTTGTGTCCCTATTGCTGAGGCAGAGAATACAAGTGAGGGTTTCGAAGATGATGATAAACTGAGCACATTTACTGACACAGAATGCAGCAAGCAGGTAATGGATTTCTTTATTTGTGTTGGAACAGTAGAATTGTGGAGAGAGATGAAGGGAGGGAGGGACGTGTTGGAGAAGATGGTCTCTAGCAGAGAGATATGATGATCTATTTCCAGAGTTACAAAGTTCTGAGCTAGACATTTTCAGTAAAATAAAAATATTTTCAGCCAGGGTAAATCATCACTTGGAGCCATTTAAAATCAAGATTCTTTCATTCATGGTTTTAAAAGAAATTTTTTTCTGGAATTTTGGCTGACATGCTGTGGTGCTCACAGGTAATTGTGGCAGTCCGTGGTGAACTTGGATGTTTTAATGTAAATATTTATGAATAATGTCAACTGTTTAGGTATTATTTGCTCATTAGAGCAAAAAATACATGTTCTGCATACAGAACATTATCATGGATTTAGAATATGAATTGATAGCTCCGCTCCTTACTTTGTATTTTCCCTCGTGTGTAGTAATTATTAGGAGTGGATGGGATTAAGTATGGAGTGGCTCTTCTAAGGACATATTTTTGATACTACATCATATATTTACCCTACTTCTTTGTGCTCTATGAGGTTTTTAGTTCTGTTTCAATCACAATTTTCATTCTGGTATCACAATTTCCCATCCTAAATTTCCCTCTTAATTACTATGTAGGAATTCTCATTTAAGTTTTGAATAGATGACTGGAATTCCTTCATTTGCTGTATGTCTGTTGGGAAAAATTCTATCCTAAGGTAAAATAAAAGATTCAAAATGATCCTTTCTTATAACTCTTCTCTGGAGATTCCTACTTTAAAAGAATTTTATAGCTTATTGGTTTTTCCCCTCTGACTGAAAACTCCCTAAAAAGGCAAAAGAAAGCCCCTCTAATCCACAGATTAATTTCAGGATGAAAATCACCTGAGGCAAAGGGGAGACAGAGCAAGAAATTCAGGCAGCTGGAGTAAAGGATCAGGATTTTCCTCTGAAGAATTAAATATGTTCTATCTAGGAAAGGACAGGAGGGGTGAACTCTCAACACCAGAAGAAAAAGAGGTAACAATTTATTTATTTTTCAGTGATGTTGACTTTCCAATACTGGTCAAACACAGGCATGTTCCTGTTCAGGGGTTTACCAGAAGCAGCTCTGAACTTGCAGGACCTAGTCTGGCAGGGCAAGAGACAATACTGCAGCTGTAATTCTGTGAGCAAAATCAAAGGGTTTCTAGGTATTTATTTTAAAGAAAAAGATAAGTTTAGGAAAGAAAGTGAGTAAAAATCGGAAAACTATGATGTAATTTTGAGAGTAGTCATGAATAGTTTATAAAATACTCTCTGATACCTTCCATTTATTAAATTCTGACTCCATAAAAAAGGAGGATTAAAAAAACAAACAAAAAACCCCCACAGAATTAAAGAGACATAAGCTTCCATGTGGGAAATTCCATCAAGTCTGCCTGTGTCCTAAATATCTTGGATTCCAGAAACATAATGCTTGAAATGAGTTTTTCTCTATGTCATTAAAGATCTTTGTTACCAATTTACAGTACTTTTAAAATAATTTTGAATGTAGAACACATTCAAAGAAGTAAAAAACAGCATAATGGAAACATGAAAGAACAAAAGCATAGAGTAAGTAACTGCTAACAAAACACATTGATTCAAAACACATTGTCTTTGGTTTAATGGGATGGCAAAAAGCTTTGTAACTGAAGAATACAAGGTATGATTCCAATTCCTACTTCCTAAATGCTTTCATGGGTGCTCAGTTCCTGGCATGATAATGGATATATTCATCTGGGTCTCCTGTGTGCCTGCATCTTTCTATGATTTCATGGTTTTAACCCAAGTAATTTCTCCTGTTTTGAGAACTACATTCTCTAATATGCAATTTAAAAGCTCTTCAATTTCCCAGCTGATTAGGCTGTTACATCTGGTCCACATAGATAGATATTGGAATTACAGAGATTTGGCCTCTCTTTGAATGCACATATTGCTACTGCTAAGCTTCTATCTTTTAAAATCAAAAAGTATATTCCATTACCAAAAATATGTGTACTATTAGTACATAACAAAGCTTTAATTTTGAGTTTTATTTGTTCATGGATTAATTTATTCATTTGGACCTGAATTAGAAAGAATCAATAACTGATATTACTGTGCTGGGTAGTTGGACAGTGTCAGCTCTTCTGCAGTCAGCACAGTGGATCTGGCAAACCCCGCAGACGTCTTAAAACAGATTGCAGAATTTTCTGAAGACTTCAAGACTCCAGAACAATGTTTTCCAGAAGGTAAGACTCTCATGGTTTCACTACTGGGAAGTGAGAAGAGTGAAAACTCAACTTGTTTCTCTAGTGATGCTCAGCCAATAGGGTCAGATTATTTTCAGTTAATTTTAGTTATCTGAAAAAAAGCTAAATAGATAGCTAACTATCTAGTCACGACAGAGACTGAGACACCTGAAAAATAAACCCCTTTCCCCTAAAAGCCAATTTCTTCCATGTGGGACATGGGCAATGCATAGACCCCATTCTGAAAAACAGGATTGTGAGGTGAATTTCACTCAGTTCAACAGCAACCAAGTCACTCTGGGGGTTTTACATAAGAGAAGTGTGTGGGATCAGGTCTCATGTGGCAATGGTCACTTGGCATATCAGTTTTATCAATACTTTGCAGCAGTAAAAGCATTCCTTGAATAACATTTCATGAACAATCTCAAAGAAAGGAGTGGAATAACCAAAAGAAGCTGCTAAGATTATTTGAATTTCTATAGGGTGATGATTAGAGAATCATAGAATGACTTGGGTTGGAAAGGATCTTAAATATCATCCAATAATCTGAGGACTCTTTTCAAATCAGCAGACAATATCTAGCTTTGCAAGTTGTTTTAGGATGTGTTCAGTACTTCTATGATTTGTTCCTACCCTAATTCGTAACAACGCTGGCTTTCATAATATCAGTCTGACAAATCTGGTGGCTTTCTATGCTGGGGTTACAGCATCTCATCTCTGCTTTCCAAAGAGAGTGCAGAAACTGAGAAAAGCTTTTGTAACATCAGGACTCTTCCCATGGCCTTGAAGTTTTTTGTGCCCCAGCAGCAGGTCAGTGAGAGCCTGTCTGGTGTCTCAGAAATATCTTGAAATAATGGAATGTTGTCCAAAGGGGCTCTACCTGTTGTATATATAAATAGGATCTACAAGGCAAATTAAACTAGATTTATCCCAAAAATTTTTTCTCTTTTTTCCCCAAACAGGGAAAACCAACAACAATGATGCAGTAACTGTGACCATTGACTTTGTCCTATCCCCAGAAGTTCCCTGGCATTCCTTCCCTGCACTCACTGCTGTCTCTCACTTTCAGGCTGTGCTCGGTACTTTCATTGTTGCCTGGGTAGTGCTGCAAAGTTTGGAGGAGAAACCTGGTGGAATCTGAGGAAAACCTGCTACCAGATTGTGGAACATTCCTGGTTTGAATCCTTTATCGTGTTCATGATTCTTCTGAGCAGTGGAGCCCTGGTTGGTGTAGCACAGTTTCATGTACTCATGAAGGATTTTTGGCTTTCATTTACACCCAGAGAAGTTGTTCTTAGCAACAAACAAAGTGAATATCTTTGAACTCATAATGAGGGAAGAGTCTTCAAATAGCAGTCTTTTATTCACCATTTTAATTATTGCAGATATATTATTGATGTTATTAGAAATTATAAGAGAACATGAGCTAAGCTAAGAATATATGAATCTCAGAGCTGTTTCTCTTCTGGCTGTATACAGGATTTTTCTCAGGAAGTTATGTCACAATTGTGAAATATTAAGGAGATTTTATGCCATTAAAACAAACAAGTTGGAAACAAATTACTTAGTTCTCTTCAATATATAAACTTTATGGTATAAATTTCAAAAAATACATACTGTCCTCCTAGGATTTCATTGTGCATGAAGGATGCATCCACAGGGCTGTATTATACAGAGAAAAAGAGAGAGAAGGCACAGGGAGAATTATACTTTTATCAGCTGGTATAGATTTGAGTAATAAATGGTGCTCAGATCTGTATTAAATCAAGTTGAATGACAAAAGGGCCTCAGTATTGCTTGACTTTAACTGTACAAGGTTAATTTCTGATTTTTGTCATTTATCTATATCTGTTATGATTTCAGGCCTTTGAAGACATCCATATACATAAGAGAGAAAGAATTCAAGCAATATTGGGATTTCTTGATAAAATGTTCACTTACATCTTCGTCTTGGAGATGCTCCTGAAGTGGGTGGCTTATGGCTTCAAGAAGTATTTCACCAACGCCTGGTGCTGGCTGGACTTCCTTATTGTAGATGTGAGTTCTGCTTTTGCTGTTCCTACACAGCATTAGCAGCAGAATGCCTGATCATTTTCTGGATCTAAATTTCAGGCAGTGCCCTTAACCCCTGTGGCAATGGTGTGGGATATTGTACTCGAGGCACTGAAAGCATGGTTTGGTTGGTTGGTTGGGTTTGTTTTTATCAGAAACAAAGGAAACAGATGACAGGACATTGCTAATACTTTTCCTTTGTCTTCCCACTCAGATCTCCTTGGTAAACCTCTTTGGCAGTACCATTGGCCCCATGAAATCTCTCAGGACTCTGCGAGCTCTGAGACCCTTGAGAGCACTGTCACGGTTTGAGGGAATGAGGGTAAGACTGAGTGCAGACTACAGCTTGTCAGAACTGATGAGCACATAACAGGTTTGGGACTCATCACTGGGTCTTTGTGACACATTGTTCATGCAAACACGTTCACCCTGAGTTCAGTATAGGAACTGTAAAATGAATTTTTAAGCATACCAGTGGTTGAGCTCTTCTGTACTTGGGCATTCCTTATAGACTTTCCTGGAGTGATTGCTCCAAGTGCTGTTGAAACTAAAACTGGCCTCGGTGGAACTTTGCTCCATTGCTGCTCAGACATTCTTGTGTTCCAGTCTTACTGAGATAGGCAAAAATAAAGTAGAGAATAAGAACTGTGAGCCAAATTATAATTTTTGAAATCTGATAGCAAGCTAACTCAGAGGAAAGAGTCATTTCAATTTTGAAAGTTTTTTACTGAATTGATTTACAAAAACTGTAGCCTATTAAAAAGTACTTTCCTCAAATTATTGTTTCAAATAGATGTCTTTCAGAAAACAGAAGAGTTTGTAGAACATTAGATTTTCTTTTCCCGTCAAAAGAGCATTTTTTTATTATTTTTTATTCTAGAAGTGAGACTGAAAATTCTGTGGTTGCAATCTTGACGCTGTGAAGACAGACAGAAATGTCATTAAATTAATTAGCAGGATATCGAAATTTCTGTGTCTGGAGTAAATTTTGATATTGAAACAGGTGATGTCATACTTTCTGTCTTGCTATGAAGACTGTGTGTGGCACAGTCTTCAAAAAAAAGCCTTTGAATTTTTCTGCTGGTCCATCAAGTTTTTCTTTGCTACTTCACAGATGAGTTCACTGCCCTCACTGTGAAACTCAAAGAAATGTTCCCACCATTCCCTTAACCCAGCTTTCTGAAGCAATCTGTTGTGTCTTAGCATACATTTAAAATCTGCATGGACACTTTTCTGTGGTGGTACAGCACGTAGCACAGAAAATGTACCTGGCTTATGGTTATAGACCCCAAACACAGTCATAATCCACTAAAAATAAATGAAGCAAATTACTAGTGGAGAATTATTACTGATCCTTTTAAGAACTACTTTTGACACTCTTAAAAATAGTCCTCTGCACCTAGTGCTCATGGATGAATACTTCAGAAATCTTATGTTAATAAATTCTAAAACAAAGAAACAAATGGACAATGTCTTATTCCAAAAAACAAGGGAAAGTCTCATAAAAAGGGTGGAGTTACATTTTAGTAGTAGTAGGGTCTCACAGCAGACCAAGAAATATCAACAATTGGTTTGAAAGCCTAATAGATACTAAAGATATTGCTCAAGATACTGCCACCTGTGACTAGTATTTACATGGAAAACATCAGCTTTTTGTTTGCAGAGATGACCAAGTGACTGCTTACGGATACCTGGGCTCATCCTTTTTCTCAAGGCCGTTTTTCCTCTCCCTTTTTATCCAAGGTGGTGGTCAATGCCCTCCTGGGAGCCATCCCTTCCATCATGAATGTGCTGCTCGTCTGCCTCATCTTCTGGCTCATCTTCAGCATCATGGGAGTGAACCTCTTTGCTGGGAAGTTTGGGAAATGTATCAATGTGACAGATGAAAATGCCGTTATAGATGTCAATATCCAGAACAAATCAGACTGTAGGATGTATAACAGTACGGGAAAAATATTCTGGGTCAATGTTAAAGTCAATTTTGATAATGTTGGCTCTGGCTACCTGGCTCTTCTTCAGGTGGTAAGTGCTGCTTGTTCTCAGTAGCCAGCACCTTGTCAGATGTGCTCAACCTTTTGTCAATCCCTGACTCATCTCTGAGGGTGATGCAAGGAGTGAAATATCCCGCAGCTTGCTCTCCCCTTGTAGCTGGGTGTTCGTGCACACAAATGGGGAAAGGGGGACAGATGAGACCCTGCTGTGATTTTCCAGGTGATAAAGGAACATTTAGTGGGCAAGTGCTGTTGCAGCCTCCACCAGTTTTGTGATTCTGAGAGCTGGAGTCCATCTCAGAAGGAATTCTGGGGCAAATAGTGACCTTTTCTGTCAAAATGTGGATTTGTTCGGTCAGGAGGGTTGCACGGCCTGTAGTGCCATGCTGATGAAGGTTTGCTCTGTCAGAATCCTAGGATAAAATGTCCTGTATCCCCCTTGACAGCTTTCATAGCCTAATGAGTCTGAGAATGCCACTTAGCAGCAGTCAGAGCTCGGTGCTTTGTGCATGTGAACATAGCAAAGGCTCTTGCTCCAGTCAGTGCTATTCAGATATTGCAAATTATGTGAAGACTTTTAAGGTCAAAGTTCAACACATTTTCCATAATCTCTCATTCCAGGCAACATTCAAGGGTTGGATGGACATCATGTATGCAGCAGTAGATTCACGAGAGGTCAGTCATTGTATTCAATACATAATTTTGGGAATGCTACGGCTTTCTGCAAATGCAGTATTTGTTTTGCACTTCTACATCTGCTGTTTGTCTGTGCTAAAGACTACCAGTAATTATTTTTGGTCAGAAGATGTAAACATTTGATCTGCAAATAACTCATAGTATCCTAAAGCTCCTTTGTTGCAATGGGGAAAGGATTTCTGCTCTAGATCCGCCCACTTACACAGAACAAAGTGGTATGACTTAGTGAGGAAAGAAACTGAAATGTAGAGGATGTCTTAATTTCATCAGGAGTTCAAAGGAATAAAAGATTTTCTAAAGTATTTTAATATTATAATATTGCTAATATTATACATGAAAATATAAACAATAAATAAAACATAAAAATATGAAAATACTAATAATAGAGTTTTCATATATTGATATGGTTTTGTGTGTGCTTTAACGTTTTTCTTCTTTGTTCTCTAATTTGAAAAATTATTTTTCTTCTTCCAATTTTTTTTTAATTCATAATAGTCATCACAGAAGTTTTTTGCTAAGAAGATAAAAAGGAACAACAGCATATCTAGGCTAAGCATTTTAATAGCAAGAGCTTGGAATTTGACTTCTACATAGTTTGGTTGATTTTTCATGTACTGAAAAATTTACAGCTCCTTGTTCTTATTGGAAGGAACTGAACTGGTGCTTCTGCAATGCCTGTGAAAATCATGTCAAGAATATTCAAACAAAATTTTTTGTTATGCATTATTGGTAGTTTTAAACTATACTACTTTTGTTACAATTAGCAGTAAGGCCGTAAATCTTAGTTCCTCCTGGAATCAATTTTTGACAGGAGCTTCTGTATGAAGATTATTCTGAATTGGGCCCACGTTGGTGTGTGTTATTTCTCAAGTTGCTTCTCATTCTTGCAGAAAAATGATCAGCCAAAGATGGAGAACAATCTGTATATGTATCTCTACTTTGTGATCTTCATCATCTTTGGATCTTTTTTCACCCTGAACCTCTTTGTTGGTGTAATCATTGACAACTTCAACCAGCAAAAGAAAAAGATAAGTGTATTGGTTGTGCTTTAGAGAACAAGGTCCTGTACATGGAATCTAACACTTCTACTGGCATTTACCAGAGCATTAATGATTAAGTTACAAGAAATAACTTTCTCCTTTCTCTTCCCCTGTGACCTGAACTCCTAGATCTTCCCCAGACATTTCAAAGCCACTTAAAATTTCATTTCTTTTGGGGAACTCAGCATGACAAGAGACTTGTTATTTAGAAAGTGGTCTTTACAGATGCTCTGATGAGTGATTTGGATATTCAGCGAGCCCAGCACATGCAAAGCCAGGGAAAGATTTGATCCTGTCCATGTTTTTTGTTTTCATGCCTTTTGAGTGAGCTGAGTTTCACACCAAGACTTCTACTCTATGAATGGTTGGTTTGTGCCACTGATTTTTTTTGGACACAGTCACATGATATGAAAAGAGCCAGTAACAGCAAGGTGTAAAAAAGGAAGGAATGCCAGTTTCCAGAATTTTGGACATTTTAAGTACAATAGCTTTGCTTCCCACCAAATAACAGTGACATTTCTTTGTATACTTAGGTGGGGAAGATATCTTTATGACTGAAGAACAGAAAAAATACTACAATGCAATGAAAAAGTTGGGATCCAAGAAACCTCAAAAACCCATTCCGAGACCCTTGGTAAACTGAATTCTTCACTGGGAAAATGCATTGCAAAAATGCAATTTAATTCACTGACAAGTGCATACATTTATATATTGCATATAAGTTATTCATATTGTCTTTATATTGAAACTCACACAGTGCTCTAAAGTCAGTTTCACCAAAAAGTTGACTGAATTATTTTATGGGTTAAATATTTATTAAGGTCTCTGTATAAATATTACTGGGTTTATAGTCACCTTGGAACTGATAAAATTTCAAGATGGGAAGGGATTTTTAATGTCATTTTTAATGCCTTTAATGCCTTTTAATGCCTTTCTCCAATTTTTCCGACTTCATTGTAGCTGAGTGACTTTGTGACATAAAACCTGGAAATTTATGGATGGCTACTCCTTATTTTCATAACCAATGTCAGACTTCTTTTTTTTCCCCTCTAGAACAGATACCAAGGTTTTCTTTTCGACATTTTAACATCCCAGATGTTTGATGTTGTCCTCATGGGTCTCATCTGCCTCAACATGATCACTATGATGGTGGAAACCTACGAGCAAAGTGAAACAAAGACAAACATCCTCAGCAAAATCAATATATTCTTTGTTACCATCTTTACTCTAGAATTTGCGCTGAAATTTCTGGCTCTGAGGCGGCATTATTTCTTAAATGCCTGGAACATATTTGATTTCGTTGTTGTTATTATGTCCCTTGTTGGTAAGTAAAACTCTTTACTTATTGATTATTACTTTTTTAGAAAGAAAAAGAAGTAGTTAAAATTTATTAACTGCAAATAGTCATTGAAATGTAGGTCATAGTACTGTAAACTCTTAAGGAAAAAAAAAGCAACCCCCCTCAAGATTATATTAAATGAAATTTAAAACAATTCCTTTAGTAAAAGTGTGTATAAATTTATAATGGTTCTTTAGGGGTTCTTTTCTCATTTGAAATACAGAATTGAAAAGCCATCATAGCAGTATCACATTACATGATAATTTCCATGGCCACAGATTCAGTACCAACCAAGAAATATTCAATCAGATCAATTATTGGGTTTTTTATCTGTGTTTTTGATGGATGACTGAAATATATATAAAAATAGGAATACTGGAATATGTATAGAATAGAAAGACTGGAATCAGATTATAACCTGTAGAATTCAGTTTCTGTAAATTCAGGCATTGCTGACTGAAAATAAGAGTTCACACTTTGTGACATGATAGAAAAATCACCAAAAATGTATTAGTTTTTATTTTAAAGGATTCCAATGGAAGAATGAGGTAAAGAGCTCTGTTGCAAATTTGAGCTTCCTGACATTTTAACTATTCCCAGGGCTAGTACTGCCCTAGCAACAGGCATTTAGGGGAAGAAGGATATTTCATCTCTTTACTATGACTCATGTCTTGGGTAAGTAAGATTCCAGTAAGACTATGGATGGGTCTTTCATGAGAAATTACATTTCTGGATTGTAAATACAAAAAAATGTATCCAAAACAGCTACACTTAGAAAAGACAAGCCTTTTCTAGTGCTACTAGATGTCATTTATTTCATCCAAACAAAGAAAAAATAACATCCATGTGTAGCTCTGTCCCTCAATAAGCCAAAAGCCATTGTAGAGTGGCATGCACAACTTCTATGTTCATTACTGTTTGCTTCTACATATCATGCCTATATCATCTAAATGATATCCATGACATTGCATTATATCTTGTTTTCTTAGTTTAGTTTAGTGTCAGTATTTGAAGACAAATGTAGAAGGTAACTTGAATCTGCTGAAATATTCATGCAACCAAAGTCAAACAAAACCATCATTCATCAAGTGTCAACTGATACAGATATTTGAATTTGTGCACAGGAAGTTCCTTGACATCTTTAGTGCAACAGGGACTGTCCTCTGATGGCTGAAGAATGTAGTTCATAACTGCTGATTTCAACAACTATTATTTCAATTCAGCTTCTTCTCAAAGTTATTCTGGTAGGGCTTAGCAAACACACATCAGATATTTCTGAGCTGTGAATATATTATCATTCCAGCCTCTCTACTAGTTAAGGAAAAATACCATATTCTAACAAGCTGTTATCCTCCTTTTCAGCCTTAATGCTCTCCAGCCTTGGCACAACCCTTGAGCATTTCTTACCACCCACACTCTTCAGGGTCATTCGCTTGGCTCGGATTGGCCGGATCCTGAGACTCATCCGGGGAGCCAAAGGAATTCGAACTCTGCTCTTTGCCTTAATGATGTCCCTACCTGCTCTGTTCAACATTGGCCTCTTGCTGTTTCTGGTCATGTTCATTTATGCCATTTTTGGCATGGCTAACTTTGCCTATGTGAAGATGGAAGATGGCATTGACGATATGTTCAACTTCCAAACCTTTGCTAACAGCATGCTCTGTCTCTTCCAAATCACCACGTCAGCTGGCTGGGATGGTCTTCTCAGTCCTATTTTAAACACTGGGCCACCATACTGTGACCCAAACATAAATGGTACCATAGGTGAATGCGGTAAACCTGCCATAGGTATTATTTATTTTGTAAGTTACATTATTATATCATTTCTCATTGTTGTAAACATGTATATAGCTGTAATTCTGGAGAACTTCAATGCTGCCACTGAGGAAAGTACAGAGCCTTTAGGGGAAGATGACTTTGACATCTTTTATGAAGTCTGGGAGAAGTTTGATCCTGAGGCAACTCAGTTTATAACTTTCTCTGCACTTTCAGACTTCGCAGATGCTCTGCCTAAGCCTTTGCGTGTACCAAAACCAAACAGAGTTGAACTCACAGCAATGGACCTGCCCGTGGTCAGTGGGGACAAGATACACTGCCTGGATATCTTGTTTGCTTTCACCAAGAGGGTGTTGGGAGACTCTGGGGACCTGGACACTCTGAAAGTACAAATGGAGGAGAAATTCATGGCTGCCAATCCATCAAAACAATCCTACGAGCCAATATCGACTACGCTCAGCCAGCGGCAGAAGGAGGCGTCGGCCACGGTGATCCAGCGTGCCTACAGGAACCATCTGCTCCAGCGCTCCCTCAGACAGGCCTCCTGCCTGTACCAGCACAGAACCTGCAGCTCTGACACTCTGGGAGATGGGGCTGCTGCAGAAAACGAAGGACTCGTTGCATCAATCCTGCGTGCAAATCATGGTAGGAGTCCCAACAGGTCCGAAACTTTGTCCTCAGTGTCCATCCCTCCGTCGTATGACAGTGTCACAAGAGACAGCAGCAGCAATCTCGTGGCTGAGAGTGGAGAAATAATGGGCAATCAACAATCTCCAGACATTAAGTAGTTAATTGGTGACAAAGCTGTTGACAATATTTTTAAATTTTCACAGAAGATGATATATAAATACACGTCAGAGGAGGCAGCCTCCCTATGAAACCAGGTCTGTTGATGGAGATCAGTTAATTATGGCAGCTGAGAATCGTGGCCTTTGGCTCTGCTGTGTTCAGTTTTCTTCACTATTTACCTATTCAGAGAAAGGTTTTGGATCTGCTTGATCAATGGTGTCTCACTGCAAAGCAGGTTCCTGGGTGCTGTGACATATTCACAGCAGTGATAGGCAACCTCAGCTGATATTTCCCTGTACAGGAAGCAGAGACAAGTCCAAGCACCAATGGATCTACTGGAGAACAGAAAATGAATGTCAGTATGAGTATAAACTGAGGAATGAAAAGGAGCTAAGCTTTGTCCCATCCCTAATTGATATTATCATTATAAACCTGTTTAGCAAATTGCTGATTTTTAAAAATCTTTTTTTTTATGTTTGGGGACAGATGTGCCACAAACAGAGACCCTGCATGATCCACAGATATTCCACAGTGTAGTGGACTTCTTCCCATATGATGAATTTACAGAATAAACCATGGCATGTATGTTATCATAGTTGCATTACTGAAGTTTAATGAAATAATAAATACAACTCTTAATATTAAGTCATGGAAGTCATACTGAACAGAGCAAAACCTTGCCTTATGTTTTGCCTGGGAGGTTTTTTGGTTTTTTTTTAACGTGGTTTCCTCTGTCAGTGAGGTGAAGGCAGCTGTACCATCAGTCACCTCATAAAAATTTGTGTTTCATACTTTGCTCAAACTTCTCCTAATGACTGTGTTTTGTGTTCATGCTCATTCTTGACAATGTGATAGAGAAGAGAAACACAAATATAGCACTGGCTGAAAATTGGTAATATCACTTCAGCCACTCCCTTAGACACCAGAAACCAAGGCTGGGGAGCTCCACATGGCACCCATCAGAGGTGTCCTTGCTCGTGGTGATGAACATCATCCACAGCCATGGATGTGTCCCTTTGGAGGTAGGAGCCTTTCTTCCTCCTGCCTGTGTTTCTCTGATGGGACAACCAGCCTTCTCTCTCCTGCAAAGGTCAGAAGAAACCAAATTATGAGTAATGTAGGCAATTAAGAAATCTAGGTTGAAGTACTTGGGTCTGGGGTTAATGGAAGTGTAAGGATGTAATCGCAAATTCTGCTTCTCATGTGTGCAGAGGTTTTTCATCTCACCACCTTTTCCTTATGAAGTCCTTTATCTTCATGTCCTTATGGCTCAGGCTTCTCAGAAAAAAACACATGCCCAAACACTATTTAATCTTTTGTCCTTTGTATATTACTTTGGAGATATGTCCACTGATGCATTTTGCTGTCTAAGGACTGTTGTGTTCCCCTTTGTCATATACTAGATGGAGTCACAAATTATCCCTGAAATTTTAATTTCTTACGTATGCTAATGTCTTTAAGGTTTAAGATGCTTTTTATTTTCCTTAGTTGCAAGGTTGCAGCTCTGTGATCACTGTTGAGTTTGGCAGGTTCTGGCAAGGCTTGGGTGAGCTTTTCCCTCCACACTGATTTCAGCCAGAAAAGAACCCAGTGATTGAGTGGGACCTGCTGTGCACTTGTTTGAGACCTGCAGCAAGTCTTCTTCTCTCTTGAATGTCCCTTCTCTCTGGTAACAGTTATATTCTCATGTCTTGTGTTGCTTTCTTCTCCTGTCTTTTCCACCTCTTCAGATTGTGAGCTTTTTGGACAGAAATTCTCTTTTACTATGGATGGTAAATTAGACCTAATAACAAGACTCTGTTTTCAGTTAATATTGTCTGAGGACTGATGCAAATAAATAATATTTATAATACCTTTTTGTTTCCTCTGTGGTATTCCCTCAGCTTCTCCCTACCCATTCTTGAAATGGTAGCACCTTAAATTAGTTTTGACTAATACTCCTTCAGATTTTAAGGTAGGTGCACAGTGAACTTGTGTTATACCAGAAAAGTCAACAGCTCTGTGCCTTTAGAACCCAGGGGCTCTATTCCTTTAAATAAAAAATAAATCTGACAGCTATGAAATAATTGATGAAATTAAATGGTTTTATTTGGCTAAAATGATTTTTAACCACTTTCACAGCATATGAACAACCAGAGCTGAGGAGCTGACTACATGGATGGTGATTCTCAGCTCCAGACTGTTCAATGTCAGCTTCTCAAGGTGTGCAGGATGGTATCACATCCTCCCAGGAGATTGTATTAAACACACCCATACCTAAATGTGGTGTGACTCATCTTTGCCAGTTTTTGTGCCAGGAAGAAGTATTTTTTTTTATTGTAAGAGCAGTTAATTGTTGGTCATAGATATATATCTATATAAACGTCACTAATTTCCTTCTCTCTGGAAAGGCCACCCTGAAACAGAGCCAATGCAGGAGATCAGATGTGAAAGTTCATTTGGTACCCTGAGTGAATTTTTTGTTGGTGTAAGAAATGATAAATACCCTCTAGGGTAAATTTTACCTTTTGCAGTAAGTCTGAGTAAAAGTGATACTATTTTAGGGAAGACAGTTCCCTTGCCATGTTCTTTAATCACAGAATCTAAGAACGGGTTGGGTTGGAAGGGATCTTAAAGATCAGGTGCAGGGACACCTTCTACTATCCCAGGTTGCTCCAAGCCCCATCCAACCTGGCCTTGAACACTTCCAGGGATGGGGCAGCCACAGCTTCTCTGGGCAGCCTCTGCCAGGGAATCACCATCCTTATAGCAAAAACATTTTATGTCAAAGATTAACCCACCCTCTTTCAGTCTAAAACCCCAATAAAAAGTCTCCCTCCATCTTTCTTCTAAACCTTCTTTATGTAATCAAAGGCCACAAGAAAATCTTCCAAGCCACAAGGAGGTCCCAACCATTGGGGAGATAAAATTCTGAATATAAGCACAGCAGTAAGAACATGTACCCTTATGAAGAATTAATCTTCCAAATCCTTCTGGTTCTCCTCTGAGCCTCCTAATTTTGGATCCTACTGATGTCCTTACAAACATCATACTTTCCTGTGGTGGCTGTGTGACATACAGCCTTATTTCCAGATGGATTGCTTTCCTTTTCTTTTGGCCATTTAGAGCAATATTTCATGTGATTTTAGTCATTATTTAATCCAGGCTGCATTAACAGCCTGGTCTCTTCAATAGTTACATCTTCCATAAACTATATATCACTTAAAATGTTGCCCTAAATTATTGCATTTTTCAAGAGGTTATTAACACAGACAAAAAAAGCAAAAAACAAAAAAACCCAAACCCACACAACCACCAAAAAAAACCCCAACTAACAAACAAACAAACAAAAACCAAAACCAAAACAAAACAACAAAAAACAAACAAACAAAAAACCCACAAACAAAAAAAAACCCACCTGAGAGCTTTTCCCCTTGCCAGGCCAGGAGAAACACAAACTTAACAACATGATGTATCAGTTTGTTCCTTTGATAGTGATGTGGAACAATAAATATATGCATGAATGACATGAGAAGTCCAGAATATTTGTACCTCTCTGTAGTGGCCTTCATTTTACCACCTAAAGCACACACATTTTTCATAGGAAATCAAAGTAATGGAAAATCCTTGAATAATTGCAAACTAGTCAAAAGTGTTAAAGGGGATGGGAAAAAAAAAAGAAATTAATGAATAAAAAGCTTTTTTTTTCAGCAATACTTTCTTCAGGACCTACAGCATAAGCTAAACTGACTTTACCATTGAGACTATCATTAACTGAACCATTAATTGAACACCATAGTTCAGTGTTTCTCACCTCCTGGGTAAATTGAAGGAGCTGCATGAAACTCCACTTTTGCTTGAAAGAAAGGCAACATTTTTTCCTCCTGTTCACCAGAGATTTTGCAATTCAGAAGTTGTGAATTAAAACTGGATCAGTTGCTGGGAAGCAATTCTGGTATGATTAATAATGTGTGATATGAGAAGAGATTCAAGTTTAGTTTTTTCTGCCGAGAAATAACAGCTGAGAGGATGCATCGTAACTCAGTAAATAAGCAGGTGGGAAAATATGAGGAACAGAGAAAAAATGGTCAAAAGACAAATAGAATAGTCAGGGGGAAATTAACTTGTAAATTAAAGGTGGCTTCTGTTCTTCAGAGGATGGAATCACAAAACTGTTTTTAGCAGGAGCAGAGAAGCCAGTTTGACTGGAAGGTAAATAGTTACATGAGTTTTCAAAGGGTTATGTGCCACAGCACGTTCGTGGGGATCTGTGATCCAGCAGGCTCCTTAGTTCCTGCTCAAAACTATTTGAATTTAATAAAATTACAACTGGGATCTACATCTGGACAGGGAAACTTGTTGAATGCTTCCTCCTAGTGGTTTTCGATCAAAATGACATTTACAACTTGGGGAAAAAAAAAAAAAAAGGAAGAAAAAGTGGGGCCTCTGTCTTAAATATAGAGTGTGAAACCTGAACAGATAAATAACTGTTAAAAATGTTTAAAAACTGTTTAAAAACCTGTTAAATACTGAAAAAGTATTAGCAGGAAGCAGAGAGCTTAGAGGGAGGGAGAGGAGGGTTGTGCTAAAAGAAAGCTGGAGTTTAAAGGTCAGAAAACAAAACAAGTGAGAATTTCCAGTGTAAAAGAGAATTAGACCATGAATAGGAAGCTGAAACTGTAATAAGTAAATCATTCTCTATATAAGAAAGAAAAAGAAGAAGAAAAAATAATGAAGCTATGGGTTTGGTATGAAAAGGGGCAGAGATGTAGTTTGGATAGTTTTAAAATTTATCTATCTATATATATCATAAATACCAGGTTAATAATCTTAATTTTTGGTGAAGACTATTGTCAATATGGGATCATATTTTCCTTAGCAAACAAGAAGTGTTTGAATGGAAATGTGGGTAAATCCATGGATGGACACAGTGGAGCCTGGGTCCACAATAACCCCTTTGCAAAAGTTCTGTTGAGAACATGAAGCTGTAGATCTCTCTCTAAGATTTTGTGAGAGCGTGTCAAATCAGGAAAGGTTGCAGAAAAGAAAAAAATCCACAAAATTCATCCTAAATGTAATACTTGCATTAGAAAAGGAGCTGACAAGCAGCTCAAGCAGAGACATGCTGATCTGAATTAAGTATGTTGCAGGGCTGTGGGATACATTTTGGAGGGGAAATAATCAAAGATTTGAAGGAAATAGGAAAATTCAATTTAAAAGGTTTGAAATACATTTCCTAAGAAATAAGAATGTGGCAAATCTTATCTCCTGGTATCCTCAAATCTTATCTCCTGGTATCCTCAGAGAAGGTGATGGGGCAGAGCATGAAGTGCTCTGCTGGGGGCCAAATGGGGACGTGTGCTTTCAGGGGATGGAAAGAGCAGATCCTCGTGGATCAGCTACTGAGACAGAAGGGTTGGGATGTGTGAGGTGGTGCAATCCTGAAACACAGAAATGGAACTGAAGATGTGACCCAGCCCGTGGGGGGCAGGTGGTGCTGAGGCAGAGAGGAGGCACTGGTGAGGCTGTGATCCCTAAGGCCAGCCTGTGGTGAGCCCCACCAGGGCGTATCAAACTCTGAGGGCTGCCAGCAACCTCCCAGAAATGGCTTTAAAATAATTAATGAGACGGCTGATGGGGTGTGTTTTGAAAAAGCAAAAAGGTTTTGATTAAAGCAGAAGATAACAAAAAGCAAAAGCTGTGCACAGTGCTGGGAAGGCCTAGCACCTGCTAAGACACACCGAAACGCACCGAGAAGCCTTGTGCTCTTTCTTTTCTTATGTATTAAATGATTTAGGTGGTTTTTTGGCAAGCTACCCAACAGAAACAGCTACAAGTTTTGAGGTACATTTCAAAGATTCAACCGGTTCCTTTGTGCTGGCACTGGGCCAATTACAATGAGAGAAGTACAGAAGGTTCTGGTGCTTCTTCTTTAAAAGTCAGGGGTGAAACGGAATCTCTTTTCCTAAAATAGAAACACCTGCTCAGGTGCACTGTAACAAGGCTGCACATCTTGGTACAAGATGCTCAAGGAAGATTCATATGAACCAAACAAGATTTAAAGGGTTTCTACAATGGACAGGAAATCAGAAAGCCTTTAGAAAAAAAAAATTAGAATCCTGATTTCTTCAATCCTGCGAAATGAAAGTTGAGAAATGTGAGTGTCCCTGAGAGAGGAATAAATAGGAGTGAGAATTAAACCAGAGTATTGAGCAAGGTTTATTTTGAACAGTCTGCATCAACCACTCTCCCTACAAAGTCTCCGAGAGGGTGCAGTTTGCAGTTTTCCTGTGGTGAATTCTCCCTGTGGAAGCTTGCCATGATCCCATGGCTATGGACCTTGCACACAGGAAATCTGGACCATGCACATGGAAAATTTGTCATTTGTACCCTATTGGTTGTAGAACACAAATTTCCCCATAACAGAAGATCCAACACTCCAGTACGAGTTTGCTTATCCCATCAAGTTGATTGAGATGGTCCCTATTTGAGACTTTATGTATTTAGATGTTTTGGGAGAGTAACACCAGAAAGTGGAAAGGTGTTTTCCATCTTTTCACTGAAAAGAACTGGAAAGACAGGCCAGTGCTGACAGGATTTGGCTTTTATTTAACTAAAGACATTTGTTCTGCTGAGGTTACAGCTCTTGACCTGAGGTCATCAAGGAGAATCAGCTTAACTGATGTGACGAGGAAAGGGTTAATATGTTAATCAATCAGGCAACAGTTGAAAGGGATAAACAATCAGGAAACAAACTGTTTTTAAGGCAGGAGAGGCAGGGAACTTGGGAAGCATTTGGGTGGTGATTTGGTGGGTTTTTTGGTTGGTTTTGGTGGGTTGTGGGGTTTTTTTTGTTTATTTTTGTTTGCTTTTTGGTGGGGGGATTTGATTTTGTTTGTTTTGTGGGGTATTTTTGTGGGGGTTTTTTATGTTTTCTTTTTGGGCTGATTTTTTTGTTGTTTTGGTTGGTTTTTTCATTGAGCTTGTTTTGTTGCTTGTTTGACTTTTTTGAGGGTGGTCAAGGTTTGGTGTGTTTTGTTTGGTTATTGTTGTGGGAGTAAGGATTAGGGTTTGTTGGTACCTGTTCTCTAAACCAGTAGTGGCATTCATATCTAACAAGACAGTAGTGCACATACAGGTATATTTCCCTATTTTTTAGAGAAGTTTTTGCTGTCATTGTTGTTCCAGCCAGACTTTCTATGTATGTGGACTTGGAGAGTTTATCCTTGATATTTTTTTTCCTAAAGGAATGACTGCATTTGTTTGCCTGTCTGTTTTATGGGATGGGTTTTGTTGTACTTTTTTTTAGTACTCTAAAGAGGCGTGAAAGGAGACTACATTTGGAGTTGTGGAATGTTTTTGGGGTGGGACTGACAGGAGTGATGCAACTATTTCCATTTTTTACTAGAAAAGTATTTAAATAATTACTCTATGTGTAAACGAAAATGGGGCTCATTGTCACTGCATTCAGAAGCTCCTGCCTGTGTCTTACCAATGTTTGCTCTTCAACTTTTCTTTTACTTTAAACAACATGGAAATCAGCTTTTGGTTGTCCTTTTTGTTTTTCTCTATATGAATATGAGTACAGAAAAGACTAAGGAGTGAAAAATAATTAGAAAAACAGTATATGAGAATTAAAAGGTGGTGGTAAGTTCTTTTCCAGCTCCCATTCTTGCTGTTGGACTTCACAATGCCCTGAAAAGAGGGGGCTGTTGCAATCTTATGACTCTCTTAGAGACCAGAGTCAAATGTTAAGATTTTGTGTTATTTTCTGTGGATGGCTGTGTTTGTCTGGAATAGAGCAATGCCCTCCAAAAATCTGGCAGAAGCCCCACTCCCAAATTAATGCTTGAAAATATTTGAAAGAGTAAATAAAATAAACTCTCTCTGAGAGAGCATTTAAATATTGCAGAAGAGAAAAAAAAATGGACTTTGCCTGATGCTGAGGAGCATATTCAATACCCAGTCAGGGTCTGACCCTGCACTCAGAGGGATCAGCTTGGAAAAACAAGATGTGGTGGTTCAGTGTGGGCTTTAATGGGACATTTGCAGTCAAGGGCATCTGGTTCTTGAGAGCTCTGTTTGTCAGAGGAAAGATATTGCACTAAAGATGAAAAATGAAAAGCTGATGGTCTTGAGTAGTTATTGACTTGTACAAAATCTTTTCCAAAGAGGTAAAACAGAGATATTGGAAAGACTCCTTCATTTTTAACAGGTTGAATTTCTGGATGTTTGGAGGATTCAGTGATTTCAATGTAATTTTTCTCAGGAGGTACTGGGCCTGCTGTATTAGCTGCCAGATCTAGACTAGTCTGAAACTACTGTCTGCATAAATAGAGATGAGGGGAAAATTGGTGGTGGGATGTGATGAAAATATAAAAATAGGAGTTGAGAGTAAGCAGGAGAGGGTGAAAAGTTTGCAATCTGCTGGCAAACAGACCAAAGAGAGAAGCAGAAAGCCCAAAATGTGATGGCTAATGCTTGACTCTTCACCTCTCAGACAGAAGATGTAGCTGGTGAATTGTGCTGATTTTTGACTGGGGAGAGTTAATTTTCTTCACAGTAACTAGTGAGAACTAAGTTTTAGATTTGTGCTGAACACAGTGTTGGTAGTCCAGAGGTGTTTGGGATATTGCTGAGCAGCATTTGCACAAGGGGTCTGGGCGTGCATAAAAAGTTGGGAGGAGAAACAGCTGAGACATCTGACCAAAGAGATATTCTACACCACATGATATTCTGCTCACTAAATAAAGTGGGGGGATGTTTGGGGTGTTGGAATTTGTCTTCCCAAGTCACCACTATGTGTGATGGGGCCCTGCTCTCCTGAAAGTGGCTGAACACCTGCCTGTGGCAGTGTTGAATGAATTCCTGGTTTTGCTTTGTTTATGTGTGTGGATTTTATTTTATCTCCACCCATGAGTTTTCTCACTTTTTCTCCTCTGATTCTCTCCCTGATCCTGCTGGTGGGGGAGTGGCTGCCTGGGATTAAACCACAACAGCCCTTTTGTCATGCTCAATATGCAGCTCCAAGGGTTAGAGACAATGAGAGATCTGATTGAAATGTGCTAGATTGATTTAATAGCTGTTATTGCCATTTAGCTATTAATTGGCAGGCTCCTGTGCTTGCCACGGGGCTCACTTGTCTGGCTGTGTATTAGAGCCTCATTAGTGGCTCCTTTTTGCAATTGCTGCTCTCTGAAGTGCTGATCAAGGTGCTCTGCTGTGCCTGGGCACATGTTGATAACAGCCCTGATGTTCCTGGGCTGGCAGATGGCCAGGGCATCGCTGGTGTGTCTGTGCTGCTGAACTGGGCAGACTGGGACTCCAGTCAAAGGGACTGTGAACTGTGGGTGAACCTATGATGGAGCAGCCATCCCCTGGAGGAGCTTGTGCAGGAGCAGGTTAATGCCTGCAGGAGGCTGTGATCCTGGGAGGATCACCACATTTGTGAAGGACTGCAGCCTGTGGGAAGGATCTGTGCCCCAGGAGTTTGTGGGGGGCTGCTTCCCATGGGTGGGACACCAGCAGAGATCCCCCTGAAACCTGTGGTGAAGATGATGGTGAGGAGCAGTTCCCTGCAGACAGAGGACTGGATATGGACCACAGCAGGAACCCCTTGTGGCAACCAGGCTGGGGATTAGAACCAGGAGATTTTAATGGATGTTCCTTTTAATGCTGTAAGCCATTACTTGAGTTGCACATTACAGGAATCACTGAAGGAGGAAAAGCATTAAAAGAAGCAGTGAAAAAGCAGAGATGGGTTTGGTGCCCTGTAACTCAGTGCAACACACCATTTCTCCTGTCCTGAGTGGTGACTGTGAGTGATGGAGCCCAAAGTCATGGACTGAATGAACACAAAGAACCCTGTGGAGCAGACCTTGTTAAGAAAACTACTCTGACCATTGATGAGACCCTCTGGCCACATTCCCACCACCAGAGGCTTTTACTGCTGGGACTGAAGCCTCTTCACAGCAGAGGGCTGACAGAGGACGTACTGACACCAAAGAAGGCTTCAATTATCAACATTTTATTCTTCAGTACCACCTTTTATACTATTCCTCTTACATGCATTACACCTGTGCCCTCTGTACCCTTTTGTGGTTGGTCAGTAACCTCAGCACCCCACGTTTTATTGCCTTTCAATGCTGTTCTCCTGTCTTACACAGCTGTAGCCCACTGGGGGTGAGGCTCTGCTGCAGCCCTATCCTCAATCACCACAAACCGTGGCTCCAGTGAGATGCTGGGGGCTCTGCCTGGCTCCCTACACACCCCTCTCACATGCATTCAGACCAGGTTTCATGCCCTTTGTGTGAAGGATTGGAAGTTCATGGGCTCTCGTCTTGGGCTCTGGTCACCCAGATACCTCAGCTGTTCATTGTTTTGAAGGATGGGAAGGGAGGTCATGGTTAATGAGGTTGTGTTGGGTGTTTTATCACCTGACCATGATGTAAATGATATGGAACAAGGAGTGGAGTGTGCTGTCTGCCTGGGGTAAATTTTCTTCATAGTAACTAGTATTGGACTCCTTGGATTTGTGCTGGACACGGGTTTTGTAACGTGGAGATGTTTTTGTTATTGCTGAGCAGGGATTGCACAGAGCCAAGGCCTTTTCTGCTTCTCTCAGTGCCTTGCTGGTGAGGGCAGTGGGAGTGCATGGAAAACTGGGAGGTGACACAGCCAGGAGAGTTGACCCTAACTGACCAAGGGGTTCCAGACCATGAGACATCATGCTCAGTGTATAAAATGGGGGGAAATAAAGAATAATGGGGGGAACTGTGAGCAGGATGATTTCTGTCTTCCCAAGTGACCATTGTGTGTGATGGAGCTCTGCTTTCCTGGGGATGACAGAACACCTCCCTGCCCATGGGGAGTGTAGAATTAATTAATTCCTTGTTTTGCTTTGCTTGTGTGTGTGGCTCTTGCTTTTTCTATCACACTGTCTTTATCTCAACCCATGAACTTTCTCACTTTTGTTCTTCCAATTCTCTCTTGATGCCACTGGTAGGGGAGTGAGCAAGTGGCTGTGTGATGCTAAATTACTGTCTGGGATTAAACTATGACATGTGTATATTAGGGATTTTATTTTGTGTAGCATTCACTCAAAGGTAGAGGGTGGAGTTCTGCTCAAGACTGGGTCTCTTGGCACTACCAAGAAGAGCCTGGTGCATCCTTGACACCTCCCTTCAGACACTGATACACCTGTGTGAGATCCCCTCTCAGCAATCTCATCTCGAGGCTGAACAAGCCCAGGTCCCTCAGCCTTGTGAGAGAGATGCTTCAGCCCCTTGATCATCTTTGTAGCCTCCCCTGGGCCTGCTCCAGGAGCTCCATGTCCCTCCTGTCCCCAGGAACCCAGAACTGGACACAGCACTCCAGGTGTGCCTCACTGGGGCTGGGTTGAGGGACAGGATCCCCTACCCAACCTGCTGCCAGTGCTCTGCCTTAAAGGAGGTTGTGGATGGATGGGGACTGGTCTCCTCTCCCTGATCACAAGCAGTAGGATAAGAGGAAATGGCCTCAACTTGCATCAGGGTAGGTTTAGATTGGATATTGGGAGAAATTCCTGAACAAAAGGGGCATTCGGACATTGGAACAGATTGTCCAGAGAAGTGGTGAAGTCACCATCATTTGGAAGGGTTTGAAAAACATGTGGATATGGCATGTAGGGACAGGGTTTAGTGGCAGTATTAGGTTAATGGCTGGGATTGATGATCCTGGAGGTCTTTTCCTACCTAAATGATTCTTTGCAGTATCAGGCTAAGAGTTTCAGAGCTAAAAGAGTTGAGGGCAGGCCTCATGTCCACCTGGGGCTCCTTAGGCTGATCAGCTTTAAGATGCTGAAAAAATAAGATAATCCCTGAATTCAGTCATAGAATCACAGAACCATTAATGTTGGAAAAGCCTTCTAAGATTATGGAGTCCAACTATTAACCCAGCATGGTCATCTCCCTGGCTGTCTTCACACTGTCCTCTTTTCAGAGGAAAATATTGTCACATCTTTATGCTCCATGGGCACTTTTGCAAATAAAATAACATGGACAGTCAGAGCTCAGTAGACTACAAACCCCGGATTTAAAACTTAATTTAAGAATGAAAGGATCAATGAGAAGCACCAGAGAAAGGTTTCTATGTCATCTTTGTCCTTCAGTGCCCTTACAGGAAACTCTACAAGAAAAGGAGCAGGAGAAGAGCTCAGTTTAATTTTCCTCAGATTGGTCAAGCTTTTATCAGAAATTCTGAGTCACTTAACCACTTGTGACCACAATTTGCCCAAGATCTGACCTTTGTGAGCATCAACAGGCCTAGAGCAGTCCCAAGGAAGTCCCCAGGATTGTTTCTGTGCTGAAAAACATTGTAGTCATTATTGCTTAGGTCTTTCTACCCCAAGCACTTCTCAGAAGCTGAAATGGTGGAGTTTGAATACAAACTAATAGGCATTGCAATTAATAAAGAGATTCAAATTAAAGAATAAAAAGGAAATGGTTCATGACTCATGTAAAATATTAAGTAAATGTAGTGGAAGGAAGTTTGCCTTTAATTAGTGTTAAAATGGAGTAGGGAGGGCATGATGGACTGCAGTGAAAAAAAGAGAGTTCAGGGTACTAAATGCAGAAAATTATCACTTGGAATTTCCCTGCGGTCCTTGTGGGGATTTGCTTGTTAGCTGTTCCTCAAAGATGCCTCTCAAGGCTTGTTTCTAATGACAGGTTGCAGGTAGTGTTTGAAGCCATTCAACAAACCAGTTTACTCTGGCTCTGTCAGAGATGTTTTTAGTTCTGATGTTCTGTTAGAGATGTAGCAGGGGTAAAAAGATTTTTATGTCCTGAATTCATGCTTTTGGCACAAAAAGGGGGGAATACATTTTGACTTTACACTTTACAAAGGCTCTAAGTGTGGCCATCCCCTTTTAGGAGGCTTTATCTGATGTAGGGAAATGGATATTTTTGCTTCCTCCAAAAAGCACAGAAAGGTTTTCTGGAAACTCAGGCTCTGCCTTTCTGACTCTGCTACTCACTAAACCCCATGTGAATGCCTTTCCCCTGTTTGTGAAGCTGTGTTCTTCTGCTCTCTGAACTGCCTAATCACCGAATATTTGTGCTGGCCACAGGTGGCAAAACCATGGTAATGGGTCATAATTCAGCCCAGCCCAGCATAACCTTATTTCCCTTATAAATTAAAATACAGCTGTCTTCTGGTTAGACATAAAGTGACCTAATTTTGGAGAGATTGAGAGGTGAGCCATTTCAGGGAGAGGAAAATTAATTTTACTTTAATGATATGAGCTGTTATGTCTATCAGAGCACTGAATGCTTTCTTTACACTTGGACGCAGTCAGTGACAGAGGCACTGCCTGCCTGTATTTTTTTTCCCCCCATTAAATTAGATTAGCTCACTTCAGGGTTACATCTTTGAGTCTGATTGAACAAATGTAGCAATTTATCCAGGCGTTACAGGATTTCCCCGTGGATGCTCGATGAGAGCTGCTCCACGAGGATGATACTCTTAATTAACAGACAGAAGCTGGAGACTGATACAGATGTGTCCTGACACAGCAGCTGGGTTTGTGTCAGGGTCTCTTTGCTTATTGGAAGTGAAGTGGGGGGGATGAGGAGGAATCAGGGCTCTCATTACAGAGGGAGGAATAAGCCCAGGCCCCAGACTGTGTTATGCAATGAGGTTCTAACTTCATCCCTGGTGAAATTCAGTGTGGGATCCACACGGGGAGTTTGGCATCGCGGGTCGACCCTGTTTATTCCTTGGCACAGTGTGGTGGGGTTGTGTGGGGGTCCCAGCCCTGCTGGTTTGTTTATTCCCTCTCAGTGGGGCTGGAAACCAACAGTGAAGGGAATTCATGGGTGTCCTCCTTGCAGGGGAATCAATATGGGGTGCGCAAACCTCTTTTGCCTGATTAATAAAAGAGCAATGTATCAATGACTGCCCCTTCTTCATCCCACGTGCCGCCCAATCTCCCATCTTTGGGCAGGAAAACCCCTTGTTACTCTGGTCTCTCCCTTTATTTCAAAGAAATTAAAGCAAATGACAGTAGCCTTCTTTCCCAGTAGAGGGAAGTGTTGGCTAAACTGAATTTTGCATGCCTCATGGCACCTTGTGCTAAAGGAGTTTCTCGCAGCACTTATCCCAGGTAGTAAAAGGGTTTATAAACAAATCGAGGTCTGTGGAAAGCAAAAGCACTCCACTGAGTGCTAGCAAGGTGGGAGGGCATGGAGAAACCTTTCAAATTGTGAAGGAAAAGACTTTTTTCTTTTTTGCCAAATTGAGTTTTGCAAGGGAAAAAAAAAAAAGGACACTAAGTCTTTTTTAAGAAAAAAACCCCAAACAAATAGAATTTGTTTTAAACGAAAACTTGTTCCCAAACTCAGGCTTTCAGGAGCTGCATGTTTTTCAGACTCTTTGTTTCCTTAAGAAGGCAGTGACAAATGTGTAGGAGCTAAAAGAAAGGCTTTATGAGCACCTTCGAGAGAGCAAATGGATCTTTGCAACCAGCACTGCTGTCTATAACCCCTTTAAGAATGCAGTGCACACTTTCTGGGGGAAAAGGTATTTTTTGGACGAGAAGTGAAGAGAAAGATGACACCAACTGATCTCCCACAGTATTTTTTGTTGTTTCTGGTACTTACTCCCACCTGACATGCACATTTATTAGGTTTCAGCTGACTTGCCCCAACTTTTTCAGACGTTCAATAAGCCAGCATTACCTGACTGCTTCTTGCAGAGAGGAAGTTTTTGGCAAGGCAGCACGGCTTTAATCAATTTTTCTCTCTCTGATCAGCCTGTCTATAGGGCTCCAATTAGCATGGCTACTTCATGATTAGTGTTTGCATTAGGAGGTCTCCTATGCCAAGGGTGTTCCCCGCTTGCAGTGGGATTTGGAGATGCTCTCATTGTGTGTTCCTGGGTTGCATTTCTGTGTCTTCAATTCAAAAAGAAGAGCCCAAATAGCACATAATTGAAAAGTGGGGAAAAGGATTCTTTTTTTGGAAAGTAGAAAATGGGAGAACCATATCAGTCCTGCTCCTGGCACAGGAGAAATTTTAAAAGTAGTTTTCCTTCTCTTGTACTTCTTCCTATCTTTTATTAATCTGATTTATTTCCTTTGTAAATATTGCTGGTTTTTTTTATAAGCCAAGTTCAGACTGAGCTGATTTCATTATCACAGGATTGAGGATTTCATAGTATTATGAATAATTTCTGTATTTGTAAAGACATATGAAACAGATGGGTCATCCTGCTGCTTCAACAAGGTTTTAACAGCGTTTTCCCCCTCTGTGAGAAAAGCAGTAGAGTTAAAAATTTACAGAAGAATTCTCTTATGGACTGCAAAAGAAAGACAAGAAATTATTCAGGACCAGTGGATGGGACATTAGGTGAAATTTTGTGGCTCTTCCCTTCTTTCCTTGGCTGTGCTACTAAATCTGTGACACTGAGATGCTGCTGGCTCTTCACCTTGAGATCACTGCTGCTGAAGGGAGAGGACAGAGGACTCAATTCATAAATTGAGTGGAGTAAGAATGGGATGGAAGAGAATATAAAAAATATATTAAAATATAATAGTATACATTATATAAAATAAAATACCAAACATGCCATTCAGCCCCAAAACACACATCAGCACCTCTTGTGTCATCAGCACAGAGCACTGTGCTGCACTCTATGAATCACAGAATCACTGAGGCTGGAAAAGACCTTCAAGATCATTGAGTCCAACCATTAAATTTACTCCTCCTTCACAGGAAGAAGCTGTAGGTTCACATGTCTTCTCTCTGTATAAGCCTAACTACTTCATGATAGTATTTTTTAGCTGTTTGGGGCAAGAAATGCTGTTTTTTGATGTCATGGCTCCATGCTAGGAGTTTCTGAAGGTCTGAGTACCCCCCATCAGGGATGCTGGTTCTGCTGCCCAAGACCTTGGAGTGTTTCTGGGTGCAGAGATCACTAATAGGGTGGGACCAACCCATGACCATCCCAGTGTGGAGGATTTCCAGCAGAGCTCTGCTGCTGGAATGAGCAGTGTGACCCCAGAAGCCATCTTCACACAGCTTTTTCACTTTGGTGTGGATTCTCTTTTTGACCAAATTTAAAAATGATGTTGGAAATCCACTAAATATCACTGAAAAGATGTTGTTGCTCTTGTAATTTAGAGATGTCCTGTGGAGATGTGTTGGCACTGTGGCTGAAGGACTCACCATTTGCCTTTATGGGGTTGAAGATGTGCCCACCCTACAGTCTCTTTGGGTCCTCATGAGAACCTGCTACCCTTTGAGCAGCCACTCTTCAGCCTCATGTTGAGAGCTTAACATTTGACGATTTTTCTTCCTTTGTCTACTGCCTCACACATCTTTCTGTGCTGCTCTAAGCTTTCAGAGGCTTTGTTCCCCAGGTCCATCTTTTTCTGCCTTTCTTGGTCTTCATTCCCCTCCATCTACCTTTGTTTGTAATCTTTTGCTAGTCTGACCTCCACTCCCTCTTCGCAGCTCCTTCTCTTTGCCTCCTCACCCAGCTCTTCCCTGTAATACACTCCACAATTTCCTGCATTTCCAGAATCTTTGCACATTTTGAATCCTTCAGCTAATAATTTCCTTGAGCAAGAGCTTGTCTTTGAGCGTGACTTGCTCTTCCTCAGTTGTCCATTCTTCTTGAGTAAGCAACTGCCTTCCCAGAGCCACTGCAGCCCCTCAGCTTTTTTCCTGAATGATCTGCTCCTTTCCCAGCACCTTTCCCCATCCTGAGCTGCTTTCACCTCAGTATTTGTTACAGCTCCACACTCTCTTTCCAGAGTGGCAGCAGACACTTCCCAATGCATCCCTGAGGCAGTAAAGCAATGCCAGCCTCCCCTGTTTGTCCAGTTTTACCTCAGTCATTTGAGGGTTTTTTCCTCCCAGTTTTTCAGAAGTTTCTTTCACTTTTAGTACCCTGAATGCTTCATGTGGCCGGAAAATCCTTACCACTCCTCTCTTCACCTACGTCTTCCATTGGGAAGATCTGTGATCTTCCCAGTCACTGCTGGGCAGATTCTTTTGGGTCAAAGCTGCTGTTCTTTCTCACTGATAGAACTGCTGTCCTGTGCTCCAGGGATCTGTT
The DNA here is from genome assembly GCF_021018805.1 of Prinia subflava. Classification (NCBI taxonomy): domain Eukaryota; kingdom Metazoa; phylum Chordata; class Aves; order Passeriformes; family Cisticolidae; genus Prinia; species Prinia subflava. The sequence continues at coordinate 148,816,641 of NC_086247.1, read as the reverse complement.
CCCTGAGGGGGGCTCTGGGTCAGGCGCTGCGGGAGGAGCGGGGTTTGCCTGGGGTGATCAGAGGCTCCAGCTTTGGCACTGTTCACACCTCCCTCCTCCCTCTGTGTGCTGAGGGACCCCTTGCTGTGTCCTGCTGCCTGTCCCCTCCCCTCTGTCCCCTCAGCCCTGATCAAACCCTCTCTCCATGGCCCCCGTGGCCACCCCCAGCTTTCCCCTTTCCCTGCCCCGTCCCCCTTTCTCCCAGTCGCGTTCATCCCGCCTCGCTCCCTGGAGCATGGCACCAGAGGTGGCACTTGGGGACAGGCCTAAGTGGCGGACTTGGCTATGCTGGTTTAAGAGCTGGACTTGATGACCTTGGCGCTATTTTCCAAACTAAACGAGTCTATGACAACGCTGCTCCCCCACCGTGCTGCCAAACTGAACAAGTCTGTGACTCCAGCCGTCCAGCATCCCTTCCCACGGTGCCTCTTCCATCCTCCTCTTCCCCGTCCCTCCCTTCCTCTCAGCCCTTCTCGCCCTTCCTCCCTGCCCACCGATTCTCTGCCATCATTCCCCCTTCCCCGCCGCTCACCCCGGTCCCTCTGCCTCGCTCCCCGTTCCCGGCCTTGCCCCGCTCCGTTCTCGCCTCTCCCTCCCCGCCATTTCCCCTCCCTCCCTCCCCCACCGGCGGCAGGGGGCGCTGCGGGGCCGCCCCGGCCGCGCTCGGCGGGGCGGGCGGTGCCTCCCTCCCTCCATCCCTCCCTCCTTCCCTTCCTTCCTCCCTCCCTCCTTCCCTCTATCCCTCCCTCCATCCCTCCCCACTCCCCCCCGCCGCCCGCCCGCCCGGCCGGGGCTGCGCTGGCTCCGCTCCGCTCCCGCGGCAGCCGCACAGACGGCGCGGCGGCTCCGAGCCATGCGCGCTCGGCGGCGGGCGGGCAGCGCGCTCCGCGCACGGCAGCCGGGCCCTTCCTCCCCGCGGGACGGCACCGCTCGCGGACTAAAACTCTGTGGATACAATGAAGTGGCTCTGGGACTCTTGGTTTAGCAGGAAAAATTAAATAAACCAATGTAAGTTTCTCTCTCTTTTTTTTTTTATTTTGTTAGTTCGCTTGTTAATAAAAGGATAATAAAAGGAAAAAAAAAATAAATAAAAGGGACGAAAGAAACGGAAAGGATGCCCGGTTCAGAGCGTGCCGCGGAGGAGGAATGAGCAGTGCCGGGGTTTTCCCTTCCCCAAAGTTTCCCTCGAGGCGGGAGGAGCGGCGGCACCGGCACCGCGCCCGTCCCGTCCGAGCGGAGCGCGGAGAGGGGCCGGGGGCTGAGCAGGGAGAAGCCGGGGCAGCTGCGCTTGAGCCGGGCTGTGGAAGCGGAGCATATGGAATCATATACATATAGATGCATATTGCTGTTTAAAGGTAATTCTGACAGAGAATCCGTTCAGTTTCCATCTTGCTTCCGCACCCAGAAGTGCCGGGAAGAACAAACAGCACAGAAAATACTCTGCGATTGTTCAGTGGATGTTATGTGGTGTCAGATGTGTTGGAGTGGAAATCTAGTGGCAGGTGTGGAAGGAAAGAAATGAGCTGGAATGGTTATTTCTGTGGTGGCAGGGAAAATGGATCGTTGTTCTGTATGGCTAGGGTGTTACTGGTATTACTTGTTGTAAGAACTGACGTATTTTAAGTGTGTTTGTTAATGGCACCAAGCACCTCAAAGCTGTTTGTAGAACACCTTTGCTTAAAAGATTTGGAGTTTTTACCGGCACAAATTAAAAACTTGACTTGGCTCATGCAAATAAAAGCAAATCGGGGAGAACTCTGCTACACTCCAGCAAGGTGATCATGATTTTATCGAGGCAGCCCTGAGGGGAACAGTGACATACTGGAAGCACCCTGAGAGAGAACAAAAGCTAAATTAAAGCAAAACTTATGCAACCAAAGTGTGGCTGCAATAGGAATAAACCAGACCTTTCCATTTTATTTTTCTTGGAGATTTGGGTGAGGAGGTGGAGATGAGCTTCTAAAAAGCGAAGAAACACACGAGCCAGGCACATCTATGGCAACAGGTCTTGTTTTGCCATGCAGAGGGTGAGCTGAGCCTTGTGAGTGCTTGTGCCAAGCTTTTCCAGCCACAACTGGAGCAGTGGCTGCTGCTGCAGATGAGCCTTGGATCTGGAGTTTGGTGGCCCCGATTTCTCCCACTGCCATGCTGGCGAGCAGCTCTTCCCAAAACACAGGGCGGATGGTGGAATAAACACGGTGATTCAAAGAGGATTTGTCAATACTAAAAATAAACAGGCCCGCAGATGTGTCCTAGAGGGTCATGTCCAGGCACAGCATTTTCGGGGCCAATGAGCCGATTTCGGCGATTTTCCGTCTGTGTGTCCTGTCCAAGGTGCTGAAGTTCATTTTGCTGCAATTTCCCAGGATTTCGGGGTTTGGCAGAAGTGGTCTTGGAGGCTTCCTGTCATCTTAAACTGGAGAGGGGGTTTCCCCCCCGGGTGGCATGAAGAAAAAGCAGGGATGTGTTTTCAGACACGTATATTTGATCCGTCCTTTTGGCGTGGGGAAGCAGGCCAGGTGGAGACGCAGATGGATCCGGCAGATCCTATAAGCTTGTGGTGGCAGAGAATTGGAAAGGTCAGAGTTGTGAGGCAGTGAGGAGTGAAACCCTCTTATTCTAATGGACCAAGAAAGTGGTGGTTTTGGAAGTGTCACTTCTGCTGGTTTGGGGAGCATTGCCTTGATGAGACACCTGGTTCTGAAAAAGTTGAGGGGAGCCCAGTGTCAGGACGGGATGGGAATGATACAGCTGGAACTGGAGTGATGTCCACTGGTTTTGTTCATATTTTTTTATTCTGGTGCAGCCTTTTCGAGTGGCAAATGTGGTTGACAGCTTCAGAGACAGAGGGTCCGAAATAAAAGATGTTGTGTCTTTGTGGGGAAAATGTCTCAATGGAAGTTGTGGTATTTTAAAATTAATGTGCCAAAAGATCTCAGCCTTGAGTGCTGGAGTTTATGTAACTTTGGTAGGGGGCAGATCACAGTATTGCCAGAAATATTCACAGGTTAGTATTTTACTGAACTTGCTCATGACTGGAGTTGGATGTTGTAACATGGTTTTTCTCAGTTCTTGTCGCTCACTCTGAATCATCCATAGTGCAGCTTTGCTCTTCTGTCTGAGGCTCTGAGGGTTTACATGAAGGGTCAGCTTCTAAAGTCAGCGTTCTCACACAGAAGTGGTTTGTGCTGCAAGGAGCCCTGCAGATTTAAAGCATGCCAGGGCTCTGTACAGTGTGGCAGGGAACAGATCCTGTTTCATGCCCTCAATCATTCGTCAGAGGTCACAAAGGTATTCAGTTGCATCATTGGGTATGTAGCCTAAATACCTTGACCATGAAGGGGGTATGTAGACCACGAGACTTTGTGACTCTGAATGACAGCTCATGGGTACAGACTTTAAAACTGCAACAGAGTTGAGAGCATTTTATTCCTGGCTTGAACCAGAAAGTGGCCTCTGTTCTCGCTGTGATGGACTAACACCTGTGGCACCAGCTACCACCTCCCAGGACCTTTACATGTTACAGGAGAAGGTTGAGTAGCTGCTGTGTTCTTGATTTAAATGCATTGTCAAAATTATGTTTAAAAATTTACTGATAGGAAATGTCATCCTGCCTGGAAGATTAATGAAACATAGCTACTTTTAATTTCTTTAAATAACCTATTTATGATGTTAGATAGGGATTAGTTTAACTTCTCATTACCTTTTTCTGTTTAGTGTCTTGAAAGAATCCTTTGTTCATATATGGGAATAGAGAACATTTTGGGTTGCATATTAAAACATGTTGGTGATCATTTGGAAATCCAAGTCCTGCTTTTCCGAAGGAACTTTTTATCATCTGTTACACCTTTAGTTCCTTAGTTTTTGAAAGCTGAACTTGAAAAACATAGAAGGGACCTGTTGTTTTCAGAGGGTGGGTTCTCAGTTCTTCCTGAAAGTTGGTACCTTGTAAGTTGTCTCTGATGGTACTCAAGATTTACTCTGGAAAAATAGAGCCCTGTTTCTTAACAGGTGATAACAACTAATTTCTCAGTTCTCTTAAATAGAACTTTGGTTACACAAAAGCAACATCACTTTTACATATCCACTTGAATTTCTTCTTTGTATTTACACATTGTTTTGAGGTAGGGCCTTAATCATGGTATAAAGCAATTTATAGTTGGAGTGCTGTCATCGCTTCTTCCTTTCACCATCTAACCTGGAGCAAAATACATGGGAGTCTGTTTGGTATATTTGTGTTTGCTTGTAGTGATTATCTCTTCCATGGTGTCAGGGATGATTGCAATCAGTTCAGATAAACATGTGTTTATTTATCCTTTAAATAGGATCATCCTTATGAATACCAACCAAAAGGAAACCCTGGTTATATTTCTATTGATCTTGGTTTATTATTTACTCTGCAGACCAAACTGAGGAGCCCACTTTGACCTGGCTCTGTCTTTTTGGGTTTCTCTTGCAAAGTGACAGTTTCTAAATCAGGAAGGAAATCAGGTCACTTTTCTGGCTCTACAGGATTTATCTCATTGCTCTTCTTTCAAAGTAATTAGAGTTACTAATAATGAGGAAAAGAAAACTTTTCCAGAACTGGAATGTCCCTAACTCCTCTCTCCTTCTGGCAGTTTTTGTGTCACTGAAGAGATCCAGGTAGTTCAGAAACTTGGTTGTGTAGGATCCTTTTGCTCTGTTACATACATGGTGTTTTCCTTTCAGTGCAGCTGCAGGTGACCTGCTCACGTTTAATGTATATTCTTTCCCTTAGAATGGTGTTTCCTTACTTATTTTCCAATAGTTCTGGAGCTGGTGTTACCAGCTCCTGGCTGTCCATTTGTAGTGAGTGAGATCCCAGATTTCAGCCTGGGAGAATAAGAACACATTTATTAAAGTTATCCCCTGTCTCAGTCCCTCAGCTGGCTCAGAACAGAGTGATTTTCTTAAATTCATGCAGTACCAGCTGTCACAATCACTTTTTGTACCCCTCCTTTTCAGGTTTCTAATCAGTCTGAGTTCACAGAGGCAAATCCCCATGAAAGATGGCAAAAGAACCAGAAAAATTCCCTCTCTTCTCACACTCCCACCTTTGAGGAGGTGTAGCTTGGCCTCCCACCAGGGGATCACCTTGTGAATCATTAAAGTGCAAAATTTTCATCGTGTCAAAAGATCCCTTATCTTTCATGGCAAAAACATGCCTCACTGCTCTTTGTATTGAACAAAGCCTCTGTTAATCACTGTTCTGCATAACAAGAATGGCCTGAGTTTTATTTTTATCATCATATTGCAAGAGCTTTTTGAATGTAGAGATTTGACACATCAAATAGTACTGTTGTACCAAAACATGCAGAAAAAAATTCAAAACTCTGTTAAGCTTGGAATTTTCTCTTTACTCTTTTTTATTTAATTATAAAATTAGAGGTTTTCATTTATGTCGTGGAAAAAATAAGTCCCTACTTTACTGGATTATTTGTTTCATCTCTCAGCTTGAATTGAGTTTTCCCAGTTTGCTAAACTTTTGGTTTTTACTGCAATGCTTAGAGCCCTGCCAACAGGTTGTAGATTCTTTTTAAAGCCTGCTGGATTCCTAAGGTCCTAAAACTGCTCTGCATTCAAGTTATTGTTTGTAAGATATCTGCAATTTGTACTTTATTAATTTTAATCCAACTCTAGTATTGAATATCTAAAAAAGTTTTACTGATTTTATTTGCAAGTGTATAAAAGTTAGGTGACTGAAGGCAGACCATGGACACAATTAAGGTGTGTTGGAAGAAATGAGTCTTTTTCAATATTCATGACACTTGAAGGCTGATTGTGAACACTAAGCCAGGTTTTAGGGATTTCGAGGGGTCTTGGGGGGTGGGAGTTGTGCCTGAGGTTTTTTTTCCCCTGTTGATTTTAAGTCTTTAGAGAAAACGAAAGAATCTGTGTGATACAAAGATACAGGAAAACTTGTTCATGGGCAATTTTTTTAAAGACTCATTAACTGAAGATAGTTTAGAGACTAACTTTTTAAGCAAAGATCCATTCTTAAAGTCTGTATTAGTTCTAAAGTGATTTTTCTATGTTTCTTTTCCTTATCATAATGAAATGATCAGTTTTACCCCCTAAAATGGACAATTTTGTCTGAGGCTGAATACGCCACTGGTGCTCCCGGCTGGCTTGCAGCATGTTGGGTCTAACAAGCTGTGCTTCAGGTTTAACAGAACCTTGGTCCTGGAAAATCAAATCAGGACAGCACAGAGGGATCACTTCTTGTTATTTCCAGTGAGTAAAAATTCCCCCTGTAGGAGCCAGCTCAGATTTTTTGCCCCTCTGCCTGCCCATTCCAGTCCTCAGAGGAGCGACCCTGCTACAAGGTCGGACACTGACCCTGGGAAATGAACTTTAAAGAAAGTGATGATAAAGAAAAAAAAAAAAAAGCTCCTTCCCCATGGTGTAAAGCTCATAAAGAGGTGCAGCTCTGTCATGAAGTTTTTTGTTTTAACCTGTGATGCAGCCGCCAGAAGTGGGCAGAGGTTTAGGTAGAGCAGTGTTAGCGGGAGGCTTTTTGGGAGAGGAGAAAGGAGCATCATTAAAGTGTTACAGCCTGACCCGTAGACAGGCACTTAGTGTTGTCTGAGGCCTGACACGCTGGTAGCACGTTACATAATGCACAATTATAAAATCACGCTAAAGCCTCTTTAAAATACCTGCCTGATTATAACAGGGTAATTATGCCGCGTTTAATAGAGCTGAGTGCTGTGGGGAAGGAACCCCCCTGCACCAAAGTTGCTCCTGCGCCTGCCATCCCGCATGCAGCCGGCGCTGCCATCCCTTGGAAGCCCTGAACCCTCCAAAGCCCCTGGGGTGTGTGCCCGCTCCCCTTTCGCTCTCGTGTTACAGGGGTTGTCCTTTCCTTCCGGACGGGTTTCTGCCTCTCGCTGCTCCCCATATTAGTCCAGCCAGCGCGGCGTGACGCGGCCGCCCTCTCTCCCTCCCCGGGGCCGAGCACATCGCCTCCTCCGCGTCCCCAACCCGGTCCCCAGCGCGGTCCCCAGCGCTGTCCCCAGCAGCCTCCGACACCGCGCAGCGCCTCCAGCCCTGTCCCCAGCAGCCTCCGACACCGCGCAGCGCCTCCAGCCCTGTCCCCAGCAGCCTCCGACACCGCGCAGCGCCTCCAGCCCTGTCCCCAGCAGCCTCCGACACCGCGCTGTGCCCCGCAGCTCCCGTGCTGCCGGAGGGGCAAAGGCGCTGCCAGCCGTGTCTGCAGCGAGAGGGTCTGCAAAGCACTGCAAGTATCTTAACAATTGTTTATTTTTTTTTCTTCCCCCTCTTTATCTCGTTTCGACAGTGTCTGACGTCGAGAGGTCCGGTCTGGCTCGATGCGCGCGTGTAGTTGCCATTGAGCCGCTCCGCGGTGAGCCCTGGCTCCCTCGGGAAATCTCCCCTTAGCAAAGTTCCCCGGGTTTGCCGAGCTCCTCGCAGCTCTTCCCTTCCCCGTGTCCGTCAGGCGGAGGGATGAGCCCTCTCCTCGGCTCTGCCGGCGCAAATCCAGATCGATTTGTTCGACTTCAGCAGAGCTAATCCAGATTTACGCAGCCCTTTCCCCGAGGACTTCCCCCGTTTTGCGCTCTAGGTGACCGTCAGTGGGCCAATGTCAAAATACATCTGATCCAGGCAGATTCCCTGTCTCCAGATATTAATTATTCCCTGGCAAAACTTTCTGAGGAAGAGCAGTTGGATTTGAAAACAATATACAAATTCTGTTGCTAATTTTAGAAAGTAAGGGGGATTTTTTTCCCCTCCTGTTGAAACTAAATATAATTTGAAAGATAATGTACAAAGATTTAAATATAGCCCGCAATTATACATGGCATATGAATAGTTTCTCTTGGTTTTAACATGTTTGGTTTATTTTTCCGTCTTTCTCAGCAGACAGCTGTTAGATAAAGGGAGAAAAGTAAATAGTTGTTATGAAACTGTACGTCATAGCTACAAGGAATAATAACAAAAAAAAAGGAATTATCATATGAATAACAGAAGATAAAGACAAAATAAATCCTTTCTGTGCTTTTTTCCCTTGCCCCATCATTTTATGACACTTCTGTAGTAGTACTTTAGCAAAGAAGTACTTGAGTGCTTCTAGAACAAATTTCCTGTAGGTCCATCATGCTCCTGTTCCTGCTGGATTCAGGCAGCTTTGAATTGAGGCTCTGGATCCTTCATGGGAGGATGAAATTGGGGTAGAAACTTTCCTAGGAGAATCCCAGGGTTCTTGGGTTCCCTTGCGCTTGGTGGAACTTTTGCTGGAGTTATACTGAGTTTGCTTTTCTATGAAGCTGCTCAACTGGACAACCCCCAAAAGTTTTGTTGCGTCTGCACGGTGTCTGAGTGAGCACTTGCAAGGTGTACAGATGTCCTGGCTTGAACAACTTGCTTTTTCTGGCACTTGTGAAACACAGTCCTGCTCCTTATGTGCTGTTACATCTGGGAAAAATTATTCTTTTGGTTAAAAATTTCTTGGGGTTTTCCCTGTCTGGTGAAACCTGAGCAGTGCTGGGCTGGCTGGTCTTGCTCTGAGTGTTGTGTGCTCAATAGTCAGGACCCAGTAAAGCTTTTTAGCTGCTTCTCAGGACAGGCCAGAAGGAACCTGGGAACACTGCACTGGGTCACACCACCTTTTTTTTACATAGGTATGGAGAATGGCATAAAAGACCCTCAAAATAATAACATCAATAGTAAAAAACACCCCAAAATGATGGTTGTAGACTCCTGGGAACAAGTCAAGTGGCTGCGTATGAGGCTGTGATCCAAAAACATTGAAATATTCTGGGCTGTGGTTTTCTTTTATTAATTAGTCTAAGTGATGTTCAGAGCCTGAAACCAAGGCTTTTAGACACATCTCTGGTGCCTAATTCTGCTCAGTGTCTCATAACAGGGTGAATCAGGAGACTGTTTATTGAAGTCAGTGATGCAGTGTCGATGTAAAAGCGACAGAAGGGAAATGGAGGATTTGTTTACGAGCAGAAAAGTTCCCTGGACAGTTTAACTCTAACAGAGAAAATTACTGAATAGCTGCAAAGCGCAGAGCTTAAATGTAGCTGAAATAAGTCTTCTGGAGCATTTCCAGAACTATTTTAAGGGCCTGATCCAGAGCCTGATGAAGCCAAAGATAAAGCTCTTTTTGACTTCTTCAGATCCAACATTACATTTTGAAACATCATTCCCTCTCTGGAATTTTCTAAAGCTGTCTCCTAGCTGGTTTTTAATTAACATCATGCCAGATGTAATGTCTTTTGTATTCCTTTAGTACTTGGATTTGTTAACTATAAGAAATAATAGCATAATGCCTTTGTTGCACAGGACATTCTGATTTTCTATGTAGTCATTAGTTGCACAAGCCATTGAAACTCATCTTTTGTTGCTTGGCTTGTCCATTGGTTTACCAGTGTGTATCTGGTTTTTTCTGTAGCTTTTGAACCCACCGGAAAACTTGATTCAGAGGTTCAGGACTAAGGGATGTTTGGCTTTTGCAAGTGCTGTTAAAGGATGTTCCTGGGTTGAGAGGCTCAAAGGAGCATCATATGTAAGAAAGTGACTGTGTGGTGACCTAGCCACATATTACACATCAATGAATCCAGCAGAGTTCCACAGGGGACTGCACTAGTTCAGTAATGTGGGTTTACAGAATTTTCATTGTGTTATTCCACATTATATTCTATTTTATGTTTACTGTCTCATTGTTAGGCCAGTGACTGCTTCACCTCCACCACCCAGGTGTGTGAGATCAGGTAGTGCCAGGTGTAGGTTGCAATTGCATCGTTTTAAAAGGAGCTTACAAACAAAGCCCTGGGATCTCAGTGCATTTTAAAATCATCTGAAAAGGCTCTGCCAGGTGGATTCGGGGCTGGATCCAAGCCTGCTGAAGACCCTTGTTGGCTTCAGGAGGTTGTGGACAGGTCTTTGTGTCTGAGGAGGAGTGGGTGTCAGGGGTCAGGTACCAAGGCTGCCTCGAGCTGTGAGAGAGCCTGGTCCTGTTGAAAGACTGGAGGAGGTGACAGAGGGACAAAGATGATGTCCCCTCCTTTAATCCTGCCCCACGACTTTGCAGCTGAGTCTCTCTGTATGCAGGGAGGATGTTGGACTGTATGGGCACTGCTTCCCACTTATGTGCATCAGATAGGGATTAACAACTATATATAAAAGACAAGCTTTATTTATATCTGCATATTTGTACAAAAAAACACCATAAATCAGGAATGAAGGATACTGAACATGCAATTTCCAGCTCCATCAGTGGCGTGCTCCCCATTTTGCTGGGAACTGGTCTGTCTGTTGTGGTGTCAGATGGGACATGTGTGCCCAGCTGATGCCTTGGGAAGGCTGACCTGAAACAGAGACTGGACAGAGCTAGAGAATAAAGTAGGTATTTATTGAAAGGCCTTTAGGGTACACCTTGGGCAGATCAGGGCCCGACCAGGGCTACACCCAAGGTGGCCTAAGAATGGTCACAAAATGGACAAACGGTCACGAGTTCTTACATTTTCACAAGTTTTTGTCCATGTGCATTTTGGGGTTTAATTGTCCAATTACAGCTTCAGGTTGTGAGGTCTCATCCTTCTTGTTCCTCCCTTCAGCCCACTGTCATTTGTGCATTCGGGCCTGAAAGTTTTCCTTGGAGGACGACTTTCAGCAGGAAAAGGATTTGTTTTGTTTACCTACTCTGTGAAGAGAGTTTACTAACACTTGATATGAGGCTCAGAACTGCACCCCTAGGCAGCACAGAATCTGAAAATCACGAAAGCTAAAGCTTAAGGCATCACAGCTTTTGCAGGAAGCTGGTGAGAGAGGCAGCGGGGATTGCACTGAGGACGCCCTGCCTTGTGTGCGCCCATGCGGTGAGGCTGGGGCTGTTCCTGCCCCGGCCCTCGCCCTGCCCATGGCAGCGAGGAAGGGAAAATGGAGGGTGTCCCTGACCCCGGTAATCTCCAGCTGCCACCGAGCCTCCCGGGAGGCTCCCGTGGCCAGCACAGATTAACACAGCCCACAGCAGGGACTGGCCTGCGGCCAGCATGGCCCCGGGATCAAAGGAGCGTGGAGGTGGCTGGGAGCCACCTTCGGGCCCCTCCTCCTCGCCTGGCTCTGCAGCAGCTTCTGCCTGCCCTGAGAAATCAAACCCACCCTCTGCCACCCGGTGAGGGGCAAAATGCTCCTTTCCCCGTGCCTTGCGGGGGGTGTATGTGTCCAAGGTGTGGTTTCAGAGCTGACAATGGGATAAAGTCTTCAGGGTCTTGCTCAGGGATGTGTGCAGGCTGCCTCTTCTCTCGATGAGCAGAAACGGGGCGTTCTGACCCCAAAAGGATGAGTGATGGTGGTGCAAAGCTGGGCACCATCACGGGGGTGTCACAGTGCAGAGGCACAGAATGAGCTGTGCCCAGTTCCCTACAGTGTCCTTGCTGGCCCAGCTGCCTCTAGGAGGGAAGGAGCAGGAGGGAATTGTGTGCAGCATTGTTTCAGAGTTTAAAAGGTCACCAGGAGCCAGGGAAAGCTCAGAAATTGGCATCACAGCACTGAAAATGGTGTATTTGAGTGGCAAGCTGGTGCCTTGATTTGGTTTGCAGTGGGTGGTCTAAGTAAGAAGCTTTATTTTTGTTAGAGGGATTGTTTTTGAGGGCTGTTTGTTTGCCAGGTTCAGGAGGAAGATGGTTTAAACCATATTTTGGAGGGATTATCAGTGTTGTCCCCATCAGTTCCAGCAGCCCTCATGCCCCAAAATGCAGAGGCTATTTCGTGCTGCATGGCTGAGCCCTTTCAAGGAGGTCCCTAATTCCATGCACCCCCTTTGGACACCTGGATTTTCAGCTTCTCATCCCTGGGCTGATAGCACCTTTGTAAGGCAGGGAGTGCTGCTGACCAGCACTGCACAGCCACACAGCTGCCAACAACCAGCCCTGGGCTAGGGAGATTTGTTTTCCAAGGTGGGGCTGGTGCCAGCTGCACTGTTTTTATGGTGTGATGGTCCCTGGGGTCCATCAGGGATCAACCCTGCCTTAACTTCTGTGTGCCTGTTGTGTTACCCCTTCCCAACAGTAACCCAAAGTTCCTGCTCAGGCAGGAAACAACCTGAGCACCAACCTGAAGGAATGGCCTTGCAAGGGAGTTTTCTCCTCTTGCTTCAGTGGTCCAGTCCCACCCTGAATGCAGAGGACAATACTTCATGCTCATTTTAAATTGTGGCAGCTGAACATGCATGCTGGTTTGCAGGACTCAAAAAGCAGCATCTCGCACATTTGGGTCTGTGGGATGTCAAATATATTGAATATTTTCTTCCCAATGCCAGTTTGAAAGCTAGTTTTATAGTCACAGCTAGCATTGCAAATGTTTGAGTCATTCCCTGGTACATGATTTCTTCCAGGAGGCTCCTACAACTTTAATGAATGTGAAAGTTGTGATTAGCATGGGAGATCATTGCTTGTAGCAACTACATGATGTATTAGGCTACCCATCAGTCTTGCTGTTAGAGCACTCTGCAGAATTCAATAAGCAATGTTATTTACACTGTTGTCTTTAGGAGCTTGAGAAACTTCCCAAAATGTCTTATAATCCAGAAAAAAGCTTTGCTACAAAGCAAGTTCGCTTCATTGATTGCATTTCTTCACTTTGGTTACTAAATGGCAGGCTAAAAATAAATTTTAAAAAAACCAAAAAACAAACCAGTATTGAGATCAATCTCTAATTGATTTTGACTTGTCATATGCAGTTAAAAGCAGAACCAATGCTTTCTGAAATGTTACTGGTGTTCTGGAGCTTTGTACAGCTGCATATGAGAGCAAGCATCAATAGCAGAGTGTAAGATCTCTTAATTTGGGCTTCATACAGAGTTTTAGGCACGTAAATGTCAGATTAAAGTTCAAGTCATCATCAAAGTCCTGTGAGGATCTCCAATGCCAATGAAATTCCTATTAAAAACTGTCCTGTGAGGCTTTGCTGCCTGCAAATGCTGGTTCCTCAAAACAAAAGTTGCATGGATTGTTGAGGAAAAGACCTTCACAGGGTAAAGGGGTGGCTGAGGAGAGTTTCTGAGCAGGAAACAATTGAAGGAGCTGCTGTGGGATCTGCCACAAGAGCCGAGCTCAGCTGCTTTCTTCAGCAGAGAGTTGGCTGAGGACACCATCCTGGAGGGCAGGGACAGTCTGTGTGGCTCTGTCCTCACACCTCCAGCGGGGCTGGGGCCTCGGGGTGCATCTCCAGTGCTGGAGGTGCTGGAAATCACTCCTCCCCAGAAGCAGGAGGGCAGGCAGGGACCAGACCCCCGGTGCTGTGCTTGGCATCCCCCTGACAGCTCTGCATCCTGACACTCCCTCTCCAGAAGCACCTCCCGGCTCGCTCTGCTAAGGCTGCTGCTTTTCTGGGTGTTTTTCCCTGGACTGCCAGCCTTGTGCCTTTGAGGGGGGGCTGCAGGGAGGGGAGAGCCAAAACAGAGGACAGCCTATTTTTAGGCTGACTATCTCCCACTCCCTGGAAGGCTGGGTGCCAATTAGGTGGTGTGGCGGGGTGACGCTCGCCTGTCTGTAACAGAAAGGGAGCAGAGATCTGAGACATCTTTCTGTATCAAGGGACCCTAAGCCTGTCTAGATTTTTGCAGTAATGTTGATTTTGTGCTGTTGCATCTGCTCACTTTTATCTGGATAGCTTCCTCCTCCCTCCCATCACACTTTATGGCAGAGCTCCGTGCACACCGTGTTGTGAAGTGTTTTGAAGCCCAAGTACATGATTTTGGCTTATGCCTTTCTGTTCCTTTTGTAGTGGGATAAGAAAGCAAAGACTGGAAAAAGTAGACTCAACTCCATAATTTAGAGATTATAAAGCCATTAAATAAAACTGTGATCATCTACTCTGTCTCTAGAATAGCAGAGGGCTCCTCACAAGTCATATTGTTTCAGCTATATACTGTCAAGAAAAGAGGAATTGAGCAGCATGGATTTTTCTCCCTTCAGTTTTTGGTGGGTCATTAGTCTTTGGTAAAGCATGGTTAAATGATTTTCTTTAAAGTGTGCACATTACACCTAATTAATATTTCTTTTGTTCCAGTTCTTGACCAGTGGAATTCTTCTATATAATTCTGACAGAGTGCAAAGTACTCTGTAATAAGGAGAGGAATAGTAATGTTTTAGCTGTGTTTGTTCAAGGGTGCTGGTACTATGATTAATTAATCCCTTTCCATTTCCTTTGGTGCTATCGAGCTCTTTGCAGTGTTTACTAAGAGCCTGATTTCCAGCGAATAATTGTCTTTAATGATACTTCCCTAAATCTTTCTAATTTATCAGCATAACCCTTGTGCTTTGGACATCAGAACTGGGGTAATGTTCCCATCAGTTTCTATCACTGTCCCCTGAGCTCTGATTAACCAAGCCCTGCATCAGCTCTTCTTTCTTTCCCCCAGAAAGCAGAAAGGTTTTCAGTCACTCACACCTTTCTGGTTATCCACATAAAGCACTGCCACAATTGTTGTTTTCTTCTGGTGCTTCACCACAGTGTCTCAGTAGTCTGGAAAGCAACACTGACATTCAGAGTACATCTCGGCCAAATCTGTAGGAGCTCTTGGGTTCAGTTATCATAACTTGTTGATACAGAAAGTCTAGCTAAAGAAACCAGGGTATTTTATACTCCTTTTGTACATCTTTATTGCTCTTAAATGCGAAATGTCATTCTCAGCATATTATTGCTTCATTGCATGGATTTTTCCCAGGTACAGAACAGAAATAGGTATTGAACATTTCTGCCCTTTCTGTGCTGTTGTGTCTGACGGTACTTAAAGGATACATTTTGTTCCTTATGTGTTTGAAAAGTTCCTTGCCGTTAAAAAGGCCAGCAATTTCTCTAGCTGCAGTTTTGTCACTGATTCTTTCAATTCTAACACAAGCACTTGTGTTATGTGTTATCATGTTATTCTTGACTTGCCTTCTTTTTTTTTTTTTTTTTTTTTTTTAAGAAAGCATTTTGCACTCTGGAGTGTGTGCAGCATTTTTATTGTCATAGGATAGGTGGTAAAAACTTTTCTGAGCTCTTTCAGTGTCCAGAGAGAGTGACTGCACAGGCTCTGCACAACTTGGCCAACACAGGGCTGATATTTGGAGAGAACTGGGGAAATAAGGAAGGGAAAAATCTCCTACATCTCATTAAGGGTGAAATTCTTTCTCTGCAGAAGCTTCAGCAAAACAGATCTGCTTCACTTCACCACTGCTCGAAGCATACCTTTTATTAAGGGACAGACTAAGGGGGTTATAAGCCCCCAGATGTTGATACATGGCAGTCTGGTACATGTTCCCACATCATATCATATGATGTGGCAACTACAGATACCCTCTTTTTCCCATGAAATACGGTTGTGATATCATGCCATGTTCTTCTGTGTTTCTGCTGGCAGCCCACACGTAGCTGGTGCTTAGAAAAATGACATTAGGGTCAAGACCAGAATCATCATCCTCCAGCCCTGTCCCTCTGCAGCTGAGCAGTGAAGTGCTCCTTTGTGAGGAGGAAGGATAACTTCCCAAATCACAGCTGAACCCCTGCAAAGCAACGAGGTTTTCTTTCATTTGCTGGAAGTATCAGAATTCAGTCTTTCAAACCTCCTGATGCTGAGGTCCATTAGCAAGACACACAGGTCTTGGCTTTGACTGAACATGAACTCTGGGCTGATGCATATTTATTTATTAATATTTTCTATTTCATGCTGCTGATTGTCCCAGATGCAGGGAAGGGAAATGACTTTCAAATGAGAAGATTTTTCTTAAGCCTAGAGCATAGCTGTACTTGGAATGCAAACTTTAATCAGTTGCTTGATGGAGAAATATATAATAAAATTGCAATCTCTGCTGGGTTCCCTCTCATCCCAGCTGTAGGGTTGTGTCCCTTGGAAGAAATACAAATTGTGTGCAAAATAATTTAAGCTCTTTGTAAAATCTTGTTTCGAGACCATCTACCTTTCTTACGTGTTTATTTGTCTTATTTATCACAGCAATGATAAGTATTAATAATAGTGATAAACGTGGCTTGGTGGGGAAGCTGTACTTCCCTGACATTTTTGGGGGAAGTTGAGTATTCATAGTTCAGAGATTTCCTAGGTCTTTCTCTTGCTTTCAAGTGTCTGCTTCTCCAGTTCAGCAGCAGTCAGGTTCCTGGGCTCTCAGACACAGGAGTGTCCTTAACCCTGAGGAGGCATCACTTCTTCCAGCAGCCCAAATCCTCTTGGCCCATGCACCTTGCACCAGTCACAGCCTGAGCATGAGGAAACTCTGCTGAAGAGCAGCAGTGTCTCTCTGTGGCTGATTTCATGGGCTGTTGAGTGTCCCTATCATCCCTCTCATCCCACTGTGCCCAAGGGGCAGCCCAAACCCTGACAGTTTTTGCTGTGGACCCCAAAAAACCCCTGGGTGCTCCTGTAAATGGTTGCAGTAAAGAGCTACTGGAGGAGGCTGTTTTTTTGTTCAGGGCAAAACCAGAGAGGCTATTTAGCATAGTTTTACATGCTGCTAATGTGGCTTTATTGCTTCTAGGACCTGACCTACTATCATTATGTGCTGCTGTGGATGCTTTTACTCATTTGGAGCTGCTCCAGGGATCTCTAATGGGGCTCTGCACTGCATGACCTAGGTGTGCTCAGCATGACACCATCCCCTGCACTGGGAGAGCTGGTTTATCACACTGCTGCAGACTGGGAGGACTGGGTAACTGAGCCAGCACCGTGCTCTGCCTTGTGCTGGAGTTTGGATCCTGTGGAGTACTGGGTGATGGAGGCAGGGACACCCCTGTTTTCATCACCACACAGGCCATGGGTTTCTTTATGCTCTGTTGTGGCCTTGCTGTGTGCACACAGAGCATTCAGTGCGAGCACTGGAGTGCAGGGGACGTGGGGAGCTGTGAGTCATCCCCCACTGCTCCTAATGAGAAACCCAACAGATTTCTAGTTGGAAATGGACAAAGAATGGCTTTTGGGATTCAGCTTTCCCTGCACTGCTGAGCCTGGGACTCTTGCAGCCAAAATAATGAGTCTTAACATTATCCCTTTAGCCCTATAAGCATTTACCTCAGTGGTATATTTAGCAACATCAATTACGTTTTGTGTGTGTTTGGTGCTCCTAGTTTTAGCCTCCCTTTCCACTCTACAGCCTCGAATTGCTGAAGTGATTGTGTGCTGTTTGTTGTGTTTTACAAGGTTTCTTGACAGTTATCAGCATTTTACATTTGTTACAGTTTTCTATTTTTTTTCCCCTCCATGTATATGATGCTGATCCAGGCAATGACATTTTGGCTGCAAAGCCAGTCTCTTTCTGAAATGCTTAAATACAGACTGAGAAAACCTTATTTTGATGAGCAGTGACTTCTATGCCTGAATAACTCATAGGAACCTGGTCTGTATCTTGGAAATCTGAATGTCTCTCCTCTGTTACCAAAGCAGCAATTTTATATTGGAATTGGCAAAAAATTTGTATCATGGAGATGAAATCTTTTAATGACAATGTGATTTTACTGTAACCAACAGCACATGTGTTTAGATTGAAGCTAAAGGACAGGTTCACACCTTGTCTTACTTGCCATGGTTTTTAAGTGATATTTTTTAGGGGCAGGGTGTTGATTGTCCAGACACTGTTCCTGGGTTTTATTGTCTGTGAGACTTCACTTGTTTCTTCAGGAGAAAGGAATGGGTGAAGTCACATCAGAGTGATCACAGGGCTGGAGTGAGGGTCAGACAGAGCTCATTGGAGACTGATCCACTTGAGCTTGGAATCTCTGCAGTTGCTCCCACTTCAACCAGCCTTGAGGAGGCTTGGGCTGGCCTGAGATAGCCTCCAAAGGAAAGGCTGCACCTGCTGAGGCAAAGGGAATATTAATTTTGGAGGAAGGGAATAGCAATCCAGGGAGGAGAGCCTGTGTTTTCCTGAGAATGGGAGATCACCCTGGGAGTTCTCTTTGCCTTGGGTCCTCTTGAGCTGTCTGAGTGAGGTACCCAGGCATTTGATGGCACTGCCAAACTGGGCTGGAAAATTGAGGCACTGGATTTCAATGAAGAGAAAATGAGATAGCTGGAAAGAAAAAACTTAACTAACCAAGCAAAACAAACAAACAAACAAAACCTCGCCAAAAGGTATTTAATTGGACAGAAATAATTTAAGCATCCTTTCACCATGAGGAGCACAGTTTTTCTTATTTTACAGAGGTAAAACTGAGGGCAAATTGCATGCCCAAAGTGTTGTAGGAATGACACAGCCAGAGGGTTGGCCTTCCACCATGAACTACCAAAATTTTGTCCATTTCTTCAAACCTCCACAGAGAACTCCAGAAATCCCCTTCAAGTCCCAGGGACCCAACAAAGGACTTTCCACCCATATCTTTCCAGAACTTCTCTCTTCACCACCATTCATTTATTTTTCCCAAATCCTTCCCGCTCCTGCCTCGAATTCTGCTTAGGTGAACATTCCCCAAAAGCCTTGCTTTTGCTTCCTTCCTAGCAGAAGCAGCTCCCACCCCAGGAGACAGCAGTGGATTCAGTGTTTTCACAGACAGGAGCAGTGTGAGCATTCCTTACATGGTTAATCAGGTGTAGAGAAAGAGCACAACGTGTGTGGCCTTGTGTGACCCCAGACATTGCCAGGAGGTGCCTCTGCCTCTGCATTGGTGCTGTAGGAACTTGGAGCATCTGTGCTCTTTCCTGATGCAGGATGGCTAAAATGTGCTGCTTAGGTGAGGAAACACAGAAAAGCTTTTGTCTTCAGGGCTGCTGGGTTTCTCAGCCGAGGTCTGTGCTGGTCTCCAATCCTCAGAACAGATTTATCCTGGGGTCTGCCCAGCATTTTCTCTGCATGGAGTTTGCTGTGCTTGTCCTGTGCTGCAGGAACACGAGAGCATCCACAGCATGTTGGCATGAGTGGTTCTAACTGTGATTCTACCCCCATATAGGCTCTGAAAATGCACGCTCAGCAAAACTGCTGAAAATGTGCCGGAGAGCTTAGCCACAAGAGTGCCTCTGTGAAATATTTAAAAAGTAGTCAAAGAAGGGGAAAACTGAAGAGCAAACAGGGAAGAAAGTGTGCTGCTAGTTCAGCAGAAAAGACAATTGTACCTGCTGGTAGCAAGAACAACTTCATCATCTGATGCATGGAACTCTTCCAGCTTGTCACAACCAATACTGCACACCCAAGGCTATTTGTTGCATTAGCAATAAGTGAGCGAGCTCAGGGAGCTGCAGCTCCTCTTGGCACATAGGCTGGGCACCAGCTCCTGCCTGTGCAGATGCTGCTGCTGCTGCTTAGACAGGACAGGAAAAGGTGAAGATGTGAAATGCCATCAAGGTCACGCTGTGTCTCCCACCTCCTCTGAACTGGGTGTTGATCAAGTCTGAGTGCAAAGTCAAGCCTCAAGTATTAGCTGTTGTTTTGTGGGGAGGACTCAAAAGACACCTATCACCCTACAGCTCAGGTTTGTTCTGCTGTGGCTAAGAGAGGACCAGTTTTTATTCTTCAGCAGGGGAGGACACAGGAGCAGCTCTCTCTGGATCACAAATGGCAGCCCAAAAGTTGAGCTAAGGAGAAATCTGCATTCAGTTGTAAATGAATAGAAAAACATTAATTATCCTACTCTGAATTCAGCCAAGATTGAGGGGAGGTACTTTTCACAGTATGTGTGAATTCCAGAGGCAGGGTCTGCCCTATGGACACAGCTCAGCTCCATCACAGAGAGCTGTATCAGTTCTAGTATAACTGAGGCTGAAATCTTTCTTGGAGTTTGTTGCTAAGGACTTTCCTGCTGAACAATGTACAGGAGTGAATTAGCAGTGAGATGTGTGAGTATTTCATATGTAACATGCTCAAGTGGTGTGATTTGTTCTGAAATCAGATTGCCTCACTATATTCTTGACAAAAGAGTCTTGAAAGTTAGAGCTCAGTTGAGTGTGTTGCAATAATGCAGCCTTGCAGTGCTGGAGACCTGAATGAACTTGGTGTGATCTCCATTTCATATCTTCTGTATACCTGAAAGGAAAGAAAGAAACTCCTCTACAGGCAGAAATAACCCTCCAGGTCACAACTGACCCACAGGACACGTGCCAGACAAGATGACAAAGAGAAAAACCCACATAACTTTTGTTAAAATCATATGGAGGTAGCTCTCTGCTGGACTTCTGTCTGTTTTCTCTTATTGGAGGTAAAATCATCTGACTTCTGTCAAGGTTCATGTCAGTTCCAGGAGAGACAAGCAAGCTGCACCTTCTGGAAAAGGATTGCAAAGCAGAGTCATTGGCTTTTGTGGTGGGGCTACGTAACCAGCTATAGTTGACTTTGAAATCCAGATTTTTCTCAGCATCTTGACCTGAACAGGTCTGTTCACAGGATGAAGGAATACAGAAGTGACAATGATGAGGGAAGAGCAAATAGAGGAACTCTCCTGTGGGGAAAAATTTTGTACTAACTTGCCTCCTGACAGCAGCCCTGAGGCTGCCTTCAAGACAAGACTTGCAGGACATGCAGACAGTCAATCCTGAATCCTAGAGATGGCTGAGCATATGTGGCCTTGAAAATCACAGGCGGGTTAATAATTATGGAGTTTGTTGCTGTTTGTTGTGTATACAGGCTGCATGGGAAGTGCTCATGAGGGCAGGAGGGAGAAATGGAGCACAAGGTTCCTAGAGATCATGGAGACTGACCTTTCAGATCTGCACTGACCAACCCAGAAAAAACAATTCCAATTCCTGATACCTGAAGCCTTGTCCTTCCAGTTTTCAAAGCCAGCAGCTTGGGTTTGCCTGTCAGGTGCTGATTTGGAGCTGCCTCCAGAATCAGGGCTGACTGATGGGGAAGCAGCTTGGCTGTTGGGCAGGGAGGGAGATGATCTCCCATTGTGAGCATAATTGCTGCATTCCCTAACTGGGAGAGGAGTGGAGCAAGCTTGCCTGGGTAGGACTTACATGGAAATGGCATTTTTAGGGGAATGTTTGAAATGCATCTTACAGACACCCAGTTAAACACTCCTCTCAGTCTGGCCACAGGCCAGTTTAGAGTCCTTTGAACTTCTTGCCCTCCAGGCAGAACCCAGGGTTGAGTTTTCCTACCGACTTCCAGGATGCCAGGTCATTGCTATCCACAGTGAAGAGAGCCCAGCTGCCTGAAGTCTCACCCCCAGCTCTTTGTTTGTCTCCTTGGCCCTGATCGTGCTTTCTCAGGCTCATCCAAAGGCAGGCATTGTTTTCTGCAGCTTTTGTGGCACTGTGTCCACTGGCAGACCTCTGTTTTTAGCAGGGTTAGGAGTCAGACCACAGCTGGTAGCCAGGCAGTCTGCCAGTGTGCTGGGCACATCAGCCATTTCTCATGATATAGAGCAGCTGAGCTAGATTTTTTTTTTTTTTTTTTTTTTGTGTGTGTGTGTGTGTGTGTGTGTAAGCTTTGAAACACGTTGCGCTTGCCACGTGGGAAAAAGTTCTGTTAGTCCCGTGCTTGCCTGCATCCAATTCAAGGATGAATTGTGCAAGGGCACAAGAATTTGGGAGCATATTTCTGCTCCTGGCTTAAAGCTTGCTCTCATCATACTGTGCCTGCATGCACAAAACCTCCTGTTAAGGCACCAAGGTCCTGTTTCTAGGTGCAGATCCTCGGAGTGGTGAGTGTAGGCAGGGAAATAAAACTAAAAGTGATAAATAAATAAACAAATAAATAAATAAATAAAAGTGTGTGTGAATTCAGAGGCTGCCTCTGCAACTCTCATGCACTGTATGCTGCTCTCAGGAAAGCAGGATTTTAGCCCGACCATCGGGCTCCTGTGGGAGTGTTTCACTGCTGCTGTGCTGCCCTGGACAGAGGCTTTGCTTGAAGTTATTACCCCTGAATCAAAGGCAGAGCTGAGTGGCTTTCATGGTCTTGTTATTCTGCATGGTCCTGCTTTAAGGGATTGATTCATGTTATCAGTGGTGGTTTTCTCCTCCTTCTTCAGGAGCTAAGTTTCAGGCTTTACTCTTTCAAGGCAGAAAAAGGATGAGAGAGGAAGCCACAATATTAATCCTTGCAGACACACACTGATTCTGCTTTTCTGAGGTTATTATCCTAACGCAGAAAAAATAAAGCTCCCACTGCTTTGAGAGTGGCAAAACTGATTCAACATTATTTCCTATGAGTCTAGTTCGTTTACCTTTAATTCACCCTTCCAAGCCCATGATTTCTTCCTGACCACTTGTGGGGCTAAATGGCAATGTGTGGCAATGGCTTTTGAAGATCCCTTTGCATCCCTAAACTCATGGACATGCTGATTTCCAGCTCTCAGAATGGATAAGGGGTTGGGGCTACACCACAGGGGAAGCACAAACTCCCACTGATTTGTATGACTTGGCTCTCCATTTCTATACCATCAGTTTAGTATGTCTGAAATATCTACATCTGTCTCAAGTGTGGTTGAAATTGGCCAATGGGTTCAAAAGTTATTAGAGGGGATTAAAAGACAGACAGCATGACCAGATAAGCCTTTTTTTCCTCAGGAAACTAGGCTAAAAAGGGAAAAAAAACTAGTGCAAGGACTCCTGTGATGTCCTCTCTGCATCCTGGTTTTTTTTCACTGTCTGGGGTAGTTAATACTAAAAGCTCTGAGTATTTACAAAGGATTGGTGCAGCATAAACAGAAATGTTGCTCCCTTTCCTCTGACTGTTTATTTACATTACACCTGCAGTGTTGAATGTCACCAGTCCACTGATGTGAACTCTCCCACCGAGTCCCCTTTCTCAGCAGCTGGAATCTGGTGTGTGTGAGAAGTGGCTCAGAGTTACCCACATCTGAACCCCCCTGCCCAAAACAGGATTAAGCTTCCAGGAGACAACCCCCATGGATTTCTCCCTGTTTGTTGAGGGGCTGTAAGACAAGACAAGTAATTTTTTATCTTTGAGCAAGTGATGAAGACTCTGCTGCTTCTTCTCAGTCAAGATGTGAATGTGGAAATTGTTTAGTTGAGTAGATAAAATAGGTTGTGCCTATCTCAGCCTCAAATACCCCCTTGACTGGCACCTTTCACAATGGAAAGTTTTGCAGTCTAGAATCTGCCAGTGGTTGCAAACCTTGGGAGATGGGGAAGCCCATGAGGTGCTGTGCTTGGGCTCTAGGGAAGAGGATGCCACTTTGCATGAACAGCAAAGCTGGTGATCCTTTGATCCCTGTACACATCTCAGAGCAAACTCACTTGATTGTGATCCCATGATCCTGGAGGAGTGCTGGGAAGGAGTTGGGTTTGATGGAGCCTTTAGTCTGAGAGAAGAGGGCTGGGAAAACAGCTAGCCTCAGTTGAAAGGAAAAAAAATACTTAAAGCCTGTGCAGGTGTTAAGACTTCGAATTTAATTACAAGATAAAGATAGATATGTTCCTGGAGATAGATCCTGAAATGTGAAGGAAAAGTATGAAGTTAGGATTTGGGGTTTTGGTAATCTTGGCATTTCTAGCCAAATTTTCTGTGCTCCTGTTTATAACACAGAGCTGGTACAGCTTTTCAAGTAGACACAGAAATCCAGAAATGAAAGGAATAGCTGTCAGTGAACCTGCCACCCCCGTGCACAAGCCCAGGGAGGCAGCTGGGCTGTGGTGTTCCTCCCTCCCTTCCTGCTCCCGTGACATCCCTGTTGTCCCAGGCTGTCCTTCAAAGCATTGCTGGGGCCCACGAGGTGGCTTTGAAGATCAGGGTGGGGAATGACCTCCAGTTAACAGCCTGCAGGGACTGTCGTGTCCCCCTGCACAAGCAGGGCTGGGGTTCTCAAGGACAAGAGGTTTGATGGCTCAGAATCAGTGCTCTGAATTTTGTTTGGAGGAATCTGGATGAGGTGGTGGGTAAAGGGGTTGTTTGAGGTGATGGGCACCAGATTAAGCTCACACCTGACAAGGGAAAGGTTTCACCTGGTGCTGGTTTGGCTTTCAGACCTTCTGAGCATGTCCCACCCCAGCTCAGGGTGCAGCTGCACTTTCTATATGGGGAGGCAGAGGATGATGGGCTGTAGGGAAAAAGCTTTGGAAAGATGAGATGCCTTCATCTTGCTCGTGGAAAAGGTAAATAACCTCTCACCTTTCTGCCTTTTGTCAATCCACAGCGTATTTGTCTCGTGCAAATAATTTCATCTGGTGCTACTGTCAAAGAACAAAAAATAGCAACAAGAATTTTTGGGGCTGGGCTTCAATTTAGAGGCTCAAAATGTTTGTGCAGAGTTGGAAATCCTTCCTTGCCCTTCCCCCTCAGCTGGGCACTTAACATGGTGAAGGAATGCGTGATACCCTGCCCTAGTCCTCAGGATTATTAATTTACTTTTTTGTCTGTGTTAATCTAAAGCCCCTGATGATGCAGCAGAACTTCAGACATTTCTTCCTTGGAGGAGTCTGGGAGGAGGGAATTAGAGTGGTGTGTGAAACGAAGCTCTGTGTTAGAGGGCCACTGTCTGTGACCCTGCAGTCCTGGAGGGACCAAGCTGCCCTCACCCTGCTGCACCAGGTGTGCAGCTGGGGGGAATCCCCTGTCCCCCTGCACCCAGGAAAAGCTCTGAAAGCAGCTCCATGTCCAAAAGCAGCTTCCCAGCTGAAGTCTGGCATTCCCTCAGCTCCTGGGGACTGCAGAGCTGCTGCTTTTGGTGACTTGCTCTCCAGAGGCTGGGAAGAGAGGCTTTCTGCCCCTGCCTGTGCTGGGCTGGCTTAGGGGAGATGTGGGTGCGTGCTCTGTGCTCCAGGAGTGGCTCACTCCCCACGCCTCAAGATTGCTAGGTCCCTTACAAAGCCCTTTATGCCTCTAACCAGGCCTCATCCCTTGGCAGTGTTTCAAGTTTCTGCCAAGTGCTTTTCCCACCCCAACCCCCTGCTGGAACAAGCTCACACCCGTTGTTTTCCTTTGCTGCTAATTTGCGGTGGTTTATTTTTCTTCCTGTGCCACGAGAGGTACGGTACGCCTGATATAACCCAACTCCGACAGACTCCTGAGAGCAGCTCCCTCCTGCCCTCCTCATTCCCATTCATCTTGTGGCTCATTTTGAAATTGCCTTTATTTCATCCCTCTGGGGCATCAGCTAAGGCTGCCCTGATGATGGATGCTGCCAGACCAGATGCGTAAATATTAGGAAAGTGGAAAGAGCCAGACCTGTAATTTCTTTGTGCAGAACAGAGATGAGGATGCTGTTCTTACAGCTGACAACTGCAATCTGAGCTCCAGGTTTAGAAGGCTGTAGATGGTGGTTAAAATGAAGATTTAACTGGGTTTAACCAGCTTGTGGTCAGGCAGAGAAGCAAGCAAACTGGTTATATTGGAAAGTTTTACTGGACTGCTGCTTGGTTTGTTCAGCACAGTGGGCTGGTCTCTAAATGTCTGTTGTACCTTGCCTAAATTCTGATGCTGGTAGTGCAAGACACTTCTGTGACTAGATGATATTTGCACAGTTTTCTAGATCTTGACATGCAAATATTGGACCCTAGAAATGATTATGCTGTCAGTCTGGTGTGTGATGCTGGTGGTGCAGTGTCACAACTCACTCGCCTATGTGCCCCCCTTCATAAATCACCAGTTTGGATTTGCCTGTAATTGCCAGAGGTTTGGCACTATCAGAAATATTCAGATACTGCTAGAACAAAAAAATTTTGATTAATGCTGAGTTAACTGTCTCCCCTCTGATGCTGATTCCAGTTCAATGGACGTCTTGATAATGGTGTTTGATCTGAAGGCCACAGATTTACTGATGGTCACAGATCAAAATACCATCCCTCCTAATGAATTATGCTTCTCTCTTTCTGCTGAGAAGTGCAGCAAGGAATAACATCTATAAAAGCAAGGAGAAAATCTGAGCAGTCCCAACAAAGTCTCATAGCAGCTCTACTCAGGGTAAGAACCAACACTATTCAAGTACATTTCCAGAAGAGAAATTTGGGAAATGCAAGTTAGATGCTGGTACTGCATCTTTGTTTGGGACCCCACAGCACAGCAAGGCTCATGGTGTTTCTGTTCCTTTCTGTCTGCATCCTTCTGCCCATCTATCCCACCTTAGATCAGATATCTTTGGGAATTTGAGGCTATATAGCTCTGAAATAGTATTGAAAAGGCACAGGATATTCTTCTTATGGTTTAGGGCTGCACTTAACACTGCAAAGTGTTTTTGATTCACTAAAATCAGCGTAATGTTCACAGTCTCCAAAACATTATCTCTTTGTTATCTCTGAGCACTGAGAGCAAGGGCTATTGGTGTGGTTGCACAAAGATCTCAATAAACCTGCTCCCAATCCCAACTGAGAAAGCTGGCATTTTGTAAAATCAGGTACTGTGAATGTAAAATAACCCTCATCTTGCTAGAGGTGGTGTCTCAAGGCTTGCATGGAGTATCCTGGTGATATTGCCCTGCTTCCAAAGATCTCACTTTGTCACTTCTCATGCTCATCAGGGAAAAAAAAGAAGTTCAACAGTTTTAACATTTTCCAAGAGTATTAACTTTCACTTACAAAAAATGTGCAAATTACCTTCCTCTACTTAAAACTAGCAATCAGGGCCCATTATATTCCCTGTAGCAGGAAGACTGAAAGACATCACATTCCAGACCACACAAAAAACCGTCTGCAATTCCAAAATTCCTCACTTCAGTCTACACGCTCCAGCAAATCCTAACATCCAGCTGTTTGTGGGGCTCACGTGTTTCCTGAAGATGAAAACTTTTGCTTTGTGACAACCTTTGAGCATCCATTAAAGCTCAGATGGTGGATCAGAGCAGATTGTGTGGTGCTGCCCATCTGCCCATCGGATGCCCAGGCTTACTTTTTAATAAGAGCAAGGAGCTGGATGTAATGTCATGCAGTCATAATTCTTGGCAGTTGCTATAGTTCATATGTTTATTGGAAGCTGAAGCTTTGGAGCATTTTTCAGATGTCTTTACGCTTCCTGCTTTAGTGCTTGGGGTTTTTTTCTCAGCTGAGCTCTCAGGGTCCCAAAGCCCTTTTTTTATTAGGGAAGGAGCCATGTGTCCAGTGGAGTGTTTGATGGGAGGAGTGACTGCACTGTAAAAAAGGTGAACAAGCCCAGGAGCACCTACCTGGGCAGTGCATATTTGTAAACTTAGAGGGGATTTACATGTTTTGAGAAGGACAGGGAGATAACTTTTCCTGTAAAAGAGCTGGGTATGAAATTTTGGGGCTAATCTGAGAGATGAGTGACTCTCCCTTAGAGAGAAGATGAGCTGTGTCAGACTGACCTGGGAGAAGGCAGCACTTGCTGCTCTCTAAAGTGGACTGCAATTAAATGATCTGTCATTTAGGGGTTGCACTGAGGCTTGGAAGAATAGCTTGAAACAGAGGAGGTTACAGGGCAGCTGGAGCCAGGGGAGAGTTTCTAGCTGGTTCATCCACAAAATTTCCTTGTACCACATGCTGTCTCAGCCACAGGGACACTTAGGAGAAGGCTCCAGAAGTGCTGAAGGAAGTGTGTCCCTCTCCAGTCCTGTTCCTGTCCACTCCCTGTGCCTTGGCACTGAGTGTTCAGCATCCCTGTTCACCTAAGCCAGCCAGGCATGTGCTCCCAGCCATGAAATGAGGGCAGTGCTCCTTGCTGTGCAGTGATGAGGGATTGGAGATGCTCCTGGGGCTTCACATCCCCTGATGTGGGCTTTGGAAGCTGCAGGGAGGATGATTTCAGGGCTTTTCTGGGGCAGCCCTGAAAAAAATGCAAGACACAAGATTCACAAGAATCCCTCATTTCTTCTTTTCCCATTGCTTCATTCTCAATTTAGGATGTAGCAGAGCAATAACAGAGGATGCTTGGGACTCCCCCACTCTTCCAGCCCCAGCCTCCTGAACAAGCAGAGTAACGCTGGAGTTTCCCCTCAGGAAGGTGACACGGTATAAAATTCCTTCTAGGACAAAATTCCTTCTTTTAATAAGAGCCCCATTTAAATAATCCAAGCCCCAGAGCCGAGATGTAGCTGGCCCCTGTGCCCAGGAGAGCATTTCAGAACACTTTTACCCAACAGTTGGTCTGAGATCAAACAGACTTGGCATTGCTCTGTTTCCTGGATAACACGCTGTCATTATTTATTCATCTGAATCAAAGTGCTTGATGTTTCCATGCTGTCAGTTAGACAGAGCCATATCGTCTGCCTCCCCCTTTTTTTTTTATTAATTTGTTGTGTTTCAAGAAAGTTTTGAAGCTGTTGCTGTGGGAAATCCATAGCTTAAGTGGCAGCTTGCTCATCTTTTATTTATTTTTGTAATAATCCTGTTGTTACTCATTCAAAGCTCCAAAAGATCCTTGTCCTCAATCAAAAGTTTCGTGTCTGGATGAAGCTGTAATGATGAGTTCTAGAAGAAAAGCATGTTTTCCTGGCTTTGAATAGGTATTGTCACTTTTTTGCTTCGTGATTTAAAGAGATACAATGGTCAAAAGCAAGTAATTTTAAAATGAATTTTTATCTTTGGATTAAGATGACTATGTAAAATTCCCAATTTTTTCATATGTTTTAAAAACACAGACACGGGAATGTCAAGCCAGTGGGAGAACCAGCAATGGGATGTGACTAGGGTGATTTCTGGCCTGTTTCCCATCGTTCTTGGAGAGAAAGTATTTTTTCCCCCTATGAAAAATGGTGATTTTCTCTGATAAATCTGTTCCCTTTTCAGTTTGGAGGCTTCTTTGTCAGAGAAAGAAATTTGTAACTCAAAGTAGATGCTCTTTTCTTAAATGCTTCTCTATTGGAAAAGCATTTTTCCATAGAAATAGAGTTTCAATAGGAAATTTGCAGTCAGCTTTTCCACATGACAGGCAATGCTGCTCCCCCTTCCCCTCCAAAGGGTGGTTTTATACAGAACCTGCACTTCTGCATATCCATACCAGTGCCGTGGTTTTATAAGCACATTTCCCTATTTTGAAATGTTTTCCTGTCTCCTGTTTTTGTGTAAAACGTCCTCACAAAGAAGGAGGATGATTAATTGGAATCTAAAGAGGAAACTACAAAATCAATTGCACTCAAAGAACTGTCTAATGCAGAAACTAAACAAATAAAAAACCCCAGAGGAGTATATGGTTTTTTCCCCTCTCCTTTTTCAGTCATCAGCCTCTTAACTGTTACTTGGAAGATTTTTCTGGCTCTAAACTCTAACCTTTTATATTTCACCTTATTGGTGCTCAGCTGCACATTATCTGTGAACACAACAAACAATATTCCAAAAATAGCTGAAAACTGTCTTGATGGACTGCAGAGTTACTGGGACCATTTGCACCAAAAGGACTTCTGATCCACAAACTCATTGTGCTTCTTTATAAAATTAATCCATAAGATTTTCTACTCATAAATAACTGTGAAATGACTGAACTTTAAAACATAAGTCATCTTATGTGCTAAACCTCATGGAGGAATAATCTCTTGATAAATTTAGTTTTAAAGTAACGGAAGCATAGATTATTGCAATTCTATTTTTAGACATGCTCAGTAAAACTTTTCTATTTTGTTTGTAGCAAAGCCAGTTCAAGTCAGAACCTCCAAATGAAGGTGGAGGTGTGAGAACATGCAGGGTCAGTGTGATGAACAGCCCTGGCCCAGGATTTGGAGGTAGTTTTGTGAAAATGAACCCAGATTGTGTTTGCCAGAGCAGGGATGAGAAAGTGGTGAGTGAGATTTGAGCTGGTTGGTGCTGTTGGCATCACCAGGCATGTCAGAAAGAGTGGAAGAGCAGGGCCTGTGTCTCTGAGAAGCAGAGCACACTGAAACCATCAGATCCTGGGATCATCCTGTGTGCACTGGGTCAAACAGAGGCAGTGATGTCTGTGCTACCCAGGCAATACCTAAAGAACAAATACAAATAGGCACACTGAGATGTGCATTGGGTATGTAAGGAGAAAGGAGTTAAGATAAATCAGCAGAACTTTATTTTTTAGCCACTGTGAGGCTAAATATGAAGGCTGTGGACTGGGATTTCCCATTACTTTGTTAATGCGAGTATTCAATTTAATTTCAATTCATCTGGGAGAATCATAAATTGTAAGAATTGAGAGGATCAGTAATGCTTTTAATGGTCTGATCTTTCAGGCCTGATGTTCTTGCTTGGGCCTCAGGGCTGGCTTGCAGGCTCTCCTGTGAGTTTTCTGATGGCATTTTACACATCTCCCTTTGCCAGCAGCATCCCTTCGGGGGACAGAAAGGTGAGGCAGGAGTCAGGCTCGATGACCTTAGAGGTCTTTTCCAGCCTGAATGATTCTGTGATTCTAAGTCATGCTGAAGCCCAAGGCTGCAGTGCAGAGCTCCAGTCTCTCTGCTGTGACTGTGTCTTCCAGGACATCCTTTAACTTCTTTGCAGCTCAGTGACTTGGAGAAAAGGGAGAGGCACAATTTCCATAAAGGATGGTGTGGATTAACCTTGTCTGGCTGCCAGGTGCCCACCAAGCTGCTCTCTAACTCCATCCTCCTCAGACTGGATTAACCCATCATAGATGGCTATTAAGCAATCTAACGTACAAAAGATGGTGAATAGGCCCTTGGAGGGTGTGAAATATATCCTGGAGACAAGGATAAGGGAAATTCCATTTGGATGGAAATGCCATCCAAATTTGGTTTTTTTCTTTCCTCCACTTCATTTCTCTCTTTGTCTGACAGTAGAGATAGGCTGGAGAGCGCGGGGGTCTAAAACAGCTTTTCTGGAGGTAGAAGTTTTGGGAATAATTTTAGAAGGAAAGTAGAGACAGGGAAGAATATATTGGAACCAGGCTAAACATTTATGTGGGAAGAGAGGAACAGTGCCATGCCAATTGCTTTGCTTTTGAAATCATTATATGCTTTGTTACAATCTGCAAGACAAACCGAAGACTGGAATAGGAAAGTGGCTGTGAGCTGGGACAGATGTGCACTTTCAGCTCTGTTTTGGATTGTTTCATTGTGACCCCCTAGGAGTCACAGGTGCCATTAGCCCACATTTCACTCTATTTTAAAAAATCTCAAAACCACTTCTACCCACGTAACTGCACAATCCAGACCTCAAACACCCCTCTGATTTGTAGAAACAAAATGTTAGACATGAAATATTTTCTAGATTTGTGGGTCTGTAGTGAGTCTGAGAGTATCAGGATAACCTGCGAGACCCCGTTTCTGGGAGCAACATAGTTGTCATTGACTAATTAAATGTAACCCTTTTGTTAAAACTGAAGATTTATATTATGTTCTAAAGTAATTGTGTGCACTGGAAAGCTGTTGTAGAAGTGTTGGGGTTTGCCATGCACTGGAATGGAACAGCGCCTTGGTCCACTCCTTTACCATCATGTTGTTGGAGGTGGTTGGTCTCTATTTTTGAAAAGAGTCAAGGCAGAAGAAAAACTAACACACCTCACACACCTTGCATCATATTGCACAATGATGTGAATTTTGTGGGTGACATCTCTCAGTCGAGATGCCCCTGCTGTGTCAGAGAAAAGCAAACATGCAAATGTGGACACACAGTTCACGGGTACCTACAGGCACACATCAACACCCGAATTTTGGCGTCACGATAAACAACTTGAATCATCAGAAGCTTTGCTAGGGTCTAAAGCATGGTT
The DNA here is from genome assembly GCF_021018805.1 of Prinia subflava. Classification (NCBI taxonomy): domain Eukaryota; kingdom Metazoa; phylum Chordata; class Aves; order Passeriformes; family Cisticolidae; genus Prinia; species Prinia subflava. The sequence goes on along the minus strand of NC_086247.1, from coordinate 148,785,082 downwards.
TGTGTCTCTGAAGCAGACACTGAAAACAGGAGAGATGACTCATGCCCTAGCAGTGCCTATTTCTCCCTGCATGTGTAACATCCTGCTCTTCTTTGGTTTGGCTAATCTATTCCAATCCATCAGAGAAGCTAAATTTTAGTTGATTCATTCTATTCTGAGAACATGAGGCTATTTCACAAGAGTTGCATGTCCAATACATATTTTTTTTAGTCAAAAATATCTAGAATATATTATTTGCCCTGTCTAAGCTTAGGAACTACAATTTAGGATGGATAAAGATTCAGGTGGATGTAGAGAAGGGAACAGGCAGTACTTGAATTATTAGACTTGTATGTGGCAGATTAAAAATTACCAGATCTAATGAAAATCTTCCATTGCCTTGTCAAATTTGTATTTTTAGTTGAAATTATCTGGAAAAAGCAAAATGAAAATCTGAGTGTTCAAACAGTACGTGCTGCATCATTTTAGGACCTTGTCAGGGTAGATGTTATAACTCGTAGACACAATGTCATCTGGGGACTCTTTAACCAAATATTTATACAGATCTAGGAAGAGGTTAGGTCAAAATACTGGATGATCTCTCAGTGGAATTGCTGTTTATCACTGCTATTAGTAATCACACAATCATATCACAGAATGGCTTGATTTGGAAGGGACCTTAAGGATGATTTTTTCCGAGCCACCCTGCCATGGGCAGGGACATTTTCCTCTATCCCAGGTTGTTCAAATCCCATCCAACTTGGCCTTGGACACTTCCAGGGATGGGGCATCCACAGCTTCTCTGAGCAACCTGTGCCAGGGCCTTCCCACCCTCACAGGGAAGAATTTCTTCCTAATATCAAATCTAAACCTACTCGTTTTCAGTTTAAATCCAATCCCTCTTGTTCTACCTCTACATGTGCTTGTCCAAAGCTGCTCTCCAGCTCTCTTGGAGCCACTTTAGGCACTGGGAAGTTCTCTCAGTTCTCCCTGGAGCCTTCTCTTCTCTCAGCCAAGTCTTTCAACATGTTTTCATAAGGGATGTGCTTCAGTTCTCTCACCATCTTTGGGGCCCACCTTTGTTTTCTTCCCAAGTTATTTTTAGGAATAGTGGTGGGTTTTTGTTTTTTGTTTTTTTTTTGTTTTTTTTTTTTTTTTTTTTTTTTTTGATTTTGGGGTTTTTTTTGGGTTTTGTTTCATTTTTGTGGGTTTTTGTTGTTGTTGTTTGTTTGGGGTTTGTTTTTGGTTTTTGTTTGTTGTTTATGTTTTTGTTTGTTGTTTTTGTTTTCTTAAGTGCAAGTAAGGAAGAAAGGAAGTATAAGTTCCCAAAATATGGAGCTAGTGCACTTTCCATTTAGAAAACACCGTGCATTGATACCATCATCAGATATTTCCCTTTCACAGGCCACTTGATGTATTATTTACTGGTTTGCTCATTGACTGTTTGGTCCCATAAGCTAAATTAGGCAAGGAGCCACAGCAGGGGTTGCAATACTGGGCCTCTATTATATCCTTCCAGTGCATTGTGCCTCAGGCCCAATTGAGAATTGCCAACCACTCAAGCATGCACTGGTGACACATAAATGCATGTTTGGATGTAGCCTGCTAGTAAATGCAGTGTCCCCAGCAGTTTTGTTTGGATGATTATATTATTGCTAATTAACAGAAAATGTCATGACTTTTGGAATGGAATTGTTTGTTATTTACAGTTATTTACAGAGTTATTTACTCTGGAAAATCCTCCCATGTGAAAAGATGAGGAAATTATACAGGGGAGAATGGGAGGGATGCTTGGGATTGCCATGGGGTTCTCAGAAGCGTGACTCTCAGTGACATCAGTGGGACATAGCCAAAACCACTCCTGGTAATGTGACTCACTCAAATACCTCTAAAATCATCCACGTTCACCACTCTTTAAATGCTCCTCATCATTTGCTCAGATGCACTTTGGGTTTTAGTTAGTGTCAGGAGAAATAAAGTTTAATTCAGCTAACCTACCAGCAAAATGTAGTAGCTGGAAGGCGGCAATCTTGGTGATAACATTAAAAGGCTACTAGATATTTAAAAAAAAAACCAATGAAAAATCCCTGGCTGCTCTGCCTCCATGTTTCTGTCAGACTCATTTACATAATGGTTCAGACCATTATGTAATTCAAATCAAATCACTGTCAGTCAGCACCAGCATCCATTGCATCTTTTCCATGGAGCTACGCCGAGTGGTTGAACAAACTTCTTAGAAAGGAGTGGCAGAAATCAAATAACTCAGTCTCCCCGACGCCAGGGGTCTGACCCACTGCCTATGGCAGTCACACAAAAATTCCCCTTGACTGACATGAGCTGAGGATTGCACCCTCAGAACCCATGTAAGCTCCTGACTCTGATTCCTAAACTTGGCAAACAAACCCAGGCGGTTTTCAATCGCAAAGAGGCAGAATATCCCTCCTCTCTGGACAGCAATAATCCCTCTCTGTCTCTGGGGGGGGGGAAAGGGGGTGAAATCTCTTCCATCAGACTAGAAGAGCCACTAGCTTTATCCAAATAGTATTGTCAAACTTATAGTGCACTGAATAATGAATCAAATCTTCAATCTATTCCAGCAAGCATCAGCTCCCTGATAGATTCCCTGTTACCCTTCCTGAGTCTCTATCCCCATTACCAGGAAAGATAATTTTGCCAGTGCACTTCTAAATCTGTGCCTTTTTTTTTTTTTTTTTTTTTTTCCTTCTCATTTGTATTTTGTTGCCAAAGGAGTGAAACTGTTTGCCAGTAGCCGGGGCTCCGTTAACACCAAACATTATCCAAAAACCACAGAGACCCTTCATCCTTGTCCAGGGTCACCCACCATCATAGACAGAGGTGCTTTGTGTGGAACAAAGAGGAGAATAACGTAGTGGTGACAAAATCTCACAGAACTGGTGTGAATGTCACTTGAGAGTTATTGCTGTGGGCAAGAACAGTTTTGTGGAAAGGTTATGTTTGCCTAGAATAAAGTATGTGGGAGGATGAGAGAATTGTCTTGGCTAAGGCATAGGAAAAGGACAGAGGTGTGGAGAAGGATGGGAAGCTGGGTGTGTTGGGGGTGGATGGATAGGGTGGAGTTTGGTGAAGGAAGTGGTTGTGGAGCAGAGTGCTGTTGCAGACTGCCAGGACCTGCTGTTTCACCTCATGTCAGCCAGGTGCAGCAGGGGGACCTGCCACCTCCCACAGCCTCATTTGTATGGTTTGAGTCTGTCTCCCCAGCCTTTCACATCCAATTTTTTCTTGACCCTTCACCTCAGCCTTTTTTTGTTGCTGCCACTTGAAAAAGGGAAAACCTAAATCGCTCTATTCGCTATTAAAAATGAAGTTTAGTTGTTATGTCATGTTTGTCTCTTAATTCAGTGCTACCATTGTGAAAGAGGGCCTGGCTTTGCTTACAGAGTTTCATCCATCTCTCTTAATGTAAACATGTCAGTTCTGATGATTGGCTTTTATGGGTCTGTTTGTTTTCTGCTGATGAAATGTGTCTCCATAGCTTAGATGGGAGAGGATCAGGAAAGCCATACCTATAACTCTGGTAATACATCAGACAGCTTTCCAGACATGGCTCCTTCTTCCCTGGAAGCATGCAGCCAAGATTTTGCTGTCTAGTCTAAAGCTGCCTTCTTTCTGTGGCATAGCTATTCCATAATGGCAGCAGAATAAATTTTAATAGCTGTTTTACAGCTTCCTTTATCCATCTTTATGTCTTTACAAACTCTCTGTGAATAAAATGGACCAGATTTGATCTATTTTATTCATGTGAGCATTCAAAGCACCTAGTGGTCTCAGCACTGTGTATTATGTTTGGCACAACATGGGGGTTTCCTGTAGATTTCTTATTTCTTGTTCAGAAGCTAGTGACTGCATCCTGAGATGAAAACATCCCTCTTTCTTGGTAGCTCTTTCCAAGCTCTGTTGGTTCAGAGTAGCAAAGGAGAAATCTTTCCCTGGATATAAAATCTGTGTAGTTTACAGGAAAATAACTCTGAGGGCAATTTCTAGTTAATTAAAATAGACATGAAAACCTGTTGGGTGCAAAGAATTACAATAGTCAGCAAAATATGAAGATGTGCATTGGTAACTATGATGTACTGCTTGCCTCTTGCTTATTTATGTCATTTAGTTGCAGAGTAATTTGAAATAAAAACACCTGCAAAGAAAGCAGAATATTTTTAGCTCACTAAAAATACATATTTTATCATAAGAGAAGACATAGTGCCAGCATTTAATTCTTGGCATAGCATTTGTCATCCCCAAATACCCTTTCAATGTAGGGATCAAATATTCTGAATTCATTTCCTTTTAGCACATGTTGGCTTTCTGAAGACTTTATTTTTTCAATAAGTCATTGGCAATGTCAGAATGCCATGACTCTGATGAGTGAGGAGACAGCAAAACCCATTAAACTGAATTTAAAAGAAGATTCTGCGTAGGCAGAGCTGGTCGTGACAAAAGGCCTGTGGGTCTGTGACTCTGAAGTTTATTTTGGATGTTTTGTGCTGTTGTGGTTTGGTTTTTCCCAACAATTTGAATGCAATGAGTTCTCTTCCATATTCATTTCTGCCCCTGGTCAGCATTCGTGGTGAACAGGAGGGCTCATTTTGGGAAATGTGTTGTGCAATGTCACATCAGCCTGCAGGTTTGCCTTGTGATGGGGCAGCAAGAGGAACTCAGGCTCATGTCTCCTCCTGTGTCAGCTTGAACAGGTTTCAACACTGTGCTTTGCCTAGGAGAACTCCAGGACCTAAACATTTCAACCATTTGCATCAGGTTTTTGTGGAATACAGAAGTTTTCCCCTGCAGACCAGCCACGGGAGCCTGCCTGGGCCCCACCAGCCCTTTTTGCACCTTCACCTCGGAGCTCACCCAACAAGATGTTTCTGGATGAACAAGCACCTGCAGATTGCCTTCACAGGGTGCAAAAAGCTCAGGGTTTCCCAGCTCTCTGCAAGCTTGGTTACCTTCTAGGCCATCAGTTTAATACCTCAATTACACACTATCTGGTGTTCATGCTCTGGTGTGAAGCTGCTCTTTTTAAAGGAAACATTTCTAGTCAAATATTCTGGGTCCTAAGAGATCACTTCCCTGGGCAGAGCTGTGCTGATCTATGGCAGCAGGAGATGTGGCTGATTGTATGTGTTAAGAACACGTGCTACAAAAACACCCATTGTTTGTGGTCCTGAAAATTGATGCCTGTTGGAGAAAAAAGAAACAAACCAAATATCAGCTTAAGCAGAAGTAATGAGGGCGCTGTGTAAAATTTTGAGGACTGTCTTGATGTGAGCACACAGGCCCTCAAAGTGTGTGCTAACAGCAACTGAAAATTCTCAGTTAAAAGAGAATTTCCCGTGACACCTCCTCACTGTGGAACGTGAACTGTGGTATAAATATGAGCGGATTAAGTCTCAAAAGGTTGTTTGTTTGTGTGTTTGTTGTCAGTAAAATTATGAAGTATGTCTCGGTCACCTAGACTCCTTTAGCTTCTTGATATTTTTACAAAAAGTCGTTATTTGATGTGAATTAAAATCAATTCTCCATAAGGCCATTACTTCATGGCTGGAATAAAACTTCCATGCCATCCCATATCAACTTGTAGTCTTTTTAAATCTGATTAGGTATTTGTGTTTATGTGTAAATTTACGCATATGAATATATTAATCTAGAGCAGTGACGTTAAATTAGATGTGTCAGTGCTCTGTTCTTTATTTCCCTAGCCTATTATTCTCATGTTTTGCTGTCCTCTGCAGGTCAAAGGAAAATGCCAAAGAGATTATATGGAAAAGGAGTGTGTGTGGGGGAGAGATGACTGTGCTCCATCTATCTCAAATATTGAAAAGAAACCCATCCACATGACTGTTCGTGTTACCACAGCAGTTAGGAGCACAAAATCTTGCTTTAATCACAAACATTTCTTAAACAAAAGGAGAATTTAGGGCTCCAGGATTAGTGTTTTGTAAGAGTTTGGACTAACAGAGCTGCAGTGCAAACATCCCTGTGTCCAGCCTGTGGTGTGCAGTAGCCGCCTGAGTGGCGTGGTGGAGATCAGCAAATGAGGACAGTCCTACTCAAGATGAGCAGGTCTGATGCCTTTAGCCTGTAAAAGACATTTTCACAACCTTGATCTTCATGTTTGAGTCCTTTATTACTGTTGCCAAATGTCTAAAATATAAGCTCATGAGTCCTTGGTACAACAGAGGGACTTGCAGGACATGCAGGTGATGTTCTGAGAACCTGAAAAACATTTTGAACTGGAGTGGCTGAAGCCCATGACAGTAAGGTTAAAACTGCAGTGGAAAACAGCATTTATCTTTCCGAATAAATACAGGTACTAACAATACCTAATTTGTTTGTACTGCTCTCACTTCTTGCCACACTGGAGAAAAAATTCATCTTAGTGCTTTATTTTCATACGCACGTTTTGTTTACATAACCAGCACATTTTATCAGCAACAACCAATGCTAACTGACAAAGCAAGAGGGAAATTTTCATTCTGTGCGTGGTGATATCACAGAAACAATGTGTTTGAAGCCTTGTACTTCAAAAATATGCCTGTGAGGAATGGAAAAATCCAGGCTCATATTGTAAACACGTGAGTCACAACAGCTATTATCTCTAAAGAAATGGCATTCCAGCTCTTTGGTTCAGTCATTGATGATTTCCCTTTTTAACTTGTAGTGCTTTCTTACCCTTTTAAGAAACATCTGGGCTAACCCTGGCTATTTGTAGAAATGTTTGCAATTCACAGATTAAAAGAAATTAGACATAGAAAGGTTCCATGAAATCAACTAGTCCATTTCCTGAAAGCATATGAAATTAAAAAAGAATTGTGCTAAATATATATGTATTAAAATGTGGAACTTTAGCTTATATACAATATGAAGACAAAATGTGTCATGAATTTTCAATTGTAAGGGTGCTGAAATGCACCCTTGTTTTTTAAAAAGCAAAATTAAATAGATGACTAGCAAAAGCTCTAATGAGGTTTGTGTAGGATTTTCCAGTTCTTTCTAGGCAGCTACCTTTCTGGAATTTGTAGATAAAATTGAAAAGATCTTGTTTTGAGCAGTTTGAATTTGATTCCATTTTCTAATGAGAGAGAGCTTTTAGCAAAAATAATTCGCTTTTGAAAAAATAATTAAAACTTCTGATACTGATTAGGTTTTTTGGACTATTTTATCTCCCTCACCATCCCCTATCCTTCTTTTGTTTCTCTTTTTTTTAAAAAAATGGAGTGGTTCTGTTGCCAGAATGGCTGCTCTTGGAAGTGTTTAAGGAAGTCTGAGACAAAGTATGGACACTGTGGACAGTATGGAAGTATGGACAAAGCACACAACAGCAGAGGATGGGTTTCTTTAGGCTGGGAAGAGTGTTAAAATAGGACAAGCTTTTTTAGCCTTCCTTGCTTGCATCCAAGTTCCTAAGTCAGGGGAAGCAACTTGTATTTTACAATCATTTATAGACCTTTTGCCACTGCTCTGGGATTTCATTGGAAGTTTCTCCATTCTCATATTAGTAGGAAAAGCAAACAATCATTCCCCTTTCACTGCCTTGATGAGCTCGTGATCATCTGGACCTCAACCAGCAGCCCACAACATCTCCAGCTCAGAGACCTCGTCTGTGCCCCTCCAGCACTCCTGACCAGCCACTGGCTTTTGTTGTCCCCTCCAGCACTGAGACAGGTTTCATTCTGGAGAAACAAAAATGGAAAGGACAAAAAAAACCTCGGAGAATTCTCTGGCCACCTGTATTGATGTCATTTATAGAAAGTGAAATTCCATTTGCTCGCACTGGTGCTGAGTCACAAAGTCGCAAATAAGAAACTCGATTTGTGGGAAAGCTTCTAATTTCCTGTTTTTCAGGAGGAAGAGGATAAAACAAATGACACGGAGGGGAGAGGGGACAGGAAAAAGGAGAATAAACCTAACAAAAGAAGAAGGTCAGAATATCCCAAACTCCGGGAAGGCTAATTCATTTTAGCCCTGCTTGCTCAAACCAACAGTAATTCAGAGCATAATGTACAAGCTTCAGTAAATCATTCCTGTGTGATAGGCTGTGATCAATGACAATTTAATGAATTCATTTTAAAATGAAGTCAGAACAGGAGAGACAGTACTTATTTGAAAGCGTCCTTTACTCAGAGAAATTGAGTCAATAAATATGCTGTTTGTCATGCAGAGTCCAGTTAGAGTCTTGTTTGCTAACAAAAATGTTGTCATCACAGAGCCTAATAGATGCAAACTATCTGGAACGATCCGTTGTAAATAGACAAATACCATGTGAAAGCAGAAAACAACGATTGTGGCTGAACAAAGAACGGGATCCTGCACACGTTGCTGAATGAAAGAGGGTAGCCCACCTCAAAATCTACTATTTTGTTTGTCACCAGAGTGTATTCTGATTGAGTTTGAATGGCCTGGTGGTGGCAAAAATACAAGGTCTGTGTTTCTTCTGTGAAATGAGTTTTAATTGTTGCGGAGTGAGGCCTTCTCTCGCTGGAAAAACATGGCTCTAAAGTCACTTTAAATTGCAAAATACAGCTTCAGTGAACTTGGATGGATTTGTGCAGGCTACTAGAACAGGGATAAGCTTCAGCCTTTTTCAAACAGTAGTTTTACATTAATTTTCACAGCTATCCATGTTGTTTAGTGCAGATACAAGAAGGCTTTTTGTTCGGCTGTGCTTTTCACGCTTGGCTTTATTCATGTAAGTTGAAGAGATGTGGCAATTCTTGCTTGTTTTCATTCAGGCAGAGACTGGAAGTGTTTTAACATTGAAGTACCATCAGGACAAGATGATCAAACTTCACAGGTTTGGGTTAGAATCATAGAATAAAAAAATATCCTAAGCTGGAAAGCACAAGGATCATCGAGTCCAACTCCTGGATGTTCAAATTGGTCTTGGATGAAAGGAGCCTGGTTTTCAGACAAATTGGACAAACTGGCAGCAGTGGCTATTCAGCATCTTGGAAGCTTGACGTGCTCTCATGAAGGTTCCAGAGCTTTTCCAGACATATCTGGACTTCCATCATCCTTCAGATTTTAGGGCGAGGAGGAAAAGAAAATGCTCAAAAGTCCAGAGAGGTATCTTGAAGATGGTATTTCCTAGCCCAAAGGAAAATTTAAATTATGTTACACAAGCCTAAGACAGAGATTATGAAGAATTTTTGTGGGATTTAAAAATCTAAACTTCACCCTTCACTTTTTAAATTTGGAATAGAACAGCTGGGGCATTTTTAGGTTTTGCATCATGTGGCTGGACATCGGCTGGTTTAAATCTGCCTTGCAGTCATCTTAGGAACATTGTTCTTCCACTCCCAGAGCTGCATTTTCAAAAATGAGTTAGGAATCTGAATCTCTCTGGCTTCCCGTGAAGCTTAAGCTTGTGTGAGTCTAAGTGACTTCTTAGTCTGGATTTAGGGTCCCAAATGACTGAAGAATTGAGGAATATTCCGCAGTCTATCTATAGAGTCTGTTCAGATTTGGTCATGTGTGATTCCTTATTGAAATTTCGGTCATTTTTGTTTTCCTTGATATTCTATTAACCACATAAAAACAGATGAAGAGTTTCCTGATAATGCATAACAAGTTACTTGGGGGTTGAGTGGTTTTTTGAGGGTTTTTTTATTTGTTTGTTTGGTTGGTTTTTTTGATTTTTTTAAAAATTCTGATGGCTTTGGTCTTCTCGCTTTTCCCGTGGCACTAACTTTTGATAACTTTTATTTTTTTAATTTCAGCTGTTTCCACTACTAGGAGTAAAGACCAGTAAAGACAGAGCAGGATGAAAAGATGGCTGACTTCTTGTTACCACCGGGTACTAACAGCTTCCACCGGTTCACGCCCGAGTCCTTGGCTGCCATCGAGAAGCGAATTGCAGAGAAGCTGGCAAGGAATGCCAAGCAGGAATACAGAGAGCAGCTGGGCGAGGAAGAGAAACCTCAGCCTCAGTTTGACTTGCAAGCTTGCAAGAAGCTGCCCGATATCTATGGGACTGTGTCTCCAGAGCTCATTGGGGAGCCCTTGGAGGACATCGACCCTTTCTACAATGATCGTAAGGTGAGCCCCAACACTCTGTCCTGCCCCTCTGCCTTTGCTAAAGCATGGCCCCTGGTTTGAGTGCTCTGTTTGCTACCTTTCCACAGCCAGTAAAAATATTTCTTTCCCAGATTAAGAATCAGAATGTCCCAGAAAATGTCTAAGCAGGAGGGCAGAGAGGGATAAAAAGCATAATTGAAACGTGTGTGTTTTCAGATAGCCCTGAGTATGAATATACAAAATCTGAAATGAGCAGAGCGGTAGCAGAGCTAATTGAAGCCAGAGGTTTTTATCTGCCCTATCTTGCCTTCTGCATGAGCTGTGGCTTCACAGGTCTGTTGTTTATCACTTAAGCCCCTTAATGTTAAGGGCTGCTGGGTGACTTGAGCCTTGTGCGAGCACTCTGCACGAGAGCAGGAGCCACCTTCACAACCATTCCTGGAGAGCAGTGCTTCTTTTCCTGCTGAGGAAGAGCAAAACTCCGTTTGAGATGACCAAAACAGAGCTGAAGGGAGGTGTGAGCAGCATGTGCAGTGCTGGCACTTTGCAGAATGGTGAACTTTGTCCCAAAGCGAGCATCACCTGATGAGGGATCACGTGCGGGCTGGACCAAAGCCACAGCAGTGCAAACAGCTTCTGTCAAAAGGCTGCTGACAGCAGAGCTGGGCTGCTTGCTTACTACAGTTTGTTCCCCTTTCCAAGCATTTCACAAAACAGAGGACAAAATAAAGCATGGCAGCCTTGTGTATTTTTAGGCAGCTTCCAGTTTTTTCAGGTACTGCTGTTTCTGATTTTGGGCTGTGCTATTTCCTGTAAACAATGAATTAATATGGCCATAATGGTGCTTCTAGCAGAACAGTGTAGAGGTAGGTGCTACAGCTACATAACAAATGTTAAATGGATAAAGACAAATAGATTACTTACCTGGAAGGGCCAGAATTAATTTAACATTTAATTTGCCTACATCCCCAGGCATAAGCAACAGGATATAGATTTGCCGTTTTAGTGCCTTGAAGTTTTTAGACTCAAGGTGTGTGAATTGCTTAGATTTTATATATTGGGTGTCTCAATTCTGTCTCTGGGTGAATAATAGTTCCTCTATGCATGGTGGGACACCTTCAGAGCTCTGCAGATTGGGTCAGCATGCAATTCACTTTTGTTTGGGGTTTAAGAGAACTCAGAGAATTGTTTTTCTCTGGCCATATTAATCTAAGCACAACGAGAGTGCTTCAGTGCCAAGGTCAGATCCTAGTGTGGAACTGTGCCTCCTGCAACTTTTTACTTGGTGAGACAAAATTGAGAGCAATAAAGTGTTCAAATAGAGAGGCTGGATCAACAACAGTGGGACCCACAGCATCTGGGAAGAAGAGCATCACTTAATTCCTTCCACCACATTTTAGTTTCCAGGTAATTTTTATTTTAAAATAAAATAAAATTTATTTTTAAATTAAATTCTGCTCTCTTCCCAACCCCATGCTGGAGGTCATGTAACAGGATCCACTAAGGGTTGAAGAAAAAAAAAATACTTGGAATATTACAACAGGGCAGTCAATTCTGTAGGGAAGACCTTGGACAAAACTTTTCACCAAGTGAGAAGGATTTTGGGATGGGGGAAAAAGTATGGGATGCTGGCAGGAATTTCCCAGTGGGATGTGGGCTGGAAAAGCTGAGCATAAATGCAAATGCTGAATGTTCTCATTTTCTGTTTTGTTTTCCAGACATTTATAGTACTGAACAAAGGGAAGACAATCTTTCGATTTAGTGCCACTCCTGCCTTGTATATACTTAGTCCTTTCCATCCAATCAGAAGAGCAGCAATTAAAATTTTGGTACATTCATATCCTTTCTGTTGATTTTCCTCCTCGTGTATTTTATATGGGTTTTAAACACAGATGAATGGAAGTCAGAAACCATTTTATTTCATTAAGCAGTTTTAAATCTTTTGGCTGAATTTGCCTGCACAAGCAGAAATGCACTTGGATTTTCGGTTTGTTTCATTTCATATTGTTATGTGAGCTATAAAAATGAGTGTATCATACTGCTGGCATCAGAGAATGTGAAGTGCACTGGAGGGTCTGGTGAGTTTGCTCAGGATTAAAAGATGGGAAGGGAGTGATCATCTTTACTGAAGGGAAAGTGTAGTAGCTCAGAAAGGAAGGGAACCAGGGGACATCTGCACTGATGGAGAGCTTTGCTACCAAGCACTTCAGCAATCCCTCCCAGAGGTAAAACTCAGTGACACTGTCTGCAGACACAATTTAATTTTGGACTGCTTCAGATCTGAGTTATTTTTTCTCCTGAAACAGAATATTTAAAAAATTGTTTTGTTGATTCTTTTCTAGTTTGTTTTTTTGGGTATGTTATCCAACAAAGAAAAAAGGCACAGGCTGTCCTGCTGGGCCTTCCAGTGGAAAGGCAGTGCCTGATTTCCTGTAGCTCCAGTTCTGAAGTCATGCAAGACACACTGCAGTGGTTGGTTTTGGCTTGTTTTTTTCACACAACCCCAGAAACATTATATGCTGACATAGTCACATCTCTCTGGAAGGCCAAACTGACCCAAATGTTCAGCTTTGTGTGAACATTACTAAAAACACACCTTTTTTCATGACTTGGCTGCTTTCTCTAGGGTGCACATGGGAGACCAGGCAGTGATAATTCAAAGACTTCACATGCTGCTCTGATCATTCTGTAATGTTTTAATGATGGAAATCCCTCATCTGCAATGCTCATGTCCACCACAGAGAATTAGTAAATACTAAGTAGTTAGCATCTTAAAAACATCGGTTAATTATCAAATTTTGGGGAAAAAAATAGGGAAATAAATTGGATTCTTACTCCATACAGTGAGGAGAGAAAAAAGGGGACAATACAGATGTTCTATCAAAAGGAAAAACAGGTGAAGCTTCTGATTGCAATAATTCTATGCAAAAATGAGTGTGTGTTATCAGCCAAGATATTATTATGGTTACTAAGAATACACTGTAGAATTCTGCAGAGAGATTAGCTGGTGGATCAGATTATGTGTGCACACAATGCAGCACATGCTGCTGCATACCTAGGGCCCAACCAAGTTTTTTAGGCACAGTTACCTCAGCACAGCCTTGCTGAAGTTAATCAAGGTCAATGCATTTGCCCAGGTATGGCCAAGGGAAGAGTCTGAAAACTGAGCTTCCTAGAAGGAAATTGAGAATATTGCCTCCAGCTTTGGAGGCTTGTTATGTCTTCTCTCTTTTTTCTACATTGGCTGGTGAAGCCAAGGGGTCACAGGAATGTGTAGCACGGGAGCTACCTGTCCTTGGGAGCAGTCGAGCAGAAGATAAATAAGCAAGGAATCCTTATCATATTACTTCCAAGGATAAAGACCACAGAGGAGAGCATTTAAAATACCTGTCAGGAAAGAAATATGGTCAGGTAGGGAGTGTAAAATTTTGGGAGTGGCAGGTCTCAATGCAAACATAAGTTTAGCTCCAGAAAGACAGAAATTATCACCTTGTGTTGATAATGTCAACACAGAGATCCAACAGCTCAGTCTTTGGCAGGCACAGGCAGGAGACAACAACTCCAGTCCCAGTGAGACAGCGAAGATCCTGCATTAGGCACTGATTTGTTTTCTGTCAATAAAGACCTTTTGTATCAACCTGAAATACAAAGGCCAAGTGGCTGAGCAGGCAGTCAATATCCCAGGCACAAAGGAGCCCGAACCCGCAGGTACTCAAGCAGAGAATATCACAGGCATGGCCCTGGGAACCAGATCTATCATCTTGCGTGACTGTAATCAAACAATCTTTATTCTCCCCAGGGCAAAAACCTAAAAGGAGCATTAGCAAATGGTGCCCTGTCACGTAAATTTCTGAAGCAGCTTCTTTAGTGGATGCCATCTTTCAATTTCCAGCCATTGAGTGCTCCATGAAGGCCAACAGTGGAACAGAACAGAGAGGGCAGAGTAAAATCGTCCTCTAAAGAAGCTGTGGGGGTCACATTTCTTGGGTAAATAGCTGTATGTGGAGTTCTGCCTCTGAGATGTCCAGCAGGATAGAGGCCATGTGCTCACTGCTCATCCAGCCAAGCCTGAGAAGTCCAGTCTTTCAAAAATACACTCCTCCAAGGGGAAAAACTTCCACACCATCCTAGTAATGTTTATTACAACTAATAATGTATGTCTAAACCCCTTCTAGGTATTTCTTCTCTTATTCAGAGTCTGTAAGGCCTCATGAAGTGTCCAAGGCTCACATGGCTTCCCAGAAGGTGTCCCTGCTCCATTCCTGTCCCAGAGAACATGGGGAGTGCAGGATTGTATCCCAAATGGGATGAACACTTTTTGTCTTCTGCATCATTATCAGCTGTTATTAACATCTTTATTAACTATCTCCACCTATGAATGAGATTTAATCACTAGAACATTTCCTTGATGCCTTATGGTTAAAAGACTCCTCTTAGTTCTTGCCTGCAAGCCAACAATCATCCCGTGGTGTCCTTAGTTTCTCCAAGAATTTTTCTAGCTTGTATAAAATCTGTAGCAATTATAATTTCTAGTTTTTCTGGGTCTTATATCTAGTTCTTCTCACTTTACCACTGATCCAGGCTGGAGGTTTGGCAAAAGTTACCTTTCTTGGTGCTAGAGTTATGGACTCTGGTGCGTCAGAGAAAGAAAAATAATCTTGTTACAGAATTTCCAATCTTTGTTCATATTTTCTGCTTGCAGCTTTCCTCCCATCTGATTTTGCACACTTTCCATAAGGCAAAATGAGACCTTGTGAAGCACCAATTATACATTCTATTCATTGGGACTAACCTTTGCTTGCACATATTATATGTAATTTGGCAATGATCACCTAAAGAGCCTCTAGTATTCAGTCTGCTAATTAACAATTATCCATCATAATGAAGTCTAGAATAGAAGTATGCTGCGTTTGACTCGATATCTTTGTGCTAGGAGATAAAATTTATAACTTTCAGAATCGGCTTGTGCAAAGGATATTCTGTAACCTCAAACTGGAAAGAATAGGTTTAATTTATTGCAGAAAGGATCCTGATGAGTAGCTTAGTATATTTAGTTTGTAGGCTTTGGAAAATTTGATTTAATAGGAGTTCTGAGATAGGCAATGGACAATGCTGCTAAAATAGCTTATCTCAGTTTTATCTTCTTTGCTTTGTCCTTTCTGAGTAGATCATCATCATGGACTTTTTCTAACACAAACAATTGCATTAGTTTTCAGGTAGGAATGCTAAGTTTCCTTCTGTGGGGATTCCTGTTTTCTCTTTCTTCTTTAACACAGACCACTAACTTTGGTGCATAACCAGCTGAAACATTTCCTTCTTTTATGTTCTTTGTAGTTTTCAGCTTGGTCATGAAACCCAGATTGAATTTGTAGTGTGTTTGTTGTCCCAGAGCTGAACCTTATATTTTCAACCCGTGTTCTCTGGTTTGTTCCCTTTGGTGCTTGAATAAGGAGGTGATGACACCTGCCTGTAAGTGAGCATCTGGGAAAGCTGTTAGATTCAGTTTATATCACCAGGAAACAGGCATACAGAAATCAAACTAGTGACCCTAAATTCCAGTTGAGGATTTTTTTTGCTTGGAATTGAAATATGCTATTTGTTTGGCTGAAGATACCACTCTGGTTTCCTGTGCTTCATCCATAGCATTTCACTGTAGTTGAAAAAGTAATCCAGTGTTTTCTAGGCTAGCTGGAACTTAATAATTATGTTAACAAGAATGACAAAACTTACAGAAATATATCTGAAGCTAATGTGAGTGGGTATCAGACATACAGTAGGAGGTATTGGTCCAGAAGTGGAAGATGTTTGTGAGATGAGCTGTCCCTGTGAGTTCAATTACTGCTTTCTGTGGTGGCCCTGGGGAATCTGCAGGTTGGTTACTACCAATTTAACCTTGTAGTTGCTTATGTGGCCCATTGGAAAACGTTCCACTCTGTATTCAGCAGAGATTCTTGCTCTGCAAAAGGATAAATTTCATGCAAAACATTTCAGGACACAGGATTGAAACTAAATTCTTCAATCACTATTCTCAAACAAAAAAATAACACAAACGGATTCAACTACAGAGGTGAAAAAACCCCAAACCAAATGAAACATTTTTTTTCTCCAAAAAAAGGCAAAAGAAATTTACATTTGAGTGTTAGTTATACACACTGGGAAGGTCCCTGCCTGTTGACTTTGTTGCAGACCTCTTTCCTTATTTTCTGTACACACTTAAACTCTTTAGTTAGATTTTCCCAGTTGCATGGCACCAGTTATTGATGCAGGAGAATCCCGTTATATTTTGTATTTTTTTTTACAAAAAGCAGCATGCCCCTGTAGAAGAGCCATCCCATGAATTATGTTTTCAATTTCAGGAATTTGATTTAGGGTGCTTTTTATGTTTATGGTTTCAGCTTAGCAGCAGAGTGTGTGAACTATGCACTGGGGAGGTTTGTTTTAGCCTCCAAACAGGGAATCTGGTCCCTCAGCTGAGGCAGAGAGCTGTGCAGACCAAGGCTGCCTATTCATACAGCAGGTTTGAACACCAAGCTTTAAAATTAGTGCTCTGAAACTCATACCTGCTTTTGGTGAAACTTTATACTGAAAGCAAGACCTCAAGCCCATTAAAGAGATTAGAAAGACCAGATTTGTGACTTTTCCCTACTGCCTGAGAAATGTTTCAGGATAAAAAATGAAATGGGAATTTGCAGACACAGGTTTTTCTGTGGATACTTAAATGAGACTAATCCCTCTTTTCATACAAAGTTGTGCACCTATGCACATTGTCATCTGACCAACACAGCTGCAAATTTGGGGTATTGTGCTTTCAAAAGACTGCAGAGTCAGTACATTTGTTTACTGTATAAAGTAGGTATAAAAGATGTAGGAAAAGAAAAAAAAAACAAAACAGGGAAGGTTCCCTCATTTTTCTGTTTATATAATTATTTATCTCCTTATGCACTTGCAAACAAATGTTTATAGTTCTTGGAGCAACTTGCAAATTGTGATTGAGCTGTCACATCTTGTGTGAAATGACAGAAATTTATGAAGTCTTGAATCAAATGCGTTGTTTTCCTTAATTTGCCTATTTACATTGTTCAGCATGTTTATTATGTGCACTATTTTAACTAATTGTGTGTTCATGGCACAGTCAGAGACTCCGTCATGGAATAAATATGTTGAGTAAGTATCCTTGCTGGTTTACAGCTGTCCCATCCTCATCTCATCCTTCCTCTTCCTTTTGTTCTGTCCTTATTTACATCTTGGTTGCTGCTGTCTAATTTCTTCCCAGTAGTACTGACTGTGGTATCTGCCCTCACAAAATGTTTTTCCAGGTAGTTGTTTCAGTCTGTGAAAACTCCCTTAGTAAGCAAACTAAACATTTTTAGTCCATGAATCTTATGCTCATTGCCAAAGGCACCTTTTATGCTGTGCCTGGATGAAATCACTTATTGGGGACAACCCTGTTTGAAACTGGTCAGCCTTCCACAGTTCCCATGGAAGAGATTTGATGGTTGGATACGTCAGAATAGACTGATAGAGCTTAAGTTGAATTATTTCAGAGAACATTTCCTTAACTGACTTACTTCTATCCCTGATCTGAAACTTAATGGAAGCAAAAGTTTATTTTGGACTGAGCACAGCATGAGAAGTGTCCCCCTGTAATCACTGCAGGAATACTTTATGAGCATCAGATTATCTGAGAACACCTCTGTGTGAATTCCTGTCTTTTTAACTGGGCAAGCCTTCAGGAAAAATAGCAAAGGCCCTGCTCGAAGGGGTTATTTTTTGTTGTTGTGGGCTTTTGAATTAATTTTAAAAGAGGTTAAGGGGCTTCAGTGAAATGAAAACCCATTTAATTTCTTTAAGTTGCTTAGAAATATTCCTTTTAGAAACAGATATCAGATGCACAAGCTAATCAACCTACAGTGCATTAAACAATTATTTTGGCTCATTGAACCAATCAGAACACACTTTTTATTTTTGACTGACATATGATAAACAGACCCATCTGCTGCTCCATAGCCTAGTGTTTGGTCTGCTCAGGGCTGTAAGAAAAGACAGTAAAACGCCCTTATTTAGGTTCCATAAAATCATGCAGGACACATCTTCTAGGCCATAAATTACTAATTATAGGCAGCACTGAACCAAATATTTCATCCCATCACAATAACATCCTAATCCCAGGATGTTTCATGTATTTCTGTATAGTGTGGTTCCCTCAAGTATGTCTGTGGCTGTCCTTTCCCCTGATGTTGTCCTTTTCCTACTGAAAACTTTCATAACCATTGCCATGGTGTTTCCTGCTGAATCACGGACATCTCATCCACGTGGTGATCTCATCAAAATTTGGTCAGTTGGTGTACAGCTGGGAATTCAAACACTCTGGAGGGCAAGACCAAAAATGACAATATTTTGTCTTCTCCAAGCAGGAGAATGGGGATGATTTTATCAGTGCATCAAGCAGAAATGCAGATGGACTCATGCAGCATGGAGTAAATCCTTCCAAGTTCCCTCTTCTCCCTCTCCATGTCCCCTCATACCTCTCAGCTTTTCCTTCTCAAGTGCATAGAATGAAATCAAAGTCAAGTACTTTGGAGGAGCAAAATAACCCAATGAACTGTAATTCAAATTGATTAATATTGGATTTGGAGAAGATACATTTAATCCATTTTGTTCTGCTGTTTCAGAGACTCACAGGGGATAGAAGGATAACCTTGTGCAAATATTTGTCCTAGATCTTCCTTTTAAGCATTTTCCTTACCATTTTGAAAAAAAAAGGAATGAATTCAACTTTCCCCCACTAAAAATTTCTTTAATAACCCTGACTTTTGTTGTTAAAGAAGCCGTTCAGTAGCTGGAGGACTTTGCCCGATCCATTTAGAATTAGACGATGATTATACAATCAATTAAACCCATCTGACATGCTGAATAAATACAAGTGCTTTATCATTTTAATGAGCTTATGTGCTGTTAAGTATTTTTTTTAGTCCTTTGCATGTGTTTTCTGTGTGTATTACTAAATACACATGCTCAAAGAGACTGTCACATGGGTGACCTATATTCGAAATACCAGAGCAAAGCTGAATAGGAGCTGTGAAAAAGTTGGATACAAGGGAGTGCTCAGGAATATAGTCAAAGAGGAGACAAATGTAATGCCCACTTCTGCACCCAAACTGTCCTGCTAATCCCCATTTTAAGATGAAGCACACTGAGATTTTATAACATTTGTGAGTAGTGCTACTGTGTGACACGATGGCAGGGGGGCATGAGATTTGCCACTACCTGTGTGTGTGCCCAGTTGCAGTTCAGTGGAATACAGCTAAATATATTTTATGCATAGTGTTCTTCCTTATATTGCCACCTTCAATCACTCACACCTTTTTCCTACCAAAAAGGAATCTTAAATGTTATATTTTTTTTATGTGTGATGGCACCACTTGATGTTTAGGCACTGAACAGAAAACTCAAGGCTGTGTTTCCAGTGATAGCCCTTCACATCATGACTTGTAAGATTTGTGGTTTAGTGGATTTGAGGTGTTTGAAGTTTTTTAATAGGCTTTGGTATCATCTGCATCTTCATTTGGAGAAAAGGGGTGAGGAATGCCCAAGGGAGACACCAAATATTTATTTCTGTTGTTAAGATATGGCCTGGAATACCCAGTTCATTGGGCTAGGTGTCTCAGGCAGCAACATTAAAAAAGAGCTGCTGTATGCCCTGAACTCTGTCACTGATGGAAGGAAGAGCCCTTGGTGAGTACAGGTCTGAGAGCTATAAATCAGAGGCATTACTGTCCTCCACAGAGATTTTGCTAAATTTTATTACAAGTGTCATCTATATTATGAAAGGTAAGATCTATGTTCTAGCCCAGATCATCACAGTCAAGAGTTGTCGGTAGTAACTTAATTTACCAGGGGAAAAAAACCAGCCTAGTGTCTCCTTGACTGTCAGGCAGGTAAAAATTACTACATACAGTAGTCAGGTGGGAGTTTTTCAATTCTTTTTCAGTGAGGGAATTTTGTTGTTTAATTCTCAAAGCTGGTGTGATTTGCCATGGATAGTGAAACACAAGGGAAGCTGCAGGACAATTACTCTTTCTAGATGATAAACCCAAGTGGTGGCTTTTTTAATCTCCAAAATATCTTGGGCAGGAAGAGATGAGAGGTATGAATGGAACAACCATCCTCTTTCCAGCTGGAGAAACAGGGAGTGAGCCATAATGTTGGCCAGAGTGGATGTGGACTTCCCATCCCTGGGAGTACTCAAGACCAGGCTGGATGAATCTCTGAACAATCTGATCTAGTGGAAGGTTTCCTGCTCATGGCAAGGGGGTTGGAAGGAGATGATTGTTAAGGTCACTTCCCACACAAACCATTCCATGATTCCCTAATCCACTCCTATTCCACTGGCAGAGGTTCAGGACTCCCACAGCACAACTTAGCAGTGTAGTGTCCATGTTTGACTTAGTGAGTGAGGATTCATCAAGGGACACCCTGTGCTGAAAATTATCTTCATTCTGAGACTGTCCCAAGTATTTTGCTGTTCCTTACCTGTTCCTTGGTCCACACACGAGGCTGTTCATGCACAGCCCAGAGCTGCACCTGTGACTCACACGAGCCACCCCAGAGTTGTGCCCCTGCAGTTTCAGCCATCTGCTGTTTGCTAACTCTCTTGCTTCTTGGCCACTCTGTTCCCCAGGTACACTTTCACTGGCATTTACACTTTTGAGTCATTGATAAAAATATTGGCGAGAGGATTTTGCATGACAGAATTCACCTTCCTTCGGGATCCATGGAACTGGCTGGATTTCAGTGTTATTGTCATGGCGTAAGTAGCACTCCTTTATATTTTTCAAGAGAGTTATATGCAATAGAACTTTTTAAAAGATTGTCTGGGTGTTCTTTTTTTTTTTTTTCTTCACTCAAATTTTACTGAAAATGAGAAAAAGGCTGAAGTGTATTAGGAAGGAGGTGTTTTTATCCTGAGTGGTTTCAGAGGAAGAAGTCAGAGGAATTTTCAAATCTGTTCTGTGAATTCACTACACAATTTTGGAGAAATTATTTACTCTCTCTGTGCTCCACAGAGAGAGCTGTTTGTAAAATATCTGTAATAATATCTGCCTATCTAATGTAGTTTTGGGAAGCTTCAGACCCCTGAATAGAAAGTGTTGTAAGTGTGACTGAATACCCACGTATTTAAATCCCTATTTATACTCTATCTATCCATCATATCATCAGAGCTGTTTTCATGTCCCTCTTTTCACAAACCCTTTTCACCTGGAAAGTAATTACTATTGTACTACAGAGAATTAATTTATAGTCCTCTGAAACTTCTTACATATCTTGGAAATAGAAATTTGGCCCTGACCATGATATTCCCCTTCAGCTGTATGCTTCTGCCTAGATTGCCAGAGTTCATTGAGGACATGTGAGGTTCTGGTGCTTTGAAGAAGGTGATGGATTTGCAACATCCAGACAGCTAAAAATACGCAGGGGTAGAGAAGCAGTCAGCCAGCACTCACAGGGGACTCAGGGTCAGCCCAAGCTCTGGCCAAAGGCAGAGGTCTGACACTGCCAGCACCTCCAGCTAAGACAGAAATCCAGTTTTCTTCATAGTCACAAAAGAGAAAATTGTGCAAACAACAAGTGCCATCTTAAAGTCAAAGCTGATAGAGATGCCTGAAAGTCTCCGCTTCCTAAACACAGAAGGATCTGATCTGATCTCCCTGGTTTTCTTCTGCTGATTGATACCTGTACTCAGTTCTGGGTTTAGGTTATTTCTTACTGCCATCTTTTAACCTCATCATTCACAGTGTTTAGTGAGATTCAAGTGTGTTAGCTGCAACATCTGAGCTGAACTCCTGGGGCTGTGCAATTTGAATGGAACAAAAATCAGGAAAGAATATTCAATCAAAGTTAGCTAAACCACCAGCGAGGGCCACTGAAGTATAAAGCACAATTCTTTTAGGGTGCAGGGATCAGGACCAGCGTTCAAGCAGACTCTGGATGATGCTCTTGGTCATATGGTTTAGTTTTAGGTAGTCCTGTGACAAGCAGGGAATTGGACTCCTAATCCTTATGGGTCCCTTCCCATAGCTTGATGTATTTTGCAACACTGTGGTTCTTAGCAGCATTTAGCAGAACAGAATGAAGGTGTGTAAAACCTGAGTGAACTTCCTCAGGGACATTCCCGTTTATTTCAGTAGGCTTTGGATCTGAGCCAGCCCTAGGCCAGGTCCTGGTATCTGTTACTGCATTCCTATGGATTTGGCTGCACTGACATCTGGCCACTATGATAAGCCCTTAAAAAAACAAATCAGTGTAGATGGGGAGAATCTTTTGGAGGTCAGCACACATTAGGTGTTTTTTGCAGCTAAACCTTTCCTCAAGCATTGCTAAGTGCAATTCTCCTGAACATTTACTGGCAGGACAACACCAGAGTCACCATCCTGCTCTCCTGTCCACAGGCAGATGGTAAAAGCAGGATATAATCATCCATTTGTGAGTTAGGATGTGAGTTTATTTGTAGGTCTCAGAATTCAGCACAACATGGAGAATTTCTGTGCTTGGATTCTCACTTTTCTAGAAAGAAGGAGGTTTCTGATAGTAAGGTAGAAAGGAGCAGAGAAAAGGACAAGAGGAGCTGTGGCTTCTAGTTTTGACCATGAATCTGCTCCACCTCATCTTGTCATC
The DNA here is from genome assembly GCF_021018805.1 of Prinia subflava. Taxonomy (NCBI): domain Eukaryota; kingdom Metazoa; phylum Chordata; class Aves; order Passeriformes; family Cisticolidae; genus Prinia; species Prinia subflava. Next base: position 148,762,375 of record NC_086247.1, on the reverse strand, counting down.
TTGGGCAGAGGTTGAGGCATCCCCTCTGGGGACATCTCAGACTGAAGTTCAGGTCTGAAGTCAGTGGGGGACATGGTTGGAATATCCCTTAATTTGTCTCCACGTTCTCTCTGGACCTTTGGGACGTAGGGAGCAGGAATGGTTTGCACAGACCTTGAGGTGGACAGTAACCCACAGGGGAATTATTCACTCCCTGTTGGTAGGAACCAGGATTTGGTGCCCACATGTCGTGGGTTTACCTCTCTTATTTCTTCTCTAATTCTAGACTTGAATGGCCACTCAGTGCTCCAGCCCAAGGATAATGAAAAATCCTTAAACCTTTTCTAATGAGAAGCTTGGGAGTCTGTGCTTTCTTTCCTAACTACCTCTTGATTTTCTTTCTAAATGATATTTCAAATCTTAGTTAGAACATCCCCGTAACAGGGGGACCTGCAATTGTGAGCAATTTTCTTAATACTAAACTATCTCTTCAGAACCAGAATCCATTCCTATTGTTTCTTACTTTAAGGCATATTACACTAAGCCTTTAAGAATGGAAAAATAAAGGCTGGAATTCTGGAATAAAAAAAAGAAATGGAGAAGTGTTTTCTTGAGCCCATGGGCAGCAGTGAGAGAGTTAAAAGTGGCTGCAATATGATCTTCATGTGTACAATGAAACCTCCTTCCCAAGTATGCAAGCAGCAGATAGTGCAGAGACTTGGATAATGGAATCTATTCTGATACGATTTAGCCTTCATACAAATCCAATTTGCAAGTAATTTAAAGTAAGATGGATCACACAGGTAACTCTGGTGTTGTCTTTGCTTGTAGCCTGTGTGCTGCCAGAGGTATTTCTGTATCTGCAAACAGAGATGGCCTGGGAATTAAAAATGGGGAGCCTGATAAGGGGCCATGAGATTCACATGGACCGAGGGTTCTGAGCTAACAGAAAATATGATTATTTCACTCATGGTTGTTACAGTGGGAAGACCATAATTTGCTTTAGAGTTGCTGCAAAATAGCTTCTTGTCTTCTCTTTTGGGCAGGAACAGCACAGATTGGGCCACAGAGAGTAGTTTTAAATGGCACACTGGAGAATAAGAAATGCTGCAGGTCTCTGGAGCTTTTCTCCTGTCCTGTGCCAGCAGACACAGCCATGTCTTGTGACCCTCTCTGGGGTCAGGAATGGGTTCAAGGGAAATGATGAAACTGCCCTTGTTTAGAGCCCTCTCTCCCACACTAGTGAGTCCCTCTTTCCAGGACAGGTGAGGGAGAGGCAGCTGTAACTCTGGGTTGGAAAATGCCTTGTCAAAATCTTAAAGACAATAGGCAATTCCCCGGCCAAGGTGAAAATTCAGGATAGGAATTCCAGTTGCTCCTCATACCCTGGTACAGAAGAACTGATCAGCATCGTTTTGATCAAAAAAAGACCGAAATAAATCCTAAATGACTATTACAAGCATCAGTATTATCTGCTTCATATGCTTGTTCACATATTTATAATGTGTTTTTACTAATACCTGATCAGCAAAACCATATTCCCAACCTAATGCTTCTCTCCAAATTATTTTTTTTCCTCCACCTTTCATGCTGAAGAAGAGTTTGGTAGAGCAGCACAGGGTAAAGCTGGGGAGGAAACAGGTAAATTGTTGCCCACACTCCCCTGTGAGATTATGAAGAGAAGCGATATTGTTCTTCCAGGCTATAATCTGGATTAGTAGACATGGAGAGGATACTTTGTCCTCCCCAGGGGCCTTTGGACAAAGCCCACTTAAGCAGGCTTTTTAAAATAACCAGGTGAGTTTTTTCCATAACGTTTAGAAACAAAGGCTCCAAAGAGTAGGGCAGTCAAATGAAATTTGGCGGAATTTTAAAAGTGAAATTCAAGGGTCCAAAATCTCTTTTGTTCTGAAGATACAGTGGTGACTATGGTTTTGCTGCATACTGACTTGGAGGAAAGAATTTTGTACAACACTGACAAAATGAAAGTCATTCCATGACTCCCTCCTGGGAGCATTTAGCTCAGATGTGATGGGTCTGCAGGATGACCAGAAGAGGCATGGCAGGGAACAGCTGGGATTGGTATTTTAATCATAAAGAGTTTTTAGTAAGATGGCAGTTATATTCATTTAGACTCTGTCTTCCCACAGCCAAAGGGCATCAAATTGAAATACAAAACAAAATACAATTTAATGCATCTCTTGAAACCAAAATTTGCTTTACCACTGAGTACAGCATCTTAAACTAAATAACCCAGTCAAAATGTTTGTACTGTTTTGCTATGTTGTCCTATATGTAGTTTTCAGAAGCTATTATGTGAAAATTGCTTGAGTATTTGAAGCAGCAAAGTAACTCTTAATATTTGCAGTAATGTAAAGAATTTTTTTTTTTGTTCAACTACATGATGGTAAAATCTTTAAAGTATTTATGGCTGAACAGCACAATAACAGAGTTCACCCAGTAGTTTTAAAAGATTGATGCTTATTAGAAAAGTTTAATAGTTCAAGTAGCATTTGAAATGATGTGCACTAATAAAAACCTGGGGCAAATGGCATCTAAGAACAGCCTGAAAAGTGGGTGCACCTCTCATTCAGCTGCGTTCACTCCCACTGTGTATGAATGCTTTCTTCATTCAGACAAGTCTCATACTCTATTGTGTAATTCCAAATAACTGTGACTTAATTCTACAGGTATGTAGGAGAATTTGTGAATGTAGGCAGTGTTTCACCTCTTCGGACTTTCAGGGTATTGAGAGCTTTAAAAACTATTTCAGTAATCCCAGGTAAGACGCCCCGATCCTTACGTTTTTGGCTCTCAGCTACAAGTGATTCTTTCTCTGTCTCTCTTTGTCCCTTTGACTGTTGTTTTTTTTTTTTTTTGGCTGGTGTTTTGTCATTGTCTGTGTGTGACTTTCCCTTGTTACAGATACATAACTGAATTTGTGGACCTGGGCAATGTCTCAGCCTTACGAACGTTCAGAGTACTGCGGGCGCTGAAAACAATCTCAGTCATTTCAGGTGAAAATCAGGTTAAACACTCGGGCTGCAGTTAAAGCCTACATGCCATTTCCAGTAGTAAACAATGTAATTACGAAAGACTTAACCATAGATACTGATCAGGAAATGGAGGAATGTAGGGAATGTGACCTGTCAATAGAATACATATTTTTTACATGTTTTTCCAGTATGGTTTTTTGTGGGCAGAAGGAATGAGAGTGCTTCCAAAATTACAGAGCTCACAAGTGCTGCAGTAGGAACGGTGGCTTGTGAATTACATCCATAAAGTGCTCATTTGTGAACTGTATGAAGATGGCGATGAAAATCTTTTAAAACCTTCGGATATTGATTTTTAGAAATGGAAGGGTAATGACCTCAAAATGCATATTCATGTTTTAAGAGCATGTCGATAGAGGAATCTAAAATCTGTGCTGTGAGCTGAGGTTTCAAGACTGCAGGCACAGATAGCCTAATTTGTCATGGTATTTATCCACTTGCATGTGATAGAAACACTGCTGAAATTTTGGGCCTTGAAGAGACTGGAAAACATTTCATAATTTATTTTGGTAGGTTCAGCATTTCATCAACTCACGTTTTCTCACATTTTCAAGGATGTGATTTCTCCCCTCTTCACCCCCTCAAAAAAAAAAAAAAGTTTTACTACACATCTGGTAGAGAAATAAGCTCTTTATGAAATCTCTTACTATTAAAAAATTAAATTATTAATTAATTTATACACAGATGAGTCCACTGAGGACTAACCATACAACAAACTTTTCTTGCTGAGCCATTATCTATGGACAGGTCTCATTCAGCCTCAGTGTTTAACATCTCCAACCTGCATGACAAGGTAGAGAAGATAGCAGAAACCATGCATGGTAGATCCTATCTGTGATAATCCTGAACAGATGTTGGCAATTACATGTTAAAAATATTCAAAATATCGAGAAAACTGCTCAGATTCTCACTCACAGGTCTTTCAGGTTAGAAAGGCTTTTCCACCCACTCCATTATACACTATAACATCAATCTGAACAAATTCTGTGAACTTGTAGGGATATGTATTAAAAATCATCACCACCTGTTAGAAGTGTAAGTTAGAAATGGGAATTCAGGAACAGAGGTGTTAAGAAAAAAAAAAAAAATCTGGGTCTAGAGTTTGGTCCCTCGTTCCAATACCACAGTAATGAAAATCAGGGAAATTACTGGGAAAGGAAGGTACTTTTCATTGGAAGTGTATGTCCAAATACAGGTTTTAAAGAGTACTCTAAGATTCATTAGGTCCTTGAAGCCTGTCTTAATTTTTGTCTTTAAGTTTTAAAGAGTAATCTATTAGCAGAGTTTTGTAGGGATTTTTAAGTTTTCTCTAACAGGATTTCCATTGAGAAAGGATTTTTATTTTCCTTGGGAAACAGAGCTGAGCAGAGCTTTACAGATCCTGTGAGATGGTAGTGGATACTCAGAGAGAAAGCCAGAGTTTGTTTCCCAGATTCCTTTGATAGCAATTTGAAGACTTAACTTGGAGGGACATCCATCTCCAGGGGACACCTTTCACCTTGCATCTTGTCTCAGGCTTGAGCCTCTTCAGAGCAGAGCCTGTCAATTTTTCTCAGTTATATATACAACAATTTTCTGCTGTCCTATATCAGAGGAGGAGCTGGAGCTTGTTTTACATCAAATGATAAGATGTGGCTTAGTGGGCAAAAAATTGAGTAGTGAGATTCAAAAAATCCAGATTCAAATACACCAAAACCCTTCAGTGATACTAAACACTGAGTTGTTCCTTTTGTTGGCTAATAGAAAAAAAAAAAAAAAGAGGAGTGATATATTAAAGTAATGCATAACTCACATTCTCTTTCTTCATTCTGACTATTTGATTAGATTTTATTTTTTTGATAGCTTTATTTTTGTGTTCAAGTCCCTAAATTATTTGGTGACATAGCTGCATGTAGATATGCTAATAGAATATCTGGCCTTTGATTTTATCATCAAGATTACCTGTGCCTTGAGTATTAAATTACAGATGTGGAGAGCTACAAATTGCCATAGCTGCCAGTGAAACACAGACAAGGTGGTTTTTTTTAATATTAGCAGATAATTTCAGAGGAGTCATTTCATCTTACAATTAGGCATATATATTTTAAAAGATATATTGGACATGATGCTGTGGTTACTTCTGAGATCAGTCTGAGTTTTTAATGATAACATTGGTAATGCTGAGGTGAAATATTTTCCCTCAGTAGGCTTAAAAATGAAAAGATGATGAGCATTAATATCTTTCATGAAATTTTTGGGGTTAATTGCCATAGGGAGAGGTTGTTATTTTTGCTTCCTCTTTCACCTCTCAGGTGAAAAACACCAAGCTGTGTGCTCCTTTGGAAATATCTGAGCTTTCCCTCAATAAAATTGATCACTTTTCCATCAGGTACTTCTATTTGCACTGACATGCTTGGCCTCACCGTGCTCAGTGAAATTGCTTACGGAAAGCCACGGGCCAAGTCCTCCGTGGTGTGAGGCTTCTGTCCAGCAAAGCACTTAGAGGCTGCTTTTCAAAGGCATTCTGCTTCACTTGGAATCAATGAGTTTCTCTATTGACTCCAGAGGGAGTCAGTAAAGCTGACAATTAGTGCTTTTAAAAATCTCACCTACCTTTAATGTCTGGCTCTAAGTGCTCAAGCAGGCGCAGGGATCTTTAGGGGGGCTCACAGGGCTGAAACAGATCCCCTAAATTCCGAGTCCATTCCCCTGGTCTAAGGCTGTATGTACACAGCCCAGGCAAGGCATGGTATTTATTGCCTGACTTCTCTGAGCAGCCCTTCAAAGGTAGAGGTCCCAGGGCCTTCCTGGGAAGTCCAGAGCTGCTCAGCAACTCCCTGCTTTTGTCCTTAGAAGATTTGTCCCGGCTGGATGGTTCGGATCCAGACCTAACCACACAAATGTTGGCATCTACCAGCCAGCTCCCCTCTCACTGGAGAGCTGGGGCTCAGTCTGAGTGCCATAATGCCAGTATCTCCTGCTCCAAATGTCCGTGGACCTGCAGGTCCTGTCTCTGCACCCAGCCTCCCTCTCTCTTGGAGCATTATCAGCTGTCTCTTTTTCACCCTGGAGCTGTGTGAGACATCAGGTCAGTGCCTTACCTCCTGTGACATTCCAGAAGACCTCCATGGAACCCCTCCATTTTCCCTTTTCTGCACTGAACACACCCATTTCTTCCTGTTTTCCAGTTTCTCCATGATATGGAGAGGAAAACAAGCTTTGTGGAGGTTCAGGTGCCTAGAAATAGGTAACATTTTCTCTATGGGAGCATTTTAAAACCTTTAACTCTCAATGATTTGATTTACTAATTGGCATCTTGCACATTGCCATGGCAACTGGATTCATTTGTTTTTCCAGCCAGATAGGAACTGTGGTCAGCAGCAGAACAACCCACTGAAGCCATTCATTTGTCTCCCATTAGCATCCCATTACCAGAGAATCCAAATCCCAGTAGGCCCTACAGAAACAACAGAGGGTCTTGAATCATCATTTTATCCTCATGGAAATCACCGATGTTTTTGATAAGTGCTAATTGAGCTAAAATAAACCCTGAGGTACATCCTCTCCATCAAAAGACCACAAAAAGCAGGCCATCATCATCATCATTATCATCATCCCCAGGATTTTGTAAGCTGCTTGTATCCAGAGAAACTCCCCTGCTCTTTCTGGAGCAGGCGTGTACACCACGGACATCTCACACAAAACTACAGGATACCGGGGAAAGGTGACCTCATAGAAAATTGGGCCAAGGCACTTTGGGGCCTGATCCAGCTCCCATTTAAGTTAGTGTGAGACTAAAGGCTATAAATAGTGCTGTGAATGTTATCCAGTGCCTCTGTGATAGCCAGAACAGAGCTCGGAGAACAAGAATTAAGAGTGTGTGGAGAAGACCGAGCCCCGTTCGCTGCTTCAGCCTCGCTGAAGTCCTGGTACAGAGAGATAAATGTCACCCCTGTGGTGGGTAAATCACTTAATTCAAGAAGCAGCTATCCCAGAGGTGAGAAATATATGGCATACTTGTGTTTTCCTTGGAGACTGGCCTGTCAGTCGCTTTTCCACACAAAGCCAGCCGGCAGGAATGCTGACACCAGTTCAGGTTTGCCAACGTGTTGTGAAACTCTTTGCTGCCTCATGTCTCAGTAACTAGTGACAAAATACATTCATCAAGGGTGAGCCCTTCTCTCCCTACACTCCTGTGACTCATGCAGACATTTACAGGACACAGGTGTATCCTCAGGGAAAGGAATGGGCTCGATGAGGACAACCCTGCTGCAAGTCATGCCCTTTTTTTTTCCTCCTTTGTTTAAATTTTTTGGTGGTTTTTTTATTTTTCCTCTTCTTCCTACTTGTTTTCAGACTGTGCATGAACGTGCCTGATGTTCTGTAGGTGATTGCCAACATCTGGTATGGATGTCATACTGAATTATGCTAATACTTCCTCACATCTCACATAAGGAATGGATGGTGTTTTGGGATCCTGCCATTTCTCATTGTTTGGTGTTGCTTGCATTTTCTATGGTTTCTGATTTGCATTTGAACAATGATTATTTGATTAACCTCTGAATGTGATCATTTCTACCTGCCTTAACAGGAATGTGTGGGCCAAATTCTTCTTGCTCTCTGCAGGTGTCAGGCTGCCTGTACAGCCCTCATTCCACTGATTTTGGATCTCGTGGTTTTTTTCATGTCATGCAAGCAGGATTTGGCCCAGAGGTGTGGAAAGAAGTTAGTGATTCAGAAAAAGCCTGTTATTGATTTACTCCACAGGGAGTAATCTATAGACCCATTGTCATTAACGGGTGTAGACGTTACTCAGCTTTGGATCAGATTCTCAGGTTTTTTCCTGCATGCTGCCTGGTTTGATGTTTGACTTGCAAGAATTAAGTAAATGCCTTTAATGCCCCATAAATAGCATCTTCTATTAAGCTATATTGCAGTGCTCTCATTGGCACTATTTCAAAGAAGGATTATTTATCCAGAAGATTTAACCGTGCTCTAAATTTTAAAAAATCTAGCATTCCTTTTACAAAACATGGGTCTGAATCAGAGAGATGCAGAGCACCTGCAAGAGGTCCTGGGTGTCCTTAATTTCCCTCAACCCTTCCATTTTAGAGGCACAGATTAAATGAACAATGGATTAAATATTTTCCTTAGCCTTGGCACTTAGTTGTGTCAACCACCTTGATGGATGCTACTTAATTTTCTGAGAGAATTTTGGTTTTAAAGGGTGAGAAAAACCCTTTTCAGCTGGAAGTATAAAACTCTCCAAATGGTTTTTCTGGAAAGTTTTAACAAAGGTCCAGGAGGCAGAGCACAAGTTATTTTTAAATGGTCTTTAATTACAGAAATTGTACTACTGAAGCATCATCTTCCTAAATTGTTCAGAAGCTTGTAAGCTATGAAACAAACAGAAAAAAAAATTAAAAGGAAGTAAAGCAGGAAACTCTCTCATAAAGAAATTATTTGATACCTGCAAGGAATGAACTTGTAAAACTAAGAGTATAGGATGGCTATTCTATTTAAAACTCCAGTAAGTAATCTGGGAAAAACATGTTTCATGAAATGACCTTTAAATTGACAATACTAAGGCCTGATTTTGAAAACAGATAGTCTTTATTGGTGACTAGAATTTTTGTAGGGGTTTTTTGCCTACTATTATCCCTATTCACATTAGGAATCCCATTGTCCTTGCCCATGTAAGTAAGATTAATTAGTGCACTTAGATGGTACAAATACAGTCTCCATGTTTGTATTTGTATTACAAACAAATAAATGTTCTGCAGGGACTTCACAGGGAGTATGGCAGTAAAAGAATTTGTGGTATTCTTTCCTTTTCTTAAGACTCAGTCTGCATTTGGATGTCCCAAGTTCAACCAACTTCAGTGAAGCAACATCTGTGCAAAGGACAGCCAATGATAAGAATCACTGTAAATATTTCAGAATATTAGATTTTAAAAAAATTAAAATTCTAGTTAATTTCCAATTTTTTTCCTCACTTCACTACTTGTGTAAGACCTGGCTGTTTTAAAGGTTTTATAATGCTGGGCAAGGGTGACACCCTGGAAGTCCTTTCAGAATTGGGCTTCATCTAAAACTACTTCCCATTCAGGTAAAAGATTTACTCAAGACTAGATTAACAGAAGACGTTTCATTTTTATTTAGGCATGAAAATAGGTATCCAAGCCTATAGATGAGTTCAAAAATTCAAAGTCAGCCTTTTTCTAAGTATCTGAGTAGAACTGACCTAATTTGTAAAATCTCTTTCTGGTGAGGAGGAGAGGTAGCATGAAAATCCAGCTTTTGCCTAATGTTTGTCCTGCAATAATTTATGCTTTATTTTTGAACAAAGAAGAGAGCTGTCTAACCTTGCCCTCTTTACCATGGCACAAACTAATTTTAGAGAGGCAAACAAAGAATTTAGTGGGGAAAGCTCCCTGCACCTGATGGATCAGTGCCTTTTGGTTAAATGGGCCATTTTGCAGATGTTAATATCATTCACAGATTAGCAATATCCTGTGCAGGAGTGGAGTATTTTAGGCTGCTGGATGCAGGGACTGCTGCACCTGTTGGCCATTCCAGCAGCTCATCCTCATCTGAGAAACCCTGGTTTCCCCTCACTCTAATCAGAGATTTTTAAGCAAAGCCAAAAGCTAATTTTGCTTTCCTATGAGTCCTGAAGTAGATTTTCATATTATTTCCAATTACACAGCACTAGCTCAGCCTTTGTGGCTGCCAGTTCTTGGGGTGGAATTCCAAGGAACTGAGATTTAATGTGTATGATCATATTCAGTGAGCAAATCAATGTGCTTCTGAATATTGCCCAGGAGAATTCCTCCCGTTTCCTCTTTGCATTTTCTTTTTTTCTGTTTAAATCAATTTCTTTTCGCTGCCATACGGGTGACACGGATTATCAGAAGCACTTATTACTACTTACCAGGATTAATTAAATATAAATAGGAAAGAAATGACAAAGTTGACACCAATGTGCAGCTGCTATTAATGTCCAGCTACAGCACACACAGTTTAGAAGAGAGGGGTCTTTTTTTAAAAAAGGGATTGGGTTTTCTGTTGTAATCATGTAATATTCAATCAGCTCAAACAGTGCTGATCTCCAGTAACAATTCAAAAGCAAGAACTATCACTTGAGAAAACTGTAGAATTATTTATATCTGAATATTTATGGAGGAATAAACTGAAGCTAGCATTACAGAGGAAATAATAAAAGAGAAGCTAATTTGTGTGACCCAAGACTTTGGTGTTATGCAATGGGATGATTTATCTACTTTGGCAGCATATTATAAAATGATTAACTTTGCTCAGGTAGTGTTGGAGCCTTAGGTTGTTTTACTCAAATAATTTCCACTGTGTTTATTTGATTGCCTGTATTTGGCTTTTTTTTCTAATCCCAAATTCTTGTTGTCTTAAGCAAATGAATTGAGGGCAGAGGAATTATTCATATGAGGAGAGCATGTTGGATTTGGCACTAAAATATGTAAAATAATCAGGGAATAAACAGCATTTCCATACCTCTTCATCTGTTTATGTGAGGGATAAAGTTATCAGAATCACCTGAGTGATTTAAAAGCAATTCACATTCTCAAAATTCAGTGGGATTTAGGCTTTACCGCCCTTACTGCAGCTCCATGAAAATATAAAACACATTCCATATTTTCTTTATCCATGGATGATTTTGTATCTCCCTGTCCCTCCATCCAGTTTTTCCCCCTCCATTTTGAAATCAGTGTTTGTGCAATTCCAGGACTTTGGTCCAAAAGCAGCCAAACCAGACATTCATAATGATCGCTTCTCTCTCGTTTCTCTGGTTGCAAACACTCAAAGCCCTTCAAATTCCCCTTTCCATGGAAATTTCCATCATGAAAAGCAGATATTTCAGTCTCTCAGTCTATAAACTCTCGGCTTTTATCTCCCCAGGACTGAAGACCATTGTAGGGGCACTTATCCAGTCTGTTAAGAAACTTGCAGATGTGATGATCCTGACCGTTTTCTGCTTGAGTGTCTTTGCCCTCATAGGCCTCCAGCTCTTCATGGGGAACTTGAGACACAAATGTGTCAGGGATTACACCACGTTTAACTTCACCAATGGCTCCTTGTACTTGGATGGTAGGACGTGGAACAGCTCAGAGGAATTTCTCAGTGATCCAGGTAAGCTCCTCTTTGTCCTGTGATCTGGTTTCTGGTCATTTGAAGCATGGGAGGTTTTGTTTGTTTGTTCTGGTTTTGGTGGGGATTTTTTTGTTGTTGTTTTAATTTTTGTTTTGTTTGGGTTTTTTTTCGGGGGGGGAGGGTGTCTTTTTTATCTCTCTTTTTTTTAAAATTATATTGACAAAGGTCTGTATGTGAATCAGCAAAATGTGACTACTGGTTCATCATGATGTCAGTGTGGTTTTAAAAGACCTAGGTAGCTTTGTCTGAATCTCTGTGTACCTTCACAGTTTATGCTGAAAACACTTTTGGTACTTTCGTGTGAAGTCCTGGTTGCCTCACTGATGATTTTCACATTTTTGGGTGTTTTATATATTTTTAAAGCTCTGTTTTCTGGGATTGAGCAATCACATGAAAATTTCAGATCTGTGCATGTGGGTCTGGTTTGCATGTTGTTTCTCTTAAGACAATTTATAGCTCTTGTATTTTCTAGAAAAAATTCAAAATTGGAGCTAATGGCCTTAAAAAATTCAAAAGGTAAAGCAAAGCAATTCAGTCTTTATTAATCTGAAAAATCCCAAGAGAATTGTTTTAAGGAAATCTTTCGCTGTTTGGGCCCAATTAATTTTTTGGGTCAGGCCATCCTCTACAAACTCCTGACCGGTGACCTTTTGTATTTTATTTCTTTTGAGGAGAAAAAAACTTTATCAACTCATTAGCTGGGGTTTTTGTTGAGAGGCAGTGCCATGGTGTCATGGGGTGGTTCTGCTCTGACTCTGTGGACCCTACAGCCCTACATCTGCAGCCACCTGCACCATAAAAACCTCAAATCTGACTTGTGGGAGCTGCCTGGCTTGACCCAGGGCTCTGCTGAACCAGGGATTCAGCCAAGGGCAGTCCCTTTTTTCCTCACTGGTGACTTCTGGCCTTTCTGCTCAGTTCCTCTCCCCGTGGTCTGAGAACCCTGGAAGCAGTGGGGTTAAGAAGGTTTCCTTCAAGGAATAAAAAGCTCACCACGGGTGTCTTTAAGGCATGATGTGGTTGATGCAGCGTTAAGGAAGGAGAGGTCACAAAGCTCTGGCTGAGTGAGGGTTGTGTTTGGAGCTGGCCCTGACCATCAGGTTATGTGTGCTCTCCATGTCCCTGTATCAGAGCCCTTATCAGCTGAAAGGGGAAAGAGCTCTTGGGTTTTTGCAGGATGGTGTGGAACCAGCTGAAGTGTTATCCCCATCCACGTTACTGCTTCCAGTGAGGAACTAGTAAAGATCAAGATAGATAAAGATCAACTAGAGGAAGATTCCTGCACCTGTGGTGGATTAAGGCACTTCAGGGCTCCTCCACCCACAGATAACCGAGAGCTGTGTGAGGTGCTGCTTTCCCTCTCCCACAGAGGCAGTGAGGGATAAGACAGTGGTGGCTGGAAGCATAAAGCCCTGCAATAAAGGTGAAAGGAAGAGATGGAGCCATGAAGATAGTCTGGCTCTCTGGAAATGGCAATAGGGTAAATATGATACAGGATATCTGTTAAAATACAGATAATGTCAGGGCCAGCTGCAGCGTTGCTTTAAATGTGAGGAATTGTACAGCTGCTCCAGCATACCATGAGCAAGTTTATTTATGTAGTCCTGATATGGGGAGGAGGGCAGACACTCCCAGAAATCCGTACAGGAACTCCAGCAATGGTTAAGAGGGTCGTGAAAATATACTCAATATCACTAGAAGAGATTTACCTATTACAAAGATAACCAACTTGGTGAGATAATGGATTAAAGTGAATTAAATTTGACCATGTGGCATTACAAGGCAGTAATAATAATATCAACGACTGTTTTCATAGTATCTGAAAATAAAGACATGGTGTATTAGGGTAAACAGTTGTCACTTACTTTGGATAGACAGAAATTATTTAAATAGTGAAAGTGTTGAGGCAGTACAGCAGGCCTCTGCAGATCTAGAAGAAGAGTAGATTTATAAGAAAATGGTAAGAATGGTAAGATTTATAAGAATGGTAGTGACCTCTGAATAAGAACAATGAATCCTTCCTCAAAATGCTGAAGAAGGAAGCATAGCAATTAGGCAAGAGAAAACAATATTAAGTAGGATTTTCATTTAATGTTTACTGGTGCACTAAAGTGATTCAGAAATAGAAAGACTGGCTCCTTTTGTGACTAGATGGGATAGTGCTTTGTATTTCATTTTGTTTAAGTATTGTGGTGAAATGAAGTGACCGTTTCAGGAGGCACTGACCACAATTTAATAACAGTCCAAATTTCAAGTACTGCAGGGAATTAAGCAATACATACAGTTAGATTAAAGTGTAGGCAGACCAAATTAGATAAAAAGAGGAATATATTAAGAAACAGAATCGTGTCAGTGTTTGCTCTGAAGAAGAACTAGAGAAGAAAATTGGCCAACATGTTGAGATAGTAGAGTTCACTCGAAAGGAGTACAGACAATTACAAGAGCTCTTTGGAGATTTCAAAACCAATGTGGCTGAGTCATTTAGTTTGGAGCAGGGATACTAATCTAAAAAAACCAGAAAACAGAAACCTGAAGTACTGTCAGAGATCCATAATACTTTAGAGAAAAAGGGGAATGTAGAGAAATAAAGGAGTGCAAACCACTGAAATCTAAAATTGGAGTTCTTAATTTTGTTCATCGGGACACCAAAATAGAGAATTAAAATGGGGTGATGTGACAGCTCTGCTCCTCTTGAAGAGCAAAAATTTGCTTTGGATTCTTTAAGAACGTTCTATAGTATTTTAAAGGGCAGCATGGAACCTCTGAAATGCCATTAGCCTCCTCCTGTGCCTTAAAATTGTTTTTTACATGAATGAAAAACAGAAATCAGTAAAACCCCTTAAAAGAGTAATAGAGGGAAGACTTTCTTGATGCTGTGGAGGAAATAGTTGAGAGATTTAGTCATGAGGTGTGAAGCAAGATAGGAACTCAGTTTTGAGTCTTTCAAAGCCCTTTTTAGTTTGAGATAACTGTGTGCTCTTGCTACAGGGGATGTTTTTGGTTATGTCTCTGGGTCAGCCACCTGGGATGGCCTAGGATGGCTCCAGGTCTGCTTTTTTATTCAAAACTTACTTCATATCTGGACAAAGTTCTGTAATCTTTCCTTATCTTCATTCAGCCTCCAGGCAGGAATTTTTTTCTCATCTGTCTTTTCTATCCTCTTGTTTTGGTTTTATATATGGGGAAAAAAGTGAGTTTGTAAACTTTGTGTCATCACTGGCTTGACCACAGTTATGTGGTAGCTCTTGATTTTTGGTTGATCCCTGAGGAAATGACCACCACAATCCCAGATTTCCAGAACTCCTCCCCTTAATTCCATACTCAAGACCCATGGGTACTTTCCTGTTCTACCAGTGTCTTCAAGAAAAGCCATTTTTCTAAAAATCTTGTTAATCCTGCATTGCAAAGTTGCTAATGTTGTTGAGAATTGTTGGTTTATCCCCTCCATCTGCCACGACATGATCATACACTAAATCCCATAAGAAATTCCTGCCTCTCCACCCAACATTTTTCTTGTTCTGGCCATAATTTCAATGGCTTCTGCAGCTGGAGGAAGTGTCAGGTAACTTGGGAAAAAAGAGGCAAAATTAAAAGCATGGGGATCCTGTGAGAAAATTCAACCTGGCTCATATTCAAGTTCACTAGACACTGGAATATAAAGTCCTAGAACAAAAGAGTCAGCAAATATTCCTGATCAGACTGTCAAGATGGGAAGTTCCTTGGCAATGTGATTAAAAGCTTAATTCTGTGAAAGAACTTAAGTTACTATGGGTGCCTCTGGTGTCTCAGCTTAATTACTGGGCACAGCAGTCATAACAAGATGAGACAAATTTTTAGTCTTTCCTCAACTCACAGTGGAGATGCAGATCTAGAATCTGCCTTTTTCTGGGTGCTTCTCTTCAGGGTGAACAAGAGAATTTTTATATTCTTTCTGCCCATTTAAATGGCTCAAAATTGAAACAGCAACCTCTAAGAAGAAGGCTTGTCAGAAAAATTATTCCATTCTGGCTTTGTCTCCAATGCAAACCTTGAGAGGGGGGAAAAATGAAGATTAAGGGAGAAGTAGCTCATCAGGTCTCCCAGCTTCTTCTGTACAACTTCTCTTTGGATGAATGGATTATGGGATGAGGGGCAGCTGAACATCAGATAAAATCAGGCTAAAAAAGTTCTTCATATCAGGTGCCAGTGGTAAAATTACAATCATTCATCTGGGAAAATGGTGACTACTGATAGGTAATTATTTTCCTACCTGCAGTTCTAGATTTGGTAAGAGATTGCGATCAATAAGCCCAAGGAGGATTATTTTTAGACATTAATAACAAACCTGGAAGACTGGAGTTATAGATGCAGCAGTGATTGTGTATAAAAATGAAATAAGAGGGAAAAATAGGTTGAAAATAGTGATAGTTTACATCCATGGCACAATGAAAATGAGATCAGTGTATCAATATCGAAGTCATTGAGCTGTTGGTTATCGCTAGGAGAGTTAATAGTTCAGAAATACCAGCTGACTAAAAAACTGTAAGCCTAATTTCAACACTTGAAAAGATTTCTAGGAAAGCAGCTCCAAATAACAGTTATCAAAGGCTGTCTAAGGGTGTGGTGTTTAAATTAAAGACTTCCTTGATGAAGTGAAGCTTCATGAATGTGCGAGTTAGGAGGAATTAAAAGCTCTAGGATGTCAGATATGTCACTGGCTTAGAGATGTACCAATGGACTGAGTGTAGTTGATTCATGTAGCTGATGATTTTGGAATCTTTAAAGTCATTTATGTATGCCATTATGAAAATGGATTATTGACTAGTCAGTAAATAGAAATCTGAGTCCTTTTGTTGAGCAGGGCTTAATGTAAGGGCTGAAAGCACAAGAAAAAATGCTTCAGAGGAGGACCTTAAAACTATAATTAAATTATGAAGTCACTTGTGGAATGATAGTCTTAAACCTCAGCATTTTCTTTTTCTTTAGACTAAATACCTTGTTTGGCACTCTGAAAAACTCTTGTTTTCAAAGTGTTTTATATATGTTTTCTCTCAAAATCAGAATCTTTTAAGGTAAAAAAGAGCAACCCTGTAATTTCCATTAGATAGTCCTGTCCAGGCAATTGACGTTAAAAAAAACCAAAACAAGCAAGCAAAATAAATGTATGTTCAAGCTCTATGAGCCTTTAAGTGGGAGAAATCAGCTACTATTTTTATAGCTTAAAAAAAGTATTTCAGTGTTGTTACTTTTTCTTCTAGAATAGTTTCTGGCATTTACTTCATGGCAGTGATTTTTTTTCTTCTTCCGGAGTCAAATTGTGTCTTTAACAGAGATATGGGGAAAAATCAAAACACATTTCAAAACAAAAAATCCAGATCAAGATTAATATAATATTTTTTGTCAACTCCAGTTGGATCTGGAAGACTTAGAGCTGCTTCAGGCTCTACATTTAGAAAGATGTATAGAGTATGTGAAGTTTTGGGGATACCCATCCAAATTGTGGTCTTCTTGAGCACTTGAGAAGGGATCAAAGGCTTGTGTGGGACAGATGCTGAGGCATAGATCTGTGAATGTATAGAAATGTGTGTCTGCATGTAGATGAGGCTGTGGGTATCTTCTCTAAGCTCTGTGCCTGATTGTTGTCTCTGCCTGATGAAATAATTTTTGTTTCCAGAACCACTGAAATGGAGCTCTATGAACAGACACTCTGAATCCATATGGGAACTGTAGAGAAAAGAATTTTGTCCAAGTCAGATAATAAATGTAGCCAGTTTGGGGAGAGCTGAAGTGTTTGAGGCGTTGTCTGAGGTGGTAATAGAAGACAGCGAGTGTTTGATGAATAATTGTGGAGGTGGGAGGAAAGAGAGAAGCAATAAATCAAGTTGGGACTGGCATAGGTGTTTTATTATGTATGGTTGTATATGAACCAGTGATTAAAACAAGGAACCTCTCTGGGCTTTCAGGCAGTGCTTGTCAGCATTGAATCTATTGACATTACTGTACTTTAACTGTAAATATTGTGGCTTTGTTCAAGTGCTGTGGGTCTTTTGATTAATAGCTTCATCAATGCTCAAAACTTAATGCTCTGATGTGTTATCAACATGGGTATTGTACCTGTGCACTTTAACTTTTGAAGCTAAATACAAAAAGAAAGCCCCATCAGAGGTGCAAGGGTCAGAAAAATACAGTCTCTTCCTGACCATCCAGTAAGATTTTTTTCAGCCTTGTGGCAAAAGATGAAGTTCGTATATTGTAAATATTTGAAATATTCAGTTACAACTTTTGTTCTCATCACTGTTCACAGAAAGGAGAGATCTACTTGAGGAAAGATCTGCCATGGAAAATTCAGACTAAACATTTTCAGTTTTCTTGCACCTTCAAATTGTTCATAAGCTACAGAATTAAAACTCCACCTGGCTTGAACAATGAGGTGCATTTAAAAGGACTTTCTCTGTGCCCATTAAGGCCTGTCCATGCACTGTTTCATCCTCCAGGTTCAGCAATAAAGTGCATTGCAAAGGCAAGAGGAATCTTCTACTTTTCCTCTGAGCACTCAGCCCAGGTGCACTGTGAGCAGAGGATAACTTGCATTGCTCTTGCTCTTATTGCACCGGTTTTAAAGAAAAAGTAAAGATATATTTTCTCCTGTTAATTTTCTTCAGTGCTGGATTCCCCCAAGTGTGGTGGAGATAAAATATGGGAATTCCCAGGCTCAATCAGGCCTTGGCATACCCAGAGCAGCATCTCTCTGTGGCACCAAACAGCCCCATTTGCTCCAGAAAATGATTAGTAGAGCTCAGAGTATAGATATTTTTCTAATTTTCTGTTAACATTAACTGTTGTAACTCAGGCTATCCTTATCTACAAAAGCAACAAATCTTCCTTTGAATGTTTTGTCCACAGGGGCAGCCTGCAGCAGCAACTTCAGCAGTTCAAATGGGAAATAGGGTGAAAAATATTTCCTTTATCTTTAGTTTTGAGAATTCTTCTTTTCTTTTCCCCCTTCCATTTTCTTAAGGCAAAAAACCACTGTTATCACATTCTTGTCACTAGGAGCACACAAAGCTCCCTGTTCTCCTTTTCCAGAATACATGCTATTTTTTACTGTGATAGTCACCTTTTTTCTAGGATAAAAGATACCCATTTTTTCAATTGCTGCTCTTCTTAAATTTTCCCAGTCATTCTCATTACTTTCTCAATACTTTCCAGTCTGGCAGGTACCCTACTGAAAGCACTGAAAGTAGTCTTTCTTCTGGATTGTTGAGTCATTTAGGTTGGAAAAAACTTTGAAGACCATCAAGTCCAACCATTACCCCAGCACTGCCAAGTCCACCACTAAAACCCTGTCCCCAAGTGTCACATCCACACATCTTTTAAACACCTGTGGGGATGGTGACTCCACCACCTTCCCAGACAGCCTGTTCCAATCCTAAACAACCCTTTCCATGAGGAAATATTTCCTAATATCCAATCCAAACCTCTTCATGTGCAACTTGAGGTAATTTCTTCCAGTCCTATCATCACTTGTTCCCTGGGAGAAAAGACCAACCCTGATGTGGCTGCACCCTCCTTTCAGGGATTTGTAGAGAAGTGAGAAGCTTTTCCTGCCCTGCAGTAGATCAACTCTCCCACCAGCTTGCTGTCATCTGCAAATTGGCTGAGGTTGCACTTGATCCCCTTGTCCAGATCATTGGAAAAGTTATTAAACAGAACTGATTGAAACAAGCCACTGTTCATCAGTTCTTTCCCATATTCTACTCCAGCTTGACCCTCCTGTATATCAGTATTACACTTTTCTCTGATCATAGCTTCATATTACATAGAAGTGTTGACTAAGGAACCCTACCAAAAAAAAAAAAAAAAAAAAAAAAAGAAAAGAGAATCCATCTCTCTTATCTGAACTTATACAGGGAATTTAAGGACTGACAAGTTATGAATAGGTGAGATTTTCTCCTTCTCTGCTTTACTTCACTTTCTGACAACTTAATATTTCACTTTGTGTTTCTCCTCTCCTTTTTTTTAGTGAAGTAGGTGTCTCTAGTGCTCCTCATTCAGTCCATGCCTCAGACTTTATTCACCTGGTAAATACTGTGTATAGGAGATGTTGTTACTCTGCTCACCCTCTCTTTCCCTTGTACTTATAAATGTAACAAAGAAGTGCAGGTGCAGCCCTCTATTAGTCCACAGAGATCCTGCATACTGACTTTTCATCTAAACCTATGTTTTCTGTCTCTCAGCCATTTTTTTGATCCAATTTAGTTGTTTTCTTTATCACAGTAAGTGCAGAAGTTGGTTTTTTTTTTTTTCTATTTGTCCATCATCTGTCTGTAATCACAAATGGGTTTGACCTTTGAAACAGCTTTTCATTTTAATTATTTTGTGTGAAACATGTGAAAAATTTCCACAAAACACAAAAACCTCTACAAAACTTCCAGACAGTACACTTCAGCACTTTGCTGCCTATTCATGTGGAGCATATGTCTAAACAAGTGGTACTAAATATGCTTTTAGTTACATGCTGTGTACCCTACAGCCCTAAGAGTGTGGGTCTGAGTGACTGGTGAGGCACAGAGGCATAGAAGGAGGTTGTCTGAAGATGTTTAAAAGCCAGCATGTGCATTTATTGCTAGTCATTGTCTCCTGTCTTCTCTTCCTGGGGATGCTCCTGGGCTTGGCAAGGTCTCCAAGCCAATTTGACAGCATCTAAATTCTCTGCACTCCTTAGTGCACATCTCCACAAGCTCCTGATGTGTTTTTCATCCTCTCCTGATGTGCTTTTTGTTCCCTCAGACCATGTGAGCAGCACAAACAGGTACTGTGGATCTCCGAGGCTTTCAGAGCCTCTTCCTGGTGCACGGGAGCCATCTAGCTCAAGAGGGCTTGATTGATATTTTTAGTGGCTTTTTCACAAAGGGGGAAAAAACTGTACTGTCAAAATTGGAGACATTTTCTGTTCTGTGGCAACTGCTGAGCCTGGCAGGAAAATTGTTTCTCTGACTTGACTGGAGAAGCACTAAGAGAAGCCTACCAGAGAGACTCAAACTGAAGGAGACCACTTTCTTCTCACCACCTGGTTATACAATTTTCTACAATCTCCTCCCAGCCCCTCCACATCTCCTGCAGGACAACTCATGCCCAGAATTCCAGGCTGTGTTTGCCACAAAGTCATGCCAATGCTATACATCAAGTTGTCCCCTTGATCTCTGCTCCCTTTACCCACCCAACCGTCTTGGCCATAACTCCTCCTGTACCTTTTTAAAACTCAAATTTAGGAAATGTCCTTCCACGTGGTTACAGGGTATGGAGGCAGGAGAGAGCTGGGCTGGAAGGGATTTCCTGGGGAAAGAGGGAGGATGGAAAGCAAGGAGAGGAGAGCACCCAAGAGCCTCTGAAACTCAGCACAAGGGTCGGCAGCAGCAAATGCCAGCGTTAGCATAGAAACACATAATCACAGAGGATGATTATATACAGTGCTTTTATTGAAGAGCTCAGGGAATCAGGGATACAAACCCAAATCTGACTCCACCATGGATTCGAGATGGACATGTTTTTATACCCTTTTCATTATATAACTACATATTAGTTATTAAACTTATACTGTTCTATTGTATACATTGATCTTACCCAAGCATGAATTCTCAAGCCCCCCAAGCATAGTTTCTCATGATTCTTATTAGGATTAAACAATAATCATAATCAATTACCAAATAATCATCACATCTAACAATCATATCATTTATCATTTACTGATTATGCAGGTGCATTTTCACATGATCTAGCAAAGACAGTTTGTTCCCAGGGCCTACCCAACCCTGGCTCCCTTCCCCAGGGCCCACCAGGCCCAACCTTCCTTTCCATCCCCCCTGAACCTATTGTATACAATTCCCATGATTTTAAAAACATTTTAACCCTATGCTATCACCAGGGGACAGCAAGGGAGAGCTGCCACGGGCTGAGCCAACAGGAGAGTAACAGATTATTACAATTATTTGCAACCCCTTTTAGCCGGCAGAAGAACTAACCAGCAGTGCCATTTTTTCCCCCCAAGCATTCTCCCCTAATAACACCCTTAATACAGCCTGTTCCGTGGCTTTTGTGAGGCGTGTTTTCCATCTCCAAACTCAATTTTATTTATTAGAGGCCTGGCCGTGTGTGACACAGCGTGCACACAGCAAGTGCAGCAAGGATTCCTTTTAATTACCACATGTCACCGGGAGGCAGAGCGTGTTTGCTCCGGTGGGCGAAAGGGTGAGGAGGGGGTGCTGCCTGTTTCCCTTCCGTGCCACCTATATCCCAACAGCAAGGAGATGGAGCTCTCTGAGCTGCATTTTAAATTTGGAATGGGGGCGTTGGGTGGCTCTGTGCCAGCCCCAGCGCAGCGAGAAAGTCTCCAGCCAGTGAGCGCCCGTGTGGCTGCAATAAATAGTCCGAGATAACAAACACCTCTCCGAAGTTTTTGTTAGAAAGTCAGCCAGAGGACTCTTCTCTGGGCAGTGACTAATGATGTTTGAATGTTGCACTTTATGCGGGTGTGATAATGTATAGGGTTGTTGTGGTGGTTGTGTTTTTAATTGGAATTAATTTGTTGTAGGATGAGTCAAAATAACATTTAAGTTGGACCTTCAAAGGAGGAGCAGAAACTGGAGGCAGAAGCTGTGTTTTCTAAGCTGACTCCAACCTTTTTCAGTTTTCTGAATGAGAAAATTTTCTTTCACACAGAAATGAGGAAAGTTTCTACCCTGCAGTCAGTGTAGCCTACTGGCTTTCTCCTCAGCTGTATGGTAGAGGTGTGGAAAGCAAAAGCTGGAGCATATTTTTAATTGGAATAATTTTTTTTTTTTCAGGAAGTTTGCTTCTTTTTTTTTCCCCATTAATTTGACAAGTGGAGACATTGTGAATGTTTATGCTGTTACAATCACCTGTGTGTGGGAGGGAGCAATGAAGAAGCCTGGAAGATACTGAGAAATCAGAAAAAGTGTAGAATAAAACAGACAAAATTATGAGGAGCTGACTTTGGGAGGAAGACAGAGCGAGAATAGACATGAAAAATCGTGTGTTTTCCCACTTGCATATAGTGACTTTAAAATTATGGCCAGTGTTATTTGCATTGAGAAGTGTAGGAGGCAGAACGTGGACTTGAAGGAGACCTTGTTATTCAGACCATTTTTACTTCTTTTAATATGACCATGTAGTTACCTTACGCTGAAAATTCCTGTAGAAAAATTCCTAAAAAGCAACATGTACTCTATGACTGTGACATCGACATTTTAGTAAAGCTGGTAGGAAAAAAAAATTAGCATTACCTTTGGAAAGAATGGTATGTTGCATAAAGTTTATGTACACACACACACAGGTGCTACAAATATAATGGTTTTGGTTTAATTTTACCTCAAAAATTAAAAAACCCCTAAACCTAAACACCAAAAATAGAGGGCTTCAGTTTTTTCCACGTTTGTTTTCCTACTTTTTTCCCACCTGCAAGCTGAAATTTTTCAGTGAAAAACAAATCCAAAATTAATTGCAGTCTTCCAAGGCAGTGAAAAATCATTGTGTTTTCAGGTGGCATTGCTCAGTTTGAGCCGTTTTCAGAGAGAAAATCCTGCTCTGCATGAAAAAGGAGTTCCTAGTTCTTTGCCCTCATTAGAGCTAACTGATGGGAAGCTGAGGCCATGAGTTAACGTGGTACCAAGGCTGTTCATTCTTTAATACCTCTTTGCTTCTTGCAGCTCTCTGATTGCCCAGCAGGCTTGATTGAAACCCAAACCCAGGGGCTTTGAGGGAAGGACTGATTGTTGTGCACATTTTTGATAATGCAGCAATTTGTCTCCTTGGGTATAAAGCTCTAATCTCTCTTTATCAGTGGGGAATGGGGAGCTCTCCTCTTCCTCGGCCAGGGGTTTTTCATGGTGGCTGAGGCACTCCCTTGCACAGATCCCACAGTGAAGATGTGCTCCCCCAGCAGTACCTACACACCAGTTCCTCAGCCTGCATTTCATGGGGCTCTTTGGCAGCTGCCTTGCTGCTTGTTTGAGAAATGTAAATGCTTAAGTCAACAGCAGACAACAGAATTTTGTCTGTTCAGATTTCACATTTCTTTCTTGCACACAGAGAATCCTTGTCCTCCTTAATCTTGTGCTCAGATTCTCTTCTTATCTTCTGATTTGGCTGACCAGGAGGTGTTATTTTGATTTTCCACCAACACTGTGCTCCAGAATTTCAAGCAAACCTGGAATCATAGAATCATAGAATGGTTTGTGTTGGGTAGGTCCTTAAAGACCATCTAGGTCAGAATGAAAGTGGTCTGGTGTGTTTGTGTCGCTGACTCTGTGTATCCCAAATAAGATCCCACCTGCCCTGAGGAAAGCACAAGTCCTTGCCCAGCAGAACTGGAGGGTGAAGG
The DNA here is from genome assembly GCF_021018805.1 of Prinia subflava. Taxonomy (NCBI): domain Eukaryota; kingdom Metazoa; phylum Chordata; class Aves; order Passeriformes; family Cisticolidae; genus Prinia; species Prinia subflava. The sequence continues at coordinate 148,738,801 of NC_086247.1, read as the reverse complement.
GTGATGCAGATGTGGCATCTTTCCCTGTTCTGTGGTGGTTGATCACCAATCCTGGGCCACGCTCAGTGCCAAGTGTTGCTGTCACACAAGGTGTTTCTGTAGAGAGCCCACATGACCAGACAAATTGGAAAAGCATCCAATCTGAGCAGGATCTGTGCTCTGATAACTTGTGAACAGCATCACGTGCCCCTGTAACCACAAGCTCCTGGGCAGTAATTCCCTCTTGGCATGCAGCAGAGCAGGGCTTTTCTACCCTCACAGCTTACGGAGACAGCCACAGCACATCTGTTCAGTGGTTGAGCCATTGAGCATTCTCTGCATAGCCCGCCTGGATAAGCTGTCACTCTTGATTTTTAAAACATTTCACAACAGAGGGTTAGTCTGGAATGGAGAACCTCTTGTGAGCAGCATCTGCAGAGGCTTGCAAAGCCTTACCAGGCAAGGCTGCCATCATCATGTCTTGGTCAAGAGGGTCCTCTCTGCTGCAGCAGAGCACTCCAGATTATTTACCCTTCCTCAGTGAGCTGCACACCTCTGGTTTGGGTTTTTTGTGTTTCTGGAGCAATGCTTTTATCTGTTCTTCCCTGCCACCATCCAGGTTTTAGAGATGCTCCTTAGAACACCTTTTCTTCTTGCTCCCTCCAGAACATTGATTTTGCTTATCCTTTTGAGAAGGAATTGGCCTCCTGTTCTGTTACTCTGCATGTTATACCTGGTTGGCTGGGGAGAGAAGAAGTGTGTATACTCAGTCTCTCATTAACCTGGAGATGCTAATTTCCTTAAGCCTTATTGATAGTCAACCTGGGAATGATCCCCAGCACTTAAACTTAGCTTTCTCCTCTGAGGCTCCCTTGAGAAGTGTCTGTCTCTCTCCATGGCCATTACAGATGACTACAGGGATAAATATTTGTCTTTGTGAATACTTCCTTGTTTGTTTGATCTTTAACAGGGTGCATTTTTTGTTTCTTTTGCTTTATACTGTGTGTTTTCTATGCTGAGCAGAATCCACCAGACTGAGGGAGTGGGCTGCTTTGTTAATATTATTAATATTAGTCTGAGTTATAGATGGTTACATTTTTAACCTATGAGTCAGTAATCTCTGCCACAAACTTCAATTAATATGTGTCTCATCAGTGCAGAGACTAAAAGTTACAGGCTAGCATATGGTTTAGTTTCATTTACAGAATTTAGTAACAATGTTCTTGGTTTGAACAGAGGGACGTGGTTGGATAGAATTTCCTAAAAACATTGCCCATTGCCCATGTATTCCAAACTCGGAATACAAACAGCAAGTGCTTTGAACAGAGATTTGAAAAAATATATTTATTTTTCCAACTCACAGAAGTTTAAATTAGCAAAACAAAGCAAAAGCGAGCCATTCATCTCTCAGCTGCTGTCCCAATTGAATATGCTGGTTGCCGGATGATGTTTTTGAACGTTATCATTCCCAGAATGTGTTTATTAAAGAGCCATTTCTCTATTTATGTTGCAGTGAACTATTTCATAAAAAATGGTACAGAAGATGTGTTACTGTGTGGCAATAGCACTGATGCTGGGTAAGTACTTTAAAATATCTTCACTTCTGGTCTGGTTTTGTTGCTTTTATTGTTATTACTACTACATTTTCCTCTAGTTCTGTCCACTTTTCACCAGCATGAAGTAGATAATTCAACTTCCTTGTGTCTAGGCATAATAGTAGAGAGGATAATGACAATATTGTGCGTAGTAATACAATTTTCTTAACTGCAGGGAAGAGAAGTTTCAGTCACTTATTCAGGTTTAAAATCTTTAGGGGCCTTATTACAGTTCTTTTTCAATACATTTGAAGTTCTCAGTAAAAAACTAGTGAAAACTAAGTAAGATTTTGGCTGAGTGGAGAGTATTTTAATGGAAATGAAACAGGAATGGAAACAGAAAACCTGGAGGGATTTAAACTGATGGTGAATTCTTGGCTTTTGGCAAAGGAGGATAAACAAATCAATAAATGTCTCAAAAATAGCATGTTTTGGAAGTGAGAAGGTACTCAGATTTGAATTGTGATCTACATTTGCACTTGATTTGCTTGTAGACTACATGTATTTCATTTTCTCATTGTGTAGACAGTGAAGAGATCCAGGGGTGTGCTAACATCCTCTGCATGAAGGATTTTATTCACATCCCTGCCATCCATAGATGCCAATGGTTCCTCCTGCATCCCATCCCCAGGGTCCAAGTGCACTGTCAGAGCGTGTGATTTTATTTGACAGCTTCTCATGATATTGATGGAACTGGAAGAGTTCAGATAGGATGGAAAGAGATGGTATCTTCTGTGGGCAGAGGAAATTATAAGGAAATTATAATAATCATTATAATGCAAAGATTTCAGGCTGTTAGGAATTGTAGGAAAAGGTGGAAAATATCTTGGAGTGGTGGGACAGAGAAGGTTTTGAGCCAAATATGTGAGAGCATTTGAACCAGGGAGGTGGGTGCCTTAGGCCAAGAGAGGAGAGGAGGTGAGATGATCTGCTTCTGGAGGGAGATGTTCTGAGCTGGTAGAACCAAATGTGGAAGACTGCAAAAAACAAAAAAAAAAAGAGTTTAATTTAAGAGGAATTTAATGAGAAAAAAAGGCATATGTGCACAGGGAAGCAGCAGGGAGATGAAGGGAAGATAAAATCTGAACTTGCTTGTGGACAAAAAGGCAAGAAAAGCCCTCAGGTCCTGGGGAGAGATGTTTTCTGCTGCCACTGCCTGTATCTGTATTGACATAAGACAAAGGGAAAGCTCAGTGTCAGCCTTCCCTCTGCAGGCCTGGTGTGTCTGATCCATATTGCCAGCCTGAGTTCGACTCTAAGATGCTTGGGCAGAGGGCCATGCTTTCCCCTTTGTTTGTTCCTCAGGAGGTACAATGTCAGCATCCATTAATTAAGGCCTTTGTTGATTGTAATACATTGTGTTTATTCAGGCTCAGGCAGAACTCCAAGACTATTGGGATGTTTCCCGGGAATCCCAGGATTTGGCAATCTCCATTGTGCTGGGGAACCTCAGCCTTTGCAAACCAAAAGGAAATAATATTGGGAAAAACAAGTGCTCTGCACAGCAACAATTATTTTGTGTGTCATGGAATGTTCATTGTTCTCCCTGATGACCTGAGCCGTGGTGGTGGAAAGCTCATGGGTAATGCTGAAAGAGTTGATATCTACTGCTTTGGAATTGTTCAACTGGTGGGAAGTTAAATACCAATCCAATACCCATGGACTATTTATATATTAGCAGCCTGTGTGGATTTAAGGGTTAGCTTCTAGCAAGGCAAAGGAGCAAACTCACAGTCTTTACTTCCCATGAAAGTTAATAAATTGCAGCGTGTCCATGATTGGAGAAAACCTCTGGTGGAGGCACTGTGCCCATGAGAGAGCTACAGCCTGAAACAGCCAGGGGAGAACTTGCAGCTCTTGAGTATTGGAGGATAAAAATGACACCTTCAAACCGAGTGTTCTTGTACTTGTTTTGATAAATACATCAAAACTGTCAGTGTTTGTGACATCAAGGGAAACCAACTTTCCCTTTATGCCTCGGTTCTTTCTTCTTCAGCCTTCTGCTGTTTTAGTTAAGTATTTAATACCACTGGGTAAGGTTTGAGTTTAAATGCCTAAAAATGGGTAATAAATATTCCTACTAAACTGGAGGTTTTAGCTCAGCATTAGCAAGGGTTGTCTCATTTACTGTACATTGCACAGAGTTGCTGCCAGTCATCCACTGTCAGTGTTTAAAGACATGAAGATAATTAGAAAGATGATCCTGAGGCCCCAGGGGATGTGCAAAGTTGTGTGTTCCCACCTGTTGGGATGGGGAGAGCATCATTTACAGGCTGATGTATCTAATGGGTGGATTTGTTTTGTCCACCCATCAATGATTGGAGCCAAGAGCAATAGTGTTCAACAGTAAACCAAAATCTTGGGACCTCCTGGGGCAGGTTGCACCACAGGAGCAAGGGAGGGGACTGAAGAGGAAGTAGATGCATGAGGTTGTGGTTCTTCCCTCATTTATTAGTAATGAAATTCATGACAAGTGAGGGCTCTCGAACTGGGAACCCATCAAGGCATCAGGAAGGTGTGGCAAGGCAAGGCAGCTGGCAAGGCCATGTCTGAGTGTTCATGGCATTTGTGGAATGTGCTTTTGCTCACAAGTTTGGATTCATCAGCCTCTGGGATACACTGAGGACCCAAAGGAAATTCGGGGAAGGGCAGTGTCATGTGTTCTCTCCTGAAAGTATTTCTTGTTAGAGTGAGGGATATCTGTGTTGTGGTCAGGATATTAAATCTTGAGGTAATTGAAAAAGCCATTTCAGTGCATTTTTAAAAGCATGTTAATGACACTCTGAGGTTTGTCTGGTTGCTGTTATTATGGAATAGATAAAAAAAAATCCAAATAAATCTGCTATGGCAATTGTTAGGTGATGAGATTCAAGTGGTCTAATGTAAGAGCGTGTAGTGATGGAGCCTGCAACCTGAGCTGGAGTAGCAAGACAAAATCAGCAGGGAAATGATCATCAGTGGATTCTATATCACAGGCAATCTAATTATCTCCAAGGTGGGGGCTTTATTACATTACTAGGAAGGACTGTTTTCTGAACAAGCACCCAAGCTGCCAATAAAGCAGGAGGTAATGGATCTAGCTAATGTTGATTCCATTTCAGAAGGGATTTGAATAGATGTATGTCACTCAGATGCAGCAAACATGTCTCTAGTACTTGACCTGGCAGAGGTAAGAAAAAACCCATTTATTTGCATTTTTAGATATGCTCAAGCAACCCTAAGAATCTACTTTAAAAACCATGCTGCAGAGGCATGGTAGGAATGTCAAATTTCTTAGGTGCACAAGGACTTATCTGTCTGGCGTTTTCCAGGTGATACCTCAGAAACCTTCTTGATATGTGAAATTTGACTTTTCTTTACTTAATCAAACAGAACTTTCTTGTTGCTTTTCATTTTGTTTATCTGACTGCATTTTCCCCCTTGATGTACTGCAAGAAATTGCTGTGTGCTTACAGGAACAGACTACGATAGAAACAAGAAGTAACTTTTGGAGAAGAAAGAAAATGAAATGATTTTGATCAAAGACATTCTTTGGCTCAAAGTGACACGTGCTTGGTGTTTCACAACAAGCACATTCAGAAAACTGCACTGATAGAAAAGTGCTCTGCTCTGTGTGTCACAGATTGGTCACACTGGGAGCAGTGCTAAGAGTATCACTGTCTTAATGAAAAAGACAAAAAAAATTTGAGTATTTGCAGTTGTTGATGTTTTTAGATAGATTTGGAGGATAAATTTAGTAGTTCTTTTGGATGTGGCTGCACTGGGGTATACACAAATTGTTTCTCTTTGCAATTTTGGCGTTTTCTATTTGATTTGTTTAAAATAAATGAAGAAAGCTCAGATAGCCTGATTTTAAAAATGGTTTACAAATTCTGTAAATTTGCTTTTCAATTTAATCCCCTGTATATATATCTTATCCAATGCGGAACACCTTATTTCAGCCGCAAGGAAGGCACAGTAAAGATCCAATAAAATGAAGAAATATTTGGGAGATCTTAGGTGGGAGCAGACAGTGGAAAGTGCTCTTTCCTTAATGAAATCAAGTCCTGGCATCAAGTGGAGCATGATTTGTGAAGGCTGCAGAGCAGCAGGTGACAGCAGGCACCACCACACACTTCCTAGAAATATATATATATATATGTCCACACAAAGACACATCCTATATATCTGCCCTCCTGGTCCCACCTTCAGATCCAGCTGGATGCCAGCACCACCAGAGCAGATTCCCAGAATGGAAACCATCCCTGTCAGGCCACACCAACCCTCCCATGCAGTTCCAGCCTGTCCCTTCTTGGTGACATTTAACCATTCACTTTGGTGAGGTGACCAGCATTGCAGAGTTCCCCTGCTTCCCCACAGAGTGAAGACTTTTATGGGGGCTGCAGCAGCTTGGAATTATCTGTCTGTGAGAAAGGAAGATATATTTCAGCTCCAAAGCATTTCCACTTGCATCCTGCTGTGATTTCACAGGGATGTTTTTCTGCTGTGCTTAGGCTGCTGTTTTTATTTCCACTCCTGCCTGAAGGTTTGGTTGAGCAACAGAGACAGCAAGGAAATTTGTCCATTAGGAGGAAGAGACAAGATGCTGTCAATGTACAAAGTAAACAAACAGACACAAAAGAGAAACTTAAATTCTTTTTGTTCACTTTTTCATTTGCAATTACAAGGAGCTGGCTTTTCAGAACAGTGTACATGTTTTAAGTCAGTTGTGCCCCCTTTGGATCTCAAGGTCAGACTGCCTAATTTTTTTTTTTCCCTTACACATGATATGTCCTGTGTATTCAGCTCATGGGCAGGAATAGTCTACAAGATCATACTGACGAGGAAAGCACATTTGCATCATGTCTGTACTGATATTACCAAAAAAGAACCTAGTGAACAGGGAGGAAAAAGCAGCCAGTAAATCTACTTCAGGAACAACAAGAAAGCACCTTTGGCAACTGCATCCTAGTAACTGTTGCTATAGAAACTTTAGGTACCTTTACTCTCACTATGACCTTGATTTTTCTTAACAGGATACATTAAAATAATGTACACTGTGGGGCAAGATTCTCTTTGGTTTGGTAAATTCTGTCACTGAGCTCATTGCATGTAAGGGATGGAGGAATGACCATGTGTTGTAGCGCTCCGCAAAGTTTTTGTGTCGGTCCTAACTCTAAGGCATTATCAGGAAAAAAAACCCCACAACACTTCTGTTTTCTTCAGTGTTGTGGCATTTTACTAAGGTAATTAATACCCACATGTAAAATTGCATCAGTTGCCTGTTTCCATGTCTCTATGAGCACCAAAAGCAGTGTTTTTGTGGCAGTTTCTCCACATCACCCTCCTGTCAGCGCGCTCCTTACACGTACAGCAATGCAGCACTTTGATCTCTCTGAGCTGTAGTAACATTCCTTTGCCTTTATGCATCCTCCACGCAGTGATTTAAAGCCTCTTGTAAAGGCTTATCACACCCCTGAAGGGTGGAGAAGAAACATGCCCCGTGCTGAGCAGGAGAGCTGCTATCGGGTGCTCCCACCAGTGCTACTGCAGCTCTCACCCAGAACTTGACAGGGGAGAGCCTGGAAAAATGTTTGTCTGCCAGAACATGTCAAACAGCATCCAGCAACACTGCCCCAACTGCACCAGAAACTGGGGAGCTGCACCAGTGCTCACAGCTGACTCTGTTATTCTGCTGCTGGCCATTAGGACCATTGCAGCTCTGAGTTGCCTCGATTTGTATCTGTGTTGTCTATTAATATTATTATTATTGCTGCTGTTGTTGTTAATAATAGTTTTCTATAAGAAGGTCCTAGATTCAGTCCATATTGTGCTGGATGCTGGACAGAGATGGGGAGAAGAACTCTCTTGGCTTAGAGGTTTGTCATTCCAGAGGTGCAGTCCGTGGATGAGCAGGGTGGAGGTTTTGCACGTAGACACTCCTGGGGAGCAACAGCAATATCTGAAATTTGACTTCATTTAATCAAACAGAACTTTTCTGTTGCTTTTCATTTTATTTATCCGGCTGCATTTGCCCCCTTGATGTACTGCAAGGATTTGTTTTGTGCTTGCAAGGAACAGAGTATAATAGAAACAAGAAGTAACATTTGGAGAGAAGGAGAAATCTTCATTTCAGGAGAAAGCCCTGGTTGCAAGTCATGTCAGGACTACCCAGCTTTGTCAGGCAGGTCATGGTGTGCCAGTGTTTAACTTGGTGCAGGAATGGGTCCATTCCAGGAAATGGGATACTGGGAGCTTTGGCACGTGCCTAATGGGATTTGTGCATTACCCTCACCAAATGCAGCCTGATGTGATATAGCTGGGCTGACAGGTGGGAGAGGCTGTAAAGGTTGCTTGAGTGAAGAAGGGAACAGACTTTCCAAATGTGTCCTCTTCAAATGTCACCAAAGCAAGGGCATCTTGGAAAGAGCTGTGTTGTTTAAACTACTAGAGCTAAAAACGTAATTACATCCCAGATTATCAAGCAATACTGGTGAATTTGCTTCAAACCTTCAGGCTATGCAGCACACCTTAAATGAATTTACCTAGATTGTGATGTAAATCACATAAGCATTTCCGTTTTCTCTGAGCTGGCTACAGTGACAGAAGGTTGAGGATGGTCTGCTCATGATGAGAAAGCCTCTTGCTTGAGTGTGTTAAACAAACAGAAAGCAAGTGTGACACCTCAGAGGTGCTACAGGGACCATGGGCATGACTTGAGGAATTATACAGGTTTAGGAACAATAATAACAGTCCCCATTTCTAGGGATCAGTGGTGTATTTGGAAGATCATGTCTCTGGTCAAACAGCAGCAGTAGGGATTAAATCCAAATCCACTCAATTCTTAAGGAGGGGTAATATTACCTCTTAGTCAAAGCTGTAATAAGCTCATCAGCCACATGAGAGAAGCAGACTTACTAGAGGCTACAGCCTTCATTAGGCAGTAATCTACTATTGCATTTATGATGACAAATTATTGCCCTACATTTTGTTTGGTGGGTTAGACAGGAGCTCTGGCCACTGGATTGAGTCAGGAGAAATAAAAGCTCTCTTGCCTGGCTGCAGTGTGGAGCCTGAGCAGGGCACACTGCAGGAGAGGGGCTGCTCCATTCTCTGCCCCGTGTGTGAGGGCTGAACCCAAGGCTTTTCCATCTGCCCCAGAGGCTGAAACTTTTCCTGGATACAGGTCAGTGAGTGCTCTGAGCCTGTGAGCAAGCCTGCTCATGGGCACCTCCTTCTCTTTTCTCCTCCAGTTTCAACTCTTGGTCGACGTTGCTCTTCATTCTGGGCATTTCTTCTCTTCTTTGTCATCATCGTTTTTGGTTTTTTTGCCTTTTCCCTGCAGCATATGGTTCAATTTGCTTGCACTTCTGTCATTTCAGACAGCTGGCACCCCTTCCCTTGCTTTTAAAAATGTCTTTCAAATTCTCTCTGTCCATTTGGAGCTGCTGGGGGCTCCTAGTCAGACCTGTCCAAGGCAAAGCATGCCACTGCACGTCAGATTTTGGCTCTTAGATGGTAATTAGTGGTGAATTGTAAGTCAGACACTCTAACTGTGATTAGTCTTTAATATTACATAACAAGAAAGAGCAGGGGAAGGAAAAAAACCTGTGACTTTCAGGCACATCAAGCACCCACTGACATCAGTGGCTTTGGCTGAAGTGCTGCTGGCTTTTGGCCTTTTCTCCTACATGTCCAGTTACCCTTACAGCATTCATTTATTAAAATATTTTCCTGTTTTAGAATGGGTATTTCCTTTTTTCAGGTAAGAGCAAATGTTAGTTGAAGGATCTTTGTTCCCCACTGTATGATCTTCTATTTTGACTGCTGTCTCCTCCCTCAGAGTCAAGGGAAAGGAGAAAATACGGCAAATGCAGGGAAAAATACTCACTTCTGTGGTCTAAAGGAAATCTAAGCCTCTCTTATGATCTGTGAACTTTAGCAGGATGAGGCAGATTGAGGAAGACTCTCCTGTGCACATCAACCAGCCATGGAGGCCGTGGGCATTGTCTGTCCTTCAAAGGCTGCCAGAATTCCAACCCCACCTTGGGGTTCCATTTTCCATCCATTTTCCACCACCAGGGTGATTCCCATTCCCCAGGAATCAGACATGTGTCAAAGACATCAGCTGTAAACTTTTCACCTTGATTTCTGCATTCTTAGGCTTAAGGTGTGACCTAAGCAGGAACACCTATTTCTTACCAAAATAGGGGTTTGTTTTTTTAATTTTTGCTGTGTCTGTGGTGTGTGCCTCATTGCCTCTGTAGTGAGCAACCCTTTGTAACCCAAACCCAAGGAAAGTGCAGCCTTCACCTCACAGATGTCATTGATGTTGATTCCTGGTAGCACATGGACAACCCTCCCTGTATTTTCAGGATGTTACAATCCAGTGCATGGATGTTTTACAAATCTTCTTTTATTTCCCAACCCTATTGGCCACTGTAGCCTGGATCAGCAGGTTGCTTGGCTTGCCTAGATTAAACTCTTGAGACAGAGCATTTTGTAATTATGCCCCTCAGCTACAGCTCTCTGGCATTCCCAGCCTGTGTTATTTAAACCAAAGCTGTTTCTTATGTCCTTTAATTTCCTGTACCAATGCCAGCTTGCAGTGGTGATTACAGCCTGATGGATAGGTAGGTAGGCTTCTGCTTTTAACTTCTCTGAATCAATGACACTAATTTTATTGTGATCAATTGAACAGCATCCTGTGACACTCCTGTGGAGGATGGTATATTTATATAGCTTGTTGTTGTTGCCCATCCCTGTGCATCAGGGGAGAGTACAATCCTCTCAAATGCTTCCCTGAGGTAAAAGAAGCTGAAGAGTTTGCTAAAAAATCCAGAGGGGGTAGACAATGTCATATATGGGGGAAGGTTTGGTAAAATCTTGAGGATCCTTAAAAAATCCTCAGAGGAAATGGTGTCAGTTGTAGAATAATATTCTCATGTGAGAATATTACACCTAAATTCCTGTAGTGTTTTTCTGGGAAGCAGCGTTTTGTTTTCCTCTCAGTGTTTTTAACACGTTCCCATACCCTGTGGGTTATCTCTCTGTTGGCCACAAAGAGGGTGAGCAGGAATAAGGAGTTGACAAGTAGGAAATTCTGTCTCAAGGGTCTGGTTGCTGAAAGAAGGGTGTAAGCTAACATTAACAGCATTTTTTGGGCAGGGGTTCATGTTTTTCATGCTGCAGCACCTTGTCTGAATGCTCTTAAAAGCTGAAAAAAATATTAGGGAAATATGTTTTCCATGTTTCAGCTGGGATGGAGTTAATTTTCCTCCTCATGGCTGCTACAGTGCTGTGTTTTGGATTTAGGATCAGAATGATGTTGGTAACACACTGATGTTTTCAGTTGTTGCTAAGAAGTGCTTCTGCTAAGTGAAAGACTTCTCAGCTTCTCATGCTCTGCCAGTGAGGAGGCTGGGGAGGCACAGGAAGCTGGAGGGGACACAGCCAGGACAGCTGTCCCCAACTGGGCAGAGATATTCCAGACCATGTACTGAGTATATAAACTGTGGGGGAAGGCTGGCTGGGGGACACTGCTTGGGAACTGGCTGGGCAGTGGTCAGCAAGGGGTCAGCAACTGCACTGAGTATCACTTGTGTAGTTTAATTCTATTATTATTGTAATTATTCATATTATTATTGTTATTTTCTTCCTTTTCTGCCCTTTTAAACTATCTTTATCTCAGCACACGAGGTTTCTCACTGTTACTCATCAGTTCTGTCCCCCATCCCACTGGGGCTGGGCAGCTCTGTGGGTTTGGCTGCCAGCTGGGGTTAAAACATTCATTCACTGTGGAGTCAGGCAGTGGAAAATGACCCATAAGGACAGAATGAAACATGAATAAATTGTATTATATGCAGATAATACTAATTGTATCATAAAAAGATAATATTTCTCTAAGGTACCACTGCTCACTTTTGCAGTCAGAGGGGTTGCATCTCCATGTCCTACAGATTTCAAAGCAAAGTGCTTTGAGCACTTCCTCAAAAACTCTTTTTCTTTAAAAGTTTTCCTAGAAAGCAACATTGGCAGTGAACCTGAGTGACTTTGTATCCTCTAATATGTGCCCAGAAATTCCCATGAAAATTCAACCCAACACTCCTAATATCCCCTTTCTCCCAGGCTCTTGTTCAAAAGGGTGAAGAGATTAAGAGGAAGTTCTCTCTCTATTAACTGAGATTCAGAGGAAAATCTCACCCTTCTCAATAATTGATATTAATGCCAAAATTTCCATTTTGCCTAAGATTTTGGGCAAAAATCTTCTTTGTGGAAGAAGCCTGATTTCCCAATGACTGCCCTGCCTAGGCTGAAGTGCACCATTAAAGTCACCACCAGCAAAATTTCTCTCAGCTGCACTGGGTTGTTTTAGCCATTAGTAATAATGTTAAAATCAGAACAATGAGACCAGATCAATGGAGCCAACTTAGGATTTCTCTTTAGTGAGAGATGAAGGAAAGGACTCTGCACCTTTGGACAGGGTCATGAAGTTTCCAGCCAAGCCCAGTGTGTGAGTGCAGTCATTTTCTCATGGATAATCAGCCTTACAGAAATGTTCCTGTCCTGTGTAGACACGATGTCTTAGAGGCAGCAAAGGGAATTTCCTTCCCAGGAGCCTGGAGAATCAGTTTCTCAGAGCTCCTGAGCAGCTGAGTGGCACATCACGGGCAGTGAAGGCTCTTTGCAGCAGCCCATCAGAGGCAGAAATCTCACTCCTCCACAGCAGAGTGACAGCAGATGCTGCCTTTGGGAGAGAGGGGGTTTTAGTGAAAAGTCTGCTCAGAAAAAGGACACAGGTATACAAGAGACATCCAATGTGCATCTGCGTACTTTAGGGGAAAAAATTATGAGATTTCTGCATTTTATTATCTTTTAACTCAGTAATGCTACTGTATTTTTATTTAAATGTGGCTCTTATTAGGAAAAAAAAGAGGTAATCGAAGTAGGAAAGATCTAGAAGGAGGCGTTTCTAGACTGGCAGGGAAAAAATTAGGAGTGACTCCTTTCTTTGTCAGATATAATTGTTATTGTCTGAATTCTCAACTGGTATAAGCTAACTTGGCTTTACCTAAGGTGACAGAATCACTTATTATACCCCCACTAGTATGTAACATTTAATTCACTAAACATCAGCTGTTCATTTTTTATTGCTTTTTCTGAAGACTACTGTAAACAAGGATCTGCACACATTTTGCAATGCTTCAGCACTCCTTTTATCAGTATTCAAAGCAGACTTACTTTAAAATCTGTGATTCACTACAGATATTAAATTAAGATTCTGAAAGTGCTGTTGAATGTCTAATGGTGATGGCAGACACCACAGATTTGTATAAAAACTTATTCTCATTTTGACATGCAATACAGGTTGCTATCCTGTGCTGTAAAATTTATTTTACATCTGTGTAAAAATTACAGTTTTTAAAGAAAAAAACACCGGTTTTTCACCAAGACACACTCTGCTTTCTCAGGGGTCAATTTATTTTTGTCTGGCACTTTAAAAATTGGTTTGCTTTATTTGTATTTCTGCTTGGCATTTCAATTTCTGGCAATATTCTGCTTTGGTGAAAAAATAGCAGTGATTGAGAAATTCTAGGATTTTTTTTCTGGGAGAAAATGAAGCTTAAAGCTATGTCATCTACGTGACTAGTGACATGTCCAAAATCCCACATGTTCCAACCATCCCTAGTTGTGGCAGCTGGAATTTGCAGGGAATTGTACCAGGTTCATGTCTATCTGAAGGATCAGTAGAACAGGGAGAGCTGGTGTAACTGCACATTCTGCTGAGATCTGCTTCTCCAGATATTAGCTGGTTCTCACCTAAAGAATTCCCAAATGCCATAAGGCTCCAGGGCACTTGATCTAGTTCTCTTTCTAGGATACATGCAGAGGAAAGCCTTTGCATATTTCTATGTCTTTGGTTTCTAATGGGTCATATCTTATTTTTGGAGAGTGGCTTCTGATGTGCAAGAGCCGTAGGGGTTTTGGCTAATCTGTTCTGAGAGAGAGGATGGCACCTCGACCCAGGATCTCTCCTGTCCTGTCTTTCACTTGATGATGCAGTTCAGTGCTTACACAGTGCCACTGAGAGCATTTTTTATCTCTTCTGGCATATGGGGCTAGAAAATTACTTGTAAAGAGCCTCAAAGGTTAATGAGAGCCAGTGAAATTCCTGCTATCTGCATGCCATTCAATAGAGTAATCTACAAGACACACAAGGAAAGCTTTTTCCTGGCAGAAATAGAAAAAATGTCATGACCCCAGACTGTGGCGGTGAGTGGAACAAAGGGCTGGGTTTCTTAGATTAAAGATTTAATCCTTGTGGGGGAGGAGTGAGGTCAGGCAGAGGAAGCAATCAGGAAGGTGCTCTGATAGCACAGGCTGGTGGTGTCCAGACTGTGTAACCAAAAGAGCAGGTTCTCCATCACAGGGTTACCTACAACCTAACAGGAGACACCAGGTTTTTGATTCTTAATTAGGAACAAGTCCCAAGAGAAATCATATTTTTAGCACTAATTCCAGTCTACTCAATATATGTGAGATGCTAGGTGATCATTTGCCATTGCAGCTCATGCTATGGTTATAATTTCCCTGTTTATCCTTTTGAAGAAAAAATAAGATTATAAAGACCTTTGATGCTGTGAAGTAGCATCACCTTTTCCCTGTGCTTTTACACAGTGAAGGAATTTACCATGGATGACCTGTGCTCTTAACCAAGAGCATTGGATGTGTTTCCCTGGAAATCAATTTCTCCATGTAGGAGCCACTTAAGATGCATCTCACAGATTGTGTTTGATGTTTTGCAGCACGTGCCCTGAGGGATATATATGTCTGAAGGCTGGGGAAAATCCTGACCATGGTTACACAAGCTTTGATACTTTTGGCTGGGCCTTTCTCTCCTTGTTCCGTCTTATGACTCAAGATTACTGGGAGCGTCTTTACCAACAGGTATAAGGTTATTTTATTACTATAAATAAAGAATATAAATAAAGACATCATTTTGTTACAGTGACATATACAACAGTTAAAGAATTGCTGGTTATTAGGTAAACTGTGCTTTGTGTGTGTTCTAGAGAAGGATAATCAGATGTTCCAGAGAAGGACAATCAGTTCTGATAATTTATTCATTTTCTTAAGAGTGATTGTGTCTGAAGACATTAGGCTGGGTATTTAGGGAAATTGAGAAAAAATGGTACTGAGAGAAAGACACTAATTCACTGAGTCTAAATGAAGTTCAACACTCAAGGAAGATCACCACATCTCCCCTCAGTGATTTTTTGGTGGATGGTGTAACATGAGTTTATCTTTTGAGTCCCACTCAAGAAGAGGCCAGAGAAGCACCTGTGTTCTTGGCATATCTGGTTTTGCAAGGCCTGGTGATGAACAGAAATTCTGAAAATGGCAAGTCTACGTGATACATTTCAGTTCTCCTTGCTGCAAGCTCTTCATCATAGACACCTGACAGACAGAGGCACGAATAGATCCAGACTCAACTCACAGTCCCATGCAAGGTGGTTCTGAGTAAATGCTCATTTCAGCAGGCATTTCCTGAAATGTGTGCAAACCCCAAAGAACTACATCTGCCGGTTTGGTACTGAATTACATTCTCTGACCATGAAGCCACTGATGATTTGCTGCTTGATCTCAAACCTGCCAAAACTGGAACGTGATCATATGGAAACCAGGGGATAACGTTGACAGAACTGCTCTGAAGGTACTGAGGTAAACATCACTGAAGATTTGGGGGATTTCAGCTTCACATACAGCCAGTTATGCAATTTCACTTCAGGAAAATGTAAAACAACGAAACTGAAGATTCTTTAAACAGCTGTATTCACTTACTTGACACAGAGCTACGTGTACAACTCTGGAAGACAGAAACTGTCACGGCAGATAAGAATGAACATCACTCCATTTTATTATTTGACCTTATACTATCACACAGTATTTTCTGTCAGTAGTATCAACTCACTGAGCATGGGACATATCTGTTACACATGAGATGTCCCCCTGAATTCCAGTTATGCCAATAAATCTGGTGAAGAACCAGGGGATATGTTCAACAGAGCCCAAGGTTTGGTTCTTCTCATCCTGACTGAACAGAGCCCAAGGTTTGGTTCTTCTCATCCTGACTGAACAGAGCCCAAGGTTTGGTTCTTCTCATCCTGACACAGATGTCTCAATGATATTTGGTTGAGTTGCACCTTAAACGTGTATTTTTCTCCCTGAAAATCGATCTGGATTGTAGACATCTGAAGGGATCCAACATAAATCCCACTTGGATGGTTTCTATGCAGTAGACAAAACCAGACTGAACCATGGGGGAATTTTTCACTGCAACTGACTCTAATATCTATTCTAAAAGAAAATCAGCAGAGATATTTGGTAAAGGAGGAAAGCATTGAAAGCATTATTCTTTTAGAAATTAATTCACTGCAAGGCACACAATTTTTGATTAAGGTATAAAAATTTATTGGTGTGGAGATTATTTCCTTGTATGTGGTTGTCATTTCTCATCAAAGGCTTTCTGTTTGAACTATTAACAAAGGCTGGATTCAATTATATTATAAATCTAATTTTAAAAGAAACCCCTTCTTTTCCTTTATTTCTTTTTTCCTTTTTAAAAACATTGTAAAGCAATGTTAATTTTACTTTTGCACTTACAGACTCTCAGATCTGCTGGGAAGATCTACATGCTTTTTTTCATGCTGGTCATCTTTCTGGGCTCGTTTTACCTGATCAACCTGATCCTGGCTGTTGTGGCCATGGCCTATGAGGAGCAGAACCAAGCCACTATTGCTGAAACAGAGGAGAAGGAAAGGAAGTTTCGGGAAGCCATGGAGATGTTGAAGAAAGAGCAGGAGGTCAGTGTGACATGATTAGCCTTGGGTGACTTGAACCAATGTTACCTTGAGATTCACATCGTCTTTATTTTACATTGGTGTGATAACCAAAGTACAAGAGTTTAATGTTTATTTTACTGGACAAAGTTACTGTTGTTTTGTTTTTGTTTTTGTTTTTTTTTTTAGTGAAAGAAAAATTATAGTTCTCCCTGTTAGGAGTGGGGCCATTTTGGGTTTACATATCCAGAACTGTACTGGTTTTACCATGCCACATATGCCAGCAGAGAAAGTTAATATAGTTTGGCATGTGAGATGTTTTAATGATGGTAAAACTACATCTGCATTTGAGCACAACCCAGCTGTTTTGGTGGCTCAGCCAGAGCCCCAGCTGAACCTCCTTCTTCCACCCCTTTAGCACAAATTTGTTTCCTCACTGTTTTGCTCAACCTGCAGTAAATATCCAGTTGTTTAATAATGAAGGTAAAGGTGTAGATGAACCTCTTTGAAGCATATACAGCTTCATTCCTGGAAAAGTAAACAGGCAGATCCTGAGGTTATGACCTGAAAATTATGCAAAGGGTATGGATTTAATGTTATGTCATAAATTTAAAAAAAACCTAGGGAGGTCAAATGGTGGATGTAGCCTTATAGCCTTAATAACAGTATTTAATTTGCATGGGGTTTGTGTGGGGTTGAAAGCTTTTATTAAACAGCAGAAGGGAACATTTTAGGTGCTGTGAACAAGAAGACAATAAGAAAATTAGTCTGAAATAACACGTAGCACTGTAGTTCAGAGAAATAAATCCTTGAAACACAATATAAACTAATATACATAATTTTCTTTTGGGTACATATGGCTTCAGGGCCTAATCCAAAGCCCATTTAAATCCTTGGAAAGAAAATAGAAAATGCAATTCACTCTTGACAAAGTGCTAGTAGTGGCTTATGAATCATTTAAGTCCTTTTAAAGATCCTCTTTGATAGTTTAAGTAATAGGTAAATGCAATTTAGTCCATATACAGCCACTTTGAACAGAGTAACTCTGCCATAACCTAAGGGAACAAACTGAGTTCCAACTCATACCTATTGTATACAAATTTTCATCTGTATTGACTCCAGCTGAGCTCTTCCTAATAATAGTCAACTTTAGCCCCAGCTATAATTAAAGATATTTAAGAATTTCATTTGGAAGGCTTTGATTTCAATTAAGCCTGTGTGTACACAAAAAAGGAACATGAAGCCCGGAAAGCATAATGTGTCAAAAAAGAAAGTTGCCCCTAAAAAATCTGACTTTTTCCCATTTGTCTATGTGTTTTACAATAGAGTCTTTTCTTCAGCCAACCATTTCTCATCTTCCCTGTGCCCTGTTGAGTGCAGAGGGTGGACAGGACATAACTGGAGAGCAGCTCTTTGCTTTCTCATCATTCCTTCTGCTGCCTTAGGCCAGCTCGAGCAGACTTCCCGGCTCAGGCAGTCAAAGCCTGCTTGGCAGAGGAAGTGACTAATATCCTCCAAGGTTTTCAGTGCCTCTTGCCACTGCTCAGACTCTGTGTGCTTCAAAAATGCTCCTTTGTATTTCCAATACTCCTGGAGTATTATCCTAGTTTTATGGGAAGAAGATTCAGGAATGGAGTGATTTGGGTCTGTGATACTCAGTAATGAACTTCAGTTACTAATGAAGTTCTGTAATTCTGCAAATCAACTCCTGGCATTTCAAAGAAGACATTTGGAAGAAGAGGCTCAGGAAAGCAAATTGGGTGGCTGCACCATGGAGCTTTCAGATGTCCTGCTGAGATATCTCACCCTAGTCAGAGCTCCTCAGTTTTAATGTGGTTCTGCAAACCTTGATCAAGATGTTGGGTTTGAGTTTCTCACTGTACCACTAAGTTCTTGCCTCAAGAGCTCTCTTTTGCATAATCCTCATATCAGGGCTCATGTGAGCTAAGCTTTCCTCCCATCCTTCAGCCACCACATGTCCTTGCCAGGTATGCCTGGTGTCCCACACACCTTTCCTGTCCCCGGAGTTTTTTCAGTGGGTTATGGCCTGCAGTGCCTGAGGAACAGGACATGGTCCAGCCACAGGAACCCAATCAGAAAGGGTGGATAGGCAGGACTTGGGGACAGCCTTGAGCCCAGGCTGGATGGAGCACTCAGTTAGCTGATAAGGTGTCCCTGCCCATGGCAGCAGGGTTGGATGAACTCTAACCCCCCTTCCAACACAAGCTGTACTGTGATCCTGTGATTCCCCATGCCTTGAGGAACAAATCAGTCCAAATCCTTTTTTAATGTCTGAGAGAAGTATTGAGCGCAGAAACAATTCAAGCAATAGGTAAGAAAATGCTAAGAAACTAAAAATTAGTTTATTTTGCATTATGATTACAGCATGCTTAGTAGCACAACCCGCAATATTTTATAGATCAACAAAATATGACAGCAATCAAAAAGGAAAACCAAAACTGTTCAGGCCAGCATTTATAATGTGCAGTGTAAAGGGAGCAGAAATTTAATTGATAGACCTGCCTGGGGACTATCAGTCAATTTATACAATTGGTCTAACACATTCCTAAATCTGAGCTTAACACCAAAAGACTTGGCGAATCTTTATGAAGAAAAAGCACTACAGCATAGCAATTAAATCAATTGACTCAAAAAAACCAAACCAACCAAAACAGCCCAGACCAGTGTCTGAGCCCTCCTCCTCTCTGCTCTGAGCAGCTTGCTTATGAAAGATACTTCCCACAGGAATTAAGTTTTGTTGTGCTCTCAGCGTAATAGAGCGACCGCTACTCCTTGAAATACATGATTGATTCTTTACACGGCTGTTAAGTGCCTTCACTTTCCTTGGACTGATGCCTGTGGGAGGAAGGGAGTATTTTGCAGTGGGGAGATGATTGCCTGCTTGATTCTAGTGGCTTACAGACAATAGCACTGAGAATTCATCTGCTTCTCCTGTTCTGGGGAACCAGGAGAGGCTTTTTTTAACAGTTCACTCTCTTGAGGTGTTTCAGCTGGGGGCTCTGCACTGGGCTGGTCTCTGGGCAGCTGATGTGGCCACCACTGGTTCTCCAGCACCTCCAAACCTGACCCTTGTGCCCAGAGTCCCCTCACTCCTCCTGCTTGTGCTGGGGACAGGGCCAGCTCTCCCAGCTCCTATCCATCCATCCTTCCTCCTGGCTGCTCATTTGCTCCCAGGGCTGTGGCTTTGAAACTGGGTTTCTGCAGGGCTCCCAGCAGCTGCTGTGCTATCAGCCTGCTCCTGCAGTGATCCCAGCAGACAGCCAGCACAGCATGGGAGCACACAGCACAGCAAAGGCCACCTTGTCTCCAGTTAAGCCCGTGGTTCTTCCTTTGCATCTCTGATGGCAGCTGCCTGCGCTGCTGCTCGGGATAAGTGTTTACACAAACGCGCCAGCTGAGCTGCCTGCTGTTCCTAGCATCCCTCTGTGGCAGGGGAGGGAAAATCCCAGCAGCCAGCTGGGCTGCCCTCCTGTCCAGCCCTTCAAGGGGCTGAAGTCCAGGGGGACTTAAATCTGAGGTTCCCCAGCTTGAGATTTTTTCTTTGCCTGGCACCAGAAGTGTTAGTCCAGAGAT
The DNA here is from genome assembly GCF_021018805.1 of Prinia subflava. NCBI lineage: Eukaryota > Metazoa > Chordata > Aves > Passeriformes > Cisticolidae > Prinia > Prinia subflava. The sequence continues at coordinate 148,718,814 of NC_086247.1, read as the reverse complement.
GCGTGCACGGCGTGTGCACACAGGCTGTTCCTTCGTGATATGTCAAAGGGTCTTGTGTGGGAACTCCACATAAAAACCATCCTTTTATGCAGCCATTCCTAAGTTTTGTGATTACTTATCTCCTGAAATTTTTAACATCTCTCTATATGACCTTAGCATTTAAAATGAAAAGTAATTTCTGAGCAGTAGTAGTTTTCACTGAAATCCTGAAATAACAATGTTTATACCTTCTACAATCTTCTGATTTAGGCACTAGCCACTAAAGGAATTGATTCAATGTCACTCAGCTCATTGGAAATGTCACCTAAAAGTGCAAAAGAAAGAAGAAATAAGAGAAAGAAAAAGAAATCTTTGGGGGCAGATGAGTATGGGGAAGACCAAAGGAATCCCAAGTGTGACTATGATGATGGTCAAAGGAGGATGGTAAGTCATGGTCTGAAACATCACTTGTTCCACACTGCACTTTCCTGGACAGGCCAGGCTCTGAACAAGGCAATTAAAACTGAAACTTTCAGAAGAAACAGTTATTTAATATCATAACTGATATTAACACAGCAGATACAGCATGCAGTCTGTGCTAGAACAGTGGAAGGAAACATATTACCACTTTATTTTTAAAATTAATTTAAAATGCCCATTAAACATTTTTACAAACATGTTTTTTCAAAGTTTTTTCCTTTTTTTTTTTGTTCAAGATTACCCTCAGTCTGGTTTATTTTCTTGCATTCATCTGATTATATCTATCCTATCCGTACTAGAGATTAAAAAAAAAATCTTAGTGGAAACCTACAAAGCTTAAAAATAAAAGAGAGGAGGAGAAAAGGAGGAAACTTGTCTCTGAGGGCTTTTTAAATATTATACAAAGACATTATTAACATTTTTATATTCTTTTGCTAGTTGCCTCCAAGTCAAAACTTTGTGGCACTTGTTCCTACTTTCTATTGCAGGGAAGAAAAACAGAGTGACAGTGTTATTAAATAAGGTTTTATGTAAATGTTCTTGACATGCATAAATATGAATCTGCCCATGCTGTATGTATCAAGGGATCATAAATAGCTCCAGATATTTTGTCTTTGTTTAACTGAGGGCAAAGTTTAAATCAATTTGTTTTGTTGTTTTGAATAGCTATGTAATGGGCTAAGTCCTTTTCTATTTTGTTGTCAGGGAATTTAGGGATACTTGGCAGCCATAAAAAGCTCATAGAAAACATGTAAGTGGTGTAAGTAAATGTGACCAATTAATGACTCCCCAGCTCATACAATTTACCCAGAGCTGGATTTCTGTAGATGACATGCATTTTTTAATCCAGTAGTTTCTGTTGTTGTCTCATTGGTCGAGAGGGTCGCGTAACAAATTGCAATTTTTCTAAACCCAGAATTGCTCTTTAGCTTCATTCTGGAGGGGTTTCAGGACACCACGTGCCAGAAGCACCGTGGATTGGAGCTGTGCATTTCCAGTTTATTTCTCAGATTAATATTCCTTGTTTTCACTTTTTGCCCCTGGATGTCATATGCATGAGAAGCATGAGAGACACATTTCAAAGCTTATAGTAAATCTTCTCTGCAAGGCTGTGTCTGGCATGGTTGGAGGGAATAAGGCTGAGTCATCATTCAGATGCTATCTGAGCAGCTGGGACTGTGTTGCCATCAGAAATCAGTCTCAATGACTGTGCCATGGAAAGCCAGGCATGGATTTTTGACCAGCTGAAATTTGGTAGCAATCCAAATGGGTTGTTTTTAGTTAGAAAGAGCCTGGGTTTTGTACTCCTCCATGTACCAGTGTCACTAAATAGCATCATTACATAACTCAGTGGTGTAAGCTACAGCACAGAATGAAATCAGGCTTCATTTGATTTGTCTGTTTTGTGGGTGCTGTGGCAATCTGACCTCTCTTCATAGATACTTGGCTCACTTTTCTCTGAAGAAGCTGGAAATTCTGTGCAGGCATAAATTCAAAAATACGTTCTGCCTAAATGCTCTTACTCCAGTAATTTCCTCTTTAGAGAGAAAAGAAAGGGATAGACTTGAATTCCTTACGGTTTTCTGAAGATCCTTTTTACTCTGCCGGATTTTAGGTGTGTTTAGTCCTTGGCTACATCTTGCTGATGCTCTGGCAGAATTGCAGTCTCACTAACTGACGTCAGAGTGCATCGTCAAGGCTGATATTTGAGTGAGGGAGACTGCTGTGTACAGAGGTTACCTAGCCCTTAAGCAGCCATGTGCACTGAGATAATCATTTTACAAACTAATAAACCATATCCCTCTTCTTGCTCTTGGTTTGTTGTTTTTTCTTTTTTTTTTTTTCTTTTATCACCTTCTTCCGTCGTATTCTGCTTCTTCTTCTTCCCTCTTCTTCTCATTTTCCCCGCAGTTCATTTCCTGCCCTATTTCTTTATCTATTCTTCTCCCACTGCACTGTTCCTCCCCTAGCTGTTATGAAGATGTGTGATGATGCAGTAGATTGGAGCTGGATCCCCTTCCCTGCTCCCGTCTTCCACTCCTTGTGCTGCCTTCCTAGGTCCTCTGGCACTTGTCCCATGGGGGGGAGTAGAAGCAAAGGAAATATCACACCGAATGCCACCCTGACCCTTCCTATTTCAGTACATCTTTAATTAAGTGTTAGACAAATACCTAAAGGCTAGGAATGGCTGTCCAGCCTCTTAACTTTGCGGAGTCTGAATACCTGTAATTAAGTCTCTCTTTCTCTGAAGCGCTTGGTTTAAAATGGAACCTACTGCTCTCCCCCCAGAACCTTCCTCGCTCCTGAAAACGTGTTGCAAAATGTTGTTTCTCTTTCCCCTTTTTCCTCTCTGGGGGTTTCCAGACTCTCCTTGGCATTAGTTATGGTCCCAGTGCAAACTTGGTGAAGCGCAGAACCAGCCACGGGAGCGTTTTCAGTTTCCGACTCCGTGGCAGAGACACTTGCTCCGAGACAGATTTTGCCGATGATGAGATCAGCATCGCTGGGGAAAATGAAAGCCACCGGGGCTCTCTCTTAATTCCAAGATCTGGGAGGCGTCCAAGCGTGCAGAGTCAAGTGAGCCATAGTTCTCACCCTACCACTCCCAACTACACCCAGACGGGCAAAAGGAACAGCTCAGTGGATTGCAATGGTGTGGTTTCCCTGATAGGAGGAGGCACCGGGGCACTCAACCCAGACCCTACTTCTCCTGCAGGGTTACTGCTGCCCCCAGTTATTATGGAAAAGCCTGGGACAGGCGACCTGGTGAGTACTTTATAACTTTTGTATGTGATTCGCACTCTGGTTTCCTTCTAAATGTTGTTGGAGATTGCTGTAATTTATTTACACCGTATGGAATCTGCAGTGAGAAACCAAACCCACCATTCTGGGCAGGGTGGGAAGACAATGAGTTAATTCAAAGAGAAATGTGTGCCTAGTGCCTCATCAGGGAGGTTCATGCCTTCTGGTGAGACTTTCTCTTCGGAGCTGTCAGGAGACAAATACCCAAATCTTGAGTTTGACACGGATTTCTTTTCTTGAAGGGACATTTTTAAACTTGATTTCATTTGACTTTTGAATACCTGACATTGTCTGGTGGATAGAAAATGATGTTATTTAAATGATTCAGTGAGCCTTGCCATCTTGAGACTGTGTTTTCTCTCGCTGTTTGGTCTTTGTTTGCATCTGGCCTCTGGTCTTCTCTTGGGCTACTTGAGGAGAGCCGTGCCTCCAGTCCCAAGGTAGTTCCCAGAAGGGTTTAGCACCCAGTTCAAGTAACACCCAGGAAATATGAGCAGATGATCAACAGATTTCCACCCTTTTTCAGATTGCCAGCATCTTTGTTGCAGAGCACCACCATGAGATGGTGTTTTCGGAAATAGCTGCTACACAGGCAGAGCAATCTGAATAGGCTGCTAGTTTGAGATAGTGGGAATTTATCTTCTTTTATGTAGATGATCTGCATTGAAGCTCATCACTCTCAACAGTCTTTAAAATGATGGGGGTCACTACTACAGTCAGTGTGGGCAGGATTTATTGAATTTTAGGGATCAAAAATGGATCAGAACAATCTCTCTCCTTGGAAGTGACTCTTTCTGTTCATTTTAACCACAAGTCTTAAGTTACATGAGAGAAAGTTCACTCAGAGTAACAAGGTGCCAAAACCAGGTTACACTGGTAGGGGGAAAAAAGCAAATGTGATTATAACATGTATTAGCCAAGGTATCTGCTAAAGAGAAAGGTGAGTGAGATGGATCCCAGCTGTGGTGTCAGATTATCAGTAAATTGAGGAGTTTTTTTCTCTAGAGCCGAGCAGCTTCATTCCTTTCAGGGTTTGGACTGATTTTTTTTCCTCACCTATCTGGGCATTCCCTGTGGTGCTGCAAATAGACTCTCACACCACCCATGAGCAAAGGGGCTGTGCTACATGTGGGAAACTGGTTGGTGTGAGAATTATCTGTTTTGTTGACAGTTTTGAGATTGTTGCTGCTTTTTGGGATGTTCACATCTTCGTTCATTTAGGACTTTGGTAATCCCACTTTTACTCTCTGTGGACAAGGATGACCAGTCCTGAGACAATTCCATAAACAACTGAGAAACAGAAATGCTGTTTTTAGGCAGAGAAGTTTTACTGGATTTAGCTTTGTTAAAAAAAAAAAGAAAAAAAAAAAAGGTGTGTGTTAAAGGAGCTGGGGAAGAAAATTTGTGCATCTATTAAAAAAAAAATTGAAACAAGGTTATAAGACCTCAGTAGATGAGTAGAGGATGTCCCCTTTTTACTCTGTAAGGAAAGCAGCTCTGCAGGCTGCTGAGGCTGTCCCAGCTGTCAGAAAAAGCTTAGCAAAGCACAAGAGCACTCAACCTTTCACAGAAAATATTGGTATTTTACAGGATTGGGTCCTGAGGTGACAGGGAGGCTCTGAGCTCTGCTGGAATTTATTTTCATTTGTCTGCTTCCTGCCTTTTGAAAAAATGGATGTTGAAAATGGAATGGCCGGGGTGGGTGAGCTCGCTTGGCTGTTCCCTGGCCATCTAGGAAATAACACCCAGGCACTGCAGTAACAGATGCTCATCCAGTGATGCAATGTGAAGGATGTTGTGTCTTCTGCAAAACAGGTTTGGTATCTAATCTATCCAGAAAATGTGAGCTGGAGTTAAAAGCTAATTGGCAAGGGGCCCATTGCTGTACAGATGTATTCGCTACAGGAGTTGTAAGCACTGGGCACGAATGTGCAGCCTCAGCTGTGGCTCAGGCAGGAGGAAATAGCAAATCTGACCCCTCAGCGTGCTTGGAGATAAATCAGCATGTTTCTTGGCTTTGCATTTGATGATTTTCACCTTTTTTCATGTTAAAAATTGTAGGTGAATTTTTTCTTTGTTAGCAGCTCTGGTTTCTTTTTGTGATCTCTTGACGCATTCGGGGAACTCGAAGAAAGATGTTGCAGTTACCTCATTAACCTCACTGACCCTGCTGCTGTTGTTTATTTTGAACAAGTGTGAGCCCACAGTGGAAAAGGACCCACTTGGGCTATCTGTTGTATCTTTCATGAGCAAGAAATGAAGGGCCAGTCCATGAAAATGCATTGCTGCAGCATGGCTGAAGCCCTGACTTGCAGTTTCCTGAGGTGTAACTGTGGCTTTGCTCATGCAAATGGAACACCTGGGTAGATGGAGCTGAAAAAACCCACAATTTACAGCATTAGATTTTTGAAGATGCACTTTTTTATGTCACTCTGTGATGCTGAGTAGTATCAGATGAACATAACACAGACCCATCAGACTGCTACTAAGTGGGGAGATCACTGAATTCTGATTTGGGGAAAGCTTGGAGGAGCACTTCTGATTTAAAAGACAGAGCAAACATCAAACAAGATCTGACCATCTCTGGTCAGATTTTTAACCTGTAGCCCTTCAGTCACAAATAGTGACTTAGCCCATAGTTGTCACAAATTATTCCAAAGTGGGTCCTCCTCAGGTTTCTCCAGGAAAGCACAGTCTCTGTCCACCTTTGAGCATTTTAACCTGATCACTTTAGCAATATTCACCCTGAACAGTTTACCCCAGGGAAAGTGGTTGGGTTGGGACCACAATGAAAACTTCCATGCCTTTGGGTCATTGTAACCCCCTGTCCCAGCCAAGGGACTTTTGCCCACAGGAATGGCTGCAGGTGGCAGCTGAGCTGACATGAAAACATCCCTGCAGTTCAGCTGCCCTCTCCCAAGAGAGAAGTGGCTGCAGCAGGTTATCCCACTGTTCAGGCTGGTGACAGAGGAGTGACATCCTGACACTTGGCTGCACAAAAGCATGTAAGATAAAAAAGCCAGTTCCAAATGCTCTGCAGATGGCCTTGGCTGCTTGGCATGGATGGATGAGCGGGTTTCCATGAGAAACCAAGTGTGTTTGCACTGTCCATCTCCCCTCCCTAATTCCTAAGTACAGCTGAGGGAAAAGGGAGGATTTTAGGTTATCTCAATGGATGGTGCTGGAGCCCATCAGTCTCACAAGCTGGGGCAGTCTTGAAGGCCTTCAGGTTTGCTGAGTGTGGTCAGCATGGTCCATGCTGAGCAGCACCTGCCCACGAGCTCACCTGCATCAAAGCAGTCCTCAAAGTCCCCAGGGGATTCCGTGCACAGCCTGAGCAAGAGGAGGGCATCCTACCCTCTGCAGGGAGCCCGTGCATCTCTGCACACTTTGCTACACCCATGGGTCTCCCCATGATGCCTTACTATTGCTAGCTGTTTACTATTGTTGGATACTTATTTGTTATTGAATACCTGTTTATTAGTAGATATTTAGAATAGAGACTCAACAAGGTCAAGCCTCTAAAGCGGGGAAATGATGCCTTAGGTGTTAGCTTTCAGGATTTTCAGATTCTGTGCTGCCTAGGGGTGCAGTTCTGAGCCTCGTATCAAGTGTTAGTCAGCTCTCTTCACAGAGTAGGGAGAAAAAACAAATCCTTTTCCTGCTGAAGACCAAGGACAACTTTCAGGCCCAAAAGCATGAACAATGGGGGACTGAAGGGAGAAACAAGAAGGATGAGACCTCACAACCTGAAGTTGTAATTGGACAATTAAACCCCAATATGCAAATGCACCCAAACTTATAAAACTGTAGAATCTTGTGACTGCTCAGCCATTTGGTGACCATCCTTGATCCACCTTGGGTGTAGCCCTGGTCAGGCCCTGTCCTGCCCAAGGCCTAAAGGCCTTTCAGTAAATATCTACTTTATTCTCTAGCTCTGTCCAGTCTCTGTTCCAGGTCAGCCTTCCCAAGACATCACCCATGCCACAGGAGAGTTCCCATCAGGAGCAGAGGCAGCACTGTGGGAGCTGCACAGAGGGCTCACTGCAGTGAGGGCTCCAGACACAGAGCCTGCAGAGGTGATAGGAGGAGCAAATAGTGTGATTTGGAAGTGTGGTCTGCAGAGAGCCTTCACAAAACCCAGTCTGGCTCCAGCAGTCACCACCTGGAGGGGAAGAGCAACAGGAGGTCAGGTCTGAGGGGTGCAGGGAGCTTGTCCCAGGAAACCCATGGAGAGTCCTGGTCACTCTTCTGGAAATGCAGAGGACTCAGTCAGGTCTATCCTGTTATCCCACCAACTTTCTTCAAGTGGTGCAGCTGCTGATTTTATCAAACTTACCCCAGCATAAATAAGATATAAGTAGGACCTGGTGGCTATGCTAGAAGTCCTAGTTGTTTCTGTCTTGACCTGAAACTGAGGGTTTTGAAAAATGATACATTTTTATGCTCCTGCTGATTGCTGGGTGATATTTTGGCTTTTGTCTTATTTAGAGAAAGTCTATATATTGTGTGAGTAACTTCAGGGCACACTACAACCTAAAGGTTCTGCACCTTCCTACAGTATTTATTTGTGGCTTTGCATTGCTCTGTTGTGTCTTGGTGTTTCTTAGTTAAGAGGTTAGAATAATACCTCCCTTCACAAGGTATTGGCATGCTTGTGCAGAATCTGATTTTTTAATGAGCTCTTATCTGGAGTTCAATTTATCCATGGATTCTGATGAGGCTGAGTGAGATCTCACCTGTGGCTGTCAAGAACAGGTGAGGGTTAAGGAACACATCCCTTCTTGCCTCCTAAATCCAGCTGGAGCCTTTCCTGTAATGGGGCAGGGAAATCACAAGATTTTTAATTTAACCTGACTTTGCAGTTGTTCCAGAGGTTGGAAGTGTGAAAGAAATGGATGCAGGACTGAAAGAGTGGTGGTTTCCAAGCAGGCACTGCTGTTAGCTGGTGATCCCCACTGCTCTGCTCTCCCTGGGGCACCTCCTCACCAGAGCTTCCAATCAGTCCAGGAGCAGGGCTGTGGCATGGTTTTGGGATGGGCAACGAGGCTGGAGTAACCTTTCCTGAATTTTCTCTTGGTCACACTTACGCTTTTTCTTCTAGGAAATGTGAAATGCTGAGCATTGCTAGATTGGCAGCAGGGAAAATACCTGAAGAGTGAGCCCTTGAGAGTGGCCAAGCTGTTTATCAAGAGACTGAAATACAGACTTAGAAACTTATCTTTAGATAATATTATTTTTGTGATGTTGTTTTAAAAAGAAAAACAAACAAAAAAAAGACCTTGCTTTTTGTTTCAGCTAAGCATAAAAGGCTTTTGCTGACCACATTGGTTTGAGGTTTTCATGTTGATCCTAAAACCACCCTGCGGTAAAATTTCTCTCTTTCTCTTCTTGCTTTGCCACAGGACTGGTGAAAAGGGAAAGTGTTAGCAGTTTCCATGTTCAGAAATAAAGGTCAACAGAATAAGTCATCCAAAAATCTGCCACTAAGTTATGTGGATAAAAGCTACCCAGCCCTCTGATGCTGTCACAAAGAGAGTTGTCACCACAGCTCTGGTTTCTGCTCATTTCAAACTTTGCTTTTGTACACCCTAAGTGTAAATCACTCAGATTTGGTACAAACATTTCAAACTGCTTTAGTTTAAGGTGCATCTCTTTGAATAGTCAAGCATCCACAAAATTAGGTGGTTTCTTTTTAATGCTGTGCTCCATTATGGCCACCTCCAATTTTATTAAATATTTGTGTTGCTGCTTTACTGGGTGCATTGCTCATGGTGACTCCTGCCCACCTCTTTTTCTGCTTGAAAAATTTTGAAGTGTACAAAGAAAATTAAACCTGTCCTGGTTCCCAAAAATGGTCTTTAAAAATGCTGTTATGGTTAAGCCCATTTTCACATAATCATTTTGACATAGTTCAAAACTGTAGGCAGTGAGAAGAAAATATCTCTGTTATGCATCCTCATTTACATGTAAATTACTGAATAGTATATTTGTCTCTATAGAATTTAGCTAATCCAAAGGAGGAACATTTCAAGTCAATCAGGGGTAACACAAATAATCTTGTCCTGCTGGAGGTACCTATGTTTAACTCCATTGTGATTTCTCATCTGGATCCTAGGGAGACTCCTTGCATAACTGTGGGGACTGCTGTTATTTTATGCTTAATTTCTGTAGAAATGTAAATACAATGAGCAACTGTGCCTGTGTGTGTTCTCTGAGATGATAATAGCCTTTATGCTGCCTGCTTGTCCAGTTCCTGGAATTGTTTCTGTCTCACAGTGCAAAAGCTGCCAGTTCCTTGTGTGACTATCAGCTATCTCTATTCTAAAATAAATAATAATAATATAAAACCCAAACCCACACATATCTGTTCTTTACATAGTGTAAAAGCTCATTAACTTCCTTAAGCAGCTTTAATAATTCTAAGCAATTCACCTGGATGGAAACTTTCTTTCCTGGAAAAATGCTTCCTAGTAAGTGACAAAGTGGCTACATCAAGGATTTACAGCTCTGTTGGCAAATCTTTGCCCACTGGCATTGCCTGCCACACGCTGTGTCCTGGCTCTAGGGATGAACCTCTGCTGTGTGCCTGGTGCCAGAGGGAACAGGGGCTTGGTTTAGCTAAATACATTTAAAATAAATAGGAAGAATGAAATTTTGAATGTTTTTCCTTTGGCTTTCTACCTCTTTGCACTTGTGAGTAAAAGATGGCTTTCAGATAAAGGACTCTTGGGAAGGAGATTGTCTGATGACTCTTACTGGTACATCCTATGCTTTAGGTCAGATAGGATGGGAAGATAATAGAGCTTAAAACCAGTGAAATAATCCAGAGAGATTTGAAATTTGAAAGGGTTTTATGGTTAATTTTACAGAGGCAAACTTGTGATTTGGGGTTTTTTTTCCCTCTTTTTCTTTGCTTTTCTTTTTTTTTTAATTTATTCTACCTAAAAAATTTGTCTCCCTCCTGTTTTTCTTCGCCCTGTCTAGCGATTTCTTTTTGGTACCATGTATTTGTTATGTATTCCAAACTGCTGTGAATGATTATGCAATTTTGTAGATGCTTTCTTCATTAATAAAACATTTGTTGTTTCATTGGTTTTTATTGGATGTTTTTGAGATGAAGGAAATCAAGCAAACTAATGCATCTGAAACACCATTCCTGGTATTCCCTGGCTCCTAAGCCAAGGAGAGAGTGTTTTCTTGTTGTGTACAAGTACGACTCTCTTTGAAGAGTTTCTGATTATAACTTTCCTTTTGAGATGACTTTGTCAGTAACTCAATGGACAATGGGCTTATTCAGTTGAGTTTTGGGTTTTTTTTTTTTAAAAAGGACATTTTAGGGGGGGAAAATGGGCCATTTTGGAGCATTACTGATTTTCTGGACCAGCTAATATTTTAAGTGCTTGCTTTCAAAGTCCTTACTCTTCTCTGGTCTTGCAGTGATTGGTATTTTTAACTGCAGAACTTCAAGTGACCTGGGAACAGCATCCTGGTTATAGTTTTCATTGTCAACCAGTGGCCAAACATCTTTGCCCTTTGCTGGAGATATCCCCTGCCCTGAAGTGGTCACAGTCCAAAAAGACAGCTTGTAGAGCTTCAGCACCACTTTTTTCTTGCTTTTCTCATGGAATTGCCTTTCTTGAAGAGCATTTTGATAGAGAAATGGCAAAGAGGAGGGATCCTGGGCATAAACAGCAGAGCTGTGGAGCTGCTGCTTTTGGCACATCTCAGTTGTCACCCCTGGTGCTGATCAGGGTGCTCAGGGCCATTTCAAGTGATGAGAAGATCCAGAAGGCTCAGTCTAATTCCTGTGTCTCATTTCCCTATGGAGAAACTAAAGCAGCTACTCTGAATAAACCAGAGCTTCTCATCTTTGTTGAGATTTCTTCACATTTCCTTTTTCCTTGAGCTATAACACAAGAGCCATCAGGATCCATCTATCTACACCTGTCTTGTTACACAGTGTCTCAGACCTCACAGTCTGGATGCTTGAAGACCAGGGCAGGGGCTGTTAAACATTTATTTTGGGAAACTGAGGGTCTCAACCAGGAGGTCTGTGACAGAGAATGAGGTTGAACCATAAATCTGGCTTTCCCAGATTCTTGCACCTCAACCACTTTTCTTTCCACCTGTGTGGGATCTGGAGGAGTAAACAAAGAAGGATTTGTTCTCTATATGAAATGGGAGCTTGTAATAATAAAAGCCTTAACATCTTGCTCCTGTGAGCTGACAATATAAAGTGTTTAATGCGGTGTGTGTCTTCAGCTATACTGTATTTCTGTCTGACTTCAGAAACCCAAGGCTACAAAAAACATAAAACTAATTTAAAAGGAGACATTAAACAAAGACCGTTTGGGAGTTCTGTTTTTCTGGTATTTGATATCTTTGGGATTTCTTTTTGCGTTTTTCCTTGAGAAACATGAGAACAAGGGTTAGGGTTTTTATTTTTCCCTGAAAAAAAAAGAAGCTAAGTCTCTCCCCTAATTATGGAGTTTCAGAATCTGTAACACCAAAGATCACCACAATGACAATATGTTCCTGAGATTTGGCAGTGTTTCAGAGCAAGGAAAAACATGTGTTGGGGAGTCAGTTTGCTTGGTATGATATCAGAGGTCTGTAATGGAGCTGTTACCCACGCCCTTTTCCTTTCCTAGCTGTATAATTAAATTGTTAACACATTTCAGAAATAATGGATTAATTAATGTAATTAAGCAGGCCTTCTTTCACAAGTGAAGAGCATGGGAAAGCAGCACTGCTATTCCTCTGGCATCATAAGTGTTCCTTTATTTTCATTCACAGTTCACATGAAGGTGAAGGGCTGAACAAATTTTCCAAAATTGCTCAAGGTGCCATTTTTAAAAGCTGTGCCCCACCAGTGTGTCTTTAACTCAGAAGTCAGTGAGCTGTAGACTCTTCAGATGACAGAATCAATGCTTAGGCAGTTTTGAAATTTCTACCCAGTGTCTGCCCAGGTTTTACTTTGCTGATCCCGTGTGTTGCTTTAAACAGACCTCCCCCTCGGACGAGGCAAGCAAGAAGCAGCTTCTGATGCCCCACCGGCCCTCAGTGGACCACTCAGACGAGCCCTTCCAGAGGCAGAGGGCAGTGAGTGCTGTCAGCATCATCACCAGTGCCCTGGAAGGTAAGAGACAACCTCAGTTCCCCAACTCAAAGCCACGTCCACCTTTAAAGGCAGGAAAAAAGTGACACAAAATGTCCTGATCTTGTTTTGAAAGAAGGCGCTAAGAATAGTTATTGCAAGCCCTATAACAGAGGCAAAACAACCCTTATGTTACCTATGGACTTGTAAAAATCCAGAGAAAATGCCAAATAATCAGGGTTGGAGCTGCAAGGTTTAAGATTTTGTGCTGTCATGGTGTTAGATCTACAGAGGGTTCACTGGAGTGCAGGGTAGCAGAGCACCAGGCTGGCTTTGGGTGAGTGACTGTGAATGTGCTGGTGCCTCTTCTCTCTGGGGCTGATGGAAAGCCTGGCACATGCAGTCACCAGCTACGTGCAGAACATCCAGATTGTGGGGGAGGAAAGTCTTTTAAGTCTTCAAGTCTCTCACAACAGGGACACTGCAGTGTTTGAGTCCCACCACGAGATCTGAGGATGCTCAAAGGACCACTTCAACCGCGCAAATATTTCTCAACAATTTTTTCCATTGCTCTTCTCACATGGTGCAGGAGGATTTTGCTCCTCTGAGTTTCCATAGGCAGGAACTTTGCATGTTCCTGTTGCAAATTTATCAACAGCAAGAGAACTCAGAGTAAGATCCCCACATTCCCAATCTTTTTTGACTTGTAGCATGAAAGGGCTTCCTACACTTTCTTGTGTTCTCCTGCACTGCAAATGGAGATGAGAGAGGAGGCAGCACCTCAGAACACAGAAAAATGTCAGGAATACAGTAGGAAGGGAAATTGTGGATTCTCCTGCAGCCTAATTCTCTGTGTGACTGATGGATAGAGACTCACCTAAGAGATGCCTTACAGACAGGAACTGGACATTGCCCAGTGTGAAACCACAAAGCCCTTCCTCACCCTCAGATTTTACCCTCCCCATGGTTATATTCAGCAGTATTGTGGCCAGAAGATATATTTGTGTTTGAATAAATAAAGAGCCGTGTTCTAAATAGGGAAATAATTGCTTTGGTGTATTCCAGTGTTTAATGTACTCTGCGATGGTTTTATTTGTTTTCTGTGGGGTTTTTGGCAATTAGCTTTGTGACTGATTTGTTTTCTTGTAGTGTGTTAAGAATGCCTAAAAAGCCTGGACTTCTGGGCTTCTTGTTTATTTAATGGTATTTTTCTAGTCCTTTATACCACAGAAATAGAGACCATCCAGGCTAGGATAACTCAGAGGACATGGCACTCAGGAATGTGGTTCAGTGGTGGACTTGGCAGTCAAGGGGTAACAGCTGGAGTCTGTGATTCTATGATTCTATATAGAAGAAATCCTTATCAGAGGTTTCCTAACTCCCAGACTTTGACTAGTCACCAAAACTGAATACTTGCTAACAAAGAATGTCAGATCAGAATAAAATATATCACAGGATTTAACCATATTCATGGCTGTAAGGTTTGTTCCAAACTCTAAAACAGCCAGACCAGAAATCCCTTCCTATTTACTTATTTGGTTTCTGCTCTTAGCTCTTGGGTAGTCAACAACTGTCTCCTTTTCCCAGACATTACAAAGCCTTGCAGCCAAGAAAGAACCTATTTCTTTTTAAATTTAAAAATAAGAGGAAAAAACATCTCCAACACAATGCTGGTTGTATTTTTCTGATCATTTTTTAACAGTAACAGAAAAAACAGAGGCTAATTTAACTTTTTCTTTTGCAGATATTTAAAAAAGTAGATATCTTGTGTTTTCCAAAGATCATATTTACTGGTAAAGAATGCGGATTCTTAATTGATTTACACCATTTTAATGCCACATCACTGCCAAAGGAGGACAGTCACACCCTCCTCCTTCCCTTGCTGTGTTCCTGGACTTTGTAGGATTGATTTTCAGCTGGATCAACAAGCAGAACCAGCTCACCCAGAAGGTCCAGGAGCACAAAAGCTGGCAAAAAACCAGAGAAATAACATGTGGCTGAGGCTGGAAAGGGTGAAACCAAGCCTTTGAGCAGCAACCTGACCTTAAAGGGGCTTATTTTGTGAAGAGTAAGGATACGGATCTATGTATTCTAGATTTACATGGAAAATTAGATCCTTCAGGAATTGACTGCCCTAAACCCTTTATTGCTTTCAGAGGCAAGTTTAAAAAAACAGGATTTTGCACTGAAATCTGTAGTTCTCAAATAATTTTAGGGTTTACCTGTGAACCCTCACTTTGAATGCTGGAAAGTCATTTCTTGGGAGCAGTTTGGCAGTGTAGATTTGTGTGCAAAACCTGTGCAGGTAGGACACCATATGGTATTTTGGAAGCTTGATGGAGGACACCTGATGCCACAGTTCTGTTGTCCTTTGAAGAAAAGTGGAAAAAGAATCAGAGAATCTGAGGAAAAATCCTCCAAGATCAGCAAGTCCAACCTTTGACTGAACCCCCTGTGCCCACCAAACCAAATTGCAAAGTGCCACGTCCACTCAGGTTTTGAACACTTCAGGGATGGTGACTCCATCTGTGCCTAATCACTCTTCCAGTGAGGATTTTTTTTCCCAATATCCAACCTGAAGCTCCCCTGGCACAGCCTGGGGCCATTTCCCCTTGTCCCAAACGCTTCCTGCCTTGGGAGAGGAGGCTGTTTATGAACTGATTGAAATAACAGCCTTGGCTGAAGTTTTCCTGTTATCAGTGCAGCTTCTAATTATACAGACTAAAACCATAATACAGCATTCCATGCCCATAAAGGAATCAGAAAAGGAAGGCATTAAACAATTCTGCTGATCCTTGTCATTTAGCCATTAAATGTCTTTTTTGGCTTTTCTCTTTTTCACCATTTAACACAAATTGTACTTATGAAGCTATTTCAGTTCTTTTGTGCATAGGTAAAACGAGCTTGTAAAAGTGTTATTATGGGCAATATTTTAAGAGCACCTTTAAAAAGCATGTTGGAGTTTTAGTAGTATTTTGAATCTGGCTTATGTGCTCCCTGATTTTGTCTGTGGGCCTTTCAGAAAAATCAGACATTTAATGCCTTTTTGGATTGCACATCAAGGACAGAAACTCTAATGACAACCAGTGATACTGTGGTTCTCAAGTACTTAAATCAACTTTAAATATTGGATTTAAGCTCTTTCATCTCTTATCTGCTTTAAAAGGTGTTACTTAAGATACTTGGAAAATGTGACCAGAGAATGAAATATATATATTCAAATCTAAGTTCAGTGAAGATAGTGTATTCTTATCCATTTGAACCTGGCAAAATGGAAAACAGAGTAAGAATCCAAGCCTATATATAATTCTAGATTTCACATATTTAGTGTGGTTCTTGCTTTTTGCCTGTGACACTTTTAAAAGGTTTTTACTTTCAGAACAGGTCACTGTCTGCTAAGTGCAGGTCAACTGGCTGAAACCTCAAAGTGTGTAATTTGCCAGGTTGTTAGGACAGGAATATTTTTACCTTTGAAAAAAGTTTGGGGTAATTTGTGAGCCTTCCTGTGTGTTATGAGTAATTTTAAGTGTTCTCTTGTCATATAACTCAGTGTGAATTGACTGTGACTTTGCTGCTTGTGGCTTAGAGCTTGAGGAATCGCACCAGAAATGTCCTCCCTGCTGGAACCACTTTGCTGTTAAATTCCTCATTTGGGATTGCTGCCCGCTTTGGCTTTTAATCAAGAAATTTGTCAAGTTTGTGGTAATGGACCCGTTCACTGACCTCACCATCACCCTCTGCATCGTGCTCAACACGCTCTTCATGGCCTTGGAGCATTACAAGATGACCAAGGAGTTTGACCACATGCTGTACATAGGCAATTTGGTAAGTCACTGGGAACCTGAAGTGCCACCTGAGGGGTGGATTTCCTGCTTTTTAAAGTTTTATCCGTGGCTTGGGAATGTCTCATTTTGATAAACAGCATTGCTTTGCCTTTGTCAGGCAAGTCCACGCAGCCACCTCTTTCTGAAGAGAACTGAATGAGGAACAAGTGTCTATTTTTAGCAAGCTAACATATTCTAATGTTATTAGTAACCATTAAAGCTGTGGTTTTGGGCTGTTCCTGATAGATATCTGCTTAAGGAAATGAGATAAGAGAAAGGTTAATGAGCTTTATTCGAGATTTCTGGTAAAGCACCCATAAGGCAGCAGTTCTTGGTGACTAATAGTGACTTTTATGTTAAAAAAGAAACCTACAGAAAAAAAGCAAGGCAAGATCTTGGAGGGAAATGGAGTCGTGTTTGATTAAGGGTTGATATCTATGCTGGAAGGGGCCTGCAGTGCATCTTCTACATGTGCTGGGTGCTATGAAAACCCAGCACATGTAGAAGATGCATGGGGGGACATGGAGAAAAGCACAGCTGAATAAATGAGGGCAAACTTAATGTGCAAGGCAGAGCAGATGGGTGCAGAGATGCAAAGTAAGCAGAGACTACACTTCTCCAAAGAAGAAACAGAGGGACAGTCTGCAGTCAGGCTGCAGGGACAGCAGAAAAGCCTTTCCAAGGGCAACGTGGTACGATCTGTGACCCAGGGGACCACTAAAATTCTGTAGTTACCACAAAATGGAATCTTTTTCTTTAATCATCTTTCTCTGATGTTTATGTTTAAAAGATGGCATGTGTTACTGCTTTAAAACTTAATGTTTAGAATCCTTATAATTTTAGTAGAGTCTGAATTAGAAAAGGCACAGGCCATCTAGCTATGGCATGGTGGGATTGCCCCTAAAATGTGGTAGCAGCAGAGCTATCCTACAGGAACATAAATGATCTGGAGAATCTGGAAAGTGGATGCTGCTAAGTTTGCATTTGAGGAGCTCACAGCAGAGATTTAAAAGGCCCTTTATTTTTGTAAAAACAAAGGCTGCAGTATCTCAAAGCTGGATTCAGCTAACTTCAGGTATTTATAGTGTAGGAGATTGTCTGTGCCAGTTGTCTTTGTCTCTTTTTAAAGTCAGTGGAAAGTAATGGGCAGTTTCAAGCCCCATTAATGTGACGTTGTAGAGACATTTACTTTTGAGTGAGGTGAACAGTGGCCTGTAGGGCTGTGACTTTGGTGCCACTGACCACAGTGGGTGCACACAGACACTGCAGATGTGGGACCTGCCTTTAGTGAGAAGCCTCCCACACTGGCAGGTTTGGGTGGGTAGTGGCAATAACCAGGCATTTTGTATCAGTCCTAGAATATGGGATATAACATATACAGATTATTTTCTTTACCCTGGTCCTTGTTATTTCTAGCTCTGGGCTTCCATGGGCAGGTTAAGGTTATTCCCTTAGGCTGTGGGACCTGTCTCCAGCTTTTCAGCTGATGTGTCTTGGCAAATCTCCCTCTGTTGTTGTGCTGAGGAGAAATTGGTTTGGATCTCTCTTGCTCCAAACCCATGCTCTTGCCCTCTGCAGAAAGCAGCAGATAAGGACAGCTTGGAAATCATCTTACAGGACTGTATCCAGCTTCACTTTGCAGCCAGCATTCCTTCTCGTTGCTCAACAATTTGTGGCCTTCTAAGCTGACTTGAAGAAATTCCTTTGCATCCATCAAAGCAGGTGGCAAAGCTGCCACTTCCCTCTCTGGCACTTGGGATAGTCAAGGTGTCTGCTCCTCGCTCTGCTTTTGGCAGATCAGCTTCCCCCTTTGCAGACCACAGGCAGTGAAACTTTAGCCCTTGGCATCCCTCCTGCCAACAGAACTCTTGCAGACCTGCCAGGGCTGAGCAGGGCTGTGCCAGGTGCCATCAGGAAATTAGACAATCAGTAGAGACAGGAACTTTGCAGACAGAGAAATTTTTCAGAAAGACCCTTTGTTTTTTCTTCAGACGGAGAAATTTTACAACGCAAATTTTGCGAAATTTTGTCAAAAAAAAAAAAAAAGTCACTGCCTAAAGCTATTTATCCTCTTTGTGCTGAAGTGTGAAGTAAGCAAAACAGCTTGCCTGTATTTTTTGTAGCAGGCTGATGGCCCAGGGCTCCCCTTGTCCTGAGATCCCAGCTCTGTGAGAGCCCAGACTGTCCCAGCTCACCCTCTCCAGCTTTACTAAACCCCCGCATAACTGGATTAATTGTGAGCAGAGCAGGTCACAGAAAGGTAACTCCATTTTGTGGAAGATTTTGCAAAGTCATTTGTAATGAAAGTTGACATTTTTTGCAATTCCCTGTGAAAGGGAAGGGAGTCCCAGCTCCGGGGCAGGCTGCCAGGTGACTGCATCCCCTGAGCTGCAGACTGCCAGCCCCCCCTCTGCCCCCACGCTGGCTGGCTGGCTGTCTTCCCATTACATCTAACCCTCTCTGAGTGATTATGCTGGCATTAAACAGGGGAAATATTAAAGAGGGCAGGTCTTTGGTTTTTTTGTTGGTTTTTTTTTTTTTTTTTTTTTTTCACTCGGAGCAAATGTTTCTGAGAGGAAGGAAAGAATGGAAATGGAATATAGATTTTCTTCCTCCGGATCTGCCAGTCATGGGGGCTCTCCTGCTGTGATTGCCCATCTACTTCATTCAGCACCTGCTACTTTCAGGCCCCTTTAGCTCATCCTTTGCAGGAATGAACATTTTCAAATGTGATCAGAAGGGCAGCCGAGCACGTGTACAGAGTTCATCTGCCCACGCAGTGCCACCACTTAAAAAATGAGTGGAGAGAGCAGGACTCCCTCAATTTCTGTTTTCCTTTAGAAGCTGAGGTACCATTATGCAACATTAAAGCCTAAATGGCTGAAATGACAGGTAAAAGGGTTTGTTGGGTTTTTTTTTCCAGACAAAGTGCTCCACATCAGCAGTGTCATATTTAGCAGCAGTGGGATGTTAAGCTGGTTGTTTTCTTTCCAGCCTTTATCACATGAAACACTCAGCCCCTTGTGCAGTGGACCAGGTGCCATGTGAGGTTTGTGGCTTTTACACACACTCGACTCCTGATGCCTTCAGGAAGGCTCAGACATTTTGCTGTCTTGCTGTGACATTTCCTTCTCAGAAGGCTATTGATTAAAATGATTCAGGCAGGGAAAGTGATCCTCCTGAGTCATTTTCCCAGCAAGAGGGTTGCATAATGTGTGCAGCGTGGTCTCGTTGTTTTTTTAAGGCAGTCCCCTGGATACAATTTCACAGACATCCAGTTTTGCCTTGTTCTCTGTCCCAGGAAAAATTTGAGCACTATGGTGGGAATCTTTGGTATCTGTAACCCCTGTGACTCAGAAGTTCTTTGCTAATTAGAAATATGAGACAGGTTGTTTGTCGTGTTCTTGGTGTGAGGTGGTGATGGAAAGTTGCTTCATCCCAAGGTATTGCTGCAATCCAAGATATCATTTTCCTGAAGGGAAACAGAAGGTATTTTCTGTAAGGAATTGTGCAAAATGGCCACTTGGAATAATTAATTCCTGGAGCATTACAGCCCAAAGGCAAACACTCCTCAAATTCAGGCTATGACAATTCATTTTTCTACTTTAATATCATAATTGTATGATTTTACTCTTTCCCTTTCACGTCTTAGTGGGTGTCTCATCTCTGTTGCTCAGAGCTGATCAGTTTTGCTGGGCTAATGTTGCAAATATTCAACTCTTGGAAGGAAAACATTTCTCCTTGACTCTATATTAGTGATACATGACCTCTGGATTTCCCCCTCTCTTTTGACCAACAAAGTGCATTAATGTTGATTGTTTCATAGAAAACCATGTATTTTAATTTTACAGATATTATCCATTTCTGCAAGTGTATCTATTCCTATTTCAGAAATTCCAGAATTTTGCAGAAACACAAGGCTCTGGGCAGCTTGTACTAGGATGTGAAATGAAAATAAAACAGTATATGACAAACTTGGTGCCCACATTTTGTCATTTGAAGTTGATTGTAGCATTGCACCATGCATTTAAAACATTACTTAAGCAGGGCATAGGAAAGGACAAAATCTGAGTCTCTGGGATACTTTACAGGAATCTATTACAAGTGAATTTGCTGTCAGCAGCCTTCCTTTCCCTGCTCCCTCTGCCTCATAGGTAATATTAATATGTTGTTTTAAAGAAAAATGTTCCAATTAGAAGCTCCACCATATGACATTTGAACTGGGTCATAAATAATCAGTGTGTTCCCAAGATGCAATGAGAAGAAAATTGCTGTGACTATTTGTAAAAATAATAATAGTAAAAAAAAAAACCAACCAAGACTCAAATTAGAGTTTCTAATTGTCTTTGCTGCCAGCAATAACCTCAGAATAACTGGAGGCATGCATTGCCCTTCTATTGATAATAAGAACAAAATAAAAAGGGATAATAGACCAGATACTGCAACACAAATAGCCCTTAATACTCACTCTCCATTCACTTAGCTTTCTCCACTGAAATTAAGAGATTTAACCTTTATAAAAAGCACCTTTACACCTTTTTTTTTTCTTTTTTTTTTTAACACTGATTATTCAGATGATGGAAGGAGATGGAAATATATGTTCCAATCCAAATCCTGAAGTCAGGCGTCATTATATGTTCATGGCAGTATCAAATATTATTGTGAAAAGACTAGATAAAATTGTAATAGTGCTAAATAGTCAGCCAAAAAAACCCACCACACACACACAAAAAAAAAAACCCAACAAAAAACCACACACACAAAAAAGCCTCCAAAAAACCACCACCAACAAGTATTTGTTTGTAGAATGTGTCTGACTTTCTGCTGGGTTCACCTGTGGGAGTGGAAACTCCACAAGCAAGGGGTTGTGGTTAAAAGATTAGTTTGACTTCATATTTTCTTTCTGCAGGTCTTCACTGGGATTTTTACAGCAGAAATGATCTTCAAAGTAATTGCCCTTGATCCCTACTACTATTTCCAACAGGGCTGGAATATTTTTGACAGCATAATTGTTATTCTAAGCCTGATGGAACTGGGTTTGTCCAGCATGGGAAACTTGTCTGTTTTACGCTCCTTTCGACTGGTAATGGTCTTATTCTGTTCTTAACCATCTTTTTTTTTTAATTATATATAAACTCTGACAAGAATGCAACATATTTTCTTAAAAACGCATCTGCCTGTAATTGCTGCAAACTGGTGAACAGTATGTGACACTAATTACTGTGGGATAAATGGAATTGTTCCAGATTTACATCAGGGTAAATGAGAACATAATTTGATTCCTTCTAGCTGTGCCAGGTACTTGAAGCACACTTAAAATATTTGAATTCCAATTTGTAATAAAGATCTGCCATTTTATACCTGTACACCTGTTAGCACAAACAGTAGAAAATTGATAGCCCAAGAAATGCAGGAGCTGATAACTTGTTGTTTTAGGAGCTGTTATTCCTAAATTATGTTATAAACATGCCACTGTTCTTTTAGATGTTGTCAAAAGAAAATGTCTTTGAATTATTCAGAGAGATATTTTTTTTTCCTAGAACTGATCAGCATAACATAGCATCTGTCTTTCACAGGAACTCCTTAGCTGTCAGCTCCTTTGTTAAGCAGGGGCAGTGGTGTTCTATTAATGAGAGATTGGCAAAATGCTGGAACAGAAAAGTACTTTCCTTTCCAGCTTGACATTTGTGTTGCATTTCATGTACCAGGATGTCCGTGCTAATTATTCTGGCCATGATATGTCTTCAAAATTTTAAAGATCAGGAAAATAAGCCCTTGTGATTACATTTACCAGAATAAAAGTGGGTTGGTTTTTTTTTCCCCCAAAATTCTCTGCACTGCTCAAAAGCACAAATTTTCCATCACTGTCCTAAGTGTCTCCCTTCAGTTTCTGGAGCAATCCTGCTTCAATAGGACTTAAATTAAACCTTCAGCAGAAAACACAGCACAAGGGCTAGGCACCATTTACATCCTTAAAATAGCTCTTAAGTGGGCCGTGGGTTGTGCACAGACTGCGCGATCCTCGGCACAGAGGTGATTTTCACCCCAGGAGCTAACAGCTAATAACACCTGACTGAGGCTTGCTCTGAAGCACAGAGGAATTCCTTCCCTCATTGTGGGACCAAATCTCTCTCCAGATGACTGCCAGCTTGTTTATTTTGAGGAGGAAATGCAACACAAAAGAAAATGCTAAGAAATAGATTTCATCCCTCCATCCTTTCCCCACCAGTGGGGGAATGTGCCATTAAAACCATGTCTATCTAACCAAGCAAAGCATAGCTCAAGAAAACTTAATTCTCATCTGAGAAGCCCAACTGATGTTTTATTAATAGAAGTAATGAGGTTAACAGGAAGTATGGCTAAAATCACCTTGTACCACGCACACTGCGGAATTTAACATCTTTCACGTTTTACTCACATTAATAATTCATTGGCTGAAATGGCTGATGCTTCTGTGAGCTGACACTGTTGTTTATGTTCTGTTCACAGCTGAGAGTCTTCAAGTTGGCAAAGTCCTGGCCGACCTTAAACACGCTCATTAAAATCATTGGCAACTCCGTGGGCGCCCTCGGTAACCTCACCCTCGTGCTGGCCATCATCGTCTTCATTTTTGCCGTGGTAGGAATGCAGCTTTTTGGGAAGAGCTACCTGGACAACGTGAAGAAGATCAGCACCACTGGCAATCTGCCACGGTGGCACATGAACGACTTCTTCCACTCGTTCCTCATCATCTTCCGGATTTTGTGCGGAGAGTGGATCGAGACCATGTGGGACTGTATGGAAGTGGCCGGGCAGCCACTGTGCCTTCTCGTCTTCTTGTTGGTCATGGTGATAGGAAACCTGGTGGTGAGTTCTCAAGATGGTTTTGTTTCTCTTCCTTTCCTGGTGGGCATGGTGCAAATGTACCATTTTTTAATCCAGAAACGGCAAATCTCACATTGCTCCACGATTTTAATTCAATGAACTGAGTAGTTACCAAGAGATATTTGTTATCCCAAACACAAAGTTGCATTACCAGTTGACTAGCTGGGAATGAGGACTTGCTGGTTTTTTTCAGAAGGGCAGATGTTTTACTAGAAGAAAGGCACATGGGTTGATCACAATGATTTTATTTCTTAGGTCGTTCATGGGGCTGAAGGCATTCTTTTCTGTACAGGTGTGAGTACCACCTCAACTATCCCTGTTTTGGGACATGCTTCCCTTCACTTCTGGCCCAGAATTCAGAAACATTACCACAGTACAGTGTCTTTGAGCAGACTTTTGAATGTCTTTAACCTGCATGTTTTAGGAAGCTGCAGGTTTTGTTTACAGGAATGTCACTGGCTCACTTGCTGGTTTTTTAATAGGCTATCCCATAAGCCTGGCTTACATAAGCTCTGAACCTATTAAGACTGAATTATATTTCCCTGTTGACATCTTAAGGAGCGCTTTGCTGGCTTTCAGTCATTGTGGAAATGTTTTGCCTGTTCAGCTTACAGAGCATCTTTGATATTGTGGCTCTAATGGCCTTACTGTTTGTGTAGTGAGTTGTTTAATAGTAGATGCTGCTGTAAAAAAAAAGAAAAAAAGTTGGGTTTTGCTACCAATTGCTTTTAGTGGTTGTTTTGCTTTGCAGTATCCAATGTTTTGGTTCTTGTCTGCTGGGGTAGAAAAGTTCTTGAAAGAGCTTATAGAAAAGCAAAGTGTGTTGCTTTCTTTACATTAATTTAAATTTTAACAGGGTTTTTCGCACTGAAAATGTTGATTGCAAGAACAAGGTATATTTTTTAGGTTTTTTTTTAATAAAAGTCAAAAGATTAAACTGTGATTACTCAGGAAGTGGGAAATTATTAATGCTTTTTTCTATGATTTACCATTTCTATAAATTTTCCTTGGAATTAAATTTGATTAGAAGAGCTGGGGCAAAATATTACTTTCTTTATTTAGGAAAAAAACATTATTTATTATATCTTTTAGGAGAGTTTAGCCTGAGATCTAGAAAGTTGATCTCCCTCTGCCATTAAGCAATGTGTTCTGTGTATGATGATGAAAGCTGGAAATAATATGTGTTAAATTCTGGGGGAAATGTTAACATTTGAAATATTCATGGATTATTAAAAGATGTGAATTAGCAACATCTGATACCCTTAGATATTAATGCTCATCAGCGTGCATAAGTTCTGTTAAATATGAAATCTGGTTCAGCAGAGACTGCATTATCATTATCTATGTATATTTAACCTTCAGTGCTCAGAAAAAGACTGTCCTAGATGTAAAACCAGATATTGAAAAACTCTGTCAGCATGGATAAGCTGAAGTTATTGGTCAGCTGAAAGAAAAAAATGCTAGCTTTACTCTTTTCAGACAAGAGTTCTGTATGGATGTGGCAAAGACTGATAAAGAGGAATGATTCTTGTGTTTGGTCACTCACTGGAAAAAAAAAAAAACGGAATTATTTATTTGTGATGAAAGTGGTGAAAAGAACCACAGATTCTGAATCATGAGACTCATCCAGAGCCAACATGGAGATTTCATGATGTTGATGGGCAGGTAGAGAGGAGGTCATCTTACACCTCTGGCATCTGCAAAATTGTTGCTTTCTTCCATAAGAGTGGAATGAACTCACCAGCTCACTTACTTGCATAACATCATCAGATCCAAAAATTCTGGTAGCTCAAAAGCACCATGAGCCCTTTCAAATAAAAATAAAATAAAAATACTCATGTGCAAAACCTTTTACCTGTAATTCCATTGGCATCTGTGCCAGCAAAGTCTCTTTTAACTTGCTGAGATCTTTTTCCTCCTCTTGAGTTTCAAGAGTCAGTTCTGATAAAGAATATTATCCTGAGGTTGTATCTCATTTGGGCTCTAAATTCTTCCATAGGATCTGGAGGCATGGAGAAAATCTTGGTGTAGCATATCTGTACATGCATCTAAATTAAATACTTTTATCTGTCACATCTGCCTTATGGTGATGTCCGTGGTCACTTTCCTGGCTGCAAGCTGAGGATTATGGAGCACACTTGCTCTTGAACTCGTGTAAAGTCTGCAAACTGGTGTTGAAATTGTTACAACCCCTGCAGTTCTGTGGTGTGTTCAGTGACTCGGTTTGCAGGTCTTATCCAGCCTCACTAACATGAATTCAAAGGAATGGTGGAAGAAAAGCCAGGAAACTTAGTAAGTGCCCTGGGCAACATTGTGTTATAGAGCAGTCCAGTTGTTGAAAGGAATTTTAGTATATCCTTAGTCTTTGGATTCTATTCATATATCCTGAAAATGTCTTGGACAATTTGTGTGCAATGCCACATGAAACTATATTTAAGGCTGGTCAGCTGATGAGTGAATCATCTTTAAGGAACTAAACTTTACAATGTAGTGGAGGACTATATGCCATGTAACTGCCTTTTGCTCAATAAAGCTGTGCTGCTCTTGCCAGCTGGCATTTTAGAGCCATTGAGGCTGCTTTAAAGGTAGAGCCAAACCAGACAGATCATAAGAATTTCTTCCACCTTTGTAAGAGAGAGCTTCTGAAATAGCTAAATGAATAATTATGCTTTTTGTTAAGTTTTCAATGGGGCTTAATGTATTTTTAATGTATATTTCTGTTACTGGGGTGAACAAGGAAAACCACCAAGACAGAATTATTAAGATGATGTGGGAGAATTAGGATCATGAGGCAGGTCCTGGTGCCCCCTGATCCAGGTCAGCCGATGTGACACCAGCCACTTCTCAGGGGACAGCTGTGTGTGCTGGGTGCTAGCAACATGCATGAACAAAAGGGACACTTCCATCACGGGCACAACAACCTCCCAGCCTCGCTGGGTGTGCGTGAGGCACGCTGGACAAGCCACACTTTTACCCTCTGGTGGCCATCAGGATGAAGGATGGCTCCTGCCAGCGTCTCCTGAAGTGCCATCAAGGGAAGGACAGCCTGATGTGCTGCAGAAATTCACAGAATTCACACAGAATTCACAGAATGACTGGGTTGGAAGAGACTTTCAAGATCATTGAGTCCAACCCAGCCCTAACACCTCAACTAAACCATGGCACCGAGTGCCACATCCAGTCTTTAAACACATCCAGGGATGGTGACTCCACCACCTCCTCAGGCAGGCCATTCCAGTACTTTATCACTCTTTCTGTGAAAAACTTTTTCCTAATATCCATCTTATATTTCCCTTGACACAGCTTGAGACTGTGTCCTCTGGTTCTGTGAGTTGCTGCCTGGAGAGAGAGACCAACCCTCACCTGACTACAGGCACCTTTTAGGGAGTTGTAGTGCACTCACTGTCTCTGCTCCTGCTCCAGCTGGGCTGTGGATGACCCAAAAAGCATCTCTTAGTGTTAAATCCACAGAGCTGCAGTGCATTAACTGGCCCTCAGGGCTCAGTTTGGGCTGCTGTTGTCTCACCTCTGTCCCATTCACACATCCCAGTACATCCGTGCCACATCCACCCCTGGTCCCCAATCCACCCAAGCTGGCAAATCACTGCTGCATTTCCAAGGTGGATCTTGCATTAGTCACAAGCATGTAAACATGTAGGGTCTGTAGGCAGGAAAGTGACACCTTAAGAATTTTCCTTAAAAGCAAGCTATAAGAAGGGAATTCCTCCTTTAGGATCTGTCCTAGCCTTTTTTTTTTTTCCCTGCTGTCCATTCACTCAGGAAAATATTGATGACATTTTCTGAGAACACAAAGGTAGAAAGCACCACCAGTTTCTAGGGTACCACTCTATCCTGTAGGCAGGATTGCATAACCATTATTGAATTAATGCATGATGCATGGAATTATGAAATACAAAGTGTAAGGTCATGCACTCAGCCCTGTTTAAATATTTATGTTATGAACCAGTAGCTTACCAACAGAAAATGCTTGAGAGTATATGTATCAGTCACTGTGAACATCTACATCTGAAATAATTGCATGGAGGTGCCTTTATAGTCAGATCTGGTTAATGGAGTTTGTGAAGTCATAAAATATCTTACCACCCCAAAATTCTAAATATATCAGACTAAATAGCCCGTAAAACTACCTATTCCTGTCCCTGCAATCCTAGGAGGCAAACTCAGCTGTAGAAATCCCCATGTGGCTTGATATGTTGACCCAAGTGGACCTTCTGGTCCTGTGTTTTCCTGTGGTAATTTTAGTGCCTGGCAGCAGAGCTGCTCCAGCAGGGTTTGGATGAGATTTGAAGTGACCACTTTGGTTAAACTCAGTGGAAACTTTTCTCTGAAGAAGTTCAAATGTGCCTGAAACCTGTCTTTCCATTCTGCTTCCACATCTCAGGAAGCCTTTATGGATGTTTTTTCTGTTATAATTTGGCCCATGAGATAGGCAGAAATATGGAAATGTCACATTCTTTGGTGGAAGAGGTTTTTGCCTGCCTACCTGCCTTACCTGTCCATGTAGGGCAGATCCCTGCTGAGGTATTCTGGGAAAGTCTCACTAAACCTCCATCAGGTTCTCAAACTGGTCAGACACCAACAGAACCTCATTACGAGTCATTCACCACCATTCCCCTCTTGAACAAAGTCTGTTGATAAGGTGTGTTACCAGAGCTGTTCTGGCAGACACACAGTTCTGCAGCCTGGCAAGAAAGAAAAATCAAGTTACAGGGTTTTGAGCAACCTGGTCTGGTGCCATGCCCATGGCAGAGGGGTTGCAAATAGGTGATTTTTAAGGTCCCTTCCAACCCAAAGCAGGAGATGATTCTGTGAATGGGAGCAATGCAGAACTTCTCAGTGCCTCCACTTCATCCCGTTCTTTCATAAGAGTGTTCCTCCTGACCCTGAGAACATTGGGCACCACCAGTGCAACCTGGATGGGAATAATGGCCTGGAAGGAGGAGAAAGGCAAGAGAGATGAAGGGTCATTTAGCACGGGTCCTGGCCTGACAGATGTGCAAGACAGAGATTTGGGATTGGGAGGATTGTTTGGGTGGGGAAGAGAAGTGACTACAGCTTTATGTGAAGCTTAATGTATGAGAAGAAATTCACAGCAAATCCCTGCCCTGAATCACTTTCCTAAATAGCAGACCCTAAGCAATATAAGATTTCACATATTAGTCTATCTAATACTTTTTTTTTTTGCTTTGTTTGCTGAAGTAGCCTTTAGTTCAATGT
This sequence comes from Prinia subflava, assembly GCF_021018805.1. Classification (NCBI taxonomy): domain Eukaryota; kingdom Metazoa; phylum Chordata; class Aves; order Passeriformes; family Cisticolidae; genus Prinia; species Prinia subflava. The sequence continues at coordinate 148,690,527 of NC_086247.1, read as the reverse complement.
TTAGAGTCAAGAAAACAGATCAAAAACCACAAAAGAGGCAGCTGTAACGTGTAGTGTGTAAATGTGTGAGGCAGGACAGATATTTAAATTGCATGGCCTTCTGTATAAACTGTTTTCTAGAATTAATTACTGAGTGTCACTAATTGAGCACCATGATCTCCAATTGAGGAACATAAGAGTGAGTCTATGTGGCCACGTGTGAAGGAGAACTGGTAGCCCACCCTGTGGGAATCCATCAACTGGCTGGCTGTATGGGAGCTGCACGGGTCTGTCCCAGCTGGAATATTGTGGTCAGTGCAGAGTATGAAGAAGTTTAATAACACAGATCAAGAGGATCTTTTGCTTTTGCCATCCATGCCAGAAAATATCCCAGAGCTCATTTAATTTATTATTGTAGGAGTATCCATAAAGTCCTGTCTCACCCAATGCTGATGCTTCTCCATCACTGCAAATTTCTCAGCAGATCACGGCTGGGCTTGAAAGAGGCTTATGGTAATGTCAGATTTTCTCTTTGTTTAAATGAAATGGGTACAGAAAACTATCATTATCCGTGGTAAAACCAGAAGTAATAGCAAAATAGCATCTTACAGGCCTGGGTAAAAGTGGATTACAATTTTACATTTCAAGAGCTCAGACAACCAAAGGATGTTAGGATGGTCAAAGGTGGTCTTCAGATGGAGATTTGTATTTCTGCCTGACATGATAGGGCTGTCACTGAGGGAAGATACAAAAAAACTCCAACAGTTTTAAAAGACAGAATGCATTAAATCTGGGAATTTGAAGACTATAAAACTTTTTAAAGGATAATGAAGGGTTGTTTTACCCCAAAAAGTATGAGGTTTCTTTAATTCAGATTACCGTTGTCAATAAATGAATGAAAAGGAAATTCTGATGGCATATGATAGCACTTTTCCAGCTATCTCCTTATTTTCTTTCCAAATGACATACAAATCTAGAATACCAAAGGCCTATTTTTGTGGTTTTTACTGTCTATCCCTAGAGAAATGCTTAACTCAAGGGTTCCAACAAGACTTGCTGCCCTGAATCAAGTAATTATTTTTGCATTTAATAACAAACATGACTTACTCATGGGGGCCACTGAAGACATCCACTGTGTGAATAAAGGTTAATCTCCTCGGAGGAAAATGTAGTATTTGTATTGCATCTAATAATTAATATAAATGAAGTGGAATTTTAAAATATTGTGTTCCTTCTAATTGCAAATCTAACTAGGTTAGATCTCCTTGCTGGAAATTAAAGCAGGTTTGGGAAGAAGGTATGACAGCCCAAATTACAACATTTAGGGTTTCGATTTTTAATTTTCAAACCGCAGTAGAGGTCTGCAGTGTCCTCCAGCTTTATATGTTGTACTTCTACCTGAAAGCACATATTCTCCTTGGAGTCCATCACTTCCACTTCTTGCACAATAAAAGGAAGAAATGATAAGTTGCAATTAAGTGAAACCTGTGGAAAACCAGCTTTTTGCAGGGAGCAGGGAAGCCATAGATTTGAAGAGAGCTCATGTTGTCCCAAGACTTACATGAACACTCCCTTCCATCCTCTCTCTCTACACCCCAATGCTCATGTCCTGGATGCTGCTGTTCACCTCATCTGCTCTTTCAGCAGCTCCCAACATTCTGGAAATGTGCATTTGTGTTTTGGTTACATCAGCTGAGAGGGCCAGCACATAAAGAGGCATGTCAGGAACAGTCATCGTCAGGACAGACAAAATCCGCAAAGCAGCGAGCGAAGGGCGCGTGGGGCACTGGGGAGGGGGAGGATTGATCAGCAAGCTGCAAGAGCCATAATGAGAGCTGGGAAATATTGGCAACAAGGGCTGGAGAGTTTGAGGGTCCAGAACAAGCCAGGGAGCCCAAGGGATCGTTAGCAAGAAGTGGAAGTGTCATTTGAGTCTACCTCCTCAGCCTGGACACTCATCGAGGGAGGCGAGTTTCCTTCCCCGAGCCACATGTGGCTCTGCAGGAGAGCAGCCCAGAATCCAGAATGAAAGCCCAGAATGAAAAAGCTCAGCTAGGGACACAAAGAAAGTGGTGTCAGAGCAGCTGTCAGCATGCCACCATCCTTCTTGCTTCTACTCATTTGTTCTTGTGGCTGGCAGCGGGAACATTTGGTGTGATACTGGAGAGCTCAAACCTCAGAAGGAGGCAGCTAAAGCCCAGCACGTTTCCCAGCTTCTCCCTTCATAATTTCCATGCCACCTACCTGAACACTCTGTGTGTCCCAAAGCAATTTCAGCTATTTGTATTCCCCATTATCCATCCTTTCTTGAGAAGAGCCTGGGAAGCAGAGCACTCAGGTAGTCGATGTTTTTGGGCAAACATCTGACTGTATCTGCTTAAAGCATTTAAACCTCCTCAGGGTTGAAGAAATGTCCACCAGAAACAGATGGCATCATCTGATGCTTAAAGAAAATAAATCTTGACACCAACCATCAATCAGTCCAGTCCAGGAGCCTCTGATGGCTCCTAGTAGAGATGGAAAGCCTCCATCCTCTTGTGGGTTAGTTTAAACACAAAGCTTTTGCCTGATACTCTAGGCTTTAAAAGCTGTATGATTTATCAGTACCCACATAAATAACTATAATTTATTTTATAGAGTAGATATATCCCGCCCCCATGTGTAACACCAGATGCTGGTGCTAAAAAGTTTGGGGAAATTAACCTCACTGTATTTATGACGAGCCATCAAAGACTGCTGGGTTTCAAAAATGCCATTCTGTGGTAGACTGAGTGGAGTCTATTCAAATCTGGGAGGTTTAGGGCTGCTTCACCCAAGATGTGAAGGGAAATGCACCTGAAAATAGATGGGAGGAGTGACTACTTTCAAAACCTACTTCTAAAAAGTAATGTGCTTCTTTCTGTCACTTCAGATTAATGAGAGTCTATACCCTGCTACAGGCTCAGTTGTTTCTTTTGAAGAGTGGAGTCTTGGCACTTGGTGACTTAATCTGAGTTTGCATCTTGTGTTAGGGGACAAGTGTGTTTTCAAGGTATTATGTGGTGTTCGTGTTGAACATACACTAAAATCTGCCTATTTTTTGCCTGCAATATTCATCCACAGAAAAGTAGAGATATTGGAAAATACAGCTAGTTCAAATCCCAGTAGAAATTGGCATACAGAAGGGTGAGCTTTCGCTTCAAAGCAGCTCAAAGGAGGCTGAAAACAAAAAGTGGACTGAGGCTTTTTAAAAAAAAAATTTATTTGTGACACAAGGAATTCCCAAAGCAATAATCCAAAGCAGATTTATTAGTGGACTGTGACAGATTTTGGCATTTGGTGCAGATTTTTATTGGTAGAATTATAAATATTGCTTCTTGATCTATAAATGAGTGACTGGGATATATCAGAGAGAAATAAAATCTGTTAACAGTGCTAGTGCTCTTCCATAGGCATGTATATAAGGGAATACAAAACTATCTTCCATTAACCTTTATGGGTGTCTTTAGATGTCTTGGAAATATGAAGGAAGAAGAAAGGTAATTAAATCAACTCAACTCCTTGGAAACTATCCTCATGCCTTTTCTTCTAATTGTGTTTCCAAATCAAAGATATTTCTCTAAAAATATTGTTTAAGCATTGACTCCATTATATGAACTACTGACAAGATGAAATATTTTTAATAAAATGCACCATATGTATGTTTTACGTTCTCATACATATTTTATTTGTGAAGGTTCTAGTGGATTCTCTGCTGAGATTTGGTTGTATTCCAGGGGGTTGAAGGGGACCTAAGTTATTATTTGGAAAACTGCAGCCCTGTTGATGTAGCAGGCATCAGGAGGGTAAACCTGCCCATTTCTTGTACTACATGTGTCCTTGATTAATAGTGTAAGTAAGGGTTTGTCACTGGCTAAGTCCTTGCTAATAGTTATTAAAAATCTAGAAGGCACTGAGTCAAATTTAATTGGGCAAGAGTGTGCAAAGGTAGGTACAACTAAATGTGTCTCTTTTTATTAATGTCACAGTGCGAGTTGTCTGGGTGTCATTGAAAGGGTAATGACAACAGAATTATTCCTAACATGTGCTGAAGGAAAGGCAAGGTTTTAATGCTAAAATAGACCAGGTGGTACAAAATTAATACGTTATTCACTACTCCTGAACATTTTATACTTAAAAAAGAAATCAACAACTATTGCAAATATTATTTTTCTTCACCAAAACTAAGCAGTGAGCTGTTAATTCTAACAGTTGCCTCTAGAAATATTTTGTTAAAAAGAATATGTGAAACAACCAGTGAGTCATGTCAGACTTAACCTTCTTAGAAGGTGTATGATATTTAAGAGACACTGGAATTTATCTTTTCCATGTACAGTGCACATTCATATCTGGATTTCTCCACCCAGCACACGTGTGGCAACACGTTCTGTGACTTCCCAAGGAAAAATGCTGAATAATGCACTTTGAAAATAAATGTAGTACACAGGATCAGATACCAATTTCCTGCCTTTTGGGGTCTTATTGAACAGTAAGAAATTCCTGCAGTCAAAGGGGTCCTGCCTTTGGTCTCCTGCTACCATTCCACATTTCTTCATCTTTCTGAAGTTCCACTTGTCTATGTCTTACTGTGTTAAACTTCTCAAAATTCAATATACCCACTGACCCACACTTACTAAGGAGAATCTCCAATAGATACAGATCTACTCCATCAATTTTATATTACCACAAACAATACAAAGGAAAGGAGAATTAAACCTATTGATTTTTCATCTCTCTAAGAATTTTTATTTCTTTGCTGCTATTTAAGTCCCTTTTCTTCTATTTCCTTGTCTCTAGATTCATGTGTTAATTTTTTCCCCTGTTTTGTTTGGGTCATCCTTAGCAGGAATCTTGTTTAAATTAGTTCTAATTGAATATGAACCAAATCTCTCCTTCCTTTAATTATCATCTACCTGAAATGTATTCTCTTTAATTTTGGTCAGTTCTGGCCTTCACTGTCCCAGAATCAAAGAGTGGTTTATGTTGGAAGGGACCTAAAGCTTGTCTCATTCCAACCCCCCTGCCATGGGCAGGGACACCTTCCACTATCCCAGGTTGCTCCAAGGCCCTTCCAACCTGGCTTTCCAGGGATGGAACAGTCCCAACTTCTCTGGGAAACCTCTTCCAGTGCCTCACCACCCTCACACTGTAAAATTTCTTTCTTATATCCAGTCTAAATCTCTCTTTTTTTTCAGTTTAAAGCCATTATCCCTTGTCCTACCACTATACACCCTTGCTCAAAGTCACTCTCCAGCTCTCTTGGAGCCCCTTTAGGCACTGGAGGGGGCTCTGAGGCCTTCTCTTCCCAGAGCCTTCTCTTCTCCAGGCTGAAGTCCCTTAGCTCTCTCAGCCTATCTCCACAGGAGAGGCAATTGTAATTCCCTCTTTCACATTGCCTCACATCTCTGTAATCTTCCTAGTCTCACCCTTAGAGCAAACCTGCTCCTGTTTCCACATTGTTCTGGATTTCTGCTTTCCATGACATCTTCTCCAAGCTCCATCTCACTGTGTATCTTGACTTCACCCTTCCCAATACTCAAGTTAAGTTCCAAGATGCAGTCCTGAAGCCACTTGAAATTCTTGTAATTAATTCAGTGCAAAAGGTGTTTTATGTTTTGACCAAGCTTTGCCATCTGTAGGTCACAGTTGTATTTTCTCAAGGAAAAGGTACATGCCAAGTGACCTTAGCATTTGCATTGAAATGTAGTTGATGTTTTCCATGCTGAATTTTCATGGAAAATTCCAAAATCTTTGGGGATGGGAGGTTTTCAAGGAGCTCTACTTGCAATTTATGCCCTTTTTCCTCTGTTTGCATCCTCCTCCCCACCACAAGTTCCCTTCTCTTTCTGGCCGCTCTCACACAGACTCATTCATTGAAATTGCACTAAGAGCACTCTCTTGCTCCTTGTGTGACAAACTCTTTTGTACAGGTGTTTCTTCCAGGAAGATTTCCATGTCCCTTCTCCCCTCCTGTGGTTCTCTTGTCTCCCACATTGGGATTTTGTTCCATCCTGTTTCAGGGAGATTCAGCAAGTGCAAAGTGCCTGCTGAAGAATCTCTGTTCTAAAACACAGGCAGGGGTCTTCCTCTTGAAACTGAGGCAAGAAAACAAACATTATGAGGATCCCTCTCCTGTCTTGGTTGGCACATTCCCTGGTCACAAGCCGGTGCCTGGGCATTCAGGGAACAGCCCTGGCAGGGGAGAGCAGCCACAAAGCCATCCTGCCTGGGGGAAGAGAAATCAGCTGCTTGCCCTCAGGGATGGGGAACAGCCCTTGGCTGGTCTTTGTTTACTACTGAGATGCAATTTTTAGATCATAAAATGGCCAAGCTCCCTGGATCTCTGTTCCTGCTTTCTCTCTAGCAGGCTGGCAGTGAGAATACACCCATAGAAATGTTCTTAAGGACAAGTGACACCATCAAATTTCTCCTTTGCTTACCCATCTTGCACTAAAAGTTTTTAGTAACCCCAGTTGCTAGGATTTCTGCCAGACACCCAAGACACAATTAATAAAATAAAAAAAATTCAGATTTCCACATCAGCAAAATGCCTTTGTATTTTCTGATATAAGAAGGAAGTCAAAGATGAGGTCATCTTGCCTGGAAAGAAGAGTTTGCTTTGATCATGTCGTGAAGCACAGACTGGGTTTGAAGGATGCCGGTACCCAATCCTCCTTGGAGTGCTTTTCATATGTTTTTAGTAAGTTTTCTCTGAAAACTACAGCTCAGAGTCAGCTTTATCCTGCACAATAAAGACATACACCTCCTTCCCTTCTTTCACATGGATATCTCCCTGGGAATTTAGGAAGCAGTAAGAAATGTGCAGAATTAGCCACAGCTGAGGCAGAGACCCGAGGGGATGGGCTGACCACTGAGGACACAGTGGGACCCAGGAGCAGGTGCTGGCAGATGAAATGGGTCACTTTTTAGGACAGCAGTGAGGTGGGTGTGTCAGCACCTCCTCCCTTGCAGGGCATGGCTTTCATTTTGGAGATGTAGCTGGCACCACTGCTGCTAAATCCTCCCATTTCTTTAATGAAATGAGGGGGGTTTGTCCCACTCCTGAGTCATGGGGCTTCTCCAGCTGAGGTCTGTGAAAGCCACAAGCCCAGCCAGGTGCTGTGAAGGCAGGAGATTTCATACTGTGCAAAATTACTGGTAGAAATCTATTTTGGAGCTTTTCTGAAAGAAGGCCTCCTTGCTGGCAGGCAGCTCTGTCACTTTGTTCTGCCCTCCCAGGAATCTGCACTGGCAAAATGCACAAAATCAGAACCTCCTTACACCTCCCAAATTCACTGTAGAGGTATCCTTTTCACATTCCACTTAATAGGAAAATGTGATTTTGTGAGGGAACCGAAATTATGATATTAAACCTGGGAAATGGATTAGAAAGTAAGATTTTTAAAGGAAATCATGTTCTCCCTGAAATTAAAAAAAAAAGGAAAAAGATAATATTAATTATTTCTGATATTTCTGACTCTCTGATTTAATTTTTGAGTCTCTGAGCCTGCCCTCATGCTGATTTTTTATTGGTGTAATATATTGGCCACAGGGAGCCATTACTTACTATATCTGTTATCACTGGTTTTCTTTCAGTTTTACTTTCCATGTGGCATTTTTTTATCATTTTAGTTGTCTGTGGCTTACCTTTCCCCAGGTGTTTTCTGCCATGTGTGAATGAGAATTACCTCCTTCTCTTGATCTCCAGTCCTGACTGCCCAAAGGACATGATGGCCTTGAGATGACTGAGGACAAAACTCAGCACAGTCCTCGGTCACAGCTGGGTCCCCCCTCTCTGTGGAGGTGTAGGATCTGAATTGTGTAGGGATGACTCCAGGGATCCCACTCTGCCTGCACTGGGCAGTGTCCTCCACAGGAGCCTCCCTAGGGTTGGGCTTGGTGTGGTCTTCAGGTAAAAACTGCAGAGCTTAAACATCCAAAATTAGAGGGTTTATTCTTGTGTCTAGTCATTGGGTAACAATTGGTAGAGCAGCTATTATTTGCATGCAGCCAGTGAAAATATTCCAGGGGTAATGTAGGTGTTTCTCACTGATCATCGCTGCTGGCAGGGAGCAGCAATAGCAAAAACTCTCAGTGTTCACTCAGTGCCAGACTGTGCAGTCTGTCTTGCTCTCTGATTGTCCTGACAGCCTCCTCAGCATGACAGCCAAACACTTTTGTTGACTTAGCAGAAGGGTTATTGACTCCTGGTTTGCAAACAATAAACTTTCCATGGTTCCCCTAATGTTTTTGGGGTATGTTGAGCCTGTAATATCAAACACAGCTGGTTTTGCTGGGAGAAGTTTTCAACTGGACTTGTCTCACAGCACGTTTTGTCTGTCTAGACAGTGGTTTGAGAAGTCCACAGCAGCTCTGATGGAACCCTTGCCACTCTGGTGAATTAATGTTGTTTTGATATCTGATGAAAAACCTGCAGGAACATGTTTGTTTTTATGTTGTGGCTCCAGTAGTGGAAAGAATTTATCTGATTCCACTCATCATTTCTCCCTCCTCACATGTAACATTTGGAGACTTAGAATTTCAGATCAGAAAACACTTGGTTTCCAAAGACTCATCTTCTAATACTTCTAAGGGAAATACTTAGAAAAAAACCAAAAAACAATCACTGAAAGTCATCAGCTACAAAAGAAATGTAAGTTCAATTGTTCTTGACCAGATGTGGAGTGGTACAAATTCTTCTGCAGTTATATGCACGTAGGTGGATAACAAACGAAAAAGTCTTGGCAACATGAGGCAACCATCAAGCTGTGGCAAGAAGTGTCAGGTTCTTGGATTGCCTCAGATTTATGATTCCAGGACTGTGTTTCAAGCAACAAGGACGAGGCACCTCTCCCTTCCAGCTTGTGAGGTGCTGCAGGACCTCAGGATGAGGAGAGGCAGAGGCTAGAGGTTGGTAAAGTGACAAGAACATGACTGAAGGATCTGCCCCCCTAATTACAGACACCCTTTAGGCTCTGAAGTGGGAAATTGGGTGATCATTCCCCACCCCAGCAAACACAGGTGAGCTCAGCTGTCATCCAGCATCGCTTCTGTCCCTGCACAGCCCAGAGACAAACAGCTGCACCAGAGACACCAAAACTGCAGGGAAACATAGAGTTCAATACCTGAAGATGAGGATGGTCAGTAAAACCCCCAGCTTTATTGAAATACCACAAAAACATTCAGGCTAGGGGAAAGACCCTCAAATCACCCTGTTCCTAGAGTCTGCCTGAAGGTGGCTAAAGCTGTATCAGCCTCCCTACTAATTCTTCATAGGCCAGAGGTAAAATTAAGCCTTGTTCTCCCCTTTTTCTGGGTAAATAGAAATCATTCACATGAAATCACTGAAATTACAGCCACTTTTTGCAGATGAAATAATTATTCTTACAATATTATTTACATTTTTTCTTTCCTAAGGAGAACATCCGCTCTCATTACTGTCATGAAGTAGTTCAGAGATTTTACTTAGGAGATAGACTGTGTTTGCTGCGTAGTTCTTATTAAATTTCATTTTCTTATATTTAAACAGACAAACCAGTTATTTCTCCTAAAAGATTAATAGAGATTTGATGAGAAAAAAATTCTTGTTCAAAGAATTGGTATTGCAGTGGTACTACAGTGCCCCACAACCCTCCCATCAGCAGCTGCTGTCCTGCAAACACTTTCCACTTGGGGAATTGTGTGGCTGCAAGGCAGGAAATTCATATTCCCATTTCCATGTGCTTTCTTAGCTGGTCTTAGGTAAGAAAAATGAAGGAGATCAATGTTGCTCCGACTTGTGCTCTCCCTCACTTGCCCCAGGCTACAGGGACCTCTTGCCAATCTTGTGGTATCATGATCATTTTGACAGCAAGAAACTAAGATATCAGAAGAATGGGATTATGAGATTGACTGCAGGATAAAGAGAAACTGGGCTGGGAGGATATAAGCTTCTTATCCAAGCACAAATAGCTGAAAGAATAGGAAAGGGAATATAGAAAATAACCGATCACGTAAATTGCTTTTTGCAGGAGTACTCTCTAGTAGAGTTTGCCCTAGGATGGAAATGTACAAAGGATTGGAAAATACACTTCCAAGGAAAGAAATAATCCTCCAGAGAGACTGACTACATTACTGACCTATTACTGCAGATCTGGAGATCTCATTCTTAAACTTAGATCTAACACTTAACTCAGTGCAGTGAAAGCCCCTTTTTGAGCAAATTTTCTTTGCAGCTTAGTGGATTTTGCTACAGTAAACAAAATATAATAATTGGTACCTATTTTGTTAGGCTTGCTAGAAGGTCTCCAAAGAACAAACTGCATCTTTCCCATCTGTGCTAGCCAAAGAGCAGTGCAGATGTCCACTGCCATCCATGAACAGGAAGGCAGAAAACCAGATATTTTCACTGGTCAGAGGTTGCCTGAAGAGCTTTTTGCTGGTCTGTACCTACCAGGCACTACAGGTGTATGGGCCCTGTTTTATCCACAGTAAAAAAGTATTGAATGAGTAGCTGAGATCCTGGCAGGTACTTCACATGCACTGTCTGGCCTTTCCCAGGCAGCTGAGTGACAGAAGTGACAATGAGCTGCCACAGGGTTACAACTTGGACTAATGGCTTGCTTTTTGCATGGTAGATTTCACTGATGGGGGTAATTGCTGCTCTGGACCCTGTTGTTACAGCAAAACCTGCTTGGCTGGCTCCTAGGAGATTTCTCTTCCACAAGGAAGCAAGGTGTCAAATCTCCTCCCCTCCTGGGTGACACCAGAGAGGGTCCAGGGCAGTGGATGCAGTGCTGAGTCAATTCACAGGAGCTCAGGATGCCTGCACACTGTCTGACTGAACGACAGATGGAAGGTTAAATACAGAAAGGTTTATATTGCTCCACTTTTGCCAAATCGAGGTAAATAAAAAGATGGAAGGGAAAGGAAGAAGTAATTTCATGCTTTTGTTCCAAAGGTATTCCGACTTCAGCGCCAGAGCTTGCAGTATGTCTTCAAACAGAATTTGATGAGAAAATGTCATCTGAATTGAAATTGTCTGATTTTGACCTGTGTTGACACAAAAGGAGATGATGGAGCTGAGATATTCAGACTGCATCCTACCACAGCAGCATATGTGTCCCCCAGCCTCTGCCAGCAGAGCTTTTTGGGGAGGATGGGTGCTGCCAGCAGCCTGTTTCCTCCCCACGGGTGGGGAGCTTGGAATCAGCCTCAGGCTCCAGGGCTGTGCTTTTCACGTGCTGTCAGCACAGAATTGGTGCAGCACCTTGCACAGGGCCTGGATTGTTACCCATTGCTGCTGCTTGGGGTGGGGCTGGAGCACCCTGAGCTCCCTCCACCCTGGGGAAGGCTGTCTGGTTGTAAAGGCTGGTCACCACTGTCCTGGAGTGTGACTGGCACCAAGATGGGCTGCCTGGGCACCTGCTGGCTGTGACAATGGGCAGTATTGTTAGTGATATGAATTCATTTTAGATAGTCCTGCAGGGAGCTGGACTTGATGATTCTATGGATCCTTCCAACTTGAGATAATCTGTGATTCTGTGTGGCTTATTTGACCTGCATCTACCTTTAATCCAGCTCTGAGATACAAAATCCGAGCTTGCTTAGTCTTCGGTGGGCACTGCTTGGTTCACCAACATCCCCTGGGATGCCAGACTGTCTCCATTGTCTACAGACATCCTGGGAAAACTCCAGCTTAAGCACGAAGCACCTGGCATAAGGCTGGATTAATCTGATCCTTTGTGCCTTACACTGGCACAACCAGAGTCACGAGCTTTGGAAAAGGCATTAAAAGTGAGAAGGTCGACGAAAGCATACTGGATTGTCATTAGGCTAAAAGCTCAACATAATTATGCTAAAAGAATTTGGGGTTCTTTGAGTGCATCTGTCATTTGATTCCCAGCCTCAAAGACCAAAAAAGTGACCTGCTTTCGCAGTCTGGCTGCTCAGTGTCACTGGAAAGCAGATTTCTTTTTAAGGGGATCCATACGGACATACAAATCTGCTTTGCTTTTGAAAACTGAGGTAACCTTTAGTTTGCTCGTAGTCCAAGTGAAAGCACTGCGTTAGCAGCCAGGAGGACTGGGTATTATTAGTAACCTTTTACAGGAGATGTGGTGTGTCATGGCTTAGGCATATATTTTTCTGGAAAATGCGGTGTACAGTGAAATGTGGGAGTAAGTAAACACAAAGTGCTTATTCAGCAGTTCATTCTGTTTGAATGCCCAGCAATGCAACTCTGAGGTTACCTGCTCATAAAGGAAGCAGGGAATGATATTTGAGATTTATTTTTGGCTAAAAGCATGAAGTGCAAATAGCTCTTTGTGCAAAATGTCAGCTGAATTTCTGGGAAGCAAATAAGATTGCTTTAATAATCCATGGTAGATAACAACACTAAGGAGCTACCACCTATTACATGTACCTGCAGCTGTATCTAGACAAACATATCTGATGTATATATGCTGCTTGATGTCTGATACGAGTACAGACAAGTGAAACAAGGTGTTTAAAACCTTTTGTGAACAGCAGAGTTAATGAAGTACAGGATAAAATTCCACTTTAGATAATGAAATTCCTGTGCATACATGGAGATATTCATGTATGGGGATGTCTGAGCTACGACTACTCTGCAGAGGTCTAGGGCTTGACTCAGTTTTGCCTGAGGACCACTGGGGGTACTGCAAGGTATCCATCCTGGCCTCCAGCTGGACACAGATCTCCCCTAGCAGTGTGTCCCTCTGGGCAGTTGCCTGAGGATGGCCTGGGCATGGAGGGATCAGCTGGCACTAGACATACTGGTAGGTGCATGTAGCCCTGGCACAGTCACCTGTGCTAGGTCAGTCTCTGTTGTCCACAAGAAGAATTTCTGATTGAAACAAGGTTTAGATGCACCACTAGACCTTCAGGGTTTGGTGTCTGAGGCTGGAGGCAGCTGCCAGCCTTGATGAGCAATTCAGTCCCCTAAATTCGGCCAGTCTGGCTCCTTCTGCAACACACAGGGATGCCCTGGCTGGATGGAGCTGAAGCTTTGGGAGGACACAGACCTCCCATAGGTCTGGTGCAGATAGGTGGGAAATGGATTTGTAGAGGATTCTCAAAGCCTGACAGAAGGCTCACATAGCCTCGTGTATCTGTATGCAAACTCTGTGATAAAAAATGATGACTTAGAAATTCCATGGAACAGGACAAATATTGTTGAAAGAGAAATGGAACTGGAAACAAGCTTCAGATGATGGCCTTGCAAGTAAGACTCGATATTTTGGAGAAATAGAACTATGAAAGATGTATTCTAGTAGGACCCACGAGGGGTAATTTTAGATGATTGGCTTTAAGGCACTAGCAGCATTGTGTGGCAAAAGCTGATAGGTCAGGAAACTCTTATAATGTATTATAATTAGGAAATAGTTTAGCTTCTGATTGTGCTGGCATGAATTATAACATCTGTACTGTGTCACCCTTCACATGAGACTGAAAATGGAGTAAAAGTTTTTAAAACGCCTCTCAGTTGCCCCATCTCTGGGTCAGAAAAGGGTAGAATCTGACACAGATATCTCAGATACCCTCCAACATCAGCAGACACCTCTGTTAAGGTAATGGAATTGTATCTATAGAATCCAGATGATTTTTATTCTGGATTACTTTATCCTCTCCCTTCCTCCAGCTGCCTCCTCTTACATACCCACACTCTTATTTTCAGGACACTTGTAGCAATGTGGCTGCCTCTGAGACCTCACCCTGCTGTCAAAGTGGGTTATAAAATGGCTAAAGGGGATCTATCAGAGCCTCCTTCCCTGATGGGCTCCCACCTGCTTGGCTGCATATCAGCTGCTGTGGCTTCAGACAGCAGCACTTGCAATACCTGCAAGTGGGATGTGAAAGGAAAGATTGATTCCCACCAGACCACCACAGAGACCCACACAAGCTGTCAGTGTGCTGGACCAGCTAAGGAACAATTAGCTTTAATCTCACTTTGCTGTAGAGCAGGGCAGTGCTCAGGGCAGAGATGGTTTATTCAATGGTTCACAATGGACAGGGGCGTCTGCTGTGCCACCAGCTGCTTTTGGTTTTAATCACAGTGATTGCAAAGGGTACTTTACAAAACAGCACTGACAGGGCACTTCAAACGCAGGGCCATCAGAGTGATTAGGACCAGGTTTTCAGAATTCTATCCCGTATATTCTGAATATTTGAAATAAGAGAGAACAGGCTAAGAGGATGATAGCAAAAGATTGTGGCTCTTTGGTAAGGCCCAGTTCAATAGAAGTACTTTTGATGTTGTTTATGTTGGTCTAGCAGGTGTTATAAACTTAAAGTACTGTCAGAAAGAGAGAAGTCAGAGGGCTTACAGATATTTCTGGTAGCATTAAGAGATTGCAGAGAAAATACCTGCACAAAGTCCATTTTATTGCTGTAAATGGCAGGAGTGATGCAGCATTGACCTCTCCTTGGCTGTACCCAGAGCTGGCACCCACTCTCCTGGTACAGGCAGCAGTTGAGTTGATACCAGGCAATTTGGGATTGGTTTGTTTTGGGGTAAATATATTTTAGGTGATATTGGTTTGAGTCACCTTTGTCCTGTTCCTGTCATCCCAAGCATCCACCTCCAGTGTGAACTTTTTGCCCTGATAAATCCAGCACAAAAGCTGTAATTTATTTCTTCTCAGACCTTGAGCAGATGTAATGTTCAATATACAGCAACTGGTGACCAGCCTGTGAGATATATTACTGGGGGTGGCCTTTGAGAAGAAGCTGGTTTTATTTGTTGGATAAAATTGTATTTATTTGGGGCAGGGGTGTAAAAGGAGGTTTAAACCATCAAATATGTCACTTAAATGCCTAGTTGTGTCTAATCTTGCCACGCACTGCCAGGAAAAGTAGAGAGTTCTGAAGTGGCAAGAAGAAGAGGAAGGTAACGCAAATCTGAGGTTCAGTTTGGATCTTTTCATAGACTTGTGAAAATCTTAATTTTTTTTTTTTCCTTGACTAGTAACAGCATTTTCAGGAACAAGCCTGCTTCAGGAGTGAGTCCTGCACAGATTTGGCCACAGTAATCTGGTTGTGATGGCTTGTTTTAGCCTGCAGGGAAAAGTTTTTGAAGCTATGTGACCTCTGAGGTGTTTATTCACAGTCACAATAGATTTCCCTCATGGCCCAGAGGATATTTAAAACAAGACTGTCTGTGAAAATGCATACAAATGTTTAGAAATGTTTCCAAATGTACAATCTGGTTGAAGTGCCTTGCTTATGTACATTATTGTCATAGAATCATAGAAGAATTTGGGTTGGAAGGGACCTTTAAAGGGCACCTAGTCCAAACCCCTACAGTGAGCAGGGACATTTTTAACTAAATTAGATTGTTCAGAGCCCCATCTAACCTGACTTTGAATGCTTCCAGTGATGAGAACCTGTACCTCACCATCCTCATCTTCAAAAATTTCTTCCCTAAATCTAGTCTGAGACTCCCCTCTTTTAGTTTAAAGCCATTTCCCCTTGTCCTATTACAACAATCCTACTAAAAAGTTTCTCCCCATCTTTCTTATAGACCCTGTTTGAGCACTGAAAGGCCACAATGAAGTCTTCCTAGAGCTTTTTGGAGGTGTTTTTTTTTTGTATTCTGTTTCTGAGTTTTGTATTTCATTTTCCATGTTTTGGCATGTTGGGGTGGGGAGGTGGGAAGACAATGTCAGGGTGTATTACTGTCCATGCTAAACTTCTATACCTGAGGTCAATGTGCTTGAAAATGCCTGCAGACTCCTTTTCCTGCTGAGACCCCCTGCAATTAGAAGGATTTCTGTGATGGTGTTACGGTGCCACAGATGAGACAAAACCCAACCCCTCCTGTTTCCAGGACCAAGCACGCTCCCCCCACAACCAAAGTTCACCAGTTTCCTTTTAACTTCACTCGTTCCAGGTGCTCAACCTGTTCCTTGCCTTGCTGCTGAGCTCCTTCAGCGCCGACAACCTCTCGGCCCCGGACGAGGACGGGGAGATGAACAACCTGCAGCTCGCTTTCGCCCGCATCCACAGGGGCCTGCAGTACGCCAAAAAAGCTGCCTGGAACTTCTGCTGCAGCGTCCTCCGGCACCCCAAGACCACGGCTGAGAAGAAGGCCATGATGAAGCTCGCTGCCCAGAACCCAGGAGCCCTCAACAACTGTGTGAACAGCCACACCGCCGCCGAGCTGGGCAAAGACGCGGAGAACCACAAGGAGAACCACGCGGAGGACGGAGTGACCAAAAACGGAGAGAAGCACCCAGCAATTACAGATGATGATTTTATGACCAATCCTGACCTGTCCATTTGCGTTCCCATTGCTGTGGGAGAGTCGGATATCGAGGAGGAGGATGAGGAGCAGAGCACCTTTACAGAGATGGAGCAGGTAGGCAATTAAAATGTTTAATTTCATTTTATTGGAATGCCCTTTGTTCCCACCCTTGGTCTGGATCCATGGCTAGTGATGCAAATGTCCTATGGCCTAATCCTGCCTTTGATATGCTGCTAACTTCAGAAGAAGTTACAGATGCATATCCAAGAGCAAAATTCAGTTTCCAAAAAGAAGAATTTCCTTTCTTTGTATTCTTTGCGCTTGTCTAGATTAATTCTTCTAACGAGAGCAATTAAATCCTTTCTCACACAGCAGACTGGTTCTTCTCCCTTTCAGCTGAATCATGGGAATGCTACAGAACAAATATTAGGTTAGTGGAGGATTTTTCTCAAAATGGGCACTGTCTTGGTTTGCTTTGTGCAACAAGAATTGAGGGCCAGGTAGTTCCCTTTGAAATACAGTAAGACAGAGGATGATATGACAAGGCACCAGAGAAAGAGAGAAGATGTGTTATCATTTGTATTCTGACAAGAGAAACAGTTATTCACCTGCTCTTTGGTGTGACATGGCAGATTTTCATTCTTTTTCCTGAGCACTCAGTAGTAAACGCTGAAAAATCCTGTGCAGTTTGAAGTGTTATGTGAAAAGAAGAAGTAATATCTTCAAGAGAATGCTTTTTTCTCCCCTTTTCCCCCTCTCCCTTTTCTACCAGCTTTATCTCTTGGCTCCACACACCATATCTAGTTAATGTTTTCCAGACCCTCCAGCCTTGATCCAGCACCTTCTGACACTGGCTGAAACCAAAGGAGTTCAGCAGGCACTGGATCAAAGCTCCTGCTTCAGATCCAGCTGTCAGGAGGGATCCTCGATCTCATGGTTGAGGGGAGGAAAGATTGAAAGCAAAATAGTTGTTAGAGAAGGAAGGACTCTAGTAAAAAAGCTCCAAGGAAGGGCTCTGTGTCAGAAGCAAGGCACAAATCAGCTGCTAAAAGTTAATTTCTGCTGCTGCGTTGTGGAAATCTCTTCAGTGTCAGTGCTTCACCAAAATGTCTTTCACAATGATGATCTCACTGGGGAGTGGAACAGCAAGAGGTCAGAAAACTTAATCACCGAGGTCCACTATCCAAATAGAAACCTAGGTAAAAAAAGGAGAAGTCTGCAGTTTTTGGTAAATACTTTTAGGGTGGGGTTTTTTTGTGTCTATTTAGGGACTATTTTATTGAAATGATCTGGGGATCAGTGTGGGTAGTATGAATAATATCTAGTTTTTCTCTTTGAAGTGCTTCTCTATTTCTTGGATGTATTTTAACCAACAAGCAGCAAGCATTCGAAAACCGAAATAGGAATGCAGTAGATGTCGAAGAGAATTGGAAAAAAAAAAGAAGTAAACTTCATGAATTGAGATAAAGAGAGTTTAACAGGAAAAGAAAGAAAGATATAATAATAATAGTGGAACTAGAATATTCAAAACAAGTGATGCTCACCACTTGTTAACTGATGTCCAGGCAGTTCCCAAGTAGTGGCCCCTGGCTACCTTTCCCCCCCAGTTTATATTCTGAGAATTTATTCTCATTTTCAATCCAAAACAGGGCACTGTACCAGCTACTGGGAAGAAAAGTAACTCTATCCCAGCTTAAACCAGGACTGTTCCTTAGTATCAGGTGATCTGTAAATATTGCCTAGTGTATGTGTGGTATATAGTGTATATATTGGATATAGTGTATAAATATGTTTAATTATGGCATTCTGGGTAGGGTTTTTTTGTTTGTTTTTTTTTCTTTTTGGTCTTTAAAGATGCCCACACCTTTCTGTTATGACTGACAGATGGTAACAATCTCAAATACTCTTAGATTTTTTTTCATTTTCCTTGAAAGCAAAAGCTTGTTGAAACTTTGCACTCGAGTGTCCATGCTGTCTGGAAGTGTGTGCCTGTGTGTGCTCATGGGTGTGGGTTGCACCACTGTATCATTCCTCTCTCAAGATAAATGGTAACATTCACAATTACAAGAGAAATCCCAGCATTGGGCATGGAGGGCTTGGGATTTTTATGTCTTAATGTGGTTTAGAAGTGTAGAAATGCAGATTTCTGTTTAGCTGCACTATGTGCTGGTGTGTAAATAAGTGGAAGAAACAGGTTACCATCATTTTATGCTGTAAATGTGGAATTAGGGTTTTAGTAAGATCCATTAGACTCATGAGAGAAAGTGCTGATGTAGAAAAACAGGCATTTCACTGAAACAATATTATGAATAAAAGTTGATTTGGAAATATTAAGAAAACTCGTAATAGTTTCAATAATATTGAAACATCATCACATGTAATAGAAACAAAACATCATCACATGTAATAGAAACACAGAGTGAAACAAAATAAGGGGAAACAAAACCCAGTTGGAGAAGCAAACCATTATACTGCTTTCCCAGTGTATCTTGTAATGAAATTCTCAACAAACATTAGAGGAACATTGTTGCATTACCGAGAGATATTTGGATTGCAATGAAATAATGTGGTTCACTGCTGGCATGTGCATTAAACAGAAGGCATGGGGTTGAGAAATGAATTAATTAGCTTTGTCACTAGTGCTTTTCAGGCTTGGACAAGCAGCTGCTGCAGGTCACTGCTGTTCCCCTGTGCAGAGCCCTGATCAATGGTTTATAGTTTTTATCTGCAGGTCTGAGGGGTCCACTGCTGAAAAGGTCCAAACAAGCAGCGAGTTCATATACCCAGAAATCAATTTTAACAAATTCCTAGAGGGGAAAATGTGTGTGTACAAGGCTGTTCCAACTCAAAAACTCAAAATACATTGGCATAATAAATAAACAAAAATAGGAAGAAGCTTAACAGCAGAAATGATAATTGTGTGATGAGCTTTGCATTTGCTTTTCTGCAGAACCCTAATAAATTTGCACAGCTGTAAATATCTCCAAAAGGAGCAGAGCCATGAGAAAGCAGATGCCAACAAATTCAAAGATCTGTCATTTTTACTGGTGCCCCTTCCAAAGATGTACGATATCCGGACTCTGAGAAAAACTCTCTTGATCAACATGTGGGTTACTGCAGAAGAAATTGTTGTATCTAAAGGCTGATATGAAATCCCAATTCCCTGGATATTAAGTTGTGGGGCATTACAGTGGGCTGACCCTTTTACCTAGGACATCCCTGGGGAACTGTGGAAAATAAACTTCCTCACTCACTGCCAGAAGCTTTAATCCTGCAAACCCCGACTCCACGGGTTTCCTTACCTCCTCCCCTCCAGGATGTCCAGGATAACCAGATTGGAGCTCCCAAAGGAAAAACAACATGAACAAGAGCAAAATTTACATGACTGCACTGAGAGGGCACAATTAGGGTGAAGTATCATTTTGTGCAGAGGGCATCACACAGAATCCAAACAAAAAACACCAAGGCGATGCTAAACATTCAAATCTATTCCAACTTTCCCCTAATTACAATCCATATTTTTACATATTTCAATATTTTAGTATGTAGAAAGGGAATGTGTATGTACATTTACTTCTCAGGAGAAGACAGTGTACCCTGCTTCCCTTTAAAGTTGTTGGCTGACCTGGAATTGAGCAGCCCTTTGGCAGCATTGCCAGAACGTATCTTCCTCCTCCTGCACGTGGATTTTGGTGAAAGAGCATGGAAGAGGAGGTGACAGGAGATGCATAAAAAGGGATAATGTGGATGAATGCCTCTGCAGTACACAGCTAGTAAACCTACACAATTCTTACACACCCTTTTCACATTCTCTGTCAGTAGAAAATCCCAGACCTCATACCCTGTGCTTCTATCAGTCTGACTTGTCCAGTCTAAGAGAGAGGATAAAGGGATGCTGGTCTTGGGCAGAACCACAAAGTTTTGATCCCAATGGCGTGTTTTAGGGTGAGAATCATCTCAGCTTACAGCTCCTGTACCAATGCTGGGCTTTTCCCAGAAAGTCACAAAACTACTTTCAAATAAGCCATTGTGGCTATGAGAAATGGGCCCCAGAGCATTGCACACGGCAGCTGGAAATTTCAGATGATGAGAAAACCTTCTGTGACTGCACGTTTTCCTCTGAGTAATGGAAATGTCTAAGTTTAAATTTCAGCTGCCATTTCTGTTATCAAAGCTTGCGCTGGCAGCAGTCTTCCTGAAAGCTACCAATTTGTGGCACTGTCATTGAGAGGGTTTTGAAGGAGTGAGCCCACCTGATGGCTCCCAAATCTCCTTTGATTACTGAGATGCAAGTGAGATGCTCTGCCAGCTCAGAGAGCCAGGGGACACGTACCTGTAGCCCACACATCCCGCAGAGGAAGGATCCGAAAGAAAAGCAGAACAATGAAAGTCAGCACAGGCCCAAGAAATGAGGAGCGAGGCTGAGAAAGAACTGCCTTGGGCTAAATTAATTTGTCACTGCTGTGTGATATGTGTGTTGCTGCTGGCATTTTAGTTTGTGTCTTTACCTAACCCCTTCTCCTTGGCCTGTTTGTAGTGCTGGGGAAGTCTCTCCCTCTCTATCCACAAGATTTCTTAAGGATTTTAGCCTCATAAAGAGAAAATGAATTACTCTCTTTCAATTTTTTCCCTGTCTTTGACATGTAAAATATGGTTTGTCCCAGCAGGAAAACAGCTCCCAAAAGCTCAGCAGCAACCGCAGTAGTGTACTGATTGCATCTTCCCGAGGTTCTTTTGGGTTCTCATTTTGGCTTCCTAGATGATTAAAATGTGGAAGTTACCATCTTGAGCCTTCAGAGAGTGGCTTGCTTGTAACCAATTGCTTTATGACCTTCTTTTCATATGTGTCACCACCTTTCAGTCTCCTGAAGAAGTAAGAAATAGATTATGGGGACAGCAAGGTGGTGGGACAATGAACTGCATACAGTCCAGTCCAGTCCAACTAATGCAATGGATTCTAAAACCACTTACCTGCAATTTAGCTACATGAAAGGTTTCAGACATCAGAGGGATTTCTACCATTTACATTAGATATCTAAGTGGAAAGCTTTTATCTTCAAAAATTTCTGCTTTAGGTTTGCTTCCCTTTCGAGTGGCCCACAGCTGTAGCCCAGAACAGCGTGTGCCTTTTTCACAGTGACATCACTCTTTGGTTCAGAGGAATCCTGTGATAAAGGGACCGAAAGGAGGTTCCAGATGAGTAATGCTGGGTGTCCTAAATCAGCCCCCAAAGTATGACATCCTACATTTACAGTTAACTCTATCCTGTACCTATTACCACAATCTCAGTGAGGTTCAGGTTTTTGGGCTCAGTGGCTGGATCCTTTTGTTCATCCATGAGTTCCTACAGGCAGGATATTTTAGTAGAGACCTAAAGAAACGTCTCTACCCTTTCTTTGTCATTTGAGTCAGTCAAGCATGGTTGGTACATCTTTCTGCCCTTCCTCAAATTGAGTTGCTACATGTGCTGCCTTACTCAAACCTCTTGTTTATGGCCACTGAGGACAAACCCCATGCTGCAGTGCCTGGCGACCCTGTTGCTCATGGCCACCTCTCCCACAGCCCCTCTGCCGTGACAGAACCCGGCGCGGGCGCCAATTCCCCTCAGAGATCACACCTCTGTGCCTCCACAGAGATCACACCTCTGTGCCTCCACAGCCAGCAGCCCTCGCCTGCTCGTCTCCAGAGGTGCCATTATTGATTTGTTCCGACGGAGTGGCTAATTGGGTCACACAGCCAGTGCTGGCTGCGTGCTGCCGGGACCCGCCGCTCCCGGCCCGGCTGGGCACGCAGGCCCCGGAGCCGCCCTTCCCGTGCTCCCTGCCTGGCTCCCCACACAGCCGGCTGTGCCATCATCCCCAGCAGGGCGGGCCCATCCTCCTGCCTCAGGCTCCAGAATCCTTAAACCGCAGGGAGCTGCTGCTGTGTCTCCCGGGGTTCACCTTTCGCTGACCTGGCAGGGAGTACGGCCTGCAGGAGTGTGTTTTTCACTGCCTCACAGGCTTTCCCAGTTTCCCTTCTCAGTGGGGTTTTCCTAGACCATTCTGGGCACGATAGCAGCTCTACTGTCGTTTTTGGGATGTTTGGATCTCAGTCTGCACAGAGGACGCAAGGGCTGCTTATTACCTGGATTTTGCACATACAATGGGTATTCTTTGCTTCAGAGCACACTTTGCTCTCTCAGTCACATGGTTTTTTTTCCTCAGTTGACAGTTCTCCCCCCTTGTATACCCTTGTCTGGACTTCACCAAACACTTTTCCGAGGAAAAACAGGTTTCCAGCTGTAGATGTGTCGCTGCCTCTGGACACAACAAAGATAAAGCTGGCTGCCCCTCAGTCTCTGTTCCATTAGTACAGTCTATTTCCCTGAACTGGATCAAAACCCCAAGCTTTTATTTTCTTCTCCCCCTTATATATTTCAGAATTACTAACTCATTTCATTTGACAAGGTGAAAGTGTTTCTCATGGCTTTTCTTCCGAGTTTCTATCAGTAAGAGAATCGTAATTTTGAGGTCAGAGAGGACCATTAAAGTATGATGGTTTTGCTTTCTCGTAGCACTGAGTCAAGGACTACAGCTAATTTCTGCAGAGAGCCTGTAAGTTTATTTTAGCTATGATACATCATTTCAAAGACGGGGAAAAAAAAAAAAAAAGAAAATTCTCAGGTAACAGAAAGTTCACCATCTGCATGCAGATCCACATCTGTTTCCTTTGTATACAGTGCAAATTTTATTGTACAATTCTTGTTCATTACAAACCTGCTTCCAAACCTGAAGGAATTCTGTAAAAGCCAATGGAATTATTCCAGCCAACGGAATTACTGGTTGATGTAAGTGTAGCTGAAATTATTGAAAATTGCTATAAAAATGCCACAAAGATTTTGTTATAAAATTGTTTGTGACAGTGTCTTGTGCTCCTAATAATTCTAACACCTATAAATCAGAGATACCATGAAGCCATGTGTTTATTTGACAGGGTACATTTATTTCAGCCTTTTACTGCAGGAAATATACTTTGCTGTCAGGAACCTTAATGCCCTTTTCAAACAGTATTTATATTCTGTCTGTTTGCAGTTCCAGTCTGTGGGACACGTTCTCTCTGAGTGTACCTGAATAAAATACCATTGAATCCTGTTGATGACTCCCCAGTTCTCACTGGAGGAGAGGGAGCCCACATGTGTGCATGCATGCTGCACTCAATAAATCTTACAGCATCCTTCTTGTCACCTTTATTTGGGCCAATATTTTTCTGATCACAAAGTAAGCTAGCAGGGGGGGTTTCATCATTATACTGTGCATATTTTGCCTAGATTTATCACTTTTTAAGCCATATGTTTTGCTTTGTGTGTCTTAAAAACTGTGTAGAACTCAATTACCAGCTAATTATTTTTGGCAATAAAAGAGAACATTTCTGGATTTATTGTCTTCAGGAGAATAGCAGCGAGGGCATTAGAAAACAGAAACAGGACTGTAAATCCCAGCAGCAGATTTAAAGCCCCTATGTCCTCATATTGGCTTTTACATGTAGAAAGATGCTTGTGCTTATTTCGTGGCAGTAGAGTGGGGCAGGAACTCCCGTGTCAGGACTGCTGACGTAGTTGGAGCAGCCACTCCACAAAGAAAGATTTTAGGGTGCTCATTCAGTTCTCATTGGCAGGGAAACATATTTGTCCACAGCACAACGCCTAAGGTGCAGGAAACACAGGGAGCTGATGGAGGAGAGAAGGAAAGGAGGGGGAATAAAACCAGGCTGGCATTGAAGGATCCGAGATCAGGCGTAGCAGAGTTGACAACATGCGTTTGGACAAGTGCCCGGACCCTGGGCTGCGCGTCAGTCACAGCCTGCTGGATGCCATTTCCCAGTATCCATATCCCTCCCCGGAGCAAGAGGCTGACCAGAAATGAGCATTTCACACTGTTTCTCCCTTTGGTAAAGAAAATGCCGACATTTAGCATTTTGGACAAAAAGAGCAGCAGCCAGTTCCCCAACAGCTCCCGTGCCATGTAAGGCAGTGCGTGCATTGGAGGGGTAAAACTGCTCCCATTAATTATACTCCAAAATAACACTTCAGATAATGAATATTTTGTTGCTGTTGCCTGTAATAATATGAAACTTTCTTAATGATCAAAATATCAGCATCTTAATTGGGTGAAAGGTTCTGGGTTATTTCGGGCACTTGCACTGACTGCACTCCAAGGCAGATTTCCAAAATTTAAACTTCCATCAGAGAAGCCCATTAGTTTGAGTTTTTCGTATTATACTGTGGAGAGATCCCAATTACCAAAAGAAACATAAAGTAGATTGTGATTAAACTTCAAAATGCAATTTAGCAGAAGGTATTAGCTTGAACTCTGAACAATGAACACTTATGAAACGCTTTCACTGCCTATTTAAGCCTATTGAATTGATAACAGGATAAATTAACTTTGGCAGTCCATCTTTTTGCCAAGTTCTCCCTCTCAGACAAGTTTTAAGTCAACCCTCGGAATAATGAATTTCTGTTTTATTATGGGCAGTGTGTTGCTCTGTGTGGTAAAAGATCTAGAGCCAGGAAGGCAGAAGCCATTAGAAAAACATGCCTTGCTCCTCTGCTGCCAGAGTTCAAAAGCTTAAAAGATTCTGGATTAATCCAAGAAGGAACACTGCTGAATTGCTGCTTCTGAGGGATGATGCAAAGCATCCAGCACTCATGCAGAGACCAGCAGTTAGTGGCTGTGATGGGGTTTGTCTGGCAAAGTTTTAGTATGTGATTATTCAAAATGGTAGAAAATATCAGGTCAGGCTGGTTCCAGGGGAGTTTTTGCTGTTAACATCCTCTGCTGAGCAGCTGTGGTTTCTGGCCAGCCCTAGCCTTGGACATCCTAAATTGTAATAGCCAGATTCTGTTAATTTTATCCAGCTAAGTACTCACAGGTGCATTATTTTTCTAGAACAGGTACTGGAGTTTTCTTACAAATGCCCTGCGATTTTGGGGGGAAAATGTGTTTCTCAGGTCAAACAGGAGGACAAGAGCTGTGTTTAACTTACATAGGTGTAACTTTGGACTTCCATGCCCTTAATTCTGACAGGTGACAGCACACACGGAAAACACCTGGCACCTGCAGACATCCAGGTTGGGGGCATCATCTACCCAGGGGCTGGGCAACAAACTCTGCTCTTCCTGAACTCAGACACTATTGTGTTTAATCTTTTTTGCCCACGTGGCATGTGTTAGTGATTTGGATTTTTATAAACATGGTTCCTATAAAGTCTGAGTCATCAAGAAAGTGAAAAAAAAAATGTATGGATTCACAGAGCAAGTGTGAGCAGCACCTTCTGATTCTGATGTTTTACTACTCCATTTGCACCATTTTGTTTCTGGCTTTTGCATAGAAGAATGACAAGAGAAATGACAGGGAGGGAGGGGTGAATAAATGGTGCAAAATATAACAAAATTCAGTGTACTAAGCTGTGATGTCTGGCTGCTCCTGCTGAAGTAGAATGATGGACCAAGTGACATAGGATGGAGAGGGGGAATCACCAGTCTCAAATAATCAGGTTTAGATTTACCTGGCTTTGTCCCCTCTATGAGGAATTTGCAGGTCTTAAATGATACATGTGTGTGCCAGTCTTAAGGTGGGACTTGACACACATTACACTGGTATTGCAAATGTTGTAGTTTGCTTTTAAAATGCTCTTGTAAATGAACACAGTGTAGAATAAATCTGTTTTGTGTCTCAGCTATAATCCTAGTGCTGTGGTATGGTATTGCTCTGGGTTTTCCTGTGATTTCCCATTAACCTGAACAGTGGCAACTCTGCATTACAGAAGCAATTCTTCAAAGCGGGTTAGAGAGATTCTTGAATGTGCACATTTAAAATTGACAGCTGCACTCCAGCCCTCTTTTATTCCTAGCAGAATAAATGATACTAATCTTTCCCTTCCTATATTAAGGAAGAAAGGGATTTTTCTGATATATCTGGTGATCTTTCTTCATGCAGGAAGATAAATGCACTGATTTTGTTGGTGCTACAAGGATTTACGTTTATTTGTGAAAAGAAGAACCACGATCTTAAATGATCTGTTCTGGTAACAAGAACCAACGATTGATTTCTCCGGTTTGCAATTATTTATTTCTCTCCTGTTTCAGCTCCGATTTTTCAAGGCTTTCCAGAAAGACTGAATTCAGCATATCTGAGAGTTGTCAGC
The DNA here is from genome assembly GCF_021018805.1 of Prinia subflava. NCBI lineage: Eukaryota > Metazoa > Chordata > Aves > Passeriformes > Cisticolidae > Prinia > Prinia subflava. Next base: position 148,664,096 of record NC_086247.1, on the reverse strand, counting down.
CTGACAGCTCTGCAGACTGCAGTCTCCTGTTTACTTTACACACGGAACAAGTGCCACTAAGGCAGTAATGCAAGCTCACCGTGTTTCAGCAGCTCTGCAATCTGCTTGCTTCTCCACTTACGTAGAGGTAGTACATAAACAGTTCAGTTTTCACCATCATTTACTCGTTGGCTTCTTTGCAGAGGAATGGTGCCAGTTACTAGATGCAAACTGTTGCTGAGAAAGTGTGCCAATTGCTACCAGGCACAGCAATTTTGTGAAATCCATAGTTGTCTGCAAGGAGGAACACAAACATCAACAATCACTTTACAGAGTAAACAACGTAACAATGCCTGTCACACTGCTGAACTGGGTTTACTATACATTGAAAGCTCTGCAGACTCCGCTTATGATATCCAAAATTTGGGTATAGGAAACTTCGCAGGTTAAAATATGTTGTCATCTGTTAAAGGAGCTGGATTTCTTGAGGAGACTCAATGTCACTGTATCACTCATTAATGAATGACTGAAGCAGAGATTGTCAGCAACCTGCTGCTTCTCTGATGGGCAACATCCCATGATTAAGGAGGATCCCACTGGCATGACCCAAAGTGTACAGGCATGTATTTGGGAGACCAGACAAGCCTCCACTCCTAAATCTGTACCTGGAAATGTCCTGACCAGCTCATTGCTGGAATGTGACTGCAGAACTCAGACACTCCTGGATTCCTATTAGTGTCTCAAAAGTCTTCAAAGAGGCAGCTGGAGGCATGAGTATAGTGGGGGGTGGAGAACATACATGGCATCAAAGCTTCCAATTGCACTGTGACTGAGTAAAAGGTTTTCATATATCATATATATTCATATAAAAAGTTTTCATTTGCATTGTTTCTGAGAAAGGGAAAACCCTTATCATCCTCATAAAATAGCAAAATTATTAACTTCATCCGTCCACATAATTTTTGCTCACTGGCTCTGTAGTGACAATGGCAAGGGAAGAGGGCCCCAGAGCCAGTTCCCATTTCTTTCCTCCCCACCTGCTTGGGATAGGAAGCTTCCTGTTATCAAAGGATTTGCACATCTTCTTTTTCACAACAGCCACGGCCAGGGAATCAGGGAACAAATGTCACAAGTTAGGGTCATGATCTAGGGAGTGAAGGAAGCATCAGGAGAACCCATTTGAACCGATCATCATACGAAAGGCAAGTCCTGGGATCCTCTTTCTAAATTCGTTTGCACAGAATGGAAAAAATGATATTTCCATGGGGAAGGAATAAAGTGAATCCATGCTGATGACAGGTATTTGCCTCGTTTTGCCAGCAGCAAGTCCTCTTTCCAGAGGAGCGGCATTTGCACTAATCCCCGTTTGAGCCTGGAACAATTAGCCGACCTGTGCTTTTCAGAGACACAACGCAGTGTGGAGCCTTTGCATTGATTTGTGTCAACAAACAAGTATGTGGGTCCGTGCACCAGCACTCTCGAGATGTCACCCAAATTATGCTCTGTTTCCAAGCTGGTAGCTGTTTTTCCTGGCCTGCAGCGTGAGGGGGACAACGCTGTTCACCCTCCTCCATGTGCTAATCACTGGTATGGTGTTGGCAGATCACCTCTTTTTAGGGCCCAGGTCAGAGCAGAGGTGAGCAAACTTTTGGTTTATGCTGAGGTCAGTCCCAGGCTCCCAACCCTCCCTTTGCATGCACTAAGTTTTAGTACCATTCAATGTTTTTACTTTACAAATGAAGAAAGCAACGGAATTGATAAATATTAACATAATGTGTATTGCCTTGGCAACGTGGCACTTGATACAAAAATTAAAAATAAATTATGTAAACCACCCACGGTGGGAAGCATTACAGGAGATAGACCTGCTGCCGTTGTCGCCAGAAGAACAAATCATCTGGAATCAGGACAAAAGCAAACAGCCTAAAGTTAAGCAACACAAACCAAAGGCACCTTTCCCCAGACAGGTCTCTGCTGATTTTCAGGTGCTGTGTGCTGGAGGTGAGACTGTCTCATCTCAAGAGAATGGTTCACCAGGTCTGTCATTGGTTGTTTGCAAAAACTCAGTTGATTCCCTAACACTCCTTTTGGGATCAGTCTACACAACCAGGTTCTTTGAAACAGTCTAGTTCTCTTACTCATTTTCTCCGAGCTTATAAACTTAGAGAACAAGTCTAAAAACACATGCTGATGAACCAGATCACTGTCTGAGCACATGTGCATCGTGCCCTCATTGAATATTTTGCCAGGATATATTTCATCAGTTTTAATTAACGTTAACTCGTTGGATGCTTGGTACAAGTGTGATTTCTGGGAAGAAGCCAGGTCCACATTTCCTGGAGTTTAGTCTCTAGGAAAGCATTGCTAAGTCCTGGTACCACACAGAGGGATTAGTAAATAGAGAATTGGCCTAGGTTTGGCATTTGACTCTAGCTTAACACAATAATTTGCTTAATAATTAGAATATTCATCAGATCAGCTGAGTTACAGGGTCTGTCCTCTTAACGTGCACAGTTTCTAATGAATCTGAGTGCACAACCTTTCTGCATAAATGAACTTGAGACGTCACCTCAGATTGTGTTGCACTTTCAACATGAAACAATTGTTTCTGTTGTTCCAGTGCTATAACCAATATCATGCCATTAAGATTACTTGGTACTAAGTTGTATGCACATTGCATTAAAAAAAAGGACATTTCATGGCTGAGTGCCTTAGTCGTGTGTACTGTGCCTTCCACATTGGCCTCTCTCCTGAATATTACACTATATCCAAAGATTAGGAATGCTGAAAAGCCTTAAAAAGTGCTACTTTTTGTCAGAGATATACCTGTAACTCAGTGGTTATTGGCCTGTGAAGATCGGTGTGACTGAAATTGTATGACTAGAAATTGTATGTAGTACCTTCCCATGCAGAGGATTTAGGTTTGGACATGCATAATTTGATTTATTAAAGTTAGAATATAGTTTAGACCACATGCCCTCTGAAGCAGGAAACGAGTAATTTGATTTTAAATTAATTTTCCAGAAACACATAAAGACATTTGAAAAGACTGGTACAAACTTGACAATCCAAAAGTATTTATACAGAGAGCAATTTGCTTAACCAACTGCTTCCTTTGTGTCATTTGGTCTTTCAGATAGTTACATTTGGAATAAAGTGTTTTTCTGCTCCGGGTACCTCTTGAGGGACTTCCTGTGGTGATGTGGCTTTAAAACTGAGGCAGGTAGTCTGGGGCTCCCTGGGGAAGGGAAATTTGCTTAATACCTGAATAAAACTGAATGTCAGTCAAGCCAAGGGAAAGGGAAAATAAAAAACTGGACAAGTGAAAGATAAGTAGGTTTAAATAATTGCTATTGAAATCCAGTTATGCTTGTAATTTTTTTCTCAGCATGGAAGTCCCTCTGTAAGCAGCACAGCCCTTTGAATCCGGCTGGGGTTTTATTAATATTTTAGTAGCTGCATTAGTAATGGCATGAACAGTGGCAGTGCTGTGATGAGCTGTGGAGTTTTCAGTGAAATCCCCGCCTTAGGTGGATCAATAAAGCCACACAAAGAGAGAACCTGGGCGTCCAGAGGGAGGGACCAACCCTGCAAACATCCTTCCCTCTGCCATTAGTCCTGGGAGGACTTCTTGAGAGCTCAGCAGCAATAATCACCACCCCAGGAAGGAGCGGCTGGATTTAATGGCACCACGCATACTACCAGCAAGCACTAGGTCTAGTCAAATGTGTTTACTGAGAGAAAAAATTATTGCTGTGCTTCCAGAGTCCATCCTCTTTCAGGGAAGTGCTTCAGAGTGTGCTCTCCTTTCAGCCTGCGGTTGAGCCCCCTGTGCTTCAGTGGGTGCAAAGTAGCCTTAAGTGTTTTGCTGAATAGGAGCCTCATACATTTGAGTGTTTACCTGCAGTTTTTCCATATCTATTTTCAGATATCTTTTATCTTTTCCAGTGAACTTTGCATTTTCTTCCCCTCCAATGTGTATGTTTTCTACTCTGGGGGTGGGGATTTTTCACACTGTTTCAAGCAGACTTATAGAACAATTCTGCCCTCGTGCTTTTATCCAGCTTGTACATTGAGTGTCACCACCTGACTGTGATTATTTTCAAAGTACACCCCTTGAGTATTTGGCAGTCACCTCTCTCTGCGCCTCAGGTCACTGGAGAAAGTTTGTGTCTCAAAACCAGGCTCAGAACGGAGATGGCAAGGGAATTTCCTCCCACCTCAGCAACAATGGCTTAGAAAAAAAGTTGGTCTATTTGTATGTCCATATTCTACAGCCAGATATCTTGGCATATCCAAGTTGCTAAAACTCAAAATTTGCACCATAAACTTGTGTTATCTCATTTCTTGCCATTTTCTTCAAGATGTCGTCCCCTGACAAGAATAGTCCAGGCTGTTTTCTCTTCTAGCTGGAGAGTTCTCCTTAAGAAATAAGCATGCTATCAAAGAAAAAGAAAATAAACCCATCTAGGATTATTTCCAGCAGGAAAAGCAGCTGCAGCTGAGGGGGCAGCGATGCCAAAGCCCAGGCGTCCGGAGTCAGAACTCTGAGATTTATGAAGAGTTAAGTGAGTTGCACGTGGATAAGCAATTGAAGGCTGAGCCACCACCTCCAGTAGGGCAAAAAGAGGTAACACAAACAACTTTCCTGCCTGATACTGCATGAAATTTATTGCACCAGCTCCATAGTGCATGCCACTGGTTTATGTGGGGGCTTATGGCTTGTAAAAATACATGTTTGTCAAGGGGTAGGAAAGCAATAGTGTGCAATAGGTATTACAGTCTTAGTAAAGAAGAGAGAGGATTTTGTAGTTATAAAAATAATTGGAAAGCTTGTAAAATGTGCACTATAAATTAAGATGGAATTGTAAGAGGCTTTTGGGAAAAAAAACACCAACCACAAAATCATCTATAATGTTACTGTCTCATTTTAGGAGAAAATATGTAGGTGATTTCCTACTGAAAAGCAGCTCTAGGAATGGCATCTGCTGACTTGGCAGACCTGAATGTTGAGTTCACTGGAGGGCATCTGCTTTCTGTCACAGATTGACATTTCTTTTCCTGTTAACACACGCCCAAGAGAGGTGCGACAATTTAAGTAGCTGATGTGAAGGTACTAACTAAAGAGCAAGGTTTAGTATTATTCAGCTGATTTGGTCAAAGTGCAGCTCATTAATTGTTTCTTGATGTGTACACATTGACATTTATTTTCGAGTTGTAGGATTATGTTGTCCTTATAAACATAAATATCAAAAATAACGTGTTTGTTCTGTACACTGAGTGACTCCAGGCTGTGTAATTGCCTATATCCTCCTTGCTGACTTTTTGGGGGTTCTTCCCCTTCAGATTTAGCATTTTGTTGACATAACGTTGCCTTTATTATTAGAGAGTGATGGATTCCTCTCTTTGAAATCAGGAAATGGAGGTTTGGGATGTCCTAGGAGTTTGGAGAACTCCACAGATGCTTGAGATTGGAACCAGGGATGGTTGTCTGGGGCAAAATTAGTGAAAGGGTGATGGCACAGTACTCAACACACAACATACCCTCCCAGTTCTGCTACAAAACTGCAGGCAAGTTTGTGCCCAGCAGGTGCAATCTCATGGAGAAATCTTGACAGGACAAGTGGAGACAGACCCATCCCAGAGCCAGGGCTTCTCCAAGCCTGCTGATTCATGTTGTCATATGGGATAGAACTAAATGTACACAATCTAAACTCATCACCTGAGGCCTCTGTATAGACAATGTAGGCAGGTAAATGTGTCTCCAGCTGAAATCAGCATTTACATTAGGTCAAGTCTCATCAAAGTGCCTATTTATCTCCATTAACTATAAAGGGAGCGCTTAGGTTGCACACTTAGGTGAGATAAATTCCACTCACAGGAACCAGAAATCCTCCAAACATGAAGCGTTCCTTTAAAGGGCAGTCCTTGCCAAAGTATTTCTTAGCATATTCACCTTCAAAAAGAAAACATCCTGAATTTTGAGGAAGGAGACTCAAATATTTGATATTCTGGTCTCAGAGGGGAAAAAAAAGTATGTATATTTAGCAAATAAACACAAAACTTTCAAACAATGTAAAGAAGCATTATAACTGGGAGGATTTATAAAACCATGTCAGGCACTTTTGTCTCAGGGGATTATATATCCTTCATATTTAAATATCATTTCAAGACAAATGAACCCTGTGATCTTGACAGGGAGGCCAGACAACTATGCCATCCTTTAATGCTACAACAAAATGTCACGATAAGTCAGGAACATTCTAGCCCCGATATATTCAGCAACATCGTGATAAAGAAATAATCCCCATTTCCTCCCTCAACTTTCAAAGGGTCCTGAGACACAAATGCCACCTCTCCATAGCACAGCACAATTGATTCTATTTGCAGCTGCTTAGAAAGAGGTGGAGGAACGTGGCAACAATCCAGGGATGACTTGAAATCAAACGGAAGTTCACTCGAGGCTGTGAATGCCAGCATGAAAGAGCAAAGCCCAAAGGATGCTATTTTGGAGGGCCAGATCCCGTGTGGACATTACAGACTCACGGTCCCCCTGTGCAGGAGTAATCTTTGTGCCGGCACAAAAGGACATGCCCGTCATATTTTTGATGAATGTCCCAAGAAGTTGCAAACTGGCCAAATAAAGCCAACAACTGCAAGGGAGTAACAGATTTGGTATGCCCAAGAGGCAGGGCATTGTCAGTAACAGGAAACGCTGGACGTGTTCTGAGTAAAACCCTGTTGGTGTCAGCAAAGGGTACATTATATGATTAAAAATTCATTCTATATAAATCATCAGAAAGGCACCACAGAAATAAAATCATTGGTGTCACGGGTGGAGAAGACTTCAGAGTATAAACTGGTTGCTTTCTCTGCCGAAATGCTGACCCATAATACTTTGTACAACTTTGTGGAATCTGGCCTTAAATGGATCAGGCAACTTGGATTTCTTCACTTACCAAAAGGAATAATTCACTTGCTGAAAGGAAATATCTCATGGCTGGGTATATTTCCTTAAATATCAGCCTTTTTTACCAATTTTTCCCTTTCCAAGTGCCATTTCATTACTGTCTTTTACCAGTTTTGTCCATCAGTCTCCTTGTATGAATTAATATCACTTACTTTAATAGACTCTTGCTTGCCTCCTGTTGTCTGGGGCTTACCCCCTGAAGTCACCCACCATTGTTCTTTCACTTCATTATTTCTTGTAAATTAATATCTCTGTGCCCTTTATCTGACTTTTTTTAACTTCTTTCTTTGCAACTCCCTCAACTGTTCCTTTTCGGAATTCTTTTGCCAAGAAGCAAGCACAATATTCCAAATACAATTTCTACAGAATTTTAAAAGAAGAAATACAATATCTCATTATCTAGACATGATGCTTTCATATGGTTTTCTACATCATTATATCCCACTGCAAAATAACGACTAATTTTTTTTTAATATTAGTCCAGGTTTCCAAAATGTCCATTGAAATTTTCCTGTAACTTGCCCATTTGTACTTTTTTCAATCATGTCCCATTCTGCTATATTCTCTCCATGTTTCCCTTCTCTTTTCCCTTCTGCTTCCTCGATTTCAATACTCTCTCCAATTTAATATTATCAGCTAACATGAGGATTATATCGGTCAGGACCTCTTCTATATCTTTAGTGAAGATAATGCTGACCCTAATCCCCACAGATTTCCTCCTCTGAAGAGAAAGTTTGTGCTATATTTGGGTCCTTAGAATGGCTTTTCTCTGCACAGCAATGGGTGAACCCGAGCCAATTACAATTTATTTTAAAAGTAGGCTTTTCTATAACAGACATCCAACTGTTTTCTTAAGGTTTATATATCATATGTCAATTTGATAGATTAAGGCTCTGATTTTCAGAGGTGAGGCAGAGAAGAAGGGAGGTAAGAGGGCTAAGCCTTGAGCAAACATCAACTTTCAATAAGATTGCAGTGTCTCACTGCTAAAGGCTTTCTGAAAAACACTTTCAGATCAATTTGCTGCTATTACAGGCACAGGCAGTGGGTGTAGAAGCCCTGTCTGGGTACTTAAAACAGTCACTCCACCAACAAACACTTTAAAAACTGCCTTCTGCAATGTGAATTTATGCACCAGGGGAAGATCTTCCAAAGGGGTCTCTGACAGATCCCGTTGCCTCTGCCTGGCACACTTCCTCTGGTCACCTATTCCAAGAGAGAAGGAGGAGATTCTGTATTTGTCCTTTTTGCCTTCTTTTGACCTCTTTTCACCCTGTTTGTGCAGTGTTCTCTTAGCACACAGGAGAACCACCTCACTGCCTTTATGTCTATGACATTTCACTCCAAGTAAGCACTCTCCTTTTCTCCTCTCCGCCTTTATTTAATTTACTTTAATCACAGGCTACAGCAAGTGTTTAGTGATCTGTGATTCCCATGATTATTCCCTTTTCCTCCTCTCTCAGCTCAGTGTTGTGTTTACTTATTGCTGCTCTCCTGGGCCGTTTCCAATTTTCCATGAGCATTCACTATTGATTGCTAATGATGTGTTAACTGGGTGTATTGGATCCCTTTATGCTCTGCAGCGTGCCTTGCCTGGATCTGCTGGTTTGTATATCTATATATAGGCTTTCTAGATATTTCTCTACTTACATTTATATTAATTCTAACAGGCTCTCCCCCTTCTTGTTATTGATCCCCTTGCTGGATGGTTTGAAGAAGTGTTTATTTTCTTAGACAACTGAATTTTGATTAGCTACATTCCCCTCATCATTTGCTCTTGTGTCCTTGACTCTTCCCTGAGTTCATGAAAACCTTCTTAATCCCTTTAACCTTTCTGGCAAGGAGTAACATTTGCCTCCTTCCCAGAATCATCCCTACTCTTTTCCTTCTCTCTCATATGTCTGGTTCCTTTTTCTAGTCCCTGTTCAGACCCTCAAACCTTTACAATTTTCTGAATCCATGTGCATTGTCTCTTCTTATTTGAAGGCTTTTCAGAAGAAAACCTGTCTGTTATCCTTGCATGTTCCCCACCTCCCTTTGACGCTGATGGATTCTAATATTTCCTGGAAACTCGTCCTGATAAATAACTAAATATTCTATGATAATTTCATTGTATTTTGTTCTGTGAATTTCCTAACCTGTCTCTGCTAAATCCAGATCTCTAGTTGAAAATGTTATCGAGCTGACATTGCTCTCACAGTTTTCTTTGATTTCTAGCTATTGGTAAGAATTACACACAACAAAGCTTCTCTTCTCATTGGAACCTCTATTTTCTACATCCTACAGCTGCATATGATTTAGGACTATTTCAGTGATCTGTTTTGACATCTTCATAACAGAACACATAATGACTAAACGCATTCCCAAATGAACAGTATCATAAAGTTCTGACTGTGCTAAAACTTGGTATGACTTCTTTTTCCACCATCATACACAGTTGTAAGTCTGTAGGAAATGGGCTCTATATGACAGCTGCATTCTGAATATGGGCTTTCAGAAGCTTTATACATATCTTGGACCTGTTCTGTTCTTTCTGTTCTCTCTTTTTAAAAGGTCTCCTCTCAATTGTTTGCAGATCTTTTGAGCAGAGCATTAAAAACCCTAGCCAAGACTATGACCTTCTGGATGCTGCAGCTAATTGCAAACAAGTAGCTTCCACCCTCTCTTGCAAGTGCTGCTGGAATGTTCAGTCTTGCCCATTTTACCCCAGGTTCAGCATTTCTCTGAATTCAGCTATAAATTTTGCATTGACTGTGTATGCTGGAAAACAGAGGGCCCATTTTCACATTAATAATAAATACATAAAGCTGTGCCTAGCCTCTTACTCCATCACCATCATGCTTATGAAAATAATACTTTATCTGTACGTGCCATCTCTCATAACTATCTCACAGGCTGTTTAAAAGCGTGGGTAAGTATTATTGCCCTCATTTTTTAAAATGAAGGCAATAGTATTGCAAGATAAAGCACAAAAACTTTTAAGTGGGAACTCAGAGAACAGAGTAAACCAGTTCACAAATAACACACCTCTCCTGCTTGGAGCTATTTGTCATTGCCATGACCCATGCAAGATACCAGCTTTGGTATTGCCCACTTAGACCAGATAATGCTCTAATACATCCAGAAAAAAAATGTGAGCAGGACTGGGCAAATATCAGGTCTTTCACTTTAGTGGCCAAGCTATTAGCTTGTAAAATTTACAAGTAGATCAAGTAAAATTTAATTTTGGATTAACACAAAATAGAAATCTTTTATTTCACCTAACAAAATAAAATAGGGGGAGAAACATTTCCTATTTTCTTCTAAAGGAAGTGTCTTGATTCTGTAAAAGGAAAGTTTAACCTGAAATGAAATTTCTATTTCATATTTGGGTGACTTCCTGAATCATGTATCATATGTCTTTTAATCGCGAGTTCAGCCTTCAAAACAGATTTTGAAAATAATATATTCCCCAGATTTTTTTTACCCAGATCTACTTGAGAGTTCCTGCTCTAAATAGATGAGACAACCAATGCTTTAGGGAGTGGGAATATTCTTGCCCCGTTTTGCAGAGGAGAATCTGAGAAACGCTGAATTTAAACAATGCACCTAAGACAATGGTGTCAAATATTTCAGGCAAGTGGTAGAGCCCTTGAGACACTTCCAAAAGCCATGTGTTCCTCCTCTTACATCACCTGGAGATCAGAAAGATGTCACGGAAGGGCAAGGGGCCATGTCATGTGGTGAGAACCAGTCAGGCACGGGCTGAGACAGGAGGAAAAGCCCTCTCACATATCTGTACTTTAGCTTCCTGTGACTGGATGCTGGCAACAGGGATTTCTGCTCCTCTTGGAGGAGAGGCTCTCAGCAGGAGCAGAGCATGGTCCTGACTGAGCAGGGACAGATTTCACCCACCAGCTCTGAGTGAGGAACCTTAGGAATGAGGCCCAAAAGCCAGGAACCCAAGGCAGGCCATCCAATTCATCCTTCAGCATTTCAGGAGATAGGTCCCATTCTGGCCTTCAGGATGTCAAGCAGGTGAAGTCCATCATTCCAAGGTTCCACCTATCATTAACCACAGCAACCTGGTCTAGTGCAAGGTGTCCCTGTCCATGGTAGGGAGGTGGAACTGGATGATCTTGAAGGTCCCTTCCAAGCCTAATCATTCTAGGATTCTGTGATTAATATTCAATGGGTGGTCACTCTCTTTCTGTGGTTTGCTTCTCTTTTGTTTCAAGATGTAAGTTCTTTATGTTAAGCTGTTGTTGTTGATGGGTCAACCCATGGTCTCAGGGTAGGCAGAGCTGTCACCAAGGAGTGGCACCTTGGGAATTGCATGGCAATGTCTCTGTTGTGGTGGCTTCAGCTGGGGTGCTGGTTAGTGGAATCATAACTCAGCTACTTCCTTCAGGGTGACTGATCAATTTGTTTTCCTCATCTTTGGTCCTGTTGACAACAAGCTTGATGAAATCAGTCTTTCTGAAGGCAGCACAGTGGATTTGACAAATCCTGCAGAACTGCTGGAGCAGATCCCTGAGTTTGCTGAGGAGCTGATGGAGCCTGAAGATTGCTTCCCTGAAGGTAAGAGCCTGCATGTTTCACTGCAATGCTGAGGCAAGAAACCTTTTCTCTCATTGAACAACTCCTGACATTCTCACCATGTTGCTCTGGTTGCTTGCAGTAGAATTTCACTGGATGCAGTTCATTTCTTAGGCACTATAATGCTCCAAAGACACACTCAAAATCCCTTGTTATCATTAGTATTTGGATTTCCAAGGTGAGATAAGCCAAGAGCATGCTCTAAAATGCTCTGCAGCTTCTAAAGTCTTAGGCTTTTAAAATCATAGTTTGTGTCATAAAGAGTTGTTTGTTTCTTTATTTGTTTTTTTAAATTATGATTTTTGTCACTTGCCCAGTGAATATTTTTGCCTTCCAATGTTTGTGCATGATCAAATTTGGTAAAGAACTGACCAGATCAGGATGTTTCTGTTGCTTAAATGCTTCCAGGCAGTTAATAGAATCTGTTTGGAGGGTTCACGAGTCTCAGGAACCCTCTTCTATTAATTTATAAGGGTGTCAAGATTAGCACATCCAGTAACTTTCATCTGGTCAGAGAAGTGCATTTAACATAATTATCTTAGATAACTGTAGACCACGCTTACACATCTCTTTTAATACTGAAATCATCATCATTTTATGAATATTTTAACACCAGCCTGCTCCAAAACACAGATTTAAAACCCAGCTACATCAGAAGTTCTATGTTAAAATAAATATATAAAGTAAATAACATCCTAAGTCATTTCTTCACAGAGTGAGTTCTATTCCAAATATTACTTCATTCAAATTCTTTGTTTTCCTTTAAATCTGGGTTGGGAAAAATAGGGTTAGCTGAATGTAAGAATAGTCCCTTGAAAATTCAAGCATTATTGTAAACAAAAACAGAGCAGCTCAGATGGGATCAGACAGAGATGATTTGCTGGGTATATGAATGCCCCTGAAGTCAGCAAAAATGTGCATCTCTGTATCTGTGAGAAAGATGATTGAATGAGGTAAGGGAGCCCTGCAGGGCTTACAAATGTCCCTAGGATCCAAACATTTTTTTGGCAGCTCTGCTTAAAAGCAGTAGCCAAAAATTAATGCAGTTGATGGAAGAAAGCATGGTGTAACTATTCAGGCCCATGCAATAACATTTAGAAATTAGATCTGGTGTTTTCATTCTTTCACAATCTATTTCTTAATGGGGCTAGTGAGCAGCAATCTCTGTTGTGCCCTGCAAAGTGATTATGTTATAGATGCTCAAACAAGCCGGTGCTGTGAGATCAGTGCTGTTCAGATGCCAGTTTACAAATTCTGAAACTGTGGTTGGCCACAAGCACTGTCCAGTTTTTAAAAGAAATGAGGCAGACATCACACAACACATTCCCAGAGCAGCAGCACTCTGTAATTTCATCTGTCTTAAAATAAGCAGACCGCCTGAAATTCCACAGTGCAGGACTACAATGGAACCAACCCAGTTTGTCAGATCTTCCTCAGTGCTGTCAGTGGGAGGCAGGGTAGCAAGCAGGGCTCTTCTAGATGGACCAGTGGAAGTATTTAACCAGCTTTGAAACCTGCTGATCATTCTGGCAGCAGAGAAATGCAGAAACGAAGGCACTGTGGGCTGAACCCCAAGCCTGCCTTGGATTACATCTATCTAGGTTCTGGCTCCTGCACCCTTCCTCCTGAGCATCCCTGTTCCTGCATCTCTTTTTTTACTCCTAATCTCTCCTAGTTCCTCACCGGTGCCTGTGCAAGTCAAGGTGTTTTTCTCTTCTCCCAGGATGCAGCCAGCTGGGCCTTGAGCTCTAAATGGGAATTGTAGGAGAGCCTGCTCCCAGCCCTCAGCCCAGTACGTGGTGTCCAGGGACACCTGCAGGTGCAGGTGACATCCTCTTCAACACATCTACTCTCCTTTCCTGTGCAGCACGTACTATCCATGCACAGTTTTCAGAGATTGCTGTTTTGGCTAAATGTGATCACAATGCTCTTGGATTTGGCAAAGACGCACGAGCACAATGTGATTATTCGCTCATAAAATTTCAAGTCAAATTGCCATAAACTGAAAGTCCAAATGATCCTTACAGCAATGACATGAACATTAGGTTTAATTTATGCAGGGAAACAAAGTGTTTTCCTGTAATCAACTGCTATTAAATATTTCCAGTATTTTTGCCCAAACTTACTATTGCAATTAAACCTCATGCAGCTGTCACTTCAGTCGAGTAAGCCAAGCAAGTAAGCCAACAAACAACAGTCTAATTAGCTGAGATGACAAGGCTTTAAACTACTAAACTGAAAATACAGAAGGGTATGCAGGTTTATCTAGTGCTGCCTTTACTTACTTTTTACAAAGAGATACAACAATATTTGGTATATTTGGGAGTGTGAAAGTTAATACTTGTGAAAGAGGGAGATTAAGTGAAAAAGAAGAGCGAGAGGGGAAGGGTTAATTTCTTACGGTGTTAGCTCACTAGCTATCTAAATTCAAACTATGACATTTCTAAACACATCCAGCATAGGTTATGTCCTGAACAAATACGTTCCAGATTCAGGCCCCTTTTTTTCAGATAACAAAGGCTACAAAGATAATGCATGTTCTTGAAATAGTTGCTGAAAGTTTGCTGAGGTCACAGTTTTCCGGGAGTTGGGTGACCCAGATAAGCCATAGGTCGTTTTTTCTTGGGGAGACTTGTTAATGTGTTATCACCTCAAAATAGCTTTGATTAGGGTCAACAGGGAACATTCTTGGGTCAGGAAATGTGAAGCCAAGGTAGGGTCACAGCCCTGGCAGCTAGCAAGTATTGCTGGGAAAAAACCTTACAGAAATGGAGATACCATTTCTGGTTGCCAGTTGATGGGAAAGGCACATTTGTCCAATGCCAGCTATTTGGGTACTTTTTCCTCCAGATGCCTTGCAACACTCCAGTCCTGTTTACCTCCGCTGGTATGCGTTCTCTGCAGCAAAATTTACTCCCTGTTTGGACATTGTCTTCTGTGTCTCACAGAAGGTCATCCAAAAAGATCCCTCAGGCCACAGCACTCTCCTCTCCCAGACCCTAATAGGAGAAAGATTCCACCGAGTCCTTAGGGCGTAATTCCCCGGACACGGCCCGCTGGCAGAGGCTTCCAGGGAATATCAATCCCCAGAGGGTCATGCGAGAGTGAGCAACCTTGGTTGGGCAGCTCGTGACACCAAGGACACCCAGAACTGTCTTCCCATGTGACCGTGGCAGGGACCATCACCGCTCTTGAAACGCCCAAAGCTCAGCCGGGAAATGCCGCGTGCCCGCGCGGAGTTGCTCTGATCAGCGGTGGGATCTGTGTCCTGCCCTTCCCAGCTGCGGGTAGCAGGAAAGGGAAGGGAAGGAAAAAAAATAGACCGTGAAGTGGAGTAAATCTAAACAGAATTACCGGGATTGCCACTAGATGATTTTTAAAGGCTGAGTAAAACCAAGCCAAGCCCAACAAAATTTGCTCATTGGCATCCTAGGAAAAAATCATGGAACAAACCCAAGTTTTAAAGTATCGCTTCCCTCTGGCTGTTGTACCTGAGATACTCTGTGTTTTTCCACCAGGAGCGGCATGCTGGCATGATATTGTATACAATTTTCAGGCATCATAAGACTCTTAAAGCCCTTTTACACATTCAGAATTAGATTAATACAGGTTGGACAGAACCTCTAGATTTGAAACTCATCCACCCCCTCACTCAAAGCACGGATGACATCAGTGGTAGGCCAGGCTGCCCACTGACTTTGATCCAAGGTATCAGACTCCTATTTGTTGTGACCTCTTAGATGACATGTTTTGAGGAAAAGAGGAGAAGATAAACAAGAAATATACCCTTGTTAAGCTCTTGGAAGGGTAAAAACACCTGGCTGTGATTTTGTCAGATGCCCTCTTGATAGGCCCCAGTTGCAGCACACAAGTAAAATCTCAGATCTCTTGATGTATCTCAGGTACCCAAACGCTGTAGAACAGTGATGGTAAATCTCTCTTTCACACTACAACACCCAGCTGTGCAGTCACAGAATCATGGAATGGTTCAGGTTACAAGGGACCTTAAAGGTAATCCAGTTCCAACTCTCCTGAGTGAGTTTAGTGGGGCCAGAAGATGAGGAATGGGTTAAATATGAAGAGTCTGCTGAGAGCATGTTCTCTCCAGCATGGACAGAGAGTTGGGGTTTTTCAAAGGGGGTGCACTTGGGTTTGCTCTCTTTTTTGTGCATGCCCAGGTAGCCAGACTGGCCATTAGAAGGCCAGCTTGGCAGATATATATAAATATATACATATAAATATATATATATAAAAAACTCACGTTATGAATACCTGTCTGCTTTAGCTCATGCTGAGGAAGCTGTATTTTGTGTCAAACCAAGCAATGCTGTAACCATCATTCAAAGCTAAGAAAAATACTGTTTTGTTCTAAAAATGAATGTCCCAATAATTGAGAACTCTTGTGTAAAGGCACTCACAAAATTGCTATGGTTTGAACACAAGGTACCACACTTGCTGGACAACAGAATGGAAGAAATTAATTGGTGTTCCTGGTTTATTGAGAGAACCAGCAACCCAATCCATACAAAGCAAAAATAATAATTTTATGAAAATTTAAATATATATATTGGTGTGAACAAGCAGTGGAATTGTAAATTCTTTGCCCATAAGGCTAAAATCAGTAGGCTTGGCTGTCAGGCATTGAGGAGGAAGGTTTTGCAGTATAACTCCCGCATTTACAAAGAGATTTTTTTTCCCAATGCACCAAGGTAATGCAATCAGGCCTAAGAGCTCCATGATTAGAGTGCACCAGGCTAGAAAATGTGAATATGGAATGAAAGGAATATTTACACAGAATGCATTGTACATTAAATTCCTTTTTTATTTAAGATATATTTTAGTCTTCAGTTTATGACTGTGCTATAGGACACCCTAGTGACTGAAGGGACTATTTCCCTTGCTATGAAATACAACCAAAAAGTAAATAATATCGTGGTGTATTAATGCATTTGGAAAGACTTCTTGGTAAATAGGCCTCTGTTTTGTGAGAAATGGTATGAAATGTCCAAATGTCACTTGAAAACAGGCATTGTTCTTGGACAACTTGACCACACATGCAGCTCTGAACAGGTTCACAGATTTAACAGTAAATAATTCAACCCCTGTGGGGCGACTTCTTCTGCTGTTCTGTGTTCTGATGAGCAGTAATCTACCAACCAAAAGACCATGGTGGAAATGAGTCAGTTTGCTCTCAAAAACGACGCAGCCCAACATGAATTACAGTGGCAAAACTAAACCCTGGCAAAATCACAAGGTGGTCAGAGTCTTCTGCACAACCCATTCCCTCCCAGCACTGATTTCAGTGGGATAGCACAAATCTGTTAGACCAGGCAAGATGAATAACTGTCATAAGAAATGCCAGAGGTTTTATTCCTGCCTTGACACTTGCTGTGATAAAAGGTGTTAATGAATGGTCTCCTTCGTGTGGTTAAAAGTGCCCCAAAGCTGAGCTTTGCTGACCACCTGCCTTGTTATAGAAACAGCTGGAGTTAGGATTGCTGAGACCCTCTTCAGGTCATGCCTTAGACTCATCAAAATTATTTTGATATTTTGATTTCCCAGAAATGGGGGGGGGGAAAACCCAACAAAGCGTTAGACTACAGACCAAGGTCAAGTAAACTTTTTCTGTTTGGTTAAGTAAAGTTTCCAACTCAGCATGTAAGCTTAGGTCAAGATGACCAGAGCAGTAGGAGACCAGCACTGGTAAGACTCCAGAAAAGCACAGGCAGGAAAGAACAGTCAGGGAGGAAATTCACAAAATTTAAATAGAAACAGGTTTCTACTAATTCATTAAAAGACCTGTTTGGGGTCAGTTTTCTTTTTTTCTTTCTTTTTTCTCGTTGTGAATAGTTAAAAGCAGCATTTCACCTGAATTGCAGACAGCATGATTATTCACGGAAATGCTGCTTGACATTAGCAATTGTAGCAGAATCTGGTCTAAACATCACTGAATTGGGCCCAATCAAAAGCATGGGATTTAATAGCACTGTGATTTTGGGCTGACTCAACTGACTAAGCTATTTTGGATTTTTCAAGGTATTACTGTCAGTAGCTAGGTCTCTTTTTTCAGATTGAAATTGCATTAAAGCAATCAAAGAGCATTATTTAAAAAAAAAAAAAAAAAAAAATTAGTGGTGCTACCTGGCTTTCTGTCTTTTAAAATACCTCTCTGTACTTGTAGACTATCAGGTGGAAGCCATCTGAATCAGTAATAACCTGGTTTAACCATGTTGTAAGTATTTCCCATCACAAATGAAGTGACTTTGGAACCCACAGTGCCCTGCTCATTAATTTCTAATATGAAGGTGATCCCTAATTTTAGCTGTGCCTGGGCTCAGGTAATCATATAGGCTTCCTGTGTAGTGGAACTCCTCCAGGGAATGATTCATCCAATTATCTTACAGTGGGAAAAACCACTGCCTAGGAGATCCTAACCTTTTCCAACAGTATTTACAGAGCATTTATACTCTGTAGGAGCATGATAGAACAATGCTTGGCTGGGCCCAAACATTTGTCTAAGAGACTAAAAAGCCAAATAGCCATCTAGGTAGAAACTTATGAGGAAAGAGTGAAAAGTTTCTGTATAAATGTTTTAAGAAAAAATGCTGATTTTTTTACAAATTGAAACTGGTTTTGGGAAGGAGATAGATGTAAGGACAGATGTAATTCTACTGCAAGCAGTGGCTACCTCCAGTACAAAGGGAGATTTCTGCTTAACAGCAAAAATCCACACTTAGAGAGTGAACAACCTGCTCATTAAGCTGTTCATTTGGTAAGTGAGGGATTTCAGCCCAAACCTTTGAGCTTCCTGATTCCAAGCTGGGGTGACAGTGAGGTGGGCAGTCTCCCTGAATTGTAAGCACAGAGTGTGAGCCAGACACCTGAAAGGTGGTGATGGCCGTGTGGGCTGTGGGGTGAGAAGTAGTGCAAGAGTTTTCTGGCAGCACTGCTGAGAGATGCAGCTGATTGTGCCCTCGGTCATGTTGTGCTGGTGGGATTCTCCTGATGGGCCTCTCTCAGCAGAGAATCTGCTCTGTGAAGTCTGTTCTGTGTTCCTACTTCCTAAAATACACCCAAACCCAGCTGTGAGCATTGTACTGGCTTTAGCAAAAAATTGTGACTAATATGATGTCCTTTTATCGCTTGCCTTGATTCTTTAGTGTTTGGGATTGAAGTGCTTAGAAGGATAATTCTTGCCTTTGCTGAAGTGGTACCTGACCTACAAAGAGATAGAGAGTTGGTTCTTACATTCCCATCTTCTCCTAGTATTATGCCTTTCTAAAAATGTTTGAACAATTTAGTGCATTTCAACAGAGCCCAGAATTTCTCTGAGTTCCAGAATACAGCGGTAAACTGGGAGCTGCTGTGGGTCTGTGTGATGCAGGCATCTAGGGAACCAGTAGTTATGTGCTATGATTACCTCACATAAATGGTTTACTGCCCTTTTAGTCCCACACCAAAACCTAGCACAGCCAAGAGCCCACACCTAACCAAAATCTCAGAAGTGTGAGGGGGAAAGTCCTGGGAGTAGTTCCTCTATGAAAGATCCTACAGTTCTGCTGCTGCATAGGACAGACCTGGGATAATAAAAACTCATAGAAAATGCCAGGAGCACCACAGCAGACTTAGCAGCTCTCTTCCTCCTGGCAGAGCCCGCTGCCAGCACAGCCCCACTTCCATCTGCTTGGGAATCCCTGGATCCCAGGAGCTGCACTTGATCTCCCTCCATCTCACAGGCAGCTCAGTTACGCCACCTTGGATTAGCAGCATCTGCTCTCTCTGTAACCTTGGCACTCGCCCTCCTTCCTCCCCAGGCTGCCTCGCCTAAATGTTATTTCTACTTGCAAAAGCATTGCATTGCATCTCCATGGTGAGACATCCTCCCTTGTCACTTCTCTGAGCAGTGGCTGTGTGCTTCAAGACATGTTGGTGACCTTGGCCACCTACCAGCCACAGAAGCAGTTGGCCTGTGGCTTTTTTTCTCATGATGAGGCTGATAAACCTCCGTAGCTAAGTCTCTTCCTATACAATTCATGGAATAAATATAGGGCAAGAAGCTTGCTTTTTGAAAATAGTGTCTGAGGGTCATTCTCATCAGCAAATGTGACGTTTGAGTCAGATTGTCTGACGTAAGACTGACTGGCCAGGACAATTCCTGGCTCCCAGGGTCCTCTCTCACCACTTTAAATTCTTGCCCAGCACAAGGCAATGCACATGGTGTTTTTGAAGTGGAAGAGATGCATCTGTCTGTTACCAATGACAATGTCTTTTTGCTATAACAAATGAGTGTTGCTAAGGAAACTAAAAATGGCCATGGTCTTGCCTATCAGAAATCCTTGTGTGGGCCCCATTACCAGCACAGCACTTAACTATCACACACTATTTGTCACTGAGGTCAGAAAGTGCTAGGAAGCATCGCTGGGGATCCTGCTATGGAGCAGATATCTAAATTTCTGTGACATCAAAGGGGATTTAACTGCCTCAGTATAATTCCAAGATTGTTCTAATGCCTTATTTAAGCTAATGAGAGTCCAAGAGATCAAAATCTGCTCCTGCTTTTGCTGCCTGAGTCTCTTTAACACATTGGTCCCATCTGCACTGTAGCACCTCCTCTCATCATCTCGCTTTCATCAGATTGCCACTTTTAATCAGTAATTTCACTGGTATTGTACTAGCAAGAAAATAACCTTCCTCCATTCAAAAGGATGTAGAAGCTATCACTAATAACCTCCTAGAGTTATTAGTCCTGATCAGAAGTGCTGCCTGAGCTCAGCTAACACTTTCTGAATGACCTAGGGCACTGGTGACTCATGCCAATATATTCTGTATCACAAAAAATCATTGGGAGAACTCCCTGGGACACATTTTAAGTGATTTTGAATGTTTTTTAATAGAAGAGTGAGAGAGGTAAATGGAAGGCAGAGCAGAGAGGTTTTGTGAGAAACAAGAGGGAGGAAAGACACTGTGCAGCAGTCTATTGTTAAAAGAAATCTTCCTTAGCAGCTTCTTATTGCAGCTTTGAGAATTAAATGGGCTTTTTTTTTTTAACAACTCCTTTGGTTTTGTTTTATTTCTTACAGTCTGTGTGCGATTCTTCCCATGCTGTTCAGTGGACATCACAAAATTTCCAGGCAAAATCTGGTGGAGGCTGCGAAAGACCTGCTACAGAATCGTGGAGCACAACTGGTTTGAAACATTCATCATCTTCATGATCCTGCTGAGCAGTGGAGCCCTGGTAAGTGTGACAGCATTTCCTAACTGGTTAAAAGTGGGTATGGGTCTCCAGTGGCCTCCATAAGATCTTATCAACCTTTAGTGGTTATTTCTCAAAGCAAAGCATTTAGCCTGCGTCTAAAACAGGTTGTCAGCTTTTCTGATTTCACCTGCCTTTACCATATGGTGGGAAACTTGCTTCTGCTGTGACATAAAATTCTGACTTGCACATGTTTTGAAAAGAAAATCCTTGAGGAAGTCTGTGTGAGGAAGTTTGCCAGCTTGCTGCTTCAACATCCCATAGCTGCTTCTCCATGAGAGTTCCCATCTGGAGGCTTGCATTTTGCTCCAGGGGTGGCTTTGTTTTCTTTGTTTTCTTCTTTTTTTTTTTTTTAGCACGTTCTATAACCAGCAAATCAGAATTATAAAAGACACAGAGGGCACTGAATCAGTGCTACTCATGGATCTAATGGGTGCCTGTATTCCTGTTTTGAATACACCTTAGGTTAACACTCAGTACCTTCCCTGCACAGGTCCTGTTTGTGTCCAGGTGAACATGTGTTGGTAACTGCCCAGAACTCTCATAGGCGTCCTCTCCTCCTGAGATCCCACTGCATTCTGGAATTATCCTCTGTGCATTTTCAGCCCTATGTTCTTCACAGGATGCATTTACATTTCTCTTTTATATATCAGGAATGTCCCTGGAATTGGTGGGATTTCTCCCAGGTTTTTATCCTGACCTAGAGCAGAGATGTGTATCAAGAGTTCTCCAGGCTTTAGTCTGGTGGTCACCTGTCATCTCCTTTGTAATGGAGTAAGACATACACTTTTTAAATTTACAGGCAGTGCCATGTTTGGACAGGTTATCCATGCATTTCCAGAGGTCAGGATTGACTTCAGCCAAATGGATGAATCTGGTTAAGTAGCAAGGCAAACATCATCTTAGAAAGGTGCCTGCTTCACCTCACTGGGAATAATCAAGGTGTGGTGAAGTATGGCTGTAAGGGAGCAGGTTTACTATAAAGAACTGGAGAGGGAGAAGGCAATAAACAGAATAAACTCCATCATAGCCTTGCACAAAAGCCCAACACCCCACTGGGCTGTATAAATTATCCTGTTCTTCCACTCCAGTTGGCATCAAGGAGGTCTCAGCTGGAGCATTGGCTTCAGCTCTGGGCACTGCACTTTGGGAAAGACATGGGCTAATTGAAGAAACTCCAGAGAAGAGCAACACAAATTATCAGTGGCCTAAAAAAAGAGCAAAACACAGAAGTACTGGGTTTATGTAGCTCAAAGAGTCTCTGAAGGAGAGAAGAAGGTAGGAATATATAAATGTTGATGCAAAAAAGGAAAGAAATGGACTGTTCTCCTGGTCCACCAGAGGTGGGCTGAAATGTCACCCCCAAGGGGGTTTTATTTCATTATGAAAAATAAGAGGCTGAAAAACTTGGGTGAATAGTAGGCTTCTGAAAATTGTCACAGCTTTGCTGAAATGAATGGATTCTGACAGTTTTTTGCACCAGCTTGAGCATCGGAATGTTAATTTTTGAACACATTTTAGAGGAATGTCGCTTGCTATAATATGCTTTAGATGAATACACTTCCTTACATCTGTAATTAAAAGTGCCTTAGATAACTGAAGACTGCAATATAAAGCTCATTTAATTTGAATTGCATGCATTCATTTAGTTTTTGGGACTTTCAATTTAGCCAATGCAGTTCTGTATAAGGGCAAATTATCCTGCATTTTCTCACATAGCAGCACCACACTTCAGTATTTGGACTGGAGATGTTGGAGGCAACACACAATTTTTTCTCCTCTTATTCTGGGTTGCTCTCTTCAAAAAACTGAGCTCATCTGGCTGCATCCCTGGGACACCCTAAGTTCTTAAGGGAGAAGAGCTATATATACCTTTAAGGCAATATATATGTATGTATGTGGTCAAACCATCAAAATAGATCTTTAGCTTACTGCAGAAGATCCAAAAACCTTTCTTAAGATTTTAAGCCATAAGCATCCAAACTGGAAGCCTACTTTTTAACAGTAATTTTGGATAACACTGCAGGTATCCTGCTTAAATCTTTTTTAACACACAAAGTAAAGCAAGAAAAAAAAAACCCTCTTAATGTTTTATATGGCAGAGGTTTCATCCGTTGCCACCACAAAAAAATGCAAAGCACCAGAATTTTGTCATTTGGGTAATATCCACAGCTTGTCCAGAAGCACAGAAGTGTCCAGGTAGCACATTTTTCATCCCTTAATAAGCTGCTTCCTGACTCACAGTGTGCTTTTAGTAGACAAAACACAATGTACTTTTGAACAAGTTAGTAGAAAGTAGGGAGAGCAAAGGAGGGAGAGGAGGAAATCACTTTAAATGGTTTGTTGTTATTTTTGCAGTAATTGCAAAGTACAGCAAGTCATCTGACAAAGTGAGTGAGCCCCTAAGAGAAGTGATAAACTCCAATCTGTGCATTGTTTTCAGGCTTTCTCCAACAGCTCTTTCACACCCTTGAAATATCATTTTTGAAGGCAAGATAGGAGACAGGGTTGCAGCGAAAACGTCACCCCAAAGTGTGGGGACAAATGGACAAGCTTTGGCACAGGCTGCCAAAGCTTTCTTGTCAGTTTAATTACTGTTCCCTGGCAGGCAAAAGAGCAGTGTGACTGCCTGAGTGACAAGTACCACACTTCTTGTATCTCCAGGCTCTGGGTGTTTGCTAACTTTTTGAAGCTTCTCTGAAAGTAGCTACAGATCTGGAAATATGTAAATGCAGATAATTCAGATGATTAGCACAGACCCTCTCAAATTATGTCCCTTGCTGCCAAGTGCTCTGGGTCACATGATGGGATGAGAGTAATATGTCACAGCTTGGGTCATCCAGGTTACAGGGACTTGGGAGCAGCTTGTGTAACAGCAGTGGCAAAAGTAGCTGGGCAAGCAGACCATAACTTGACTTAGAAGCCCCAAAACAGGCTGCATATTGGCAAACCTGACACCAGGATCCTGCCTTTTATTTGACTTACGTTAAACGTGAAGGCTAAATTATGAGACTTCTTTATTTTCTTTCTTTTGGGAGGCATATTGGTTTAGATCTTAAATATTTTAAAGGGGTTATTCAGTTGCTCGTATTTGATACAGATACTGAAACTCTTTTCATACTGCTCTGCATGAGATTAGTTGGAGAGACAGATGAGATGAGGAGATAGATACCTTGACCTTTAAAACATTATTGTTCAGCTAAGTGAATAATAATGAGCATTTCTTGAGGCAGAGAGCTGTAGCCACCTGAAATGTGATGGCTGAACAGAAGCCAGGGAACTCCAGTACTCCATAACACAGGCAGGTTAATAACCCAATTTGTCATCATTAGCAATAAGATCTATTTGTCTAAATGCAAGGGTCGTATTCTGCCTCCTAAATATAGACATCCTGTGCCCTGGGACATCTGAGGTGCCTGGGCAGCATTGGCACAGCCAACAGGAGATGAGGCAGGATAAATCTGGACATTTTGAGGTGGTACTCTGCTCATGGATTCACACTCCAAGTTCAGGGTGCAGGAGCTCCTCCTACACTCAAAGGATGTCCAGTCAGTACAGCCAGTAGGGGCTGGAGAGAAATAGCCAAGCCTGTGTCCCTTGGAGGGGAAAGCTGAACAGATCTCTCTTAGGTCAGGGTCAGTCCTGTTTGTGCCTGAACACTCTTTTTAATTGTAATGTTAAAATACATCAGAAATGGCAGACTGTGTGTGATATTTTATCAAATGTAGACCTGCAGTGCAACACCCATGCTTTCCAACAGGGCTCAGGAGCAGTTATTAACCAATCCTTTGTACTTCCAGGCCTTTGAAGATATTTACCTTGAAGATCGAAAAAACATAAAAACCATGCTGGAATATGCTGACAAAGTGTTCACTTACATCTTTGTCTTGGAGATGCTCCTGAAGTGGGTGGCTTATGGCTTCAAGAAGTATTTCACCAACGCCTGGTGCTGGCTGGACTTCCTCATCGTGGATGTGAGTATCATTTTGGAACCACGAGGCTCCTCCTGTTGGATTTTGCGGTGAGAGGGAAAGGGCTGCCAAGTTTGGCAGCTTTGCATCTGTGAAATGACAGCTGTCACTCTGACTTTGAGCATCGAGCCCGGGCAGAGCTCAGAGGAGGTTTGGATGTGTACCTGTGCACCCCGAGGGACCAAAGCAAGCAGGAACGCCTTTAGTGGTGACGTAGATGTGTCACCCTGCTAATCTGAGTCAATCCCCTTCCCATCCCTGGGAATTCTCCCTTTCTTTCAGCATTTAAAGTCTCATTCCACACTCCCAGCTAGCACAAGGTCCAGTTACCTCAGCCTGCTCTGCACATGACCAGGGCACACAAGTTTCCAGCAGATGAGAGGAGCTGTCCTTGGCGGAGCTCCCCGGCCAGGCTGCCAGCAGCGTGTAACAGTATGTTCAGTACTGCCTCCCAAATATTTACCAGTGCAGGAGTCCAGAAGAAGGTGTGAAAAGTCCTCTTGGCAAAGCGTCCTCACTACTACAAAACATTGCAAAATATTCCAAATCCTTGAAATACCACCACGCTCGCTTCTCCTAATTTAAGGATAATCCTGAAAAGTCTGAACGAAAGGAAGCTCATGCCCCGGGAGTGTGCTAGTACCTGATTTGGCTCCTCCAAGGATTCACTTTGAATTGATGGGGATCTGCCAAATTTGGGAAAAGTCAGCAACACCATGTCCTCCAGATGAAGTCTAACATTTCATCTCAGTGTATCAATGAGGAGGCAATTATCTCCCTGAGGGCATTTCTTATTAGCTTGAGGTATTAATGTGGGAGGCTGGCAGAGCTTTGCCATGATTATGTAATTTATTAAACTTCAGAGAAATTATTTTTCCTCATTTTACATCTGTACCTTGACTCGAGGGAAGAACTGCACTTTCTTTGGCCCCAGCCCAGGAGAGCACTTCAATGGGACAATTTGCTTTTTTGAAGTTATGGACATGTTTAAGTGCACTGCTGGATCAGAGCCTTTGGAAGCTTCTCCAGAGCTTTAATAAATTGATTTATGAAAAGGAAATTCTTTACATAAATTATAAGTCATAAATTCTTCTTTGCGTATTAGCTTAGAAACCTTTTAAAGGGAAGGCACTCATTTTTCTCAGATTAGCTCCAGCAGAAAAGGAAAGCCTGGTTTAATTATTTAACCACAAAATTGGACTCTACCAGTTCCTAAGTTATAGCCCAGCTCTGAAAACTGTTCTTACTGTGATTTAGGTGACACAGCTTTTCTTTTCTGGTTTCTCCATCTCCAAAATGGGACTAATAGGACTCACTTAAAATACTGGATGGGCTTACAGGATTTTATTCTTGTAGTTACTGTTTCAGTGAGCTTCTGAAAACTAAAAGGGCTGGATGAGGGATAAATATTGTCACAACCATAAGTAGAGGTCTTCCTGATGGGAGGAACAGTGTGCAGGATCAATTCACTGAGGCAGTTTGGAACTCTGTTGCAGTTTGAAATTAGTACCACACTTGTAGAATAACATCTCCTTAACACCAAAGAGAATAAACCACAAACTAAGCTAAATTCTGTCCTCAGTTTGAAAACTCCCCTTGGAACAGGAGCCACATAAGAACACAAAGTCCAAATGTAAATTAGCTGAGTGTTTCCCTTTTAATGGTGGAGTTTATAATGACAGATTGGAGAAGCAGCCACTGATGGCCTGGGAAAGGGGCTTCCCCTTCCCCTGTCACACATCTGAGCACCTGTGGCATAAAAAATGTGGGGCACGGGCCCTTGGATTCTCCTTGTCCCCAAAAAATAAAAATAATCTTGTCCCCAGAGCCTTCTTACTGACCCAGAATGTTTTATTTTCTCAACCCACATTTAAATGTTCCACCCACATTTAAATGTGCATTTTGCAAGCTCCTGGTCCAATGAAAAAGTTGCTCCACCCCTGAGTTGCTTTGGTTGTTGATTGATTCTGAGCCATCACTTGCTCTTTAGGGTTCTCGATGAATAAATCTTTTCCCCCTGCACTATTCTTTTCTTAAAAATATTTTCCCAGTGCAGATTATGAGAACCTGGTACTATATTTTTAGCAGGTTTAACAGATGCTTTTCTCCTACCCTGTTGCTAACCCTGCCTCTGTGAATTGGCACAGTAATATCCTGTAATTTTTCCAGCACACTTTTTATTTCAATTTACATTTTCTTTTTGGTCCTTTGAGAACCAAATCACTGCAACTGAGCTGCAGAAGGGAGTGAATGGATGAATTAGCTGCTCCAAAAGAAGCAGATGAACCACTTGTATGATTTTCTCAAATTTATTTGTTTAAAATTATTCACTTAAAAATTCCTGATCTGCAAATTATTCATTAGTGGTTTGGTATCAGTATTCAAAATTCAAGCTGGGATGGTCGATTTTTGATTGGACATGTGAAACCATCTCTCATCTGTGTTTTCTCACTGAACAAATGCAATTCTGAATCTATTTTCTGTTTTGAATAATTCATAAAACTGGCTCAAAATTTGCAAGTATTCACTATTTCTAAATGGGATTTGAACCCACAGGGGTTATAAGCATATTGATGCTGGGTTTTTGTTTTTTGTTTTCTATAAATCCTGCCTTGTGAAAGATCTTTGACACTGATTTGGGCCAGTGGAACAGCAGAGGCTCCATCTGACAGTTGTGGATTACTAAAGAAAATTCTGTTTTGCAATGCCTAAACATTAAAACACAGAGTAATCCACAAAATGAGCTATTTTTGCTGGATGTAGAATCCCTAAAGGATGATCTCTGGTAATGGGCTTCTCAGCATCTCAAAGGAGTGTGCTAGTGTAACAGAGAGTGCTTTCACATACATTGCAATACAATAATGTCCTATCAACAACTCTGCTGCAGATTTCTTTGGGAGGAAGGAGAAAGGGTTAATCAAACCACAAAATGCAGGCTCATTTCAGCTCAGGGCACCTAGGAAAGATGCTTTAGATATCTGCTGAAATTCAGGCATACTGACAAACAACACCAATGTACATCTATACAAGTCACCCTGGAAAAAAGAAGTGTACTGCTAAAAGTAACACCCTTCAACACTGCAAATATCAGCTCTCTGTGCTCATGAGCTGCAGTAGTGGGGACTCAATCCACAGCTCTTTTCACGTGAGGGAAAGGCAGGGACTGTAGTATATCTGTGCAGACAGATAGAAGTGTAGACAGACATCAATATCACCATCAGGAATGGCATTTATGCACAATTCTCTCTCCTAGGATGCATGGGCAAGTATTTCCACAAAAAAAAAGGGAAATTTTCCAAGCATCCATGCAATAAAAACCTCTTTGGACAAAGCAGATTAAACGAGGAGTCTGACCTTGGCCAGGGGTGGAGGCAAGTGGCACCCAAAGTCAATGTTTGTGGGAACTGCTCTCCACCAGGCCTGTCCTGCAAAAAGCAGACAGAGCTGGGCTTTGAAACAGGGAGCAGAGACTCCACCAGCTGTGCATGCTGGTGTCATACTTGCTGTTCCTTTCAATTGTTTCCTCTGACCTATAAATATTATCTTGAGCTTATCTGGCTTGAGCTTCAGCCAATTAATTCTGAGCTATGTCCCAGTCTCTGCTGACAGAGGATGGATTATTCCATTGCATGGTCACTTTGGGAAAGACATCAGTCTGGGGCTTAGCATCATTCAGAGTCTGGAGGTGTTGCAGTCAACAGCTTCTTCACTGGCTGCTCATGCACTGAAGGCAGAGGTGAGAGGCTGGAACCCCAGAGAAGCTGTCACAGAAGGGTCATGGGAAAGAGGTGTGAACTCCCGACTCATTAGTAAGAACATTCAGGAAAAAAAGCCACAGCCAAGTTTCATTGCCTGTGGCATTCACAGAGAAATCCTCTTAAACCGGGACTACTGTCATCACTCCACAAAAGTCCATTATCACAAATCCATCATCTCCATTGCAGCTTTTGTGTTCAATTTAATTGACCAAACGTTTGTCCCAATCCAGGCTTACAAAAACCCAGCCTGATTTTTATGTTCTGACTTCAGAGATGAGAGGAGATGAGGGTTTCTCCACCAATTCTTTCTAAGATTATCCTGTCTTTCACACATGGAGGAAGCTATTTTCTTAAACAGTTGCTTTGTTAGGGATGCTGGCAGCCTCCTTCCCCTCCAGCCACCTCCAGCTATGGGTGGTCCTTGCACTGTGACCTGCAGCAGGGAGGGGAGCACATCTTTAATCCTCAGTTTTTGCCATGATGCCCCACTAGTTTCTCTCCAGCTGGGTCACCAGGGATGAAGATTGTTCTTTCCATCCCTTTTCCATCTCCCCTGCCATGGACACAGGGGCTCACAAGAGTTTTGGGTAGATCTGTCTGCAAAATAGCTCAAGCATGGCTCAGCAATGGATTTAAAGGCCAGGCATCTCAAATCAGTTACTCAACAAATCCACTAGGCAGGATTTTGTAAATGCTTTTATGGAAATGAAATGCTATGTATTTTTTACTCGTCTCAATAACTTTTGTGAGTGATTCTAACACAGCATGTTTCTGGTGTTTGCCTGGAGCTGCTGAGTTGATAACTAGAGATCTGTATTCCCCACTGAGCAGCTTTCCAAATTTCCTGTTTGCTGCCAGATTTCCTATTTGCTTGTTTGAGATCTGCTCATGGATGTTCAGGCATTAAAAGCACCATCACTTTCCCTGAACACTTAAACAAAAATAAAGGTATTACATTTTACAGATAGTTCCTGGAAAACACTTGCTCTAAGACTTCTGCTTCAAATACTTCAGTGTCAGACAAGTTAAGAATCAGCTAATAATCCTTGAATCAGAGATGAACATTTTAAAACAGTCTTTCTATCCCTAGTTAAAATTGAATTGAATTAAATTATGCCCTTGTGTTGGATTGTCTTTAACTGACAATTAAAAACTTGCTGTGTGAAGTAAATATTGATGGCTTATGATTACTTTAATTGTTTTTTTCCATCTGTATTCCCTGTTGATTAACAAGGTGATTTCTGTTTGCTGTACCAGTAATTACACAATCTGCTGTAATGAGTCGTTCCCAAACAGCACTGAAATCCAATTTGTATTCTTGGGACATTACCCTAAGAGCATGTGAATTTTGTCTCATTTCTGTTCTGAAAAGCACACAGGAGCAGAATGACAAAGATACAGCCAAGGCAAATTAAAAAGAATATGTCTTGTCAATTGGAGCAGCATCTTAAGAGAGAACACTTATTAGTGTTCTCTGTGAGTTGTCAGTAGTCCATGGGTACAGCAGGGTATTATAACTTCAGAGTTCAGATTTCTGATTAGCTTTTTTCCCAGTTCCTCAAAACAAAAGTACATGTGGGATTTTTCAAGTTGTCTCAGTGCACATTCTTCTGAGCCTCTCTGATGGCATAAACCTCCTAGATAACCAGTAGGGGTGAGATTCCCTCTCCAGAAGCTGGGGAGCCTGGCTTTGAAGAGAAAAAAAATAAAAAGAAGGAAAGAGAAAAAAATGCTCTTTGAGTACATATTGACTAATTCAGGATAAGTGAGAAGAAAAAAATCTACATGAAAATAAGTGGGTTTAATGTGTGTTAGCAGGTCAGCCAAGGCTGTAAATCTCCCTTCTGCCACCCCACACTTTATCTCAACACAGCACATGCAAAAACATCCAAATGTCTGCTCTTATCTTGGTTTGGACCTCATGTTTGTTACCACATGGATGCTAAAAGGGGAGAACCTGGGCTTTGCCAAGAGGAAGCACAAGCTGAGTTTCAGACAATGCACAGCAGGACAAAACATGCTGCAGCTGCAGGAAAAGGGGTGGACAATGGAGGTGAGGAGAAAAGTCCACAATAAGCCTAGCTCACCATCTTCCTGCACCTTGCAAAGTGGTTGGGAGATAAATAATTACTGCAAATGCTGAAGAATTTCAATAACTGAAGCAGATTTTCAAATTTCAAAAGTGCTGTAAAAGAACCATCTCCTCTCAGGTTTCACTGAGCTAGATTTACCAAATATTTCAATTTCTAGAAGTTACTTAAAGATGGAGCACTTTTCAATGTCCTTTTTTAGAAGACTGTGCTTAAAATGAAAATAATTAATAAAATCCTGGAGTTCTTGCATGCAGCTTGCTTGGCCCTTTCCATCACTGGCAGTGGAGCTGCCAAATTCCATACACAGGGATGTTCTCCCTGGCATGGAAGAGCTCAGCTGAGAGAGGAACACTGACTGTATTTAACAGTCCAGAGTTCCACAAACTCCCCAGGGACAGAGGGGGATGGAGGATCGTCCCACAATTCCTCTCCCTGATGACCAGCACCTCTGAAACTCCAGCTTGCAGACTGAAAAAACATCTTCCCACCATCCAGGATAGTCAGAAGCAGCTCAAGAGACTCCTCCTGAGGAGGAGGGAAAAGGAAGAAATGAAGGGATGGAACCAGCCTGCAGAGGGACAGGGATCCTTTATCTGTGAGGGAGAGATAGAAGGAAGTGGGATGAAACTTGAAAGCTGTGCATTGGTGGTGTAGGGACTTTGTGCAGACCTCCTACCCTGGTATGGCTGACTTTGGGATGTTTGTGCTAAGGCAAATGAGGATTAACATTCCTACTTTGGTATGTACTCCTACTTGTACCATTATCCTTCCTGGCAAAAGTCAAAGATCCTACAGTTCTTCAGAGTCCCTCTCCATTCTGGCATATTTATTACAATATGGACACATTCAATACAATTCAGGATCAATCAGGTTCAAGAACCCATCTAAACTGAGCTGATTTTCAAGCTAGGACTGTCATGCTTCCCACAACAATTTGGTATTTTTTCATATTGATTTGGAACATCTGATTAAATAAATGCTTTAGGGAAACAAGCAAATCCAGAGCAGCACCTTAAGGAGGCAACACAAACAGATTTTTCTCCTTTTTTTGTTGTTGTTTTTTTGGGGGTTTTTTTGTGTTTTGTTTTTTCATTGGCTAGTTGGTTTGGGATTTTTTGTTTATTTTGTTTTGTTTGCTTGCTTTTTTGGTTTGGTTTGGTCTGGTTTGTTTGGTTTGGGGTTTTGGTTTACTTTGAGTTTTTGTTTGGTTTGGGGGTTTTGTTGAGGTTTTTTTCTTTGCTTTTGTTCTTGTTTTCATTATGTCATATCTAAGTAGGGTTGATCCTAATCCTGTCCAGAAGGAAACTTCAGCACCTCAGCTCCCACCAGCTGGGATGGAAGTGCAGCAGAGTCGATGGGGCTGAGCCCCAGGGAAATGTTCTGTCAGTAATCCCTGTGTGCACCCCTGGCATGGTGACACTGTCTTCACATAATAAATAATAATCAAGTCCACTCCTGACAACAGCATTCAGCATCAGGAAGGTTCCCTGGGATGAAACATGAGGTGGCTTTGGAGATCTTTTTAAGGGGGGAATGTCTTTCCTCTCCAGCTGCCCTAAATCCAGGCTGTCTCCACACAGCATCTGGATGGGGAGCAGAAGGCAGCTGATGATGAAGAAATTGTTTTGCTCTAAATCATAACAGAAACACCAGACTTTTCAAGGCATCTGCACCTGCACAGCCACTGCAGAGGGAGCCCTTGGGACTTGGCCAAGCTTTGCCTGATCAAGTTACATCATGTGATCCCCAAAATTCACAGGAGTCCCTACCAGGCTGCCTAGGGAAGTGGTCACAGCACCAAACCTGACAGAGTTTAGACAGTGCTCTCAGACACAAGGTGTGACTTTTGGGGTGTTCTGTGCAGGGACAGGAGTTGGACTCCATGATCTTTGTGCGTCCCTTCCAGCTCAGCAGATCCTGTGATTCTGTGATCCCCACCCAGTGCTAATAAACAGGATGTCAAGGTGTGGCAAAGGTGCCTGTTTGCAGTAAAAAGGTGAATTGAGACAAGCTGAAAATCCATTTGTAAATGGTGAGGGGGAGAAAGCTGCAGATCAATAAGTCAGTTTGCTGCCTCGCTGGATGAAAGCTCACAGTCGACTCGGCCTCGGAAATTAGCTGAGGTTTAATTCTTGATTCTCAGCCATGTGCCCTGGGAATTGACTTGGAGCTGTTAGAAAAGCCTGAGCAGGTGTAGGGAAGGTGACAGATTAAGAGAACAGCAAGATGTAAAGAGGTTCTTCTGGAAACCACCAGGAAGCAATTAGGATGCAGGAATGATTTATTTAAAAGCATTTAACCCAACAAGAGTGACACATGCTGTTTGCAACAAGGCTGCCCTCTGAAAAGGAAACGTTGCCTTGAAAAGCTTGGACATGAGGACCTGGAGACAAGCTGAGAACATGGAATATTAACAGAATTTTATAGCCTTATTCTGAGTAGATGGAGAAAAAAAAAAGTTCTAAAGAAAGGTGGAAAAGTCCTGGAGAAACAAAACAAAACAATACAAAACAAGGTGGATGAAGTAAACGAGGTTTTAAACCTGAGTACTAAGAGGTAGCACTGGGCTTTCCAGGAGATAATTTTTTGTTTATAATGAATCCAGGCACTCGTGTAGCCCATACATGAGAGCACTCCTCGAGCAGTAATGAACTGCTGCAGTGAGGGAAGCCCTTTGATTGCTCATTTCCAGACACATTTTCACCTCCAGGCCATGGACCAACCCCAGAGCAGCCTTAAGGAGTTTGTAGTCTTTACCTGAACATGAGGGCTGTGATCCAAGGAAACAGGGAGCAGAGATGGGAATTTGGGTCACCTTTGTGTCTCTCTAGTGTCCTATTTTTAAGACTCTCCTTTAACTTTATGCCTTTCTTTCACAATGTGCAATTTCTGGATTGGCAGGTGCAGTCATACAGTTTGGCATCTGTATGGCAGAAAATGCAGTGTCAGAATGAAAGGACAAAGGGATATTTTAAAAAAATAAAACTACAATAAAAGTCTGCTCAGAAGGGGTGGATGGCGAAAGGAATACCAACCTCATTACAAGCTCCCTTTCTCCAACCATACTTCAGAGAGCCAAAAGAAAGTCCATGTATTTCAGTTTAATTGCAGAGTCCCGTTTCCCTGTAGGTTTTCAAGCTTGCATCTAGGGTAAAGACTGAATTTTGTTCCTTTTCAAATCAAGGGCAGAAACTTGTAACTTCAGGCCTGGCTCTGAAAGACACTGGACAGTGAAGAGGCCTTAGAGTGATCCCAGCCTTGGCAGCAAAGGACAGGGGAAGCCAGGCTGGATTGAAAAGAGGAACCCACAGCAACCCAAGCACTATTTCTTCTTCTTCTTTTTTTCTTCTTTTTTTTTTATTTTTTTTTTTATTATTTTTTTATTTTTTTTTTTAAGGCACAATTAGAGAGGGAGAGACAGGTGTTTCTGGGACACACAAAAAGCTATTTGAAAGCACCAGGAGCCTGCATTAGCTGGAACTGCTTATTTAAATAAGTGGCCAGAGCTTTCAGCTCAGCTGCTGTGCTTCCATTCAGATTTTTTTTTTTTTTTTTTTTTCCTGCTGTTCCCTCCCCTCTAATTTGAACAAGCAGGTTAATTTGATGAAATCCCCTGGCTGCATAAAGCATATGCTGTTGCCCATACTAGGAGGGAGGTCTCCCCTTCTCCCTGACACAGAGACTTGCAGGGCATTGCTCTCAGATTTCTGCAGCAGGCATTTAGTGGAGATTCTGGTTGGTTTTAGGATTTATATGATTATACAAGGATGATGTTTTTGCTGTTTCTCAGGCAGAATTCCTTATTTTCAGGGCTCTGCTGTTAATTCACATCAGTGGTGGTCAGGGGTTAATTAAAACATGCAGTCTTTGCTGGGTAGTGGCTGCCTTGGAATGGTGCTGCTCAGGTCTGTCTGCTTCCAGCCTGGTCCAGGGGATACTCCCAGGTTATCTGAAATCATGTGCTTTTAGAAATGAAAAAAAAAAAACAAAACGAGAGGAGCAGCCTTTATTCCAGCTCAAACAGTTTCAATTTCTCTTTGTTATAGGAACCTCCACCAGTCCTGGGTGAAACTGCTCCCAAACTCTGTGCCCTTGACTCCCTGTAACCCCCCATGGGCTGGGAGTCTGTGGAGGCTGCTAATATGATATTAAAATGTGTTCATGCAGGGAGGAACCCATTGCTGTTCTAAATGCAGTCAGTCCTTGGGAAAAAAAACCCTCCATGGTCTTCTAATTAAAGGCCTTTTCCCCTTCTTGTGCTGCGTTATCTCACTCTCTACTTTGTAATTGTTTTTTCTGCCACCTTAAAACTCTGTCCCAGTGTCTTTACTGGGTTTACATTGGTTTACAACACTGATTGCTTAGGTCACTGTCAGACAATGAAGACACATAAAATTATTGTGGAATTTTATCTCTGTGTGTTCACGGTGAATAATTTAAATAGTCAGACAATGCTGCACATCTGTAACTGGTGAGTTACACTGTGAAACCAGCAGGAGCACACTGGGAATTTAACACTGCTCCAGGTGCCACCTGGACACATACACAAGTCATATTTCTTGCCTCAAGAATGACAGAAATTCTGCAAAAGATTGCAATTGTGACAAGGAATTGGAACTTAGTGAAAAAATATTCTGTTTCCTGGACTAGACTTTGAAGTGGATTGCCAAAATTATTTAGGCATTTAGAAATTCCTCTCATTAGAGGAATATATAAATTTATATAATTGATACAGGTATCAGTGAGGCTAACCTTTCGTCAGAGATCCTTCCCTGTTCTCTAGCACTCTAAATTAATGGATTCTTCTTGATTTTACCATGGAAACACATATGAATGTCATACAGTGGGAAACTCCAGACCCAAGCTAATGCCACCAAGGCACACAGATACCACAAGATTTGCTTTCAAAACACCAGCCACAGGTTTGTTAACCCCCTTGGCTGGAATTTCTAGTGCCCAGTGCACCAGAACTAAAAGCTCTCATTTTTCCCTTGATCATGAGACTGAAAATGGCAACAGTAAAAGCTGTGGGGTTCATTTATCTCCCCCTTCACCCAGCTCCAGGCACCTGTTGTGCAAATTATTGTAAAATCTATATGGACTTGTGTGTAGATATATGTGGGAATATAGAAATTTGTGAGAATATAGAAATAAATACAGGTCTGTATTTATTGACACAATAGTCTTATAAATACATAGATAAAACCATCTCTAGGCAAAGAAAGTCAGGAAGAGGGGCAAAAATCTTCTCTGAATGCCAGGATCAGAGAGAAGCTCCACACTCTCTGCCTGTCTATGATAGCAAGATGAATTGTTTAGGTTGGATCTACAAGGCTTTGCCAGGAGCCTGAGCTTTGCTGGGAAACTGCCATTGAGCTGAGCAGTAAATGCTGACTTTTTCAGGGTTTCCTCTCTTTTGGGCTGGAATAAATTTTGGGAAGTGTCTGACAGCACAGAGGCTGGGCTCTTGCCTGTGCTGAGATGATCCAGGGAATGCAAAAGGGCAGAGTTGCCACATGATTGACATCCTAGTCCATTAGTGAGACTTGTGTGTCACAAGGTGAAGTCTGTGGAGGCAGGATTGCACACACTGATTTATGAGGACCTCTCTCCCCCTTTGGGACCCTCATTGCTGGCCAGGTTGTGCACTGGACTTCGGGTTAGGCAGAAAATTCCAGTGACAGCATTGTTCTAGAGACTCCAGGGTCACCAAATGAGCAGCAAGTCAAGGGGATAAGGAGCAGTCTAGACCTAACATGGGGAAACTATTCCCTGATTAAATTAAATGGAAAGTTGTGAAAGCTTCTTAGTAAGGTCTGGCAAGTTCTGGAAAGACTTCCAAGGGAAATGCTCGAGGCAGAGCAAATGGGAGCTGTGATAAATCTGCTTGGCCAAGAAGAAGTGCACAGGAGGATGAGGGATTCCATAGCTTACCTGTAACCTGCCATGTAGGAGATGAAGTTGAGGTAAAAGCTCCAGGTCAACAGCAAATTCTGTTTTATAGGAAATGTTTCCAAGCAATGGTGAGTCCTTAGGATTCACTCACTGTCCACCATGTTGCAGTGCTGCTTCAGGGGTAGGTTTTTACCAAAAACCTACAAAACTATTTGGAAACAGGTACTGAAAAGATTAGAGATGTGTGACTTATTCTGAATCTGGAGGTTACATTGACCCTAGAGGTGTTTTCTGGGTGCCAGCACATTTTTGATTCTGAGCATAGCACAAAGCAGTACTTTAGAGCAGCTCTGGGCTGCATAGCCTTGCAACAGTAAAAAAAAAACAGAAATAGCTGACTTCAACTTTTGTTGTGATTATGTGGGGCAGTCAGCAGCAATTTTGAAAACTGCTTGATTTTTTTCCTAAAAATAACCTTCCGGGTCACTTTTAATCAAGTCCAAATGGCCAAGTCCCTGCGTTGGTAATTCTCCTATAAATAAAACTTGACAAGGATACCTTCAAAACCAACATCCAAGCATTTAAACAAGTTGTCTCAAACTCTGTTCTCACTCCAGCCTTGTAAATCATTGCCAAATATCACACAGCTTCATGACCTAATCCTCTGCAGAGATATCGAATGCTGCGTAAATCTGTGTCAGGAGGGCAACACCACCTGTGATGTTTTTCAGGGTGACATTTATGGCACTCAAAAAAAGATAGGAACCCACTATAAGTGG
This sequence comes from Prinia subflava, assembly GCF_021018805.1. Classification (NCBI taxonomy): domain Eukaryota; kingdom Metazoa; phylum Chordata; class Aves; order Passeriformes; family Cisticolidae; genus Prinia; species Prinia subflava. The sequence continues at coordinate 148,626,820 of NC_086247.1, read as the reverse complement.
GTAAGATCCAAAGTCTGGTCTTGCAGGATTTGAACCAAAAACCTTCTGCCTTGGGAGAAAGGGCAGTTATGGGACACAAATCCAGGATGAGGGAGGAATCGTGCAGATGCTCTGACCAAAACAGTTGGAAGACCTTGATAAGATCTGACTTTCAGTCATCATGGGTGAAACCAGCAAAGAAGGCTGTTGGGTACCTTTTATTTGATTAATTTTCATTTAAATATCTACATTCATTTTATGGATCAGTTTTACAAATTAGTGAGCTTCCCTTGGTATATGTGTGTATGGATCTTGGTTTCTATCTCTGAGCATACAATCATTGAGCTGTTTTTCTCTTACCTTCAGCCTTTCTGGATAGGAACCTCCAAGGCTTTGTGAGATTAAGGCTGTTTTCTGCACTAAACTTCCCACCAAGGACAGAAATATGTGCCAGTGTTACTCCTATCATGATTTCTCCTTAATGCCAGTTATATTTTAGACTTTTAGGATGATTTATATGAATGGCTTTAGTATATAACTAGGGTGCACATTTGCTTATTGCTGTTAGACAAATCCTCAGTCCTTCATCATTATTTAGGCAACATTAGTGGGAAGAGTGAATAAAAGGAGGAGGATTTGAACTCTGTATTAATGCAGCTTCAGAGTACAGGATGTAACCCAGGCTGGTGAGAAATAGGGAAGGCAGAAAATGGGTGCAGTGGTGAGCTGAAGATGGTTTTTAAGTTAAACCCAGATTTTCTTCTTCAGCTGTGAGCACTGGGCGAGCAGGATTTGGGTGAAAGGAGCATGTCAAACCTATGGCATTGCTTACTCTAAAATGACTTAGGTGTCATGCTCAGGTCTCAGGTTCATATCTGCTTTCCTAGAGATGGAAGCAAAGGCTTTGCTGGTGATTTTTACCTCCCCACTGTCTATGGGGCCTAAGCCATCACACCTTGAACCCAGTCTGCCTGTGTACTGTGATGTTCTTACAGGGCATTCAGCACTAGAAGACAGAAGTGTTTATTTAGCCTTTCCTTCTGCCCCAGCCCCTGGGTCTGTACACAGGAGGTGAGTCTGTGTCACACCTTGTTAAGGAGTGACATGTCACAGGGTGACAGCCAGCCCCTCTGCCACTTAGTCATCTGCATCTGACTTATTCTGGCAGAAACCCAGCTCAGGCTTGGTTTCTCTGAGACCTCCAGCCCTTAGCCACCCACATGACACAATAAAGCCATCAGCAGGTAAATAATTTAACAAATTGAGCAGGATTTTACAAAGGTGCTTAGCTGTGCAGACAGCGCTGGTATGTGAATAAATGCACTTTCAGGAGAAAAGCTGCTCCACAGGGGACACTGTCTTGGGACTTAGGGACCAGGCTGGCCTTGCCCTGATTTATCCCAGACCTCATGGGTGATGCTGGGCTGGTCAGCCAGCAGTGGGCTTCAGAGTAAAAATCATCCCATCCTAAAATTAAAAGGAAGGTTTCTCTCCAGTACTGTCAGTGTTTAAGGGGGTGCTGGAGTTTCCTTACACTAGGCACCTATTTTTGATAACGTAGAGGAGTCCCTGCTTTTAGGCTTAGCTGCTATCTTCAAAATGGCAGCAGCACCCACTCCTCACAGATGAGCTTTGCACACTCCCATTGGTGAGCATGAGATATCCAATACTGTGATAACTGGGGCTGTGAGAATGGTAAGAAAAAAAAAAAAAACTAAAAAGGAAGAAAGGGAACTGTGATAAGCAATATGCACAGGTTTCTCCTTCTAAAAAAATAATATTTTATAGTATGTGGTGATTAAATGTGGTTGGGCTTTTTGTTGTTTTGAGTTTTCTTGATACATGCAAATTGGCATGATGCCTACAGTGTGGGAGAGCTGTTTGTTTTTACTCTTTCCTCAGTAAGATTTCAGGCTGTGAACTCTGATTTAAGTATGCAAAATCTATTGCTCCATGTGTTCATAATCTCTACTGCCACTCAGTTCATTCAGGATCCAGTCCTGTGCCTGATACCACCCACACTTCTGCCCAGCTAGGGCACTACAAAAGCTCTGAGAAAGTGAAGAGCATGGGAACCCCTCCATGCTGCTTCCAGATTCAGGAAGTTCTTTTCAAATAAATAATGTTTGAAAGGTGTGAACCTCAACACAGCAGCTGTCAAATTTCCATCTCCTTTAGAGACTGTGCAGAAACCAGAAAAAGTGAGTAAGAGCAGAATGGGAGAGCCATGTACATCATTCTTTCAAGGTCTGTGCTGTAGTCATGTCTGCCAGCAATGTAGAAGACTTGTCTCTAATCACTTAGTTGAAGACTAGTGTTTAAATATAAATACCAAAATCCTTTATGTCTGCTGGTAAGGGTTAGACATGCTTTTTTCCAAAAAAAGCTCTAAATAGTAACACTTACATGGCTTGTATTTTGGGTGGTGGAAGATGCACATACCTTGTGCAGTGCACAGAAAACAGCACAGAGTGGTGGGTCTGTTATGGTGATCTTTCTCATCCACCTTGTGAAGATCATCCTTTCTTTTATGTGGATCCAACGTAATTGCTCCCATTTAAGACTTTTTCCCCCCCATTGTTCCACTAACCAGCTGCTTCTTTCCAGGGAGGAAAGTCAGAAGAGCAGGAAAATGGCAGGAGTGTTCTAACAGGTTGAATTTTCTCCTTGTGTCCCCATCCAGGTCTCTTTGATCAGCCTGGTTGCCAACACTCTTGGATACTCCGAGATGGGTCCCATCAAATCCCTCAGGACCCTCCGCGCCCTGCGGCCGCTGAGAGCCTTGTCACGGTTTGAAGGGATGAGGGTAAGAGCACACCAAGCATCCTTCAAAGCTCAACTTTGTGTGAATCAAAGGGCCACAGGGGATTGCTGCACGTGGCTTTTGTCAGCCAAAGGAAATGAATGACAGTGCTTTGTCAAAGCAGCAAAAAAATCCCACCTCGGTCTTGGTTGTGGTTGTATCGTTACATCTTTATCCTTGGGTGGATTTAGTGGTAAACTAATCCTGCTGCCTGACCTGTCATACTACTCCTTAAAAAACAGCTTTTTGGACGAGGAAGCATCTGGATTTCAATTACCTCTCAATTATTAGGTCTATCAGGGGAACAACCGAGCTTAAGTTTGCTCCCTGTTTTGACACACATTAAAATGAGAGTGACTAGAAAGTTCTCAAGGATGTTTTCACTAATAATTAAAGCAAAAATTAGAAATGCTAAAGATAGGGAAAGCAAATGAATGAATGATTTTTTTTCCCTTTGAACAGATTGCAGTTTTAATGAGGAATATTGGGACTAACATTAAAACCGTGCAGCTTGTGCTTGTTGCTCCAGCTTGTGCATCCATCTCTTTCTTTTCTGCATTCCTTTGCCACTGTGGCTATATTCCCACAGCATGCCTGTTTATTTATTAAGCCTACCTGCTAACAAGAATCAATTATTGTTTAGATAAGCACTTTAATTCCTCACACCATGCATGACTTGCAGGTGGTGACAGCTGTGCTCTGTGTGAGCTGAGGTTACTGCTAACCTTGCAGATTCCATAGCAAGGTAGAGCAAATCTGTGACAAAATCCTGTGTCAAATTGTATTGATGATCCCAAATCTCTCTGCTAGGCCAAGGAAAATGCTATGTATTTCACAGTGATGTATAATCAGGGTAAAGCTTTCCTGTAGACAAAATTTTGGTCTGAGTCATCAGTGACTAAATGTGTATTTCATGCACTGATCTCCCAGCAATGAATTATTGTCATTGTAATGCTCTCACAGCAAGACACTGAAGGCTGGAGAACCTAACAACTGAGATGAGCCAGGAAATACGGTGATACAGCAGTGTAGGAAAACCCCACATCCATTCTTTTCCTCTTCTGTGGATGACCAGGTTTGGCAATATAACACTTTTTTCCAAAGATTTTGTGATTGGCTGAATCATATTATTTTTGTGGATGAAGATGAGGCAAGTTTTGTTGCAGACCGCCTCTGTGTTGGTATTAAGGCAAAAAGATTCAAAAGGCTCTGTTTATCCAGGCACCCAAACCTGAATTGTTTTGGTCACCACAATCTTTCTAGCAGTTAGGCAATGTTTTACAGGTTATTGACCAAATTAAACAAAACCAAAGTGCAAAGACACAAAGTGAGCTTGCACTACTGGCAATAATTAAAGCTCTCACTCCATGAGCTTTCACTCACTCATTTGATGACTTTACTCCAAATCTCTATTAAACATTCACAGATGGAACTATTTCAGCATTCAGTATTAGCAAAAGCAGTAGTTTAACTACCAGAGTGATTTGTGCACAGATTCTCTCAAATCAGTTTAGATCTAGCTTATGAAGGCTTAGCTTTTGCTGGTGGATTTACAAGCCCACACAAAACTCTGTGTTCTAAGCTGGTGTATGATTGTTTACTCATGATTTCACGTCAGTTTAACTAAATTGGATCTGAACCTGAATATCAGTGGGGAAATGAGCCAAAAACATCAGAAAAGCATTAGCAGAATAGAGAAAAAGTAACACGAAAAACTTCTCATTTCTCTCTTAGAGTAGCGAGAGGCTGGCTTGGTGAAGATCTTAAAATGGATCAGCCCTACAAATTTCCTTCCCAACCTGCTCATTCTTACAGGCCCTTCAGTCCTTGATTCAATATCCCTTTTCTTTCCTGTTCTGTTGCTGCAGCTGAAATATATTCAGTCATTCTGAGCTGTCAGAGGTGGTGAATTAGCTTGTAAACCATGATAAAGTATAATTGAGAATACGTGCTATTGGAAAAGCAAATCATTTTAGTTTTAGTTCGTCTAACCACACTTAACAAGACTAGGGACAGTTAGACCTTTCATTATTAGGAGTTCATATGCTCCAAAATGCACAGGAAAATTGCCAGCACAGTGATGGATTAAATAATGATAATGTTGAGAAGCAAACACTGACAGTGAGAAAATAAAAATAGTTTGCTCTATTATAATGCCTCTTTCTTGAATAACTGAAACATCTCTGCAGGGCTAGAACAGGAGCAAGAAAGTTCTAATTTACTGCAGTAAGAGACTTATTTTGTCAATGTTGTGCCTGAATTTTGGAAGCAATTTTCCATGAGACAAAGGCACAGAGTAGCACTTGGGCGGCCAAGAGAACCTGTTATCATCAGACCTCAGTTTTTCCCTGACCTCAAACACTCTGGGACCTGTGCAAGTTTGACACAAGTCTCAGCAGCTCCTATGTCATGAGAGGTCTGCAAAATAAGGATGAACTGGTGTCACCCTGTCCCTTAATCCTCAGAAAAAGAGCCCAAAAAGACCAGGATCCCACCTGACAGTATTGTAGACCCAGAGGCTTTACACTCATGAGCCCAGAGTAAAGTAGCTTAGATCTGCCTCTCCCATGAGAGAGTGACATCTCTCATGTCTCCTCATTTGTTGTTTTCTCCATCAGGGAATTGTTTCAGATGTGGCACTTCCCTGCAAGGGAGGTTATTGCAGTATTTTAGAAGGATGAGGTGGATGATGAGATACCATTTAATGTGAAAGTGATACTGGGCAAAGTCATGGTGAGACTGCTACAAGATACATGCAGGAAAGAAACAGCATAATTAATGCTAGTTATCATGATTTCATGGGAATAGTTCTTGTAAAACCAATATGAGCCTTTGATTTGATTACAAATTATGCTGATGATGGTAACTGTGCTGATACAGAATTCTTGGATTTCAGAGAGGAATCTGATACCATGAGACATTGTGATGAAAATATGAGCTTTGTACCCAGACAAATAAACGCATTTTAAAATGGGTGATGGATCTCAAAAAGAAATTGTAAGCAGTGACCACGCTGTAAATTTGGTGATGAGCATCTCAGGGGGAGTGTTTGTTCACAATGAGAATTATCTTTAATCTGTACTTTAACAGCATCTGGAAGAAAATATAAAATCTTTGCTGACAGCACTCAAAACCAGTGTAAGTGAAATTACAGATAAGGGAATTATGCTGGCTGATCTGGATCACAGTGAAAAATAGATCTATTGTACAGCACACATTTTAATAAACCCACATTCATAGGGAGGAGGAATGTAGGTCACTCTGGGGGAAGTTTCTTGGAAAACAGCAGCTGAGAAGGACATAGGGATCAGGATGAATGTTCAACAGGACACAAGCTTTTGGGCAGTTCTGACAAATGAGACTGTTAGAATCCCTCAATATGCAGGGAAATAACCCAGCAAACAGTGGGAGAGTGCAGTGCTTCAACACTGGAATTCCATGGGAGTGCTGGAAAGGGGAAATTAAAAATGGGAAAGTCTCTGCAGGGAACTGTGAGTGTGATTAAAAGCCTGAAAGAACCATGATAGCTACAAGGAAGCTCTGATTTTTTAATTACCCAGAGCAATGTGCAGTGGTAACTCCCTCCCAATGAAGATGGGAATGATAGGAGAAGACATCTAAGAGCAGATGCCTCGAGTTCAACAAACTCCACCTAAAAATGCAGCAACTGTTTCCAACACTGAGGACAAAGGGCACTAGGAACAGATTATCTAATAATACATTTTTTCCTCTGTTATTTGACATCATGACACTGTAAATTAGATGTCTTTGCAAAAGCTGTGCCTGAGCTTCACTGGGAGTTACAGTCTGGGCCTGAAATCACTGCAGGCAGTCTGATGGGCTCTCTCAGAGCAAGGGGAGGATTAACTCATCATGCAAGTCTATTTCTGGATTAAAAATCTGAATCAGCTTTGGTTGAGGAGGTGGCCTGTGAGATCAGGAGAGCTGGGGACCAAACACAGGTTGTAGATTGCACCACATTGAGTTAGGGCAGAGGGTGGCTCAGTTTCTAGGCTGCCCCTAAAGAAGTCACCTGGAAGGTGGTTTCACCTGTAAAGGAAACCATCAAGTATGAAACCTTCTCTTATACATGGATATATATGTTGCATGGATATATATTCCAAAGTGCAGTAGAAATTCCTCCCTCTCCATGGCAAGGTGTGCAGCTGAACTTTTAATATGAATTTATGATAACAACCTGCCTTTATGTATCCAGGTCTTCCTCTCACTTGTCTCAGTGCAAAACAAGAATGCTTCCACCAGGGGAAATGGCATCACACTGGTGTAAGAGCAGAAGCAGAGAGGGAAGAATGAACCCCCCTGTCAATAATTCATTCAGAGAGGTGTTGCAGGATCTGCTCCAGCCTCATGTCGTGTTTTGTTATCTACAGGCCATTGAACATAACTCAGCAGAAGGAGAGGAGCAGGATGTGGGCATGGCCATCACTTGTACTGCTGAAACCTGTGTGTCTGTGTCCTGTCACTGCGAGCTGGGTTCAGCAGCACATACAACACAAATGCATGTGGTTTTGCTGGCATGGGTTAAAACTGAAGAAAAGTATTGTTGTGCAGAGAAGCAAATGAAAACTGCTTTGACAAGAGCCAAGGTTATATCCAAACAAGCCCTTGATTTGAGAATTATTTGGCATTTTGGTTAACATGGTAAATTTGGTCTAAAAGTGATGAGGTTAGAAATTGATTGGCATCCAAAACTGAGAGATAAAACTAGCAAGCAAGCAACCAAAAAAAAAAAAAAAAAAAAACAAAAAAAAAAAAAAAAAAAAAAAACTACCAAAAAAAAACCCCACACCAAAAAATCAGGGAAAAAAAAAAAAAAAAAGTCATCAGAATGGGCCTATACAGAAAAACAAAACAATTGGTCAAACAGCTTTTCCTGTGTGAAAATCAGCTTCATTCATAAATGTGCAAAATATAAATCTGAGTTTTGGAAGATCTACATAATTTCATATTGTGTGCTGTAGAGGAAGCTGCTGCTATACATGCATGAAAACCGTTTCACTCCTCCGGGTATTTTTTTTCCACAGCAATGCAAAAATGATGGAGAAGTGAATGTTATGTTATTAGCTTGTCAGAAAATTGGACACTAACACAAGAGAAAGGAAGAGCTGACATTTTCCATAATCAAATTCACCAATTGAATAAAGTTTAATTTTTATGGATCAATATCACCTTGTCTCAGTTTCAGAAATGTAGATGGAGAAGAAGAAGAGCTGAGTGGCCACCTATCAGATTTTAATCTCCAAAGCATGAGACAAGGATGGAGACAAATTCATGTTGTGGGGCTGGTGTCTGCAGCTGTCTGGGAGGCAGCACTGCCTGGGCCATGCAAAGGCAGCATCTCCAAAGGCTGCAACATGGAGAAACTTTGTTGGCATAGGAGGGGGAAAACTACATTTTGTAGTAGAGTTCTTCCCTCAGAAAATGTCTTGCATGGTGTGATTCTTGGGGTGTGCTGTGCAGGACTGGGAGTTGGGCTCAGTGACCCCTGTGGGACCCTTCCAGCTCAGGAAATTCTGTGGCTCTCTGATTCTTTAGGGTAAGGTTTGATGTGCATGGATGCCTTAACCACCCTAAATCCTGACAGTGCTCAAAGCAGCAAACGATGTGCACCTTGCCTGGTTGATGTATTACAGAACTGCATTCCAACCTGGCAGCTGTAGAGGGTCTGTAGATGGTCTGAATTTTGTTTATTTTGCTTGGTTTCAGCATGGAGTCCATTTCCAGTGCCATCGTTCACACACCTTAAAAGCTCCTTCTGCTTTTCATTTTAATGTATGATTTTATGCAGAGGTTTACAGCCCTGCTTGGGGGTTAATGGGTAGGAATTTTACAGCATGACACAGGGAAAAAAAACAAACAAAAATAATCTTTTTTGTTAAATTAAAAAGATTTTGCTCTTGTAATCTTGCATACTGATCAGATAGGGGAAGCTGGCTTAGTACAGTATGTCTCAATCTGTTATTATTTAATTAGGCAAAATTTATCACAGCTATAGTTCACAACCCACTGGCTACAGAGGCCTGAGTGGAGTCAAAGATTTCAGAAATCTTTTTTTCTTTATTTTGTACACCCCAGCCTTTCCAATTAATCACTTTGTTATTATAGTTAGACTGAAGTGTACTATCCAGAAAGATTTGAGAGGTCAAGATGACTTCTGAATTCAGAGATTCCTCTTGATAAAGCATCATCTCGTGGGTGGGATGCCAGCAGATTCTTTCTTTGATTACCAAAAGGAAATGTTTGAAGACTTTAGAGGAGCCTTGGTCTGGCTCCTTAGGGGAGGCATCAGTACTTATCCTCCTGTCACCATGTGAGGGTTCAGACTCATTAATCAAGGGTGCACAACAGCTTGTTAATGAAGTGCCTATACAAGTGCTGACATGAATTCTATTTTCCCTTTCCTGTTTCCCCCAAGGTGGTGGTCAATGCCCTTGTGGGAGCCATCCCTTCCATCATGAACGTGCTGCTCGTCTGCCTCATCTTCTGGCTCATCTTCAGCATCATGGGAGTGAACCTCTTTGCTGGGAAGTTTGGGAAGTGCATTAATAAGACAGAAGGAGATATGCCTTTGGACTCTAAAATCATTAACAACATGAGTGACTGCATTCTTTACAATGTGTCGGGCACGTTTTACTGGACAAAAGTTAAAGTTAACTTTGATAATGTTGGTGCTGGGTACCTGGCTCTGCTACAAGTGGTAAGTGTGACCACCAGAAACTAATGGGGTTTTTTTGCTGGTTCTCACTGAAACCATCAGTTTAAAAGCTGAGGTTAACCTCTGGGATTTTCTGGGTTTTCCAGCCTTGACCCATCAGGTCAATGACTTTCCTCAAGTGTAAATAAATCATATTCTGCATATTAACTTGGCCTAGAAATATTATGGCAGTTTATGGTTTTAATTCGAGTTTCTGCTGCATCACTAATACAATTCTCTGGGAGGTCATTGGACTAATGAGGTGAATTAAAGACCATTTTGTCAATATTGTAATCCAGAGCAAAGTTCACTTCCAGAAGAGAGATCTGTGGTACAGGAAGGACTGTACATGCAGGCAGAGTGCACTGGCTTTCCTGAACAGCATGGGATTTCACTGTATCCTGCTGGGGAAAAATGAATTTGTAGTGCCTTCTACAAATGAAAAAACAAAATTATAGTGCCAGTTTCCCAGCTGAAGTTACTGCATAAAGCTGTAGTCTTCATTTATGGCCCTCTGCTCACCTTCCATTTTTGAGAAGGACACTGGTGCCTCTCATTCTGGTTCCTCACCTTGTGTCCACCTGCTGAAATCATGATTCAGATTGAATCTAACTATGGGTTATGGTGGGGATCAGGTCACTGACACTGCCCCCAGCCTCTCTGGGAAGGTGGCAAGAGCAAAGCAGAAAAGAGACTGCTGAGGTTCAAAGGTCATGGCAATACTTCAGCTACAAAGGCAGAAGGATACCACTTCTACAGTCTTTTACACCATCAAATATAAAATATAGATAAATGGGTACACCTCGTCCAGGCCCTGCTGCTGGACGGCTGGGTGATTTCAGACAAATTGTTTTGTGTTTGCACTCCATAGAGCCCTCACATCAAGTATTGGTTATGATGCTTATTTCCACTGCTCCTAATCTGGAGCCCAATGGTGACAGGGGCTGGAAGTGCACTTGGAGTGTTTGCTGCATTGCATTTTTTGCATGCAGAGTTAAAGAAGCTCCTTGCTACATCCTTGGACAGGGAGGTTTCTCTCTTGATATGCCTGTGACAGCATCCCTCAATTCTGGGATAAAAGATTGTGTTCTGGGAGCTCAATTCATTTGTCACATGTGGAATCCACCCTTTGCAACACAGCAGGGTGTTACTGCCTTCAGCCTCCTGCTGCCCTTCCAAAGGTCCCCATCAGATCTGACAGCCCTTCTCCTTCCCAGAAAGTGAGGTTGTTTTTCCCAGATCTGTTTTTCTCTGTCACAGATGCATGGAACAGCCCCATGAAGCAATTTTCCTTTCTCACATAAATCCTTGTTATTCTGTGTGCAGCTCCTGGTACACAAACTCTTGAGTTTCAGATCTTCTGATTGCTGTCCACTGAATTTTTTGCTTTCACACCCTCTGGGAAGCAGAAACATTGGAATGGGCACAACCACTTTTGATTCTTTCCATGACATAAACTTGCTGAGAGTGAGAGCTTTTATCTGTTGCACATAATTATGATATTCAGCTCAGCCATACAGGGTAGATTATTTCACTTTGAACGCCTTTAATTAGATTTTCTCTTCTATATAGTGTTTTCTTTGTCTTTCATTTAAACATCCCATGTAGATGAGCAAGAATTTCCAGGTTTAAAATATTGTGCCTTACCTGAAATTTCTTAATTCCTCTGATTACGGAAAATTGCCTACTTTTGGGGGGGAAAAACTCCATCAGAGAGGTAGCTATTCCTTCACAATTTCTTTTATAAGAATCAAGCTTTAGTTTTCTGAAAATCTTTAGCATTTTTTAAGTTGGCATTTCCTAAGGAATATCCTGAAGCAGTCTTTTCTGGTTACTTCTGTTGGGAACAGTGGTGGTAGAAGAAACACAACTGGTTGTAAGGTGGATCTCAGGACACATTTGAAGAGAACGGGCTAATACTACTTTTTTCCAGTTGAAAATGGATTTGATGACCCTGAAGGTTTCTCTCACACATGTGATCCTGTATTGGGTAGGAGAGAAGTAGATTTTCCAGTTGCAAAAGTCCAAAAGAAGTGTTATAAACCTAGGCCTTGTCAGGCTGAACAAACTGATTTCAGCAGGAAACAAGCTCAACTTCTTTGGCAGGTGGTAGCTCCTTCTTCAGAGGAAGAGCAGGAGCCAGTTTCCATTAGGGGATTGATTTTGGCTTTGATCCTGCACCTGGAGCTCTTATGTCTGCTGCTGACCACAGGCAATGAAGTGAAAAGGTGACACACACAGAGAAGGGGCCCAAACATCTGTATCTCCCTTGTCAGGAGTGCCAGCTACAGGTGCCCCTTGCCAAATATTCTCCATGAGGGGTCACATTTCACCAGCAAACCCCCGTGGGAAGTGCAGGGACTCAGCTGAGCTCTCCTGGAGGGACAGACACCTCTGTGCATCCCTGTGCACAGCAGGGCAGGGAGGAGATAAACATTTGGGCTACAACCCGCCGGGATCCGGAACATGAGCGTTCAAGTGCGACCTGTCTTTTGACTGCTGACATTTTCAGCTGCCACAGCACAAATCTAAACAGCTCTGAAGCTCCTCTGGAATGCCTGAATGTCTGCAGATCCAAATGGAAATGTGTGAAACAAATCTGCTTGATGTTCTGTCTTCTCTGTCAGCATATTTGAAAAAAATAGAAGTTGCTACCTCAGAAACTTTGGGACATATTTCTATCCGGAGTCAAGCTTTCTGAAAATGCAGTTGAGAACTGTATGAAGTTTGCCCCAAATATCTTCTGCTCTTTTCCTATCTTGATGGGGATCTGTTGGGTTGTCCTGAAGATGCCACTTTGAGTAAATGAATCTGAGAAAACATTCATGTGAAGTCAAGTGTCAAGCTCCTCCAACTAACAAACACGCTGCCCCAAAACAGGTTCATAAAATAACAGAGGTAACTGATCTGCTCACTCTAAAAGGAAAAGGAATGTCTTATTCATGGGGAGGGAAAGATCTTTGTCATCACAACTCTTTGACTTGCAAGAAGGATGATTCACTTTCCTGGTGATTTAACACTCCTAAAACCCTAATCTAACAGGAAAAAGGTCTTGCTACAACCCAGTGCTCCAGTAATAGTTTTTCTGTATTCCAAATTTCCTTAAAGTATCACAGCACCTATGTTCTGTAAATCTGTATTTGAGCTGATTAAAGAAATACCTTAAATTTCCAGCAGCAGTTTTGCATTTCCCTTGTGTAATCCCACCCTTCCACCCTGTGATCACCTCCACATATTTTTTTGCAATATATTTTGAAATTTCACCCATCTATTGAAGAACAGCCAGGAGATAAGTGGTCTTTCATGCAGCATCTGTCTTGTTTGGAAAAGTTCTTCTTAGACAGAACAGACTTAGATTGACTATATGCTACTTATCTTTGAATATGTCCTATTAACTCTGTCACTTTGGGACTGCAGATAAGGAATGGGGAGATAACAGAAGCACTCCTAGACCAGCAAGCAGGAGCTGCAGAGTTAAAGCAATCCCTCGTGCCAGGGCTGAAGTCCTGACTGAGCCCATAAATCAGACACAAAATGGTTGTGAGGCAGCGTTGTGTGTCTAAAGTTACTGCGTTACACAATCCCTTGCACTTCTGTAAACTGCAATGCCTGATTTTACTGTCACTGTGGATGCAAAATGTGCAAAAAAGTCTCTGGTTTAGCGTTCAGAAATTTCTCTCATCAACAGGAATGCCCAAAGAAATATTTCAGCTATGTGAAGGGCAGTGTTTCAGCCATGAAAAGCAGACATTTTTATTGAAAAATTTCCTTTCCTAGGATAAAAAAATGAGAGGAAAAGGAAAAGAAAAAGGAAAAGGAAAAGAAAAAGAAAAAGAAAAAAAGAAAAAGAAAAAGAAAAAGAAAAAGAAAAAGAAAAAGAAAAAGAAAAAGAAAAAGAAAAAGAAAAAGAAAAAGAAGAGAGAAAAAGAAGAGAGAAAAAGAAGAGAGAAAAAGAAGAGAGAAAAAGAGAAAAAGATCCCAAAGGCTTACAGATTTAAAAACTTGCTTTACTTCAGGGCACCATTTGGTTTGAGGGCAGCCAGTGCCATCCCACCTATCCTCCTCCCCACTAGCTTTCTGCATTGCAGCCCTAACCACCAGTGAAATAATGAAATGTAATCCCATCCCAGGGTGAGTTTATTGCTAGATAATCTCATCACATGACAGTTTCAGTAGAAAATGGTGTTTCTCTGGATAGCTTCCAGGCAGGATAATATCACAAACACTCCTATGAAGATTTTGTCACTTCCTTATCCAGAGTGTAAGTGGTTACTAATTCCAGATAAATAATTTCTTTTCTCAGTGTTATATTTCTTTCATTCTCAGTATCTTTTACCCTCTGCAGCTGAAGTGTCCAGGGAAGCTTTCCAGATGTCCCACAGATATTTAATTCTCTTGCTTCTTGACGACTGGGGGAAAGAGAAAATCACAACACTTCATTCTGTTAATATTTATTTTTGTCAGATCACTTCATCATCCTTTATCACTTCAAACCACTGTGCCTTGCAGGAGAGTCAGTCATGTCTGTGGTACACACTGAGGGATAAAATAGCTGCTCAAGAGAAAAGATTTCCTCCCAAGTGGGAGAAAAGTGCAGGCTAAGATCATATCATTTTGTGCCACAGGGAAACGATTTCTTGTTTCAGCCTGACCACCCTTCCTGAACAGCACTTTGAGCTGAAAGCTTTAATGGCACCAGAAAGTCTTGTATCAACTTAGAAAAAGAACAGCAAAAAAGGAAAATATTAGAATATTTAAGGAATATCAGCATGACAGGTTCAAATAATTATTTGTTTTGATAAAACTGCTGATCATTTCTATAGATACTTTTCATCTTAAGTGATTTTTAACACACAGCACTATGGAAGAGATTTTCCAAGGGGGTCTGATTTGGGGGAGTGGGTTAATCTCCCAAATCTTATCTACTGCTCTTTCAAGCAGTAGATAAGAATAGGTGCAACCTTTCAAACACTACTTTATATATACTTTTATGTAAAATATCATTGATCTCTTGTAAATTTTCCTTTGACTCAGTAGCATTCAGAAGGAATTGGGAAGGCAGCATTTACCTCCAGGACTTAATACAATAATACAGAGTTCTAAAACCACTGAATGCACCCACCTGGGCCCAACTGCCTGGGTTTCTCTTGGTAACCTCTGGCCAAATTTCTACTAGCATTATCTGGAATTGTGTGCCTACACAATAGTGCAAAATTCAACTTAAGTGTCAGTAGGATGTAAAAAAAAAATTGGGTGTGGGTCCTACATGCATACCAGTGTGAATCTGATGAAATGAATAAATCTGAAAAGGCCTCATTATCTGCTCACACTGACTTAGGTCAGGGTAAGTCTAAATAGGTCAGAAGTCAAATGAGAAACAACTCCAGAGAACCAAATAAAGGCAGTGGGGCTTAGGCCAGAGTCAGGCCTAATGCCAGGTGTGATTGGCATCAGGCTGTGCCTAATAAGAAGCATATACTGAAATCAAAGAGTTGTGTGTTTGTTACAGAACAGCAAAAAATCACTTCCCTGTGCTTCTCCTAGGAGTGCTGTCACTGCCTTTCTGCACTGAACATTCCAATAAGAGACACACTGACTTCTGTGGAATCTTTTCCTCTTTAAACCATTATAAAACAAAAAGTATTGAAAATACTGACTTCATAAAGTTTAATGAAAAGAAAATCTGAATCAGTAAAGCAGATTGAGGCTCACAGCAGGTGTTGATTGTCTTTGCTTCTTTCAAGTCAGCTGTGATTTATGCAACTCCCTGGTCTTTAATATTGTTGTGATTTGCCCTGGTTTAGAAAAGGGCAGAATCCAAGCTTCAGCAGGATGTGGATGGGCTCCATCTCACCTGGTGAAAGGCTTGTGCAAGACAGCGTTCCTTAATGTCATGTGTAGCCATATCTCTTCATTACTTGAAGTTTTTAAGGTCAGAACTTCCAAAGATTTAATTGTTATTTTTTCTCTCCTTCTTAAAATTTCTTCTAAAAACCTCTTTTTTTATCCCTGCAAGTGCAGAAAATCAAAAAACAGAAATGAGAAAATCCAGGAGAAAACCATTCTGGAATGAATTTAAATGTCTCAATGAGCATAAACTCAAGGATTCATGATAGATTGCAAGGCAGGCAATATATTAATACATGCTCAACATTGCATTTTGAAAGTTCATCATAGAGATGATATTTCAGGGTGTACTTGTTTAATATGCTTATGTCTTATGTGGGATTTTTTTTTCAGGCCACATTTAAAGGCTGGATGGATATTATGTATGCAGCAGTGGATTCAAGAGAGGTAAGCTTCTGCAAGGAAATTAATAATTTCCGTTTCCATTGCCTTTTGCAGCACTGATGATGCTCAACAGCAAGCACAACAAAATAAAATACGTGCAGGGTGCCAGTCCCTGTCTTATTCTGGTTGGAACAGCTGCAGACCCTCATTGTCTGTGGCTGTACTGAAGCATGATGACCCTGAAATTAAAGTAAATGTGGCCCTTACTCCTACACAACTGATTTATCTATTCCTACTGCGGAACTCCCAGCATACAGAGGCACCTCAAGAATGAGACTGAGTCTACCAATGACCTAAGTTGTTCTCTATATTTCTTCCCCTCTCCCTGTTTACTGCCCTATTTTCCAACTTCCAATGATAACATGTCTTTAGAAGTGCTGGGTTTAAGTTGAATAGCCCTGTGAGACAAATATTTAACCCTCCCTATACCTTCACTTTGAGCAAGTGTCTTTTCTGCAGCCAGCAGCTCCACTAGAGGAGTGTGGAGAAGCTTCTGGCACACAAAGAGGGCAGTGTGAACTTCCAGCTCTGACTTGAGATGTGCTGGTGACAGCTCAGTTCCTACCTGCATCCTGTTCAGCTTTCAGGTTTCTGTAAAAACAAACAAGCAAAAAAAGCATTTCCCTTGCTACACCATGTGTGGTTTGTTTCTCTTTTTATTGAAAGTTCTATAGTATTCTTTTCCTCTTTTAATTTCATTAGAGAAAGAAGTTTATAGTTGCTGTTAATTTTTGAGGCAGCTGTCTGGTACTAGGAATTTGACAGGATGAATTTAGGGCAAAAGTCAAGGCCTAAGGGGAGGAATAAGGGGTGGAAAGACTCCATGGCACCACTGGAGCAGAGAAGTACCTTTGCATAGCTTTCTTGGTTTGAAAAAGACAAATGTGTGCTAGGGAAGGCAGGAGCCTCCACTGAAATGGAGAATGTAAACCACCTCCCTCCAAATGATTATAATTTTGAAATTAAGGGACTCTCAGGCAAAGATATGGGAATAGAATAACAGTTCTTTACTAGGAAAATTAAAATAAAAATGCAGTAGTACAAAAAAACCTCTGACAGAGTCAGAACACAACCTGACACCCTGTTGGTCAGGGTGTTGGTAGCAGTCCAATCAAATGGTGGCTTCAGTCCTCCTGCAGTGACAGATGTGGCTCTGTTGGAGCAGAGATGATCCTGTAGAAGGGTGCAGTTTCCTCTGAAGGTCCAGTGGTGCTGGGATGGGTCTGCTCTTCCTCTGGGAATGCAGTGCACACAGGCTGTGCTGGGCTCTGAATGCCAGGGTTTATCCAGGTGGGAATGCAGTGCACACAGGCTGTGCTGGGCTCTGAATGCCAGGGTTTATCCAGGTGGGAATGCAGTGCACACAGGCTGTGCTGGGCTCTGAATCCCAGGGTTTATCCAGGTGGGAATGCAGTGCACACAGGCTGTGCTGGGCTCTGAATGCCAGGGTTTATCCAGGTGGGAATGCTGGGCTCCTCCCCTGGGTGCAGCATCTCCCATGGATGATGGAATTGGATCAGCCCTGCAGTGAGCCTGGATGGCCCATGGACAGCAGAGATCCCCTGGAGGGAGGATGGGTCCTGGAAGGGATAAAGAACACCCACAGCTGGGTTTGACAGCTGGGCCATTAACAGAATATATCCCCCAGAGTTATGAGGAATGGAAGAGATAAAGAACACTGCCCCACCTGGGTTTAACAGTTGGTGATAGAACACATACTCTTGGTTACATCTTGCACTGCAGCCTAAGACACTAGCACAGCTCATGATGGTGATTTATTCTGGGGGTACACGTGCACAGGTATCCTCCCTCCTGCTGAATGAAACTCATGGATTACCCACAAGAAAATATGGCATTTAGGGAATGCACCTTGTTTAGATACCAGGAGCTGAGGGGGCAAATCTGAGCACTGTTGCCAAACATGGCAGAGGTGACTTGAGGTTATCAGACTGTGTTCCTCAGTTCTTCAGCAATAAACCTTATTCCATCCCACCCCTCATTAAAAAAAAAAAAATGTACTTAAAAATACAATGTTTTTCAGTGGGATTCAATTATGCTGCAGTCATACTTCTGTTTTATTGTAAGTACCATTAGTTCATATAGGCATTAGGATAATCAGAAAACTGATTGTTTTCCCACCAGAAAATTGATTGTTTTCCCATTCTGGGTTCAGACTGAGAGCATTTTGTTGGGATTATCCAGGAGTTGCACTTTCTGGAGCAGTGTGATTGCTGTGACAGTGTTGTGAAGTGTTGCTGAAGTGTCTGTGGCATTGCAGATGCCAGTGGTAAACTTCAGGGGAGAGCTGACTGCTCACAGGAGTTACAGTACTTTTCTCATGTTTCATAACTTTTATTTCCAATAGACAACTTTGTTTTGACTGCATCAATATTTTGATGTGTGCAGAGGTGATGTCATTTTCACACTTTCCCCTTTCTCTTGGCAGTGCGAGGAGCAGCCTGAATGGGAATGCAATTTATACATGTACCTTTATTTTGTGATTTTCATCATCTTCGGGTCTTTCTTCACATTGAACCTCTTCATCGGTGTCATCATTGACAATTTTAACCAACAAAAGAAAAAGATAAGTAGTGCATGTGCTACCCATCATCTTGTGACTGCTGCAGGGACCAAGGCCAGGAACAGATTTATCAGTGATGACTTTGCCACAGCAGCCTTGAGATCAGCAGTGGCAGAGCATCTGCAGAAACCACCTGGCAGGACTTCTACAAAAGCACATCCCTAGTGTCCCTAGAGCATGAGAGTCCTGAGAAAATAGGGTGGAGGATTCCCCACAAAATGCAGCAAAGCAGCTCAGGCAGAGGGGATCTCTGGCACAAAATTTGACACAGGGACATGGACTGGCCTGGTGTCCTCTGTGCACTGTCCCTAAAGCAGTCCAACCTGATGAAAGCTACATTAAAAGGGAAGTGAAATAGATGAGGATTCCTTGAACTTTGGAAGGGGGCAGAGGTGAGCTCTCTTCATCAAAAGTAATAGTGTTGTTCTCACCTTATACTTAGGTGGCCAGGACATCTTCATGACAGAAGAACAGAAAAAATATTATAATGCAATGAAAAAGCTGGGATCTAAGAAACCTCAAAAGCCAATCCCAAGGCCACTGGTAAGAATGGCATAATTCAGCTTTGTGTAATAGCTAAATGTTTATTTACTAGAATAAGCACCATTCAACTCTCCAGAGTAGGAAAGTTTATTGCTCCCAGATGAAAGGCACTTATAATTATAGGTTTTGATTTTGGATGGTATTTGCAAGTCCAGTACAAAATTGCCTCTGTTCTGCAGCATTGACTAACATTGCAATTTACATGTGCCATTTACATATGCCAGGGGCCACCTGCCTGCACTGAATAAATTCATGGCCACACTCCAGTGTCTTGTTTACAGTAGTTTCAAAAAGCATTAGGAGCAAATGGGTTTGAAAACTCCATCAAAAAAAATTCATCATTACTTTTAAATTTATGAAGTTCCAATCAGATGCAATATATTGTCTGCTTTCCTTTACTTTCTGATCAATCAGGACAAAGTTACATCATTTTTACATGTCTCTAATTTCCCAACTAAACTTTATCCTTTCCCCCAGAACAAGTACCAAGGTTTTATTTTCGATGTCGTCTCAAAACAAGCCTTCGATGTCTCCATCATGATTCTCATCTGCCTTAACATGGTTACCATGATGGTGGAAACAGATGACCAAAGTCAAGAAAAAGTGAACATCCTCCACAAAATCAACATGCTTTTTGTTGCCATCTTCACCGGGGAGTGCATCTTCAAAATGCTGGCTCTGCGACACTACTACTTCACCAACGGCTGGAACATTTTTGACTTTGTGGTTGTGATTCTGTCCATCGTAGGTATGTGACCCTGGATTTTCACCCAGACTCCAATGTTAGAAAGGCAGATGTAAAATTAATTGGCAAACTTGAAGGGTTTTTGCAGTGATATATGCTTTCAACCCAGAGAATTGAATCCTAAATTTTAATATGTAATTATAACTAACAGCACTGCCACCTACAACTAACATAACCACCAAAAACTGGTTTGATCAGCATAATTAAGTTTATTAAACTCTACACTTAATGGTTCATGGTGATAAAACATGAACTGGCCACCACATACACTTAATACCAGTTCTGCGTAACAGCCAATGACAGAGAAGTAAAAAAGCCACATGAAAGTGGCACATCTGGATTGCTATTGCTTTGCTATTTGCTTTTTATTACAAAAGTTTGAAATAGTCCTCCAGGGCAGTGCAGTAAGTCTGACTTTTCTAGTCCTTGTCACTAGAGCTCTGCACCCTCAAATAGCCAAGGGATGAAACAGAAAGCCATAATTTTATTGTTAGCTTGTGCCATTACTGTTCTGCAGCCCCAAACAGAGATGTATTTAGATACTTAGGAAGTGCAGGTCAAATGAATCCAAAATCCTACCAGAGGAATTTTCACTAAGTTTGAAGTAGCAGCAACTGGAAGATGATCAACTGACCCAAAGCTCCTTTTGATGAGCAAAAGGAACTCAGAAATTCAACTCTTCTGGAAAAAAAGTTTCCATTTTGAGGGAGGGAATAGGTGGATGAAAAGTGTCATGTTAGGAAGACATCAACTGATGCTGCTGCTGCTCTGAACACCCTGTAGTGGACTGGGGAAGCTGCAAGATTCCAGTGCAAATCTCTGGTGCTCAGAGACCCACCTGCACTTTGGGGACATTGAACAGCCTGGATTTCACAGGTTTGGGCCACCCAGGGGACGTCACTGCCTCACAGCTGTCACCAGAACCTTGAGGTCAGATGCTCTGGATATGCCCATAGCACACAGTTTTAACCAGAGCTGTCATGCTGCTCACAGAGCTGTCCCATGATCAGCCAGATTGTTTCAGTGTCAGAGGCCATGGGCCATGCCATTGAGTCCTTCTCCTGTGGGAGACAGGAGCTCAGCACGGCTCAGTGCAGCCAGGGACTTGGCATTAGACTGTCTGGGCCAAGTGCTCTTCTCCTGCAGGAAGAGTTTAGTACAGGGGTGCAAGCACATTTCCTTGCTAGCACAGCCTGAGCCCTTAATTCCCTCCCAGTCCATCAGGGAAATTGGAAAAATTTATAATCAAACAACCAACCAAGTGGATACACAGTAGAAACCTGCACTGTTCTGATGGTAGCTCAAAAAAAACCAGGCCCAGCACACCAGCATTTCTGACTCATTGTTTTACAGACAAAAATGTTGTCATATCAGACAACTTCAGACATCTGAAGCAAGACAAATTTCCAGGTGCCTGCATTCCAGGCCAAAAGCTGCAGTTATCTGTGGCTTGACTTGATCATGGTTTCTCATTACCAACAGAAAAGCTTTCTCTTAATAAAACTGCCACTACCATTCTTTGCTTACACTCTCACAAGTTCTTATGGATTAAATGGGCATGAAAAAGCAACAATGCCTTTCCTCGTATTGTGAGCCTTCCAATCTGGGCAATTTTCCATTTATTTTCTCAGTAATCCTGACTGATTGCTTTAAAAGGAAAGCCTGGGATTATTTCCCATGTACTAACTTACTGTCTGTCTCTTTTCTTTTCAAGGCACCGTACTTTCTGACATCATCCAGAAATATTTCTTCTCTCCCACACTCTTCAGAGTCATTCGTTTGGCTCGGATTGGCCGGATCCTGAGACTCATCCGGGGAGCCAAAGGAATTCGAACTCTGCTCTTTGCCTTAATGATGTCCCTACCTGCTCTGTTCAACATTGGCCTCTTGCTGTTTCTGGTCATGTTCATTTATGCCATTTTTGGCATGGCTAACTTTGCCTATGTGAAGAAAGAGCATGGCATTGACGATATGTTCAACTTCCAAACCTTTGCTAACAGCATGCTCTGTCTCTTCCAAATCACCACGTCAGCTGGCTGGGATGGTCTTCTCAACCCTATTTTAAACACTGGGCCACCATACTGTGACCCAAACCTTCCCAATGCAAATGGTTCAAAGGGAGACTGCGGGAGCCCTGCCGTAGGGATTTTATTCTTTGTTACGTACATCATTATATCATTTCTCATTGTTGTAAACATGTATATAGCCATTATTTTAGAGAACTTCAGTGTAGCCACTGAGGAAAGTACAGAGCCTCTAAGCGAGGATGATTTTGATATGTTCTATGAAATCTGGGAGAAGTTTGACCCCGAAGCCACTCAGTTTATTGAGTATTCTGCACTTTCAGACTTTGCAGACGCGCTGTCAGAACCTTTGCGCATAGCGAAACCGAACAAAATCAAACTCATAGCCATGGACCTGCCCATGGTCAGCGGAGACAGGATCCATTGCTTGGATATTTTGTTTGCTTTTACAAAAAGGGTGCTAGGAGAATCCGGAGAGATGGATGCCCTCAAAATACAGATGGAAGAGAAGTTCATGGCGGCGAACCCCTCCAAGATCTCCTACGAGCCGATCACGACGACTCTCAGGCGGAAACAAGAAGAGGTCTCCGCCATCGTCATCCAGAGGGCCTACAGGAGACATTTGTTCCGGCGCTCCATGAAGCAGGCATCCTACTTGTACCGGCACAGAACTTTGGAAAGCAGCGTCCTGGAGGACGATGCGCCCGAGAAGGAGGGCCTCATCGCCTTCATGATGAACGAAAACTACGGCAGGCCAATAGACAAATCAGAAACTCTGTCCTCCACCTCCTTCCCGCCGTCCTACGACAGCGTCACCAGAGGCACGAGTGAAAACCTCCAGCTGAAGATAACGGACCTGAGCAAAAGCGATGAGGCCATAGATTGTCTTCTCTCGCCCGACAAGGATAAAGAATCAATTGTTTAAATGTTTGTTTAGAATGCTTTAAAACATTGTTTACAGAATGTAATGCTGTAACTACACAACGATTGAAGCAGCCTTCTTATTAAAAATTAGTTGCAAAAGAAACAGTGGAGTTTTTACCCTTAACTACAGGAGTCTAATAAGTCATATAACATTTGACCCTGCTCTTTTTGACTTGGCTCAATATTTATATTTATATATGCACAGGAAGATTCTCTGCAGGGTCATAGCTGTTATATCAATGGTGTGAATAAGAATAGGCTAGACTGTAAAACAGTAAACACAGTGTATATCTATCCACAGATAAAGCCTGGCTGTATACATTCATTTAAGGTCTTACTCATATTAGTGTGTTTACTTATGGCGATGTATGACCTTGCATTCTAAAAAGAAAAAAAAAAATCACAGCTGCTGTAGCAAAATGTAACACTTACTGTATATGTTGTGAATGGTCTTTCATAAATTTATTATATTTGATATTTTTTTACTTAAAAAAAAAAGTCTCTTTTTCCATGGAGATAAATGGTCCTTACACTCTTCATGATGAACTCTGAGTCAAGGTAATAAGAACTTGCGGGATCCCCATCTCTTGAAGAGGAAAGTTGTTGCAAATTGAAGTATCAAATTAGCAACATTTAAACTGTTGATTACACTAAGCACTCCCTCTTGGGACTTGCAACTGCACATCAGCAGAAACACACACAAAAAAATACCCCAAAAAACAGAGAAGCAAACGATGTCAAAATAATGAGAGAAATGGCTTGTTCTATCCTTCAGGAAACTAGACAATAATGGATTCTGTTTGTAAAACTGTTAATAAAAGCACTAATTTTTTAGTATGTTTCAAGAATCTGCTTTGAAATCTGCAATCAAACTCACCATAGGAGTAGTGCATCACGTTTGTGTGTAGTGGTCCAAAGCACCATCTAGGCTGGCAACGTTTCTGTTATGGTAGTGGGATAGGTTACATTTTCCCCAGGAACACTGAGCTAAGCAGCCATATTTGGAACTCTGTGCATCAATATTACTAAAAAAGAATACTAATACTACTAATAGTAATAAATCAATGCCATCTGGGCTGTGCAGAACTGTCTGCGACAGTGTGATAAAGAAGGTGGGAGGGGAATTACCTCTGGATCTGTACACAAATTTTGAGGCTTTAAATCCTTTTAACTCAAGGTTCATCTTTCATTTTCTCAGATAGCACAGATGGATTTCTGGGGAAGGACAAGAAATACAGGAACCAATTTAAAAAAAATCTACTAGATAATAGCTATATCCTCCTTCCTGTAGGCAAAGTATGTGTCCTTCAGCTTCAGGCCAAAGAAATGACAATGGGGTGAAAGGTGGATGTGTGGCTGTAGAAAAGTATTAGAGGTTTTTAAGTGCTAACATAGATTGTTATTTATTATCTTTCAGCCTCTATAGAATGTGAGAAATTATTTATGGAATATAGAGACATGTCCATCATTACAGACAAGTTCTTTCCTTTTCATCCTCAGACTGATTGTACTTGGGTTTGGTTGGACTTCATGGAAAATCTTGAGATTTCTGTAATGAGCCATTGCACTTTAAAGGAAGAGTAATTGCGTTTTTTCACCTTGGAGAAGCAAAGATAGCAAGAATGTATTTAAGGTGTATTGTCATTAACATTTAGTTACATCCCAGATTGTGAAGGAGTCAAAAAAACCACATGGGGTTGGCAACAAGAATTAAAGCAACATGTTACAGTCAAGTTTATCTATGGCCATTGTTATCTGTCCTCTAAACAAGTCAGAATATGTACGACAACATGTCAAAAGGATGACAATGTATCTGTGTAAATATGGGCTAATATATTCTCTCCATTCATTGAGAGGTGTCTCAGGCATTCAGTTGAGAGTGATCTATTGGTTAATTCAGAGGATTTGCCATCAGGATTCCTGGGGTCTATTCCTGATTCTTACTACATGATTTTTAGGCAAATAATTTAACCTCTCTGTGCCTCAGTTTACCCATCTGTAAAATGGGAATAATAATACTTACCTACCTCACAGGGGTGTTGTAAGACTTTCTGATTGCAAAGTGCTATAAGGGAATGAACCATACTATATAAGTATTATTATAATCATGCTCTCTTGCCCTTTTAACCCCATGTCTATGGTGTATAACATAGGGCTGTTCCTCTGGACATTTTGTTGCCTTTAAATCTTGTATGTAATTAGATTCTAACTTAAGGGGACTACTTGTCTTTCCTTGAAGTAAAAACATTCTTTATTCCTTCCCCCCTCCCTACCCCTCACCTCCCCCAGAAACTCAGAATTGCTCAAGGCTTCTCAAATTAGAGAAACTTTATACAAATTCCCTGTGTATTTATGCTGTAATGTTATTCTGACTGTACATATCACCCAGAAAGAGTATGCGATTTTTATATTTATATGCATATATATATATACACACACACACATACGTATATCTATACATATATATGTATCTTGTGAGTTTATAGAGTGGCTGACACTCAGAGGACACGACTTACTGATTAAAATGTTTTCCCCTCAACGGGATTTATCGATCATTAGCAACAAGCTGCTGCCTATAATGAAACTGTTTAATTAGAAAATAGTACATTCATTACTTGCTGAACAAGCATTTATTGGCTGACAACTAGCAAAATTATTTTCCTTTTAAAGCTTTAGGATAAAAAAAAAAAGAGGGAAAAAATACTAGGGAAAAGGAGCATTTCTCATGTGATTTCTTTTCATGTATGATAAACTGTCTGAAACCCAAGGAAAAAGCCAGCCTGCACTCAGAAGTGAGTTGATGGTTATGCTGCTTTAACAATATTTTAATTATTTGCAACATATATTAGAAAATATTCAACAGCTGTTTTTATTAAGAGTCAGGCCCAGAAATGAACAGAATATAAAGAGACAATTAGCTGGTCACTGATTTTCTTAGAGAAGAGCCCTTCCTTTAGTCATTTCACCCTTGAGTTCAATATTTTAGTGTCATTGCTGTGAGACCCTATAGTACTGATGCAATTACAAATGGTTCTTTTACCCAAAACCTCTAAAACAAACAAACAAAAAAAAGTAATGCAAAAAATCTGAAAGAGGGTCTTAACTCTAGATGTTTACAGTGCAACTTTCTAAAACTGATTTGTAAATTACTTTCAAAGACCTTTGTAACTGGAAGGTTGGTTTTCTATTGGGTTTTCTATTGTTCTGTGGCACGTTTCTTTAGAGATGAAGAGGGATGAATGGTATCTTTGTATGGTATGCAGAACTCCCCTCAAAAATGTCAAATAACCTCACTTGTAGATCTTTGTTACTGGAGATGCTGATCTGAATCGAGCCATGATACAACCTCCCAGTGCAGTGATTTAGTTTAAGACACTAACTCAACAGCTGGCCTACACTGTCTATAAGCATGGTGAGTGCTACCATTTTTTCTGTTGACTTGTTCAATAAAGGCTACCACATGAATCACTCAAGCTACAAAAAAAAAGCAAGGAAAATATCAGCCAATATCATAGGACATATTAAGCTGTTTGTACCTGGAAAAACTCAAGTTTATTATGTTTCTTTATTAAATAAATAAGGATAACAAATATTTCCTCTGCCTTTTTTTTTTTTTTACAACATTTATGTTATTGTTTCTCTGACTTTTTCTATGTATTTGTTTGGGAAATACATGGTGACTTTTGCTAGGAGGCTTGTTGATGAAACTCCCCCCAGTTCATGTTGATAAAAACCCCTTACATTGGAAAGCAACCTACAGAGCATTAAAGACTTGATCCAAATTTTCTTGAAATCAGTGGAGAATTTCTGGCTACATCAGATGAATTTGAAGCAGATTTGAAAGTCTCTTTTAAAACAGAATCATTTATAGGATGAACCCAACATTGATATTTTAACCCATCCTGCCCAATAGAATTAGCTGGAGGAGGAAAACTAGTTTGAACTGCAATGAAAAAATTCAGTCAGACCTTTGAATTAGTTTAACAAAATCGGTTTATAATTATGTTTTATATTAACCTGGGGCAGTCTGACTTGTGGAGAAGACTTGCTTTTTAATAAGCTTTTGCTAAAATATGTCATGCAATAATTTGACTTCTGAGTCAACGTGTATAGAATGAATCTGTCTGAAATTCAGGAAGATATTTTTGGTTGGAAGGAGCAGTTTGCTGAAATGAGAATTCTCCATGGAGACACATCAGGTTAGTTAAGGAAATTCCTGGTTAGAATTCATGGTCAAAATTCCCATGTGGAGGAAGTTCAGTGTCATGGTCCCTACTAGGAAGATTTTCACATTTAGATTTTTACCAGAATTACCTACCTTCTATAGATGTGTTCCCATCACTGTCCTAAGGGCTGCTTTGGGTTACAGGACTCGCCTTATTTTCATGCAGTTCTTGGGGAAGTTTCTGAAGGATTTCAGATTTTTTAATTTTCAGGATGAATTTTTTTTAGAAAAATTTGCCAATTGGATTTCTTGTGTTCCAGCAAGGAACTTGGAGGACTGTCTCCTCAGAAGACAGGGATTCTTATACTTGTTTTTTTTTAAAACATGGAATTAATTGGGTTGGAATGAGCCTAAAAGATTACATAATTCCAAATCCCCCATGGGCAGGGACACCTTCCACTGGACCAGGTTGCTCCAAGCCGGTCCAACCTGGTCTTGAACACTTCCAGGACAGGGCAGCTGTAACTTCTCTGGAAAACCTGTTCCAGTGCTTCACCACCCTCACAATGAAGAATTTCTTCCTAATACCCAATTTAAATCTACCTTCTTGTAGCTTAACTACATTAATAAGTAAAATTAAGTTGATTTTACAAAGCAGCAGATCTGTTAAATCAAGCCTAGGTGCAATCCATGAGGTTAGAATCAGGACCTGCAATTTCTAGATTCATTTTGAGATTTTTTTTTCTTTCGTGGTTTCTGTTCCTTTTTACTTTTGATGCAAATTGTCTTATTAAATACCAAGATTACTTTGGGAAAATAGTCGGTGTTAAGAGAGAGAGTTAACAGCAGCACAGGGAACCCAGTCAGTTTTCTTAGGAAAAGTCACATATTAGTAATTTGCTTGAGATTGAAAGAGGCTTTTTAGCCTCTTTTTTTCTGAGTTTTCAAAAGTCAGAGAACACTGCTGTAGGAAGGGGAGAAATAACGAATAAATGCTTTGAAGTGCAAAGCCTCTGCTGGGCTCCGAAGTACGCCCATGTAGGATGGCAGTGTCGTGTTTCTGGCACCAGGAATGCATTTTCCTGCTGTGTGCCAGGGGTGTGGAGACTGGAGAAGGACTGGATTTATAGCTGGAGAAAGCAGAGAGGAGCACAGCACACGGAGACAAAGCGCCGGACGCCTGCGGAGCGGCTGCTCCTTCATGTCAATTCTCCCATCGAGCCGCGAAAGACCGTCCACGCCGGGCCAAGAACAAACATGGAAATCCTCCTGAGTGTTTACATATTGCAAAGAAATAGCAGCCGTGTCAAAGGGAAAGCATGTGAAAGCAAATAGTCCTCGGGGAATAGCTATTGGCAGCCAGCAAAAAAATGCTTCGGAGTCAAACGTCACCGATAACCCCGCGAGGGCTGGAGGTGTTGGGCTGCGGCACAGGCATGGGTTTGTCAGCACCTCCGCCTGAGCTATTTTAGACAGCTGACAAACAGGGCTTTGGGCAGCTCCTGGACCACGTGGTTTTGCCATGGCAAAGTTTCTGAGACCCTTGCTGCAGTTGTTTTTCCCTGGAATCTCACTGCTTCACGTTGGGCTGTGAGTCCCAGCTGCATCAGAGCATCGGAGATCTTTTTTCCCTAGAAAATAACTGCAGTCCCAGAAACCACTATCCTGTGTTCAGACATCAGCAGAGTGGCTTAAATAATGAGATTTTAATTCAAAAGAATTATCTCTTCCTCTTCCTCTTCCTCTTCCTCTTCCTCTTCCTCTTCCTCTTCCTCTTCCTCTTCCTCTTCCTCTTCCTCTTCCTCTTCCTCTTCCTCTTCCTCTTCCTCTTCTTCTTCTTCTTCTTCTTCTTCTTCTTCTTCTTCTTCTTCTTCTTCTTCTTCTTCTTCTTTTCATTTTATTATTATTATTATTACTAGTACTACTATTACTTCATTTTTAATACCCCAAAACTTCAAGTTTATATGATCTGGTCATATTTTCAAGCTTCCTGTTTTTCTAACATCTATGTTAGTCAAAAAAAAAAAGGGGTTTCAAGAGAAAAAAAACAAAAGACACGGACAATTATGATAAAACCATGCACGGTTCTAAAAGAAGTTTAAAGGTGACTTGAACTACGAAGCTCTACTTTAGAACCTCTGTGGCTTCTGTGGAATCTCAGTTTCTCTAAAGCTAAAGGGAATTCAGCAATTCTCATAGGGAAACCAGGTTTCTAGCACTTTTATTTTCATATAGATAGACTGTCCCAGTTGCAAAAGTTTATCTTCATTCTCTTTCAAAACTTGCAGACCAAGCAAAAATGGAATAATTTTCATTTTTAGCTCAGGGACAAGCTGTGTTCATTATAAGAATTTCCACAGAGTATACAAACCTGGAATCAAAGGGCCAAATGCAACATGGGACAGTTCAGCCCTCAGTGACAGTCTTGGTGCAATAGACTCATTGAATCTTGCAAGAGTTCTTGTTTGAAAGGACCTTTAATAGTCATCCAGTCCAACTGCCCTGCAGTGAGCAGAGACACCTTCCACTAGACCAGGTTATTCAGAGCCCCTTTCAATCTGGCTTTGAACACTTCCAAGGATGGGGCAGCCACAGCTCCCCTGGGTTACTTGTTCCACTGCCTCACAACCCTCATTGTAAAAATATTATTCCCTATACTAGTCTTAATCTCCTATCTTTTAGCTCAGAACCATTACTCCTTGTCCTATCACAACAGAACTCCCCTAAAACATTTACCCCCATCTTCCCTATAGGTCTCCTTTAAGTCACCAAAAAAGCCATCAGCAGCAGGCACAGCCATGCTAAACCTTCAGCAGGAGAGGACATCCCCTCCACCAGTCCTTGCCTTACCCCACAGGCCAGACAAGGCAGAGAAAGAGCCAGTGGGAGCTTCAGTCAAATTCCTTTCTCTCATTACAGGAGTGGGGATTGAAGGGATGCTCTGGGCTTGTCTGGGTTTGTTGGAGTCTGGATTTGCTGGCAGCTTTGCTGGAAAATCTTTGAGGGAGGAGGAAGAGAAGAAGGTCTTCCTTGTGAGGAAGTGGGATGCTGTGGTTTGAAGGTGGAGTGCTCTGGATGTTGCAGGAGGAGGTTTGTAGCTGTGCTGTACAGGTGCGGGGTAATCTCTAAAACCTGTGGTTGAAATGGGGCAAAGATGGTTGAAATGGGGCAAAGATAATTGAAATGGGGTAAAGATAGCTGTTTATTCTGTGCAGTAGGAGAAGGGAGCTTCTTATCCAGGCAGGGAAGATATCAGTCCTCAAAGGAGGGCAGGTGCCTCTCAGGACCCATCTGGCTGCTGCTATAACAACAATAGTCACAGGGTCCATGCAGGGAGGCCTGTGTCTCTCCCTTGTTTCAGTCTGGTTTGCTTGAGGGATGGAAGTCTCAGAGAGAAATTAATTCCTATGAGTTTTGCAAAAATAACCAAGTGAGGAGGATATGAAAATCTGGCAAGCAGGAAAGGTTGTAAAAGGAGGTCGGGTCTTAGGGAAAGACAGAATGTTTTCACACAGAGGCACAGGCAGGTCATATAAATACCTCATATTGTAGGGGGAACAATTAATTTGCATTTTCTTTGCCACCAAGGACCATCAATTCCATGGCACAAAACACAGAAAAACAGATGTTTTATTCTGGTGGCTTGAGCTCTGTTTGGATTGGCTTCATTATCCAATGGGAAGGTACTTGAGATGGAAGATGTTTTACTTTTTGTCTTCCAGGGAGTTGGGAGGATACCTATGCACCTCAGAGGTAAGATCCTGTACCTCTCTCCATGGCCATACAGCTGTGAAGTGCTTCTCAGAAAAAGTTGGAGGAGTTGGGGAAATAGCAGGAGAAGCAAGGTGGGGATTAGAAGTTTGCAAGTACCTTGAATTTGCTTCGGTAGGAGCAGCTGCTGGATGGCGTGGAGGGGGTGAGCTCAGTGCTGATGACACTGGCACAAATCTCTCACAGTAGGTGACAGCCACCTGGGTGGCATTAGCAGCGATGCAGCCTGTGAGCAGCGTGCAGTGCCACGCTGGGCACCTCTGTGTGTGCACAGCACAGATAACTGCTTATCTGCATGCCTGCTGCTCCAGCAATCATTTATCTCCACAGGAGCCCTGCAGGGCTGAGCTGGACAAGCTCTCCAGACCCAGGGCAGTGAGGAGGTGCAGAGGGCAGCAATCTCAATGTGCTCCTGCCACTGGGGCTCCAGGGGTCAGATTCACCTCCCAGAAAGTTCAGCACAAAGCACCGTGATACAGTGAGTCAAAAGAGGAGATGTGGCAGGCTAGAAAATATGTCCACTGGAAGTAAGATCCTCTTTCGTTATTTGATTTTTAAAACTCATGGCTGTGTTGGGGAACTTGTACTCAAGTCCTCTTTCTCCTCACTGTCAGAGGAAAGCCCCTCTGGAAGGAACCCCGTAATATTTAACCCCAGTGATGTTACTCCTTTGAGCAATTATAACCCAAGCTGCTCCTCTCCTTTCCTTACAGGAGGGCACACTGCAGAGCTGGATGTTAGTATAGGATACAAAAAAACCCAAACAAACAAACAAAAAACCACCAAAAAACTGGTTTCCTGGTTTAAGTCCAAAGGTTTTTGCCATTCTAGCTATGGTGAAATTTCTTTTGCCAGGAGTGGCTGCCTGGCAGTAAAGCAGCTCCTTGCAATGGCATTTGCAGCAGAGCATTTGCAGCAGAGTGAATTATCCTCCTGTCCACTGAGAAGACAACAGAGGCCAGAAAACACTTCTCATTCACAGAGGCTTTCTAGGCTTCAGGGAGGACCTCCTCTTTTAGCTGCAAAGTTATTGAAGTTAACCAGAAAGGGAAATGCTCAGCTGAAATCATGTTTCTGACCCTATTCAGAGCTTGACATTGGACTGCCTTATTGCAGCCAGAGATACATTGTCCCCCTTGAAAACAGGAGTGCATGGTCAGGGGGCACAGGTCAGGTGTGACCACCAAGGATAAAGCCCAGTTCTTCACCCCACTGTTGTCCTACCCTATTGCACCATAAGAAAATCTTGTCTTTCCCATATGGTATGCTTAAGCCAGGAACCTTAAACCCACAAAAGCTGCAAAATTCACTTTTGGGCAGAGTCTTGAGGACTTAACAGCTTCAGAAGCCAGAGTGTGAGCCTGCTACCCAGCAGCTGTGATCCCCTCTCACCTCAGCCTCCCTGGGAAGGATGGGAAGATCAGCCTCAAGATTAGTCAGCCTTCACATTCTTGAAGTGTTTGGCATAGAAACACTCCTGGACAGTGACAGGGGGAAGGTGGAGAACTACCCAGGCCCCAGAAGGTGGTAAACGTGGCCCCAGTCCAAATCTAACAGGGCTGATGAGGCTGTTGCTTTATAAGGCTGCAGAGACACAGGGAGGGATGACTTGCAGCTTTACCCCTCTCAAATCAGTTTAGTGTTGCAACTTGTATTGAGAAAGGTGGACAAAAGGTGGACAAAATCCACTCTGGACTCTCACTGGACTCCTCTCTTTAGTTTCCTCCAAAGGAATTTAGTTCAAGTGCTCAGAACTGGTGGGAGAGATTTTCAGTAAAACTATATTGTCACCTCCATGTAGGCAAGCAGGACATGTCTTCCTCAGCATTCTGTCCTGAAGTAAACTCCAAATGAAATTAAAAGACTCTACCCAGAGTAAAGAATGAAATGAAACATGATCCTGTAGCAATCTTTTTATCTGATGATGTTTGCAATTATCAATCTGAGCTTTTTTAATCCTCTCCATTCTTGGCGTAGGCAGTTGATGCTTGCAAGTATCACAATTCTGGTCTCAGAGCTGTGTCCAAATCCCTGAAGCCTGAAGCTTAAGGCCCTTACCCAGCTCTAATTTGAGAGCTTTGACTCTCACACCAGCTGACTGTGTGGATTAAATGCATGTAAATACCTTCATAGTGACCAGCAAAACATACTCGTGATGCTATCCTAAATTGGGATGCTCTCCCTCCAGGGGTGTCTGTTTGATGTTATCACCTACTCAGCAAATAAATCCCCTCATTAAAGGAGGGAGAATTCCTGCTCTCCACCAGGCCCACAAGCAGCTTCTTCACCCTGGAAGTCTGTTTCTCCCCTGCCTTGCCATCACCAAAGCTGATTTTCCTCACGCTGGGAAGATGCTGTTATTAGTGCTTGGATATCATCTCCATTTCATCTCAGCTGGCTGTGAGTCACTCCGATGTTTGCACCTTGGTGCTCTGTCTTATTGGTCTGTGAAAGAGCCAGGGTGAGAGTTTCCATTCCAAACACTCATCTCCCTCCCAAGCTAATGGGGTGAGACAGGTCTGTGTGCAAGGCTCAGATTTCCTTGAGGGCGTCATGTGGCTGACAAAAGCCATGAGAAGGTGGTCGCTTCAGAGAGAATAAAGAATTCCCTTTACCCAGCTGTCTGTAAACCTGGGCAGGAGGCAGTACCTCACATCCAGCATGAGACATGCTGCATTCCCTCTTGCCTCCAAAATGTTTGAGATGCCCTACACTGGTTACAAACACTCGTTTGCTGCTAATTTTCCTCTTTGTAAGGATATACATTAACTTCAAACTATTTGGTTTGGGTTTTTTTACTCTGTCTTTAGCTTTTAGGTGAGCCAAATAAAGGCATGCCCTCTGTTAACTCAGTCATCAGTAGTTTTGGGGCAGTGAGACAGTCAGGCTTGTTAATCTGTGTGGACCACACCTTGGGCTGTGTTTCCAGCTCATACAGGTTACATTCCTGCTGGGTACCAAAATCAGTCACAGGTTGCTTTTCTTGCCCACAGGCTTAATAGGATGGCAGGACTAAACTCTAGTCTAGACTAAACTCTGAGTGGGGTCTCACCTTCCAACCTGCTTAGCTGAAGCAGTCCTTAGTCTGTCTGAACCCTGAAAATCATGTCTGGGACATTGACTTAAATCAGAGCTGTCCCAGAGATCTTTCCCTGTTCACCTGTCAGGGGATGCTGCTAGACCAGTGCTTCCCAAAACCTCCAACCTTCCTGGAGGGGAAATGGCTGCTGGAAAAAGGAATGTTGGTAAAACAGGCAGCTGGAGATGGGAGACAATCAGAAACTGGGAGGGGTATGAGGGTGCAGAGGGATGAAATATGGGTGGCATGGGATGACCCGGGGACAGCACCAAGCTGTTAACACGACCAGGAAGCACACAGAGAGCAAGTGCTGCAGTGCTCAGAGCAACTTTGTAGTCTGGGTGATGGTGTGGCAGCACTGAAGTCTGTGTCTGGTCGTGTCCTGTTCAGTGGCATAGGAATAATCACTTTGACAAAGGGCTCTTCCAGCCAGGGAGAAGCCTGGGAAGTTCCCTAGGACAGGCTGCTTCTCCATCTGTTCAGTCCCAGTAAGAAACCTGGCTGGTTTGTCAAGCCACCAAAAAGTGTCATAGATGCTGGTTTGAGAGTTTTTCTTGGTAGGCTCCTTCAAACTGGGGACTCTGGGGAAAGGATGTCTGCTGATTTTTTTTCCCCTAAGTCTAACCAATCTCATAATATTTTAAAAAATAAAACCAGAAAAGCAGAGCTCTGCATTTATGGGTGTGTACACATGGAAATACGTGGTTTCAGGAGGGATTTCTGAAAGCAATTCACCTGCAGAGGACTCCTCATCTCCATCCTGGGCTTTTGAGGACATTTTTCTGAGCCAAAACATGTTCTTCATTTTCTGAGGATGGAAAAGGTAGGCTATCTCATTGTCTAAAAATGACCTCAACATTAATGAAGCCAAAGCCACAGAAGGACTCAATTACACTTGCATTACAAAGTAACCACAAAATCTAATGGTGGCAGGGTTCAAATATCTGGTGGCTTGCAAGAAGATGACCACAGAGAATGCAAAGCACGAGCTGGCTGCTGCTGTCACCACTCCTGGGGAGAAAACCTGCAGGGCCAGAATGCCACCCCAAGCAGACAGTGACCAAAGATGTGAGTGCAGTTTGGTGGTGGTGTTGATCCCTGCTTGTTAAATCTCTTTATGTTAATCAGTGGCACTCCTCGTGCCACAGACAACTCACTTTGCTGTGTGACAGCAACATCAACCCAGGACCCAAGGCCAGAGTGAGACAGATGCATCTGACTCAGCAGTAAATCCCCTTTCCTTCTCTCCCCGTGTGCAGCACGACTGCTGCTGAGCCACAAAGGGTGCTCTGGGCAGCTCTCCCAACAGCAGCTGTCCCTCTGTGCCGGGCAAAGAGGCATCTAAGAAATCTTGGTATGTCTCCTGCCATGCTCAGCAGGAAGGCTCAAACTGCACTGCAGGCTAAAAGTGATCTTGCAGCAGGGCCAAGAGGTTCAACACCCAGTCGTCCTTGTCACAGCACATTAAGAGCTGCTGATCACTCAGCTGTGAGCAAGCAGAGGCTTTTTCTATGTAGAGCAAATGTAATTTCTGCCGCAGATCAGCGCGAGAAGCAGCGGGCAAGTTCCAGGAGTGAGCTTGCTGCTGACACTTGGAATCTCCATAAAGATTGCATGCTTGGGTCTCTGAGAGGGGAAAACAAGTGGAGGATTCCCCTTCTCCTCTCGAGGTGCTTTCTGAAGCACAGGGCAGTGGATGTCCTCCAGCCTTGGGGCAGGCAGTCTGTCCTGTTGCCCACAGCTGGTGTTTGAAGCTCAGAGGGCCATGGATGCTGCATGGGGGCCACGTGGCAGTCCAGGAGTAGCAGCTGTGCCAAGGTACTCTCAACAAACACCACAGCTCCTCACCCCTTTCCCTCCCCCTGGCAGAGAAGTCTGCAGCTCATCACTGGTTAATCCTTGGCCAGGATTTTTCCTAACTTTCAATAAGAGTAGTGAAGCCAGCAGATGGTTTACTTTCAATAGTTGAACAAAGTCCCAAATTCAGATCGTTTGGGCAACTTTATATTAAACATTTTGACTGAAGCAAAACTATGTTTATATTTTTAAGGGCAGCTTTGGTTGAAGACACCATATTGAAATATTGTGCTCAAGAATTTGGACTCCTCAGTTTTCTCCCTGAATATGCTGTTCCTTTGTCTGCCTTTTGTTTCATTAAGATTCAGGCTACAATTTCAAGCTTTGGTCAAGCTTGGGCATCCAGCTTATACCAGATGTGTCTGGCACTGCTGGCAGGATTTAATTCCTGTCTAGTAGAACTCTGAAGCTGTACCATGTCCTGGAGGTGGGAGTCTCCATTTCCCACTGGGGTTTTTGTAGCTCCTGGAAGTGCCTCTCCATTGTTAATGCAGCAGTGAGCAGAGCTGGGAGCTGCTGCAGACAGAACTGTGATTGCAGAGGCAGGAAGGCTGCCCCAGCTCTGCCCAGATCCAGGCTGCTCCCCTAAAAATCCATGTGGAGCCCAGCCCTGACCACGAGCAAAACCATCCTTTGTCCCAGGTGGCTGATGCTGTAAAGAACCAAGGTCATCTAAGATCTCTTCAATGCATATATTCTTAATATGCTATTGACAGTTGAACCCTGTCCAGCCTCATGCATATTTGAAAGAGGGGTTGAGAAGTATCCTGCCGTGCATCAGCAACTAAAAGCTGTTACCTGAAGCCTGTTTGATCTCACGTAACATTTTTTGGCTCCTCTGCCACGTTAGCTTTCCCTGGAACAGCCTAAGAAAATGACCAGTGTCCTGGAGGATTTTGGT
This sequence comes from Prinia subflava, assembly GCF_021018805.1. NCBI lineage: Eukaryota > Metazoa > Chordata > Aves > Passeriformes > Cisticolidae > Prinia > Prinia subflava. The sequence continues at coordinate 148,590,442 of NC_086247.1, read as the reverse complement.
GGCAATGGTGATGCCAATAATCACTGTAATCACTTGCACAGCCTCCTTCCAGCCACACAGTGAAACACTGCCTCTCTGGGTATTGCTGGGTCTGTGGGGCTCAGCCTGTGGAGCTGTAATCCCATCTCCTGTTGCTTTCCCACAGAGGCACAGGAGCTGGGCTGGAGACACATGGCATGGACTGCCCAGTCCAGCAGTGCCAGGGTGGGGCTGCCTCTCCTGTGCCACAGCCAGGCTCATGGAAAGGGGGCTGCTCTTCCTCCTGTGGTTCAGCACCTCTCATATCCTTGATTAGGTGACTACTGAATAATTTGTGGTGGGATTCAGCTGTCAGCTGCTCTTAAACAGCAAATACAGGATCACCTGCTCTTGCACTCCATATGAAGGAACAAACCCATGTGACCATCCAGCTCCACACTTGTATCTCTCACTTTAAGGACACAAACCCTCAGGGACAGCCTGCCCACATGTTTCTGGTGGGTTAGAAAATATTCACATTGCGACAGCCATTGCTGAAGTGTGGTCACTTCTGGGAAGCAAGGCAGCTGCTGTTTACCAGAGGAAGGGAGGCTTTATGGCTGGGACAGTGGCTGGAGCCCAAGATTTTATTCTGGTGACAGCCCTGCTAGGAGCTGCAGCATTGTGCAGACATGCCTTTGGGAAATGGGAGTTACACAGCTCAGGTACTGGTGGCAGTGTGACCACAGACACGAGGCAGAGCCCGCTGTGCACTGAGTCATCTGCTGGCTTGGGGACATGCTTCAGCCCATGCTGACCCCCGTGCTGTCCTAACCTGATTGCTGGAAGTCAGCAGGCTTAAAATGAACTCAGGTATTGCTGGTACCCAGCCTCAAAAGGTCCTGAAATGCAACCAAAGGGTTACAATGCAGAATAGACGTCTGAAGGATCTGTCAGCACCCTCTGCCCTTTGTGATATGGGTGAATGGATGGAGTGTGTGTACACAGATGAGGTGGAAGGGCAAAAAGAGGAATAATTACAGTGTTAATTAGAAGGTAACACATGTCTGCAGCCCAGCAATGCCCAATCCTCCCTTGGCTGAGGCTCCATCTGACCTGTCACTGTTCAGGACAGTGAGTGGAGAGGTTGTTACTCAGATGAGACAGGAAAGTAAGAAGAATCTCCTGGGTAGACCTTCCAAAGGGACATTATAAGGCAATTTTTTTTCCCCAGAGAAGTGATGGATACCCCACCCCTGGAAGTGTTCAAGCTGGGCTCGGTGGGGCTTTGATCAGCCTGGTAGAGTGGAGGGTTCCCTCCCAGGGGAATAGGAATGAGATGATCTGTAAGGTCCCTTCCAACCTGAAAGGCTCTATGTATTTATGACTCTGTGAAATCTAAGGCACTTGAACAGCTTTCAGATCTCCTTTGAGTTCCTTTCTCAGAAATGCCCCTTCTCAGTGGGGATTTAGGAAATGAATGAGGTAAATTGGGAATTCTCCCTCAGCTCCATAGGGGGAGATGGGATGTCCCATGGTGTAAGCCAGGAGAATCTGGCACTCCCTCTCATCTCCCTGCCTGTCCCAAGTGCAGGTAGAAATAACAAAAGGCTGGTTTTGCCAGATATCAGAAAAAAACAGAAGATATGAAGCTGGAAATGGCCAAATGGGGATGAGTAGGAGGTGGCCTGATGATTATTTTACTTAATGAGGAAAGGGATCCAGTTGGATCCTATCCCTAGCATGGCTTAGCCTTTTCTGTAAAGGTAGCATAAGGTCACCACTGGTGGCACATATCTCAAACCAGACAACACCAGTGCAACTAGAATTGTTTGTTCATTTATTCCTGCACCTGGGTGAGCTTTATTTAGCAACCAAACTGGATAGTTTTTTTTTTTAATGGGATCCAGATGTGAAGGAACCTTTGAGCAGTAGCAAGGAGAGGTCTGAATCCTCCGGGTACAGCTCTTCCTCATCCATCACCTTAACGCGATGTAACAGCGCAGGGTTTTGGAGGGAAGTGCTGGGAGTCAGCAGACAGCAGTGGCTGTGTCTGTCACACTGCAGGACACTTGGGAGGCTGCGTTTGCAGCCCCCCGGGGATGGCAGGGACTGGCATTGATCAGTCAGACACAGAAAGGCTCTCAGAGGTGGGGACGGGGAGCGGCGCTGTTGTGAGCAGCAGCTGGAGGTTTTCCTTCTGCTTCCCTCCCATCTACCTGCCTGGACAAAGCTCACAGAGATGTGGCACCTGAGGTTTCCTGGAGCGGAGTCAGAGCAGATGGGGGGTGCTGAGGCTGCCTTTTGACAGTGAGGTGTGAAAGCCTCTCCTGCAGGCTGACAAGGGCCCGCTGTCCATCCCCACCAGGCCATCCTTCTGCACATGCCCCAGCGCCGAGTCACGGCCCTGGAAAAGGGGTGAGACACTCCACAGGCCAAACGTGTGGTGAATCACCAAGGATGCTCCACCAGACAGCCACAGGACCACCCCAACCATCCCGGATCATCTCCCCCAAAAGAGACACCCGTGCCTGACAGCTGCTCCAGTCCTCAGCCACAGCCCGCAGAGCCGAATTTGCCGAATTTTCTGGGGGTTTTGTTGCTGTTTTTGTTGCTTTTAAGGCTGCCTGCTCCCGCTGCAGCCTCTGCTGCAGCCGCTGTCTCTGTCCTGGAGCTGCCCCGCTGCAGTCCCTGCCCACAGGGGTGGCTGCATGTGTCACAGAGCTCCCGTCAGCCGGGCACGCCAGCCTTAATCTCCCAACCCGAGCACGGCAGCATCTGCTCCAGAGCCAGGGTTATATAACCACAACTGGCCTGTCCAGGGCGTGCAAAAGCCATGGGCAGGAGAGAGCCACTGGCTCCACTGCAGAGCTTGTCTTTAGTAAGAGCCTTCCTGTGACTCCACTTACACTGGTGGTTTTTTTATTCTGGCAGAATTTGGGGGCTTTTTCTCTTGAAAGTATTATAAATCTTAAATTCCCAGCTCTGGGCTACAAGAAATTAAGAAGAGAGTTTTTTAAAAAATACTTAGAAATGGTGACAGAACACACATGAGGGAAACTCCACTGTGTCAGATTTGTTGAGAGGCTAAAAATATGTCCCTATTTTAGAGAAAGGGGAAAGTGACTGGCAAATAGAATTAATCTGAGACAGGCTGAGGCAGATAGAGGGATTATACAGCAGCTCATTTAGGACTGCAGCATTCATTTCCAGGCACTCCTTTGCAAAATGCTCAGTGACTCCTGTGCACTGTGACAGAAGGTCTCTGGAAGCAGTGTGAAGAGCCCAGGGAGGGACTCCAGCCCCATTATGCACAACTGCAAATCTCTGAGTAGAACATCATTAACTGTACTCAAGTGACAGCCAAGATTAACTTGGCTGAAAGCAAACACAGCATAGAAACATGTAAGACTAAATTCAAGGATGCCTCAGAAACTGTGGGGATAATCCATCACAACAACAGCTTTAGGCACGAGAAGCCAAAATGTCCAGATGGACTTTTCTGCTGTCCTGTGGAACTGATGCACTGGTTTTAAGTGGTTCTCTCTGTGCTTGTGCACGGCACACGTGCACAGATATGCACACAATCTCTCCTTTCCTGAGTGGGGCAGTGGAAAACCTTCTCAATGTAACTATGGTCAACCACACAGCCTTACCAACCCTCCTGCTCCTGCACCGAGGGCTGCCAGGTGGCTCTGTGAAGGAGCATGAACAAAATCTCAGGAATTCACACACCACCTCTCTCCAGGATGCTTCAAGCCTGAGATTGCAAAGAAAGGTGGTTTTACACTGCCTCCTCTCCTCTCCTCTCCTCTCCTCTCCTCTCCTCTCCTCTCCTCTCCTCTCCTCTCCTCTCCTCTCCTCTCCTCTCCTCTCCTCTCCTCTCCTCTCCTCTCCTCTCCTCTCCTCTCCTCTCCTCTCCTCTCCTCTCCTCTCCTCTCCTCTCCTCTCCTCTCCTCTCCTCTCCTCTCCTCTCCTCTCCTCTCCTCTCCTCTCCTCTCCTCTCCTCTCCTCTCCTCTCCTCTCCTCTCCTCTCCTCTCCTCTCCTCTCCTCTCCTCTCCTCTCCTCTCCTCTCCTCTCCTCTCCTCTCCTCTCCTCTCCTCTCCTCTCATGCAATTTCTCCTTGCCAAGCCCTTGCCAGATGCAATTTCCACGGGGCAGATGTTTTGATTGACCTTGGGCATCACAGGAAGGGGGAGTGCACAGGAGAAAAGGCCAATCTGCCTGAAAACACACAGGTCACAGCTCAGGAAAAAGGAGCCTGGGGAGAAGAGCACCTTTGGTTTCCAACTGCCACGTTGGCTCCTGGAGGGCACCAGCAGCACCCTCTGGTGACCTGAGCTGTCCCAGACAGCAGCAGCTACTGAGGAGAAGAGGCTGGATGGAGTCTGCAGGGCCTTTGCCATTAGTGGAATAAATCAGTCAAACTCTGACAGCCTGCTGGGGGAGTTTGAGGTCATGGAAAAGCGATAGGGCAGGAGAAGAAAGAACTGTGTGCTGAGGCTCGTAGGAGATGGGTGAAGGTTACCTTTGTGTAGTCATCCTGTACCAGGGCTGCCCTAGAATGCAGAGGCAGTTGCTTGAGCAGGTCACAGTGATGAGGGCAGGAGAGCTGTTTGTAGCTGCTGCCTGCCCCAATTTCTGCCTGCCAAGAGCTGGTAAGAGGTTTCCAATGCTACAGCCTCTTGGAGGGACAAAGCTGTTGGTGCCTTAGAGGTTCCTCAGGCACGAGGCAGTGTCCTACCATGAGCAACACCTGCTAAATGCATAAGCATCACCCAGAAATTCAGTCTTTTTATTCTTTCCTCCCCAAATATCCTTTTCTACTGACCAGAGAAGCTGTTTGTTTGTTAATGCTTCTTGTTACCTTTCAGGTAGCACAGTGCAACGTGTCTGGCATGGGAAACCCCAGGCAGCAGGAGCTGAGGGTCAGCTTGGTGATACCAGCTCCTGCACACAATCCTGTGCTTCCTATGCTGCCCAGGGACTATCAGATCAAATTCACAGTCATTAGTCCCTACCTTGCAAAGTATGCAAAGTATGGACTGACGGTGTCCAAAAAATTGCCTGCGACAAATTAAAATTTGTGGTTTATAACTTTGGGTTATAACTGCTGTTATAACAGTTATAACTGCTGGGTAAGTCAGTAATGTGCCATGAAATCATAAAACCATTCAGGACCTTGGGAGGTCCAATGCCCTGCTCAAGCAGGGTTCACTTCAAGCATTTGATGTTAAATCAGGTGAGTCAGAACCCTGTCTACCCAGTTTCAAATTTCAGCAAGGACAGGGATGGTGCAGGCTCCCTGGGACCCTGCTCCAGGCTGCATCTGGGGATTTTTTCTCCTTTTATATGTAATTTTGCCACAAATGGTGCCATTGCCTCTTAATGTTTTGCTGTGATCCTTGGGAAAAAATATGGCTCTATATTTTCATTAATCCCACATCAGGTAGGTGAAAACAACAGTGTGGTGTTATCAGATGCTCAGTCAGGACTGTTAGTTTTGACTGACAGATTTGAGGGTGGGTTTAGCTGTTACCATGGGCAATGGCACAGTGCAGTTTGCTGAAAAGATCTTAGCAAGATTAAGCTTAAGAAGATGGTGATGTTGGTTCTATACTTGCAAAAATTCCCTGTCTTTAGCCTTGCTCAGCTTGTTTACTTTGGGAAAGGGAGCAACAGGAGTGAATTTTACTCCCTGCCTACCTGCATTCAAAGCAGGATGTCTACTCTTTGGGTTTTTATATCACTGGCTCTTACACATTTTTAGTGTAATGAATCTTAGTCATAAAAGCACTATCTGTTATATTCTCTAAGTGATTAATTTTATTGTGCCTTAATTTTTACTGAGTCTCTTCTTAAAAGGATGACAAAGCTCCATTTGTTTTCCACCATCTTGTAGGCCTGGGGTAAGCAGAAAATACTGAAAATAGCTTGTACATGTATGTCTGTATACAAAGGTAGGAAAAAACTGCTCCTCCTTGTGCTCATCTCCAAAAGCAGACCCGGAGTGTGATCCAGGAAAGCTTGAATGGTCCCACTGGGTTGGCCAGCGTTTGGTGGAGCTCATTCTTTTCCTAATGTCCATTAGAAGACTTCCTGTGGGAGCCCTCTACCCAAGGCATGTGAAGTCAGTCTGAGGACCAGGCCACTCTAGAAAATGCACCAGCTGGTCACCCTAACTGAGGTGAGACAAGTGACTTTGCTGTTCAAATAATGCTTCACCCATTTTTATGGATGGATGGATTTTAACCATGGATCTCTAAGAGCATCGACTCCAGTCATTGACCCAACACTGCCACATCCATCACTGATCCACACCCCTAAGTACCACATCTACAGAGCTTTGAAATTCCTCCAGAGATGGTGACTCTGCCACTCCACTGGGAAGCCTGTTCCAGTGCTTGACAACCTTTCCAGTGAATAAGTTTTTACTAACGTCCAATCTGAACATCCCCTGGTACAACATGATGGTTTTTCTTCCTTCTCTATCCCTTTTTACCTGGAAAATGATAAGGTCTCCCATAATCACATCATCAGTACTTGACAGGCTGGTGAGCAAGGCTGAGCTCTGAGTATGCTGGTCCTAAGGATGATGTGCAGGAGGGAGCATTCAGGAGCTGTGTCCAGGGTGGTGAGAATTTCAGGGAGAATGGGACTGACACAATGTGAGTGCTTTTCTCTCCAAGTTTGGTTGTCTGTGGAGGAGAGGCTTTCACTCAGCTGAAGAAAGGCCTTTTGTTCCAATTATTACCGAGCTGACTACTGTGTGAGAAACTCAAATCATCCTTTCAAGTGTGAATTACCTTCCCTCTGCAGAGGGGTGCAATGTGCTGCCAGGTCACCCACCTCTGGTGGGTGAACTGTGGGGGAGGTCTGCATGAGTCACTGCTGGACCAGCATCCCACTGATTGAAGTGTTTCAGCAGAAAAGCTTCCTAGAAAAATGTGGGCTCTCTGGATGGGTATTCTGCTCTCTCCACGTGGGGACTGTTAAAAAAAAGTGTTTTGAAAGGGAGAAATTTTAAAAACAAAATGGGAAAAAATTCCCAGATTAGATAAATTAGAGGACAAAGATTGTGATATGGACATTGCTCTCACATTGTTCTCCTCACTCACAAAGGGTAAAGTTAAAACCTGTTTTTAAGTTCTAACATTGGAGATGTGACTAATTTGAACTGAAAATTTTATTTAATTTTAACACTAACCCTTTAATTCAGAGGCTGAAAATCCTGTTGGAAGTCCCTAAAATAGCAAATCTTCTCTTCCAAATACTCCATTAGGGGTTTCCTGTGAGTTAACAAGACTTTTGTTTTCATGCAGGTGGAATACTCCAAGTACAGATGTCATAGAGCTACACAATTTCTGCCCCAGAATAAATGTACGAAACTTGAAGTCACAGTGCTTAGATCAGCAGCCTACTTCTACAGCTGGGGATGGAAGATATTATTATTTTGAGCATGCCATTATTATTTTTAGTTCACATTGCCTTACCTCCTTCCTCGCCTGCTCAACCTGATTTCCAACTGCTTTTACAGACGGGGTGATACACACAGCCCCAGAACTGAGTAAGTTTTTCCCTGTTTTATTTAGCAGCCTCTCCTGGCTGCTGAGCTGGCTGTTGGGGTGTCTGCTTTGCTTGGCCTGCAGGACAGAGCCACCAACTCCACTGCTGGTACAGAGCTGCTCCCTCCATCCTGGAACATCCCGGTGCTGACTGGGCCTGTTGGGGAGGTGGCTGGCCCAGTGTTCAGCACAAGGCTCTCAGAAGGTGTCAGAACTCTCAGAAGGTGTCAGAACTCCTGGGCAGCTCCATCAGGATGCTGCAGAGCCTGGCAGGTGCTCTCCGCAGGTGGTGCAAGGCAGGGTGATCTTGTGACCCAGAGCCCATCTCAATGAAAGTAATTTTCTTCTGGGTATGAATCAAGGAGAATAGAAAGGAAAATATTTCCCAGTGGGTTTGAAGGAAGAGGGCAAAACAAAGCCCTGCTAGAGTGCAGGGCCTGAGGTTGGCTTCCTGTCCAGAGCCGAGTGATTTCCTATTTAAAAGCTGATTAATCCAAATGCTTTTCAATTTAGAAGGCAGAGATCAATCAATAATTATCCCATTTAATCCCAACATAAATCCTTTAATTTTTTTTTAATTAAAAGCAGCCAAGCACCACTGGCTGGGATACACCAAATTGCATTAAAACCCTGGAGTCCCAGGGGAGAGGCACAGGCAGCAAATTGTGCATGTGATTTTCTTCTTTCACTGCTGGGTTTAATGGCCGTTCTCTCTGCCTCCTGGTAGAAAATGATGAGCTTGGGATGTGTCTGGCAATGAGGAGGCAAATTAGACATTTCTTCCAAGCATTCAATGACTCACAAATCAGAGAAGTGTCCCCTCTCTGGAAGGAAAACCAGGAAGGGGGGAAATTCATCAACGCCTCCTTTCCTGCAACAGTGCCCTCCAACAGAGGTAAGTAAAAGACTTTGGCCATCCAGGATCCACAAGATTCAAATTTCCCAGCTCCATTTGTGCAAAATTTGGGTATTTCCCAAACCTGCCTCTTGGTCTGAGAATTTCAAGGGAACCTAATACTAAAGTACATCCTGTTTATTACCTGCCTGCCTACAGAGGCCTCCCTCCCTAGCAATTATCACAGTGTAATTGTAGGCCTAATCAAATGTTTCACCTAAACAAGGGCTGTATCTCAACTCTCATGAAACTGCACAGCCACCACAGAAGGAAAAGCTGAAGGACAGCCACAGGGTGTTCAGCAAATGCCTTTGTTTGCAGCCTTCATTTGGTGCCAACTCTCAGACACAACCAAGTTCTACCTCCGCTGGTCTAAGTAATTAAGCTGAAGTCACACCTTTCTTCTTTGATGCCAAGGAAATCTTCATTATATTTTTATCTAAGCATGCTGCCGCCACAGCTTCAATTATAAAATTTAATTAAAAGCCTCTCTAATCAAATCAAGCTGGGCTGTGTGACTGTACATGTATTCCATGCTCCTTACCTGCAGTAATGAGTCATGTGGGGGACACAGCTTTTGAAAGGGTCAGAGGCTCACGAGGCTGGAGGATCCTTTCTACAAACAAAAGCCTGTGTATAATCCTCCTCCTGTTCCTCCAGCTTGACGTGAACTCAGTCAGGGTTTTTAAAAATGTGGGAATTGGCTGAAAATGGTGATGCTGCCTTTTACATAGCAGGATGGCAAGGTATCCCCAAGGCTCTGTGCTGGAGGGGAAGCCCTTCCCGTTTGTTTCTTTGCAGAAGAAGCTGAAAGGAACAGCAAACCCTCTGTGGCAAGCCAGAAATGAAGAGTGAGGATCATAAAAGCAAATAAACTCAAATCCATGAAACATTCCCCCTGGCTTGCACAGTAACTTTCGATGTAATCTGGCAACAATTTTTCTCAAACCTTAATCTGATGGCCTTTTAAAGACTTCTTTGGATTTTAAAAGGCTGTTTACATTGAGTTAAAAAAGGGCTTTGCAGCACTGTCCAGTAACAGCAACTACAGAACAAAGGACCCACATTTAAATGCCTCCTTTGTGCTCTGCTTTTGAAGTGTGGGTAATTTAGATTACTCTGTAAAAGCAACCCTTCCTTCTTTTCTTGGAGTTTGAGGGTTTATTTTCTGCCAGCTGTTCTTTGAAAGCCTTTGAATAGAGCAAAGTTTAATTATCCATAGAAAAGAAAAAAAGGGGAAAAAAGGCTTAGTTATTTTGAAATGATTGAGGCTTTTCAGAAAATAAATTGTCAAATAGATGTCACACCTGGGGAAAGTGAAAGCTGTGGTAGAGCCACACCATGCAGGCATCCCCTAAAGTGTCAGGTTTTACCTAAGGACTGCACTGGGAATATTTTGGATTGCAGCAAAGGCTGCAGCATCACAGAGCTTTGCACCATAGGTTATTAGAGGTGTCTTGAAGATCAAATCCATTAATTTGAATATTATGTGCTGGCTTGGCCCTCATCTGTCTCAACTCTTGAACATGATACTACTTCACATGGCACCTGCTGGGGTGGCTCAGGGATCAGGCTGATCAGTGGGATGACCTGTGGGAACAGACATCTGACATCTCCACACATGCCAGCTCCCTGAAAGGAAAGTGTTGAAGAAGAATTCAAAACTTGGTGGTGGTGTCTAGTGCAGTCACCGACATGCAGAAACAGAGCTGTGGGTGTTGGAGGAGAGGTTGGGCATTTTGATGTTGGTATTTTAGCTGCTTCTGGAACTGCAGGCAGTGTCTGGGAGCAGCAGAAGGTATCAAAGCCTGTGGTCAAGATACCAACCATGATCAACATCCAAATCTGCCTTCCCTAACCTTTGGGCCTGGGCATGTCTGGACATTCCCTGGACATCCCACCTCCCTGGACAAGTCCTTTGCTATATGAAACCTTCTCTTAGATCTCCCTGAGCAGCAAGTACAGTGTTTGTGGTCACTCCACCCAAGTTTGCTGCATGTAGATCCTTCACAGCTCCTGTCTTTGAGTTTTATGTTGAGGGTGGGAATGGGACAGGCCTCCCACAATTCTGCCCAAGCAGCAGCCCGTGTCTCCTCCAGTTTCCTTCTCAGATCACTCATGCCTCAGGATAAACCTTTCTGCCAGCTCTCTGGGTGGCTGAGGAATGTCCCTGGGATGGGCTGCACACGCTGCTGTCATGCTGAGGGTACTCTGCAAACTCATTATCCCTTACCAGCACAGCAGCACCACGACAAAGCCAGCACTGGTTCTTCTCAGATGTGTTTTGAGGACACCAAATGCGGGTTTGGGCACCTGCTGCTGTGGACAAGCAAGGAGAAGGAAGCATGCCCTGCTCTGGGCAGAAGACATTGAGATTTGAGGTGGCCATCAGCTCCTGGGTTATATTCCTGCTGAACTTGGTCTTGGCCTCTGCTGCAGCCCTTCCTCGTGCTCTTGTGAGCATCACCCTTATCAGAGACAGCTCTGCAATGCCTCCAGAGCACAGCTGTCAACGTCCAACCCTTGGACTTCTGAGGGGAGGAGGGACCTGCTGGTGTCTTGGAGATAAGGACTGAGAGCTTGGTGTGATTTGGTGCTCCCTAGGGATGCTGTGCAGGAGGGGTTTTCCCCAGTGCAGGAGCAATCCCTGCAGACAAGATGTGCTATAACCTACTACCCACTAAATTTTCCAGAGGAAACTCACCAAAGAGACCCATTTTAGTTCCTTTTGCACAATGTCTGAACTGCAGCAGGAATGGGCTTTGGCATGCAAAGAGTTCAAGCAGTAAATCCACAGTTCCAGGGAAATTCATCCGTGCTCTGGCTGGAGTCCACATCTTCAAACAGGGGTCATGTGAGTGGGTGCTGGAGGAGAGGAGAACTTCACTGCCCACTGTGACACACCTGGAATTTTGTCCTCCAGAGTGAGGTGGCAGCAGGGTGTTGCACGAGAGGTAGGCAGCAGCTGTGTACAGTGGAGGTGGTGCAAACTCCAGGGCCACAAATGCTCTGGGAAGGTTCTCTGGGGTCTGTCAGAGGAACACCCTGAGTAAATGTCAATTATCCATGCTGGCTGGCAGCCAGGGAGCTGGGCTGTGCTGCTGCACACCACCACTGACAGCTTCTCCCTACCCTTCCAGCCCATCACATTAGGAGTGACTGGGAAGAGCTACCACACAGCACAGACCATAATTAAATATGAGCCCTGTCAGAGAGTAAGGGATAAATTACATTTGGGCATCGCCCGTATAGAAGGTGATGCCCAAACCCATTATTTATCCTTTAGCCTGAAGCCTGTGGTTTAGGTTAGATATGAGGGAGAGTATTTTCTTGGATTTTTTAACTTTGAGGGAAGTGAGACTTTGGCACAGGTTGCCCAGAGAAGCTGTGGCTGCCCCATCCCTGGAAGTGTCCTGGGCCAGCCTGGATGAGTGTTGAGCAGCCTGACCCAGGGAAAGGTGTCCTAGCCCATGGCAGAGGGGTTGCAATGAGATGATTTTAAAGTCTTTTCGTACCCAAACTCTTTGATGATTCTGTGTTTCTATGCCTTCCAAGTGGGTCCCTTCTCCATGTGTGTTATTATTAATGCTTTTTGCTGCCACTGTCCTGTGGTAAAACATACACAAGCTCTTACAAGGACAGGAAGGAATCCCCTGTTTCACAACCATGAGTTTCCCTGGGGTGTATCACAGCATGAGGCAGCCTCAAGTTACCTTTGCCCTGGCAGTTCCAGCATCTTTTCACTTTTTAGCATGTTTCATTAATCAAAGAAATCCTTCTACTGTGTGTGTGACCTACTCTGCAAGGACATCAGATAAGCTGTTAGTGAATAATGATGTTAATGAGCTACAGTTTCAATGCTCCTGGCTTTGGATCCCTTTATTGCACCCCCTCGACATTTAACTTGTGTTGAGCTGAAGGAATATCCCTGGATCTGAATAGTAAATTCACATTTTAATTTGCCTCTTGCCTCAGCATGGATTGTAAGCTTCAGAAGCTTTGAAAAAAAAAAATCATGATTTTTCTTGCTGTTGTGATCACACCTGCCTTCAGATTATGTTCAATGACTGACACCATGGCTGCATAGAAAATGAGGACAGGAGCTGATGCATTCTGGAAAACTGCCTTATTCCTTTGTAAACCTTATATTTTTATATTATTCAGAAAAAAAAAGTGAGGGAGTGAAGTTCAGAGCAAAACAGTATTTCTAAATCTGTGTTGCAGTACAAGGATTATGTTCTTCTGGCATACTCTTGGTATCTAGCTAGTGAAATCCCTGTCATTTGTCATCCATCAGTAAAATTTGTCCAAGTCCTTCAGGATGCTTCTTCCAAATCTCTGCCAGTATTTTATGTAAAGGGCTCAGATTTGTGGGCAGAAATTTAGGAAAATGTCCTACATTTGGATTTCTACACATGCAGCTGAGGGCAAAGCTTGTTCTGCCCCTTGGTCCTGGGGTCATCTCCATTCCAGTCAAAATCCAGCTGCAGTGGGAGGGCTGCAGGACACACTCCTGTCCCCACATGCCCCAAATGCCTCAGTGAGAGGGGATGTGGAGCTGCTCCTGGGTGTGACCTGTGGCCAGACCTCCCAAGTATGGGCTCAGCCCAGAGAAGATTTTGGATGCTAAAGGTGCAGGCACCTAATTCAGGACCATTAGCAACAGGGCTGTGGAAGGATTCTGACAAATTGCTCAGCTGACAGGACAGGGTCTCAGATCTCCTAACCCTTCCTCATACTTGATTCAGGTTTTGTTTTCTGCAGCAGATTTGGGCAGCAATAGACTTTCTTCTCTCTTTCCAATCTTTTCCCTAGGACAGGAAGACTGGAAGGCTCACCCTTGATATTGCTGTTTGTGCTGCCCCAAACACAGAGAAGGAAGCTGTGGATTCCCCATCCCTGGGAAGTGTTCAAGGATAGTTTGGAAGAGGTTTGGAGCAACCTGGTCTAGTGGAAGGTGGGGGTTGGAAATAGATGATCTTTAATGTCCCTTCCAAACCAAAACCATTCTGTGAGTCCGTGATGATTTTATAAAACACTAATAAACAGGGTAAATGTCTTTCCACAAGAAAGCTGTTGATCAGTGACCCTCCTTCTGCAGGCAGGTGTGAAGGAAGGCTCATGGAGACATCTCCTGGCAAGGACTGGTTATGGGTCCTGGAGGAGACCCTACAGCTCAGCACCCCTGAAAGCACTGGCAGCCTAAAGCATAAGCAATAATTTTGCTATAGATACATTAAATGGATTAAAATCAGCTTGCACCCAAGCCTAGTGGCCACTCAAGGCAGGTTTGCCTCAGGGTGCAACTCACACAGCTGAAACATTTCTGACCATGTCAGCCTCACGCCAGTGCCCCTGTACAAAAGGGTGAGTTTAGGGAAAGGGAAGGCTGAGCACTCTCTGTCCATCAAAATCCCCTTTCACTGAGAAATTAACTCTGTGAAGCCATCTGTTCTGAGAAGTGTTTGCTTGTGATTAACAAGTTCCAGACTTGTAAGGAAACCAAATCATTTTATTTAAATAAAACAAAGCAAAGCAAACCAAACCAGAAGCCAAACAAAATCAAACCAACTTTTTGAAAAGGAAAAAAAAAAAAAAAGCAAAACCAGTAAATATCTTTTTGGGGAAAACCAAACTTATTCTAAACTTCTGTGTAATCCATATATTTTGGAGTACCCTTCTGTCCAGTCCAAGGGAGCATCCATCTCCATGGCATCACTTGATCACTTTTCCCTTGGCTGCTGGAATTACAAATACAAATGCTCCCAAATCATGACTGGCTCTCCCTTTTTTCTCCCTTCCTGCCCCCAACAGCAGGGTGGGAGAAGGAAACAGTTTTAAAAGAAAAAAATAAAAGAAGAAGAAGATCAAATCCTCAGTTGTTTTTTTTTTTCTTTTGTTTCTGGCATTTCAGCATCTGCAGGTCACATTTTCAGGCTGCAACATGAATGACATTTTTTCCCCTGTAAGATAAAACATTTGTTTTTTCAAAATCCTTCCAAAGGAAATAGTTTTAAATAGCTCATCACTACATTCCCAAAACCAGAACTTTAAGGAGAACCCAGGCTACAGCAAAATAAGTAAATTTAAGAGCAAGCACTAATGGAGTGTGGTCCTTCACCCATGGCTCTCACACAGACCTAAAGGTTTTTATCACCTCTTCCCAGATGAGGAGATAAAAAATCACCTCTTTTTTGCTCACTGAAACAGTTTTATCCCTTTATTTGGTATCTGAAATGATAACTTTGTTTAGCATGCAGTGCCAGTACAGCATTGCCACACCCCTGGGCACCCTCTGCCCTTGGGCTGCCAGCATTTTCACAGGATGCAGAGGGAATTTTTCCCATTTCAACACTCGATCCCCTGCTCCTGGTTTTGCAAACATGTGCCAGTGCCGATGCAAATATGATTTGCATCCAGTAACCTTTGTGCCTGAGCCCCCTGAGAATACATTTCTCCTCTCTGAATCGCCTTGAAAAACACTTACAGTGAATGGGCAGTAACACACAGATATTACTCCATGGAGCAACCATCCCATATGTAAAGTCAGGAGTTCAAAGAGGATTAAGGATTGCTGGCAACGAGCGAGCAGCATTGCTTGTGGATGTGGAAGCAGCCACAGCTGCTCTCACTTTTCATGTGCTGGAATTATTTCAGCGTCAGTAGAGGATTGCTCTGGAGTTTTTCCCTCTCCAAAAGCCACTGACCCATATTTGTTGTGTTTGGCAGAACGAAAGGTCGCAGGGTTAGGGAAGGTGTCCTGCCCAGCAGACATGAGGAAGCTGTTGGCCACTCAGTGGGAGAAATCTCACTGCATGCCTGCAAGGTGCAAGGCAGGCTTTCTCCTTCTAGAAACCTTCCTTGTACCCCAATCAAAAAGGGATTTTCCATCCCATTCGTGTCATCCCTCTCACGACCACTGTCTGCTTCTTCCAGCATCTGGACTGTCACCTCACACAGAATGTTTTCGTTGGCTCATTTCAAATGCATGTCTATTTTTCAGCTAAGAATAATTAAGAGAACAGAGGTGATAGCACAAGAAAAAAGGTACTACAGAGTAATATTAATTGGACAGTTACGTGTACTCAAAAGAGCTGGTGTTAGAGACATTATTATATTATTATAATAACACTTTAATATTATATAATACTTTAATATTAATATTATACTATTATAGCAATCTTTTCCATGCTGCTAATAGAAAAGTAGACACAGGCAAAAACCTCTTGGGTGCCTTCTCCATATCCTGTCTTCAGAGCACCATTTAAATGCTTGTGGATAAAATAAAGTGTCTGGAATTCAGACCACCTCACAAGACATGAGAATTGCCTCTTGCAGAATCCACAATGATGGGAACAGTGATACAGATCTTAAGTAGCATGAGCAAGTATTCCAAACACCCACTGGCTGCTGAGGAGATGAGGGCATGGTATCTCTCAGTGCCATTTGGTGTGGAGGAGCCTCACTAGGTGACAGCTGCCAAGGGAGGGTTCATTCCTGTGTGGGCTGCCAGCTCTTCCCACCCTCCCTTCTCCAGCCCCAGGGATGTGGTCCCAGCTCCCAGCTGCCCTGCACCTCTCACCCCTGAGTCAGGGGAATGAGCCCTTCCCACCCAGAGGTGCTCTTGGTGCCTGGACAAGCTGCTCTGGGCAGGGTGTGGGTGGCACAGACTGACCCAGCAGCTCATCTGCAGCTGCCCCTGTGACATCCCTGCTGCAGAGGCAGCCAGACAAGAGCTGGTGCTCCATGCAGCAGCTGCACACAGCTGTCCATTCTCCAGCTGGGATTTCCTGAGGGAAGGGTCAACTGTGCTAGGAAAGCCAGACTGGGAGAGGTCACCTCTTGCTGTGATTGCGTTTGTGCTATGCAGGACTACTGAACAGGAACGGGGTGAGATGAGTAGATGAGTTCTGCCAACATAATGCTCGTTCCTGGATGCAGAACACGGAGTGCAACTGTGCTATGAAGTATGGCATCTTTTTTTATTATTATTATTTAATTCTACTATTAAACTTTGTGCCAGTATTTGTAATCTGGATGTTTATACCCTCTCATTACAACTCCTGCTGGAAAGCCCGTAAATGCCTTCATGGTATTAAGTTGTGGAAAGTTTTAACTTTAGGGAATTAGAGAATTCCCACATGGACCTTGGTTCTCTTTACTGCTCTTTTTAGGGCTGGATAGCTGGGTGCTTGCTTTCAGGGATGCTCACAGCCCACGGGTTATGTCACTGCAATGTAGTCTCCTCTCCTTTGGTGGTTTGTTAATTATTTATTATTATATGGTGATTCAGATTCATGCAAATGTAAACCCAGAATATTTCATATGGGACAGATGTGCCTCCAACTCTGCCAGTTCTTGGCAACAAGGTGTAATGGTAGGAGGAAACCCTCTGGAAGGCAGGCAAACCTTTTGTAGATTTGCTCAGTGTCTCCCCTGTGGAATATAATTTGGTTTAACCATAGAGTTGCTTTCTAGAATACTCAGTTTTTACCAGCTGCTTTGAGGCATGAGCTGATGTTCCCTGGGTATTGCAAAGCCATGGGAAAGGTTGCTCCGGGGGTTGGTTGTCACTGTCAGAATCCAGGTCTGTTCCTCTCTCTGACTTCCTCACCTAAAATGATGTTTCACTGGGAGACAGAATCTCTCAGCTCCACTGGAAGTCAATAGAAACAGGCAATTTCAGAGAGCAATTCCCCATGGACAGCCGTATCAGGAGGAGATGGATCACTCTCCTGAGACACCTATTTCTCTCCATTAACTTAAAGACAGCCTGGAGCAATAGTTCAGATGAGGTCCCTTGGCAGAATAGTGTCACCCTGGCTCTGTCCACCCTGTTGTGCTCTGAGGGAAGCCACAGACACAGTCACAGACTCAATGTCTGATCCTTGTCCTTGAAGTGACAACTCACCACGGTCACCACAAGGACAACCTGCCCATGTGTGCATGTCCAGAAGCAGCAGGGTCTGCACCTCTGTGCTTCATGCCCAGAGTTTGTTATGTGCCCAGCTAAGTTGCTCCACTGGGGATTCAAAATTCTGGATTTATTCTTCCAGGTCTCAGCTCCCAGCAGGTAAAGTAGGAATAATTTCATCTCTGCTCCCTTCAGGGTTTTGGCAAGGGCAAGTACAGTCAGGCCTTGAGAAAACCAGCTCCTATAGGAGTTGTGGGGAGAGATGGCAGAAAAGCACCTAACTGGCATTTTCAAGAGGGCCTGTGACAGAAGCCACTGGCATTCTGTTATTTGGGAAAAGGTCGGCTCATACCCTAGGAAGAAATTTTTTGAACAACTTCATTGGATGTTGAATTAAGTTTGTCATTCTGCTTTTTCAGATTATGTAAAGTTTAAACAAATTTTTAACAGAAGGAAAAGTTTTAAATCCCTGTATTCTTCTCTTGTTGTCTGTGAACATAATCTGAGCCCAGATAAGCCTCAGACAGATGTTTATCTTAAGTGCATTCTCATACAAGATAATACCAGAGACTTGGAATGAAGATGTCAAGTGACCTTATAAAAAAAGCCTCAGTGTGGGTGTTCAGCTCTCTGATCCTGATGCAAGATCCTTGGTAAGACAAAAATGAAAAATAAGCAATACAAAATGATGTGAAAAACCCACTGCAAGAGCATATCCATCTCTCTGGTGATGAAAGGAAACAATGACCTCTTAGAATCATAGAATACTAGAAATGTTAATGTAGGAAATGACCTTTAAGGTCATCAAGTCCAACCATCAAGATCAACATTAAACAATGTCCTCAGATGCTGTATCTACACATTTTTTGAACACTTCCAAGGATGGTGACTCCAGCACTCCCATGGGGAATCTGTACCAATGCTTTACAATTCTTTCTGTGAAAAAACACTTCTAATGTCTAATCTAAACTCCCCCTAGTGCAACTTGAGGCTGCTTCCTCTCTTCCTGCCACTTGTTAGCTGGGTGAGGGAAGAGACACACAGCCACCTCACTCTAATTCCTTTCAGGGAGTTGTAGGGCATTATTAGGTCCCCCCTGAGCCTCCTTATCTCAGGGCCAAACAACCCCATCTCCCTCAGCAACATCCCATAGCCCTTCCACCCCCAGAAAGAGGAGGCTGTGGACCACAGGACCCCCAAAAGTGTCTTTGGCCATGGCAAAAGAGAGCCCCTGTGAGTTTGGAGACTTCCTGGCATGTATGGATTTCTGCAAACATTCAATAGGCAGGAGAGAGGGTAGATGATGGACAGGGAAATATGAAAAAGTAGGAGACAGAAGGGCTAAAAATACACCAGGATTAAACTGATTTATGTAAGATGACAATATGGGTTTATACAGGTGTGCTGTGAAGAGAATAGGCAAGTGTAAGGAAAAATGAGTTATGCTATGTCCTTTTCTACCCATATCTAACCTCATGTTAGGTACTGAGGAACAGGTTTTGGCACAATCTGATTCCTAGCTTTTAGTGGCTGGCAGGAGACTGCTTCAGTTAAGATAAAAGGACCTGAAGATTTTAAAATACCATAATATAAGTGATGAAGGGAAGAAAAGATAAAATCATAGCTAAACTAAGGGCTGATAACAAAATTAATGGTGTTTTATGCTTGTTTTTCTGGTTACAGAGACACATCCCCAGCAACACCTTTGATACCCAGAAACAGCACAGCACTGCTGGAGGAACTGTGCCATCATGACCAACTCCAAATCAAGCAGAATAACACAAAAATCAGCCCAAAGTGCAATATTTTATCTCTGATGACTCTTCAGACCATTCATTTTTCAGCTTTCATTCAGTCACTGGCTCCTTTACCATATCACATGGATACCCCAAGAAGAGCTTGGCAAACACTGATGCAAGCAGCAGCAAAGCAGGCCCAAAGAAAGTGTTTGCAGCACCAAAGTTACAAACATACACCAAAAATTACATCTGCCTTTAGGGGAAACAATGCTGGGGAGAAGGTTTGAGGAGCAATGAGAAGATGAACCCCTCACCCCTCGTAACCTTGTCCCTTCTGCTTGCAAACAAGTAGCCTTAGACTCTATTTCTCCCTCTTTCAATATCTAAGGTTGTCTGTGCTTGCCACGCTCAAATGACCACACGGAGACTCGGAAAGTTGAGAGAAAGAGTAAGGGTGGAAAAAAGCCCTCCTTTGTTTATGACATCCTGTTATATACTTTTAGAATGGTGACCATGGGTTGGAGGGTGGAATCTTCACCCCTCCTCCACATTGGTCAACAGGACTTCCATTCAACCCTTTCCTCAAGAATGCAAAAACAATGGCAGTATTTACAAAAAACCAATTTCCTGTTTACATGAAGAAAGCATGAGAAGTAAGAAATTCTACTTTAATATGAACACTCAGAAAACTAGGAAATCTCATGGTGACATAAGGTTGGTTGCTGTAAAAGGCCAATAATATTCTTTGCTTAGCCTGATGCTGACCACAGCTCTGTCTTGAACCAGCAGAGGAGGTGGGGGCATAATTAAACAGCCCTGTCATGTCCAAACTGCAAGAGAGAGAGTGTAGGAAACAGGAATGTGGCGTCAGGCAGCATCTCTCTCCCCAAATGTGGGAGTTCACCTGCAGTTCACATCTGATTTCAACGTGAAGTCGGAGCTGATGCGTGGGCTCACATCCATCACATCCCTCGGCTGTGAGGAATTCAGCGGGGGAGCTTGTTTTGGTGGAGGAAGATCACAGGGATCTGCCAGCAGGAACTGAGCAGCAGCAAAGACCCCAGGCAGAGACAGGAAGGAGGAGGAGGAGTTTTAGGTAACACCACATATGTAGGTGTGAAGCACATTGATTCTGCCAACTCCAAATTGCAATGCCTGTGCTTCAGTTTTAACTCCCTGACTGTACTCAAACAAAAGCCATGCGAAGAGACTTGTTGAAATATTTCTTTTTTTAATAAGAGCTTATTTCTGTCTCTGGTGTTTTTGAGCTCTCAGAGTCACAGCAGTGGGATGATTTTTTACAAACTGCACAAGCACTCATGAATTACAGCAAGGACTGAGGCTGAGTTTATAATATAGAGTGCAGACAGGTTTGAGCTTGCTTTGACAAAGCTGGGTCAAACCACAGGAGCAGCCCCATGGCCACACTTGCACTGCCAGCCTGGTTTACCCTCGTCTGGGCAATGCAAAGTGAATGGGGGTTGCACACCAGCAGTGCTGCAAACTCCTTCCCCAATGCCATGCA
Organism: Prinia subflava; assembly: GCF_021018805.1. NCBI lineage: Eukaryota > Metazoa > Chordata > Aves > Passeriformes > Cisticolidae > Prinia > Prinia subflava. Next base: position 148,569,845 of record NC_086247.1, on the reverse strand, counting down.
AAGCACCCTTTCAGCTGTGTGCAGGGAGCCCAGGACTCAAAACTGTCTCACATTCCCCCCTCACAATTTGAGTGGATGACCTGAGTTGCTTTCCTCTACCACCACCCCCGTGAGACAACTGGCTGAGACTTTTTGCTGTAAAAGCACTCAGCGATACGGGGTTTGGCATCAATCTCTGCAAAGCTGGCTTTATTCAGCACTCTTCTGACAGCGCTGCAGAGCATTCCCTGTTAGAGCAGGATGGCAAAACAAAGAAAGAAGGAGCAAGAAAAAGCTGCAGCCTCCGACGTGCTCTTCGCAGCTGTTTGTGCACTCCGGCTGTCTGGCCTGAAACGTGTACACAGGCTGTGTCCTAAGTGCCCTGATAAGATTGGAGCTCCAGAATGTGTTGTCCTGAGAACGTTTGCTGCTCTTTATCTGTGAGCTGAAAAACTTTCCAAAGTCCCCCGGCCATCAGCCCCAACACCCTGGCTCAGAGCAGATGACAGGCAGAGGCGATACCCGACAGCTTTCGTGCCACGGGGTGATACCAAAGTGGCTGAGAACCCAAAAGCTCGACCTGAGCTGTTGAGAGGGGTCTGCTGACACGGTGGTGGCTGTAGATACCCAGCACTGCTGCTCTGGTGGCATCCTGTGGGAAAGTGTGGGGTCTGTCCCCTCCCCAGACCCAGCAGTCAGGGGGTGACAGCCCCATCCTCCCTTCTCCCCTCATCCAGGCTGTCCGATCCAAGTTAGAAGTGAATATATGCATCATCAGCTTATGAATACATATAAAAATATACATATATATTTCTCCAGCACAGATGTGTTTAATGTGATAGATGTGGGAAAGGTGCCAGAGGCCTTCCATGTGGGCACCTGTGTTTTCCAAAGCGTGGGCACTTTGCAGTGCCAGTGGGAAGGGGCTGCTCTGAAGCTGAGGGGATTGGCATCGAGCTGTGCCCACTTCCCTTCGATGTGCAGGAGAGGGAAAATGTGGAGAAACCTCCCAGGGTGGTGCTCACTGATGTGGTCCCAAGACTACCCACCCACAACCTGCCTGTCTCTGATTTGCTGACATTATCTCAGTATATTGGATGTTTAAGTCATTTCTATAGAAAAATGGTTTCTGGATTTATTTTTTCCATTTTTCAGCCAAACCACCCCCCTGTCCCCCCAACTACTAGGAGTAAAACTTAATATTCTTACTGTACACATCCTTATAAATCCTTCCAGACTCAGTGGGGTGTTGTATGGTTTAATGGCTTAATTAGTGAATGTTCATGAAGCACTTCTGACATCTTTGCGTGAAAGATGCTGTAGAAGCACAAACTTACAATATTTTCATCACCCAATTAAGTCCAAGCAACATATAGGGAAGAGAATTATTTACATAATCTAAGAATTTTATAATTCTTACAGAGCTTGTAAAAAAACTCAGAGAAGAATTCAGCTGCTCCAGCTACCAACTGCTGACAGTCCTGCAGGTTTCTGGTAACCTGTGTCCTGTGGGAAGGGAAAGCATTTTCTCTGAGAAGTTGTCTTTTTTTTTTTTTTTTTTCAATCCTGCACAGTCTGCAGGGTGGTGAAACATGTTTGGCACTGGGGCTTCCCCCTACAGTTTGAATTCCAGGCAGTAGTTGCACTAGAGAAACCCTGTGAAGACTCAGGAGTTAGGCACTATTTCTGGAAGTCCTCCTCATCAAACAAGATAAAAATAACAATAAATGCCCCAAGTTTTTTTGGCAGGGGGGCAGCAACCAGGGCCCATCGTGCCTAGTTCCCACCTACACAGCTCTGGAGTAAAGGTCTGCGTGGAGTTATTTGCTTTCTTCTCATCCATGCCCCTGATGTCTGTTAGCAGCAGTGGTTTTAATCAGCAATTTCTGTGATTTTGTAACCACAGCTAACCCAGAGACATTGATTTCTCTCCACGTGTACCGCTTTGTTCGTGTGACTTGAAGTTTTGAAGCCTCTAATCCTCTTCCCAGCCCAGCTGGGAATCTGGCTTATGCCACCACCACACAGCCAATTCCAGACAGAGCTGGGCAAACCCCCTCTATTTTGGAGAAATAGCTGCAATGTAGGAAAGAAATCCAGGAGGTGAAACAGGTATTCTAAAAAAATATCAGCTGAATGGGTGGTGAGCAGCAAAACAACTTTTTATCTCTCTTTGCTCGGACAGATACTAACATGATGCTCCATAAATTGGGGTGAGCCTTCACCACGTTCCCATCTCCCCCTTGCCCAAAAGATGCTGCTGAGTTGGTGCAGAGAAGGGTGACAGGCAGGATCAAAGGTATGGAACAGCTCTTGTGTGGGGATGGATGCAATAGAGGGGACTCTTCTGCCTGCAGGGCAGATAAGGTGAAGGAGGATGTGATAGAGGGGCATAAAATCATGACTGGCCTGGAAAAAAATGAATAGAGAAGACGACTGGCTCCTCTGATCCAAGGACTAGAGAGGTGTCAAATAAACCAGCAAATGACATGTGGGACAGAAATAAAATGAGATATTCTGCACTGTCTGTGCACTGCAGCTTTGGAGCTGCACCAGGGGATGCTCTAGATATTCTGGGGGGTTTTGGTGATTTCAAAGTGTGACAGTGCAAAGCAATGAATGAAAGACCCTGCAGGGCCTGCCAAGCACAGGGAGTTTGCTGGGATGTCAAAGGGCACTGCTCCTGTCTGCCCACCCTGCCCTTGCTCAAGGTGACACCGGGCAAGGCTGAGCTCTGGCTTGGCACAGCACAGGTATTCTAATGGTTCTATTATACAACATTAATTTGTCAAAAATGAGCCATTTCCTGTTAGCATCTGCAGACAACAGCTCTGTTTTAGCACAGCAGGACTGAGCCCAAGACCCAGCATTCAGAGTGAAACCTGCCTGTTCTGGAAAACCTTCTCTGTGATGGTTCTCACCCAGATATGTAAGGGGCCTCCAGCACACGACCAGGCAATGTAAATTCTATATTTTCTCCTCAAAGCTTTCTGAAAAGAGGTTTTGCCAGAAAACCTGAGCAAACACAGGAGCTCGACACTGATTTTTGTCCTTCCTGTTTCTTCCCCTAAACACAAGAGGCTCTTCCTCCTTTTGACTTTGTGATTAAATCAAAGCCTGTCCTTCATCACTGTTATGAGGACATGATAAAATCCTTACTGGTGTGCTTCCCAACCTTCTAAAATAACTCCCCAAACCTAGGGACACCATTCCCCTTCGTGGTGATCAGACAGCACTACCTTCTCTCTCCGTTCAGCTGCAGCTCCATTTTAAAGGGATTCTAAAATGTAGAATCATGGGTTACCTCAAGCTGGAAGGGACCCATAAGGATCAGTGAAATGATCCTTGCAGGACCACCTAAAATTAACCCCATGACTAAGAGCAGCATTCTGTGAATTCTGGCAGATTTGGTGCTGTGACCACTTCCCTGGGATGCTGTTCCAGGGACTGACCATCCTCTGATGGTGCTGATGTCCAAACTGAACGTACCCTGGCACAGCTTCACTCCATGTCCTCGTGTCCTATCACTGCCCATGTCACGAGTCTGCTCTGATCTTCCTCCCACCTAAGCCCATGTAAATTTGAAACATTTTCTGCCTTTGATCCAGGTTGCCAGCGTGAAGAATCTGGCTCTGAAGTCTGGACAGAGGATGTAGCCAAAAGAGCTGATAGAATTCCAAATCCAAAGTTATCCACAGGACTGCCTTAGTCTTCTGGCTCGCTGGAGACCTGATCATGTGCAGGTCCACGTGTTTCTTCAGTGAAATTTGGAGAGATATAATGCCCTGCTTTTAGCACAGGCAAAATGCAACAACTAAACAAATTATTTCAGTCTCATGTACAATACATTATTGCCATACACCATCAATCCTCTCACCTTCACTGGCTGTATTTTCACATTTCCATAGAGCAGGCCTTTCAAACACTGCAGTACCATCACTGCTTCTAATTCAGGATTGTTTCAGGCCCCTACATCCCTGTGTACACTGGGACAGCAAGGACTCAGCAAAATAAATCTTCGAGTCTTGAAGTAATTTTTTTTAGTTTATCATTTTATTTGGAGATCACTTAGGGTTCCTCTTCAGGTGTGAAATTACAGCCTATACATTAGTAGTTATTTTGTCCCTCAAAACACCTTGTCACTGAATTATTTCATGCAGGAACCTTCTTATAACTTATCTCCTCCTCTGACTTTTTCCCACTTAAAGGTCACAGTCCTCTGCCTCTGATATCACCAGCTCTCACTGCAGAAAGGGTGAGTCCCAACATGTGGCAGGAATTTGAGGAAGAGACAAAGCACTGCAGAAAAAAAAAATTTCTTTAACAGAGAATTTATGGGCTGGTAGAGAGGACAGAAAAAGAGGTAAAATGAAGGGGAAAAGAGCCTCTGGTTGGAGCCAAGCAGGACAGACATTGCCAACTAGAACTCATGGCTGCACACAGATGTGGACCCCACATCTCCATTGCTCCCTGTATGGATTTTGCTGCCTATCTCACCACTTCTGAGCAATATTATTAAAAAAAAAAAAACATTACCTGAGTGGCAACCACTCTCCTGCCTACACAACAGCAAGGTGCCCTTGTAACAAGCTTTATAATGCAAGGCCTGTTAAATGTTCAGTGCAAAATGTTCAGTGGAGTATCTGCACCTGCAACAGGAGCCCAAGGCAGGGTTGGAGTCAGTGTGAATGAATTCCCTCCTTGAACTGAATTCCCCCCCAAAACAGCCCTGACGGGGTTTCAAACCTCTGATCTGGATTTTATCAGGGTACAAACCAGAACAGAAAGATCCCTCAGACAAAAGAGTGAGACAAATGGAAGTAAAATAGGCTGGGGGTGGCTGTAGTTACCACTTCTGTTCCTGGGGCCCTGCAGCCAGGTGTGCTCAGAGACACCCACATGTCCTATTTCAAGGTCAACATCAACTACAAAACTCCCCGTGTCCAGATTTAGATTGGAATCCAAAACACATGAGGGACAAGTTAATTTTGCCTCTGATAAAAGGAGAGGGGGGGCTGGCCAGCAGGTTTTGCTGTCGTTTCAGCAGCAAGTGGGAAGGAAAGGCAAGGACTCTCCCCAGAGGAGGCCTACTCAGGCTGCACAATTCGGGTTTCCATTTGGCAGGAAATATGTTAAAGATAAATGGATTTCCTTTGGAAAAATAGAAGCTTAACTGAGACAACACGCTGTTTTAACACACTCTTAAAGTAATAAAAACTGCTGTGGAGGCTCTGCAAAAAGCCAGATTCTCCCAACCCATATTCCACCATGACATGTTACGCAAGGAGCAGAAAACCAGGCAATAACAGAACAATGGATAAAGAGAAGGAAGGGCATTTATAGATAAAAAGGGATTTGTAAATATGAAATTGAGTCTTGATGGACTTGCATACTCTGCCAATATATTTACAAGGAAAAAGGATTAACAAGGAGTTTGGCACCAAGACCTCCATCTACAGAGCAGCTTTTCAGGAGGACCTGTTCTTGGAGAAAAACCTTTATGTGGATAGTTTAACAACTACTGTGGAAAATCCATCTCTCACACAGATGCTGACTTGTAAAATGTTTGCTTTTTTTGCTTTCCAAGTGGAGCAGAGCTGAGATCTGCAACACTGCTCTGAGATAGATTCTGCCTCTGGAAGGACTGTTTAAATGCCTTATTATGAAATGATACAGACGAGCATGCTTTTACTGTTGATTTCCAACAGGTCTATGTGAATAATAGATTTTGCTCTGTATTGCTAAAGGAGAAAACTTAGAGGGGGAAGCAGAACATTAAATAAAAACTATTTTTCATGTTTCTTCTAACTCAAAGCCATGCTGTGCTTCGTTTAGTTTTGTTTTCTCATCAGTGCTTGTCCACTGCAAATTTCTTGAAAAAGTGAACAGCTCTGTTAATAATTGTGCATTTCTTGAGGGGGAGTCACTTGGATGCCCTACATCTGTACCTAAACTGTGGGTGAAGGATGAATTCTGTGGGGCTGAGCTGCCCACTGGGGTTGAACTGTGACACTGGGAGCTGCCATTTCTCCCACGGCACTCCTGGTTCTCCACACCTCTGAAATAATTTGCCCATTACAATCCACCTGAGCACAGTCACCATCTCAGCTTGCTGTAGCAGCTTCATTAATTTCAAGCTGAATTGAGCTGATTATGTCCCAGGATAGCATCCACCTTAGCTTGTATTCCCACTGCCTGGCACAACCTTGACCTTTAAGCAAATTGTTGCTCTTCTCAGTGGGAGCAGAAGCAGCCACCCACAAGCCTCACAAGATGAGAGTTTCCTATCTTCATCATGATATATTACAGAAAAGTTCAGTCTTGACTCCTTCCCTGCACCATCTGAACCATCAGCATTACTGCACTATTCAGGAGCATGAAACGCTTGTGCACTGCAGTGGATTTGGTCTTTCCACACCATTTTTATTCATTCCTGTCCCTCATCTCTATCTGACAGATTCTGTCTATCCCAGGTAGGACTCTGCAACACAAACACCTCTCATGCAGGAACAATGTTGAGTATTTTCTTTATTTTGTTCTCCCCCAAAGTCTATTTTTATTCTGATCGCAAATTAAAATCAACAATCTCAAACAAAATTTTAACAAGTCAAAGCCAAATACTTCGCAGCAAGAATTGCTGGTTTAAGTGTAGAAACCAGGAGAAAAAGGAGTGACTGCACTACCATGTCTCAAACTGAGAGCTGGAGAAGGGCCCTGCGAGGAGATAGGACAGCATTTCCCCTGGGAACAGCTTCCATTTGCTGGTCCATGGGGACCACCCAGCACAGAACCACACAAGCACAGGAATGGATTGAGGAGTAGGAAAGACAAGTAGAGGGGCATTAAGGCCACCAAATACTCTCAAAGCCCTCTGACCTCTTTCCAGAAAGATCCAGGGGAATGGACTGCATCCACATTTCCACTTGCATTTGCATGACAAGTGAGAAACCTAATCCCAATGCAGGGAAACCTTACCTGTGAAAAGGAACCCCCACGAAACCTGGGCAGTGCTCACAGGACCCTGGACACCCTGTTGGCTGGATCAGTGCTGGAAGCAGGGCTTGTGGTCTCCTTTCCTCTCCTATCTGATCTCCCTTTCACTGTCTCTTTCTCCCCTCTTTTTTTTTTATACTTTTATTCCTCTTATTATTAGAGGATAGGGGCAAAAGTTACCAGTTGCCACACTGTGTAGTTTGCTAACAAAACTCTGTTGGCTTTGTTTTGGGACCATTTTGGCTTTTGTTGTTCTTTTTTGACCACAAACATCTACCATTCTTGGGTCTTCCCTTCCACACAGGAATGGGACACAAGAGTAAGGGGAAACTTCAGATCTGCCAAACTTAAACATTTACATTTATTTGGGTAGTTCATGAAAACCTAGATGAGCACACCTGGAATGTGTGCAGTGAATGGATCACTGCTTTACCCATCCACATTTACCAACACAAAGTTCATAAGATAATTCACTCATTTTTGTAGATGTGTGCTTTTTAAGAAACCTCTCAAACCACAGTTTCAGAAGTACCAGGTATCAGTTTGTTCCACTATATTAGGACATCACCACCATTATGCCGGTACCGGTGTGTTTGGTTGCTGTTGTTATTAAGTCCTCTGATATTTGTGCAAGGAAAAGAAATCACTGCACTTCAGATTATTTAACACCTAAATGAAATGAAGCTTGTTCATCCCACGGAGTTGCTAGGCAGCCATGGCACAGCAGCGAGCAAGGACAAATAAACAGCTCAAGGAACAGGAGCTGCAGCAGGGTAGACCCTACTCCTACAAGCGTGTGCAAACCACACATTTTGTGAGCAGAAAATTATGGAATTATGAGAGGAATGAAGCAAACCACTTATGAAGCTGTTCTGAAACTCTTCTGCATTTTTTTTCCCTTCAGAAATTTCATACAGGAACAAGGTAGTACCCAGGTTCCCTCCTACTCTCCCCTATGGAGCAGAGACAGCAGGGATTGGCTCCTTTTCTATTGTAAGGCACTCTCCAGAAGAAAAATTCAGCCTGGGAATTTCAGAAACTTCAGAGCAGTTCAGGTTTTTCATTTTACAAAGAGAACCATACTTCTAATTATCAATTAAATGGGTAAAAAATGTAAAATACTTCACAACGGCATAATCTTTCCAGAGGCTCTAGAGGAGACTCTCTCCACTGGCAGAAGAAACTTTGGTTTATCAATATCCCAGCCTGATATTCTGATATCAGGCAGGATTTTTGCAAAACTGACCATACAAGTCTTGATTTCACTCCAAAAGTTAGCAGTTGATAAGACATCCTTCCACAGCACCCTCTGACATATTTTATGTTGATGCATGAGCAACAGGGTGGAGGAAATAGTCATGAAGGAATGAGGATTATGGAGAAAGGTGCATTCCTGTCCTGGGAAGAGGAGAATTTCCCCACTGGGAAAATGGCACTGTGCCCTCTGAGTCTGTCTTATGAACAGCATCATTTGGTGGAGCACCAGGGGCTTTATGGAGTTGGATATATCCAGAGCTGTTCTTCAGCTGCACAGTGATGATAATAAAGTTCAAGAAGAGATGTATGTAGAAAATGTAGCAACCAGTTACTCTGTATTTTTTTGCTTTCAAATGCAAAATAGGTGTTTTGAGTTGAGTCTGACAAGGCGGGAATTTTGTCACAGAATTTACAAGTTCTTGACTTGGAAAGAATAGTTCATATTTATTAAAAAAATCTTTCAAGAAGCTTAGTTTTCTGGATACAAACAACATTCATGAACTGCCTTAATAACATGTCATTTTGCCCTGGAGTATCTACACAAAGTACTTTTCATCCATTTAAAGATGAAAGAACACATTTATTAAAACAAACAAACAAACAAAAAAAGGTTGAGTAATTATTTTTGAAGTGGGGGTAGGAAAAAGGTATCTAAAGATGTGCCAGGTTTCACATGCAGCTAAGAGGTTTGTTTGTCTAAGTGAGAATGTCTGGGGCTGGTGGGGGCAACAACTGGTACAGCCAGAGAGGAACAAAACACTTGATGGTCTCCATGGTCTGGCCCAACCAGGGCAGAAAAACAGTGCTAAAAGTGCCCTTTTCTCTCTGGTGACCTCAGTGGGAGTTTGCAGCATTTCTGCAGGTGCCTGCATGGTGGACACCTTAATTGAAACGAGATTAATCCCCTCCCAAAGGTGGTTAGAGAAGCAGAGAGGCTGTGCTGCTCTGGGATCAGCTTTGGAAGGGAGTGGTTGGAAGATGAGCTCTGTCACTGCACCAGGGCTCCCTGCCTGCTGTCTGACCCCTCACAGAGCTGCCTTATGCACCAGATATTTGGGAGATCTGAGCCTATCCAGCTCTGCCATATAAGGGATTTCACAGAGCGTGTCTCCATCATGCCTGTTGGGTATTATCTGTATAACCCCTTCGGGCTGGATTATCTCCTTTACTGAAATCTGTTCCATATAAGGGGCAGGGAAAGGGCTGTGCTTCCCCATCTGCTCGTGCCTTGGAGTGGTGAAAGGACTGTGTGCCTGCGAGGACTTGGCTCCAGCCCCAAACCTTCCCATGCTGAGAGGGCTGGAGCAGTTGGCATGGGAGCTTGTTCTCCCTGGGATTTGCCACTCTCCAGACCTTCCCTGTGAAAGTCCTTCAGAAATTGGGTAGTTTGGTTAGATAATGGTCTTCAGTGCCGGGTAGGTGATGCCCAAATGCTGGTGCAGGGTATGAAATCAGGTCTGGAACATGTCATCCCTGGAAGAAGTCAACACCCAAGCCTTGTGCCAGCATCCAGGAAAGTGTGGTCAGTTTTGCTGTCCTGGAACTGCTACGGTTCATTTCATTTGTGGCAAATGAAATGTCTAATCTCCTTTATAAGTACTGAGATGCAGTAGCTGTAAGTAAGATTGATGTAGCACAGCAAAGGAGAGACTTTGAGAAGGAAAAATGTTTTCCACCCATTCCTGGGATGCATAATAATAAGTTAATTGCACAAAGCAACCCATGGTCAAAGCAACTTTCACATCCCCCGATGAGTATGTAGTCAGTTTTGTATACCAGTGATTCTTTATAGAATTTTACTCCCATAAAAGCTTTTCTTTCCTCATTTTGTACATGTGCCAAGTGGAGAAGAAAGCCAGAAGCAATTAAAACACATATGGCTTGAATTAGAGACCTGTTTCCCACTAGACCATGTGATAAGTAAACGGGTTAAGATGTGCAACAGGGACAAGTAGATGCTGTAGAGAGCTCAGTTGCTCAGAACAGTCACTGGCCTTGGCTTTCCTGTGCTCACCCAGGGAGAGCCAGGCTCTCTCCAGCACCACTCCATGCAAAGGGGATGAAAAGGGCTGCACCTCCATTCAGTGCCTGGTCCCCGTCATCCTGCAGTGTGGAACCATGTCTGCTAAAAGGCCAAGTTTTACCTCCCCAGACCAAATTCCAGCATCTAATTCCAACGTGTTTTTTTCTGTGGGTGAAAGCAAGTAAGGAGTTTCATGTTCCCAAAGAAAAGAGAGTAAGAATATTGAAATAGTGAAGGATGGGGGGAAATGAGAAAGGTTGTCCATCTTAGACCTCTGCTGTCACATCAGATCAGGGAAGACAGAAAAGGTCAGAATATTTATCATTTCAATACTGAATTTCCTCTGGTGAACTCTTGGTAGTGCCACCTTCTTCACTGTGATAAGATAAAAGGATTGGGATTTGGGGCAATGCTGCATCCTGCACTAGCACTGAGGAAGGCATGGTCCAAGTGCAAGCTCAGTCACACTCAAAGGGACACCTTCAAGGTGTGCCAAACCTTTCCATTCATTTTGACACATATTTGAGAAGGAAATTGAAGAAATGCTGTATGCAGAATGACCCCAATTCAAGTGTTGATCAGGAAAGTATTAATATGTGTAGTCTGGTCTCTGGAATAGGGAATGAGGCTCCCTCAAAAGGTCAAGGACAGAGAAATCATCTGGATATCACTGTGACCCTCTCTTATGACAAATTTCTGTTCTGCACAATCTCAGTCCTTTACACTGTTGTGATTAATACATTAAACCTCATACTCAGCCCTTTTCCATGAAATTCTGGGCTTAACCCTGCTTTTGTGTTACATTTCTGGTAACTGGGATGGACATGGGCAGATCTTGACATCACCATGGGTTTGAGTCACAGGAACATTATTAATCACCAGGGAAAATGATGCCCCAGAAAAAGCTTTAAACAAAGTCACACTTCAATACCTTCAGATTGTTTAATGTCCTCAAAAAACAGGGCTTGGTCCACATCCCTTATGCTGATTGGTCTGGCATAGAATCATTTGAATAGATTGGTAATTTGAATGAATTGGTAATTCCCCTCTGGCTTTTGGCCAAAACTCTCCATAGGAAATTTTCATTCAGCTGAGATTTCTCTTTTCTTTTCTTTTCTTTTCTTTTCTTTTCTTTTCTTTTCTTTTCTTTTCTTTTCTTTTCTTTTCTTTTCTTTTCTTTTCTTTTCTTTTCTTTTCTTTTCTTTTCTTTTCTTTTCTTTTCTTTTCTTTTCTTTTCTTTTCTTTTCTTTTCTTTTCTTTTCTTTTCTTTTCTTTTCTTTTCTTTTCTTTTCTTTTCTTTTCTTTTCTTTTCTTTTCTTTTCTTTTCTTTTCTTTTCTTTTCTTTTCTTTTCTTTCACCATGATTTTGAAAACTAGGAAAAAACGGTGCATTTGGAATGGTGCCTGTGATTACCTGAGCTGGGGAAGATTAGGAGAAAGATAAATCTTTCTTGTTTCACTGTTAAGAAAAATTAACCAGATGGCTTAATTTGAAAATTCCACCTAAAATTATGCTAAATTTAACAACTTCTGTATTTTTTCCTTTAGAAAATGTTTGTTAGAATTTTTCCTTCATTTTCCTATCACTTGTTCCATAGAGGATGGAATCTCTGGGTAGAACATGTTGACAAACTTGTTGCAAGGTAAAGAGGAGAGGTAGCAGGAGGAACAAAGGAACAAGATGACTTTTTTTTTTTTTTTTTTTGCTCTGTATTTTACATTGCAGAAAAGAACATCCCAGACTTTAATCATGACCTCCAGATTGGGTCAAAGTGAAAAGGAGACCTTGTAAACAGATTGTGAGGCCTCGGTTCAGGGCATTTTACCTTTTATGTTTCCACTGCATTCCCATTTAACACTCTCCCTTCTGCAGATGAACCTTCCTTGCACACTTTGGACTCACTTTTTGCTGATGTCAAACACCTACAAAGCAAGATCTGCCAAAGCTGGTGAAGGTGACACATTGCAGAGACACAGTTGAAATCTTCACTCTTGTGACCAGTGACAGGACTCGAGGAAAAGGCACAAAAAGGAGTCGGGGAGGTTCAGGTTAAATATCAAGAGATATCAGGTTAAATATCAATAAATATCTTGTTTTTTACCCAGAAGGTGATTGGGAACTGGAACCCAGGGCAGTGGTCACAGCACCAAACCTGACAGAGTTCAAGAAACATTTGGACAATGCTCTCAGGGACATGGTGGGATTTTTGGGGTGTTTTGTGCAGGGCCAGGAGCTGAGCTCCACAATGCTGATGGATCCCTTCCAACTCAGCATATTCTGTGAACAAAGGAGGAAGGAGGGAACCTGTGACCACCTGAGTTAAAGCTTAAGTCTTAACACAGACCACAAATTTGGACAGCTAGCAAGAGGTGAATGGGGTCAAAAAACAGTGAGAGCTATAGCTTAAATAGGCAAATAAATATAACAACACTGCTGACCTGTCTTTCCTTGCCAGATCTCATTGCTCATTGAAAACAGTCACTAATGTTGAGTATTTACAATACGTGCATCAATTTATGAGCCTTCCTCCATCCAGGCTGCTGTGTCAGAGATGTTTTTAAAATTTTTGTGTACAGGCAAAATCTGTACTAAAAGAGAATTTGTGAGCTGATCAACAGATGCTCTAGGTCTGACCCCCCATAAATTGGTGGCAGTATTATTGTGGGTGTAAACAGCAATAATGCAATTTGTCTTAACCCAGTGCAAATAATTGTGCAATGTTTTGCTGACCTAAGAGGTCAGACTGTATTCACCTGGCTCCTTGATTTGGCAAAATTGTCAGGCTTAGCCCTGTACCAAACATGGGAGATGGCTCAAGTTGTTCCAGTCTGCTCTTTAGGGATCCTCCTCATCTCAGCACTGTCCCTACACAGTCTTCTTCCAGCCCAGCAAGAGGAAGGGAACAATCCCCCAGGAGCACAGGAATGTCCAGGGCATAAACAGCGTGAACAATACAGCCCTGTATGATCTGGGGGAAAAAAAACCCTCTCACACATGGCAAATCCTCTTCTGGTGATTAATACTCTTATTTTATCATATTTGTGCCTTTTAATGATCATGTTATACTGAGCTTCACAATGCTGCTTTAATCAGTCTCTAGGTCAGTTTTGGGTTGTGTGTGGGTCAACACAAATTGCCCTGAGCCTCAGCCATGCTTCCTACAACAGAGGTAAAACTGGGGAGGATGAGCACCAACTAGAATTATCATTATCATGACTGAATGAGCAGGCACAGCCCTCCAAAGAGGGTGGAAAACATTGATTTTTACCTGATTTATTGCTATTTATGCACATGCTTATCCTGTCTCCCGGAAATGGATACAAAAGCTTCAGCTGATCTACTCATGTGAGTTAAGTACTTCAGAGTTTGCAGGCTTTGGGCCTAAATCCATAAGAGCAAAGCATCTTGCTACATGCCTTGAATTTATCTAGACCATAAACCTTTATTTCAGCTTGAAACTTCCCAGACCCTGTGCTTTCATAAGAGGATGACCTTAAGCCCCTGACATAGTCTGTTGAAATGTGATTTAAAGTTCTGGCAGAAAGGCAAAACTACGTTTTTTTTTTCTTTTCCCAGGAAAAACACAATAAACAAACATAAGCTGCTGCCTTTCTCTGGCTCTTTACTTATTCTAGTACATGGATTCCTCGGTCAGACAGGTAAGACACAATTGAATTTGTGAGCCTAATGCATATCAGTTCATGCACCCTAGACTAGCTCCCAAAACTGCACATTGCACCATCTGTCGTGAATAGGTGGAGGGCAAATGGCAAAAGAAAATCTGCCTTGTGACACAGAAGAAAATCATTAGCACTGGAAAGGGTGCTGTTACCTGAAAAAAAAGGCAACACGTGCCTCAGGGAATGAGAGCTCATTAGAGTGCTTGTCTCTGTTTCCTTCATTGTTAACATTCCTGGGTAAACATAAGCCCAAATGTTCATTTAAAGGATTTTAATGCTCAGTCACACGTAATTTTCAAGCACTTCCTAGATGTCTGTTCTTGCCACGAGCTGTTTTTTCTCTCCTTCACAGCATTTGGGTCTTCCCTCCATATTGCTCCACGTCTCAGCCTGTGGAACTCCATAACAGCCTCTCTATGAAAATAATTCATTTTCTCAGTCCAGTCCCTCACAAAACACCACCAGAAGCCATCAGCTTCCTCCCAGAACTGGTCTCCTTCATGGTGGATGTCTTGGTTTGGAAAGACAGGTGTCAGGGAAAGTTGGAGCTCTCCTTGGAATGGAGAGTGTAAACTCCCTCCCTCTAAATTATTGTAATTTTGAAATGAGAGGTTTTCGAGCCAAAATATGGGAATAGGAATAACAGTCCTTTACTAGGAATATTAAAAATACAAATGCGGTAGTACAAAAAAACAAACAAACAAAAGTCCTAGAAAACCTTAACACAGTCAGAGATACGACCTGACACCCTGTTGGTCAGGGTGTTGGAAGCAGTCCAAATAAATCCTCCTGGAGTAACAGATGTTGTTCTTTTGGAGCAGAGATGATCTTGTAGAAAAAAGGTTCCAGTGATGGTGAGATGGGTCTGGTCTTCTTCTGAGAATCTAGCAGAAAACAGGCTGCCTGGTGTTCCTACATCTCAGTTTTTATCTGGGTAGGAATGGTTGGCTCCTCCCCACTGGGTGCAGCATCTCCCAATGGATGCTGTAATGTGTCAGTCACTGGTGAGCCTCAATGGCCCATTAACAGAAGATATCCCCTGAGGGTGAACAGTGGTGAAAGAGATAAGAAACACTGCCCCACCTGGTTTTAACAGATGGTCTATTATCAGAAAGCATACACACCTCTCCCCCCTGGAGTTACAAGAGATAAAGATAAAAAAAAATCTCCCCAACTGGTTTCAACAGATGAAATAGAGTACACTTTTTTTTTTTTTTTTTTGTTATATAATCCAAGACAGTGAAGCGCAAGGAACAGGCCAAGTTTTACTAAGATGGTTTCAAGACAGTCTTTGCAACCAAGAGTCCAAATTACATCAGTCAGGCATTTGTTAAACATCACCACATTCCCCAGTATTTCCCCTAATTCCAGGTTGACTCAGACAGTTGTGTGAATGAGTTGTGCCTTCAGTGAGGTTTGGACTGTTGTCCTTCCATATGATACAGGGGTGCTGCCATGCCAAAATCCCAGTTTTATTTTCACTCATCAGCCTAGAGGATGTCAGCACCCCCTTTTCATTTAAATGATTCAATTATGAACTTCTCCAGTGCTTGCTCTGTAATGAATTCCTTGATCAGAAATACTCGAGACGTTGCTAGTCCTGGGTATAATTGAATCTTTGTTCTGTGACTTGAACCTGCTATCAATACTTATTGAAGAACTGAACACACACTTGTCCACTGAGTGCTTAAAAGTGACCCAGGTTATTATGTTGTGGTTGATTTACAACAAAACCATCTGAATTATGAACTGTGTGAGGAAGAGCTAATTGAATTTGAAATGTTAAGGCTGATGGTGCTTCAGACTGTGATTAATACCAAGTCAAAAGCCTTCCCCAGGGATGTTGGCATCAAGAGATGTTCAACAGCTCCACAGGCATGTTTTATAGTAGGGCAAGCCTTTCATTGGCAAAATGGGATTTATCTTTTTAATCCACAAGTTAAACCAGTATGAGCTGCAAAAAGTTACAATGGGAAATTTGTTGAATCATGAGAGAATTAAGAAAAACTATAAAGTCCTGCGTCGGACTGATTTTCTTCCTTTACATTTTAGCTCTCAAATTTATGAAGGCAGTTTTAACCAAGTGCCTACATGCAACTTAACTTGAAGATTTTAATGCCAAGAGTGAGTTACATTATTAATTAAACCTAATAAATAGTTGGTGGAGAGGGATAAATTTCCCTAGAGTCTGATTCATCCCACTTACCTGAGATATCTAAATTAAGAGGGGGCGAATTGTCCTCTGTGAGACACGTGGGTCTCGTCAGAGACTCCAAATGGAGTCTTTTTGCACCTCACCTTGAGAGAAATTATATTAAAGGGAAAACTACTTGGAATGGCCAACAGAGACAGGAGATAACCTCTTGTTCAGTTTGTGTGACCAGCCTTTTCTCCTGTTTTCCCTGCTGCACACGTTTATATCTTCCTCCCAGTGATAAGACCTGGGAGTATCTTGTCTGGTCCATCAGTGCAGAGGCACATGACATGCAAGATTAATACCCTTCAGCTCCAGGCATTTGCCATCCAGGCTCCTGCATGTCATCAGGCTGAGCTCTTGCTGCAGTCAGTGAAGAGAAACATTCACTTTGTGGATGGACATGATCCATCTGACCAGCTTTAGAGGACAAGGTGGATTGTGCTTCCAAACTCATGCACCCTTCTGACTCCCAAATGCCATTGCCTATAAGAAAAGCAGGTAAATAATTCATAAATTAGTGTTTTCAGAAGTGTAAGGTGTTTAATCACATGTGACCCATTTTCATAATCATTAGTGCTAGTAACCAGGATGGATCCAAATCACAGACCAGAGCAGGAAAGGTTTGCATGTCTGTTCCTTGAGCAAGAGAGATATTGAAATGTCCAGGGTGAGTGTTTGAATTGCATTAATGCACTTGATGTCACCTCTTTATTTTTAAGGTCCATTACATACCTTCTGAAAATATCTTCATGAGGTTACTTCCCTCAGTACACTTTAGTCCCTCCTCAAACAGGTGATGGATGAGATACTTCCTTTCACTCGTTTATTCTGTGTCTGTTACTCTAAAAACAAGACTGCTTTTAGGGGAAGGAAGGCTTTTACTCTGATTCTGGCTCCCAGAAGTCCTATGCTCAGGAAAGATAAATTTTCAAGGTTTCTTTCAGCTCTGGTTTTCGGTTTGTTTTTGTTTTGTTTTGTTTTGGTTTTTTTTATGAATAGCTGACTTCTACTTTCTACGAAAAGGTACATTTTTCATAGATTTATCACACACAGTTGTCAAGATTACAGGATCTGTTCCTACTGCTTTTGGTGTTAGCAAAAATAATTCCTGACTCCAGAAGAGTCAGTTGTTTGTGGGCAGCTTTAAAGGATATGTTTGTATTTCTTGCTGAATTAATAGCTGCAGATGTGGAAGCACAGAAAAATTTGAGTCCTTAACCAATCCTACTTCTGCAAATACATAAACCAGATGTTCTTGTGATTTCTAAGCTGACATATATTCACTTCAGTGGAGTTAAAGGGATTTCCTGGGTGGATAAGGATTTAAGCCATTAACCCTGGTCATTCCCTCCTCCCATCTTCCCAAAGTATCAGTTGTCCTCAGTGCCTGATTCCTTGAACCCCTCTGTGCTGCACCCTCTTCACCTCTGATCAGTTTTTCCAGCTACACATTTTGATGACTCTTACTGAAATACTTGTGCAGATGGTGAAATATATAATAAATATTTTATTCTCCAAGAACCCCATCATAAGAGCATTATCGTGTGCCTGGGGAGGGGTTTGTCATGCAGTGTTTCTGCCTTGCCTGGCTGTTAAAAAAAAAAAAAACTGCTGAGCTTGCTGTGACTGGGATGACAGATGCCTTTTCTTTCCAAATACCAATATTACATTCCTGACTCAGGGTCCCCTTTGACTGTGAACTGATGCAGAGGAATGTGCCCATGTCTGCAGCCCCCACCACCATCAAAAGTGGGATTTCCCTCACTCTCTTAATGATCAGATTGTGATATTGGCATTAGACTTTGGTGATGGCAAAGCATTAACCATTTCATGTGTGATCCCAACAGTGAACAGAAAAAGGTTCAGACTGACAAACAAGTTCAGGACAGAAATTTCGTGTCTGCTGCAAGAAAGCAAATACAGAAGAAAGAGCAGATCCAGGTGAGGGAGAAAATGAGAATAAAAAGAAAGGAGACTAAAGAAGGCAAGAAAATGCAGTATCCTCAGATGGTTTGGCACTAAAACATTGAGCTCATGCCTCACCACACATTTTCTGGTGAAGGACACATTCTTCCACTGCTATAAACCACTGGCCGACAGTGGTGATCACTCTGTTTGCATTCTGAGATGAAGAAACCCTCCTTGAGCAGTGGCCTACAGGATATTAAATATAAAATCTGATCTTTTTCCACAGGCAAATGTGATGCTCCTTGACCAGACAATGATAGGAATAGTTTTCAGTGATTTCCTAGACTAAACCACACCTATACTCTTTGGATACTCCTGCAAATTCAACCTCCCCCCTCTTCCTCCAGGCTTCAAATTCCTGTCTAAATCAACTGCACAAATGGAGTTTTCTCTCTGCCCATGAGCAGCTGAGCCAGGCTTTGCAATAAGGCTGACAGGAGAGTAGACCTCTATTAAGAGAGGTGGCAGCAAAGAACAACAGAGTGATTAAATGCAAAATTGAAATCATAATGGAAATTGGGGGACTGAAAAGAAATTTTAATTAAGTAAGCAACTGCAAATCAAACAAATGTATTCATTATTTAATCAACTAGTGAGTGCAGAAATCTCAACTAATCAGGAAAGTCTCGGGGAACAGATAAAGAAACAAATCAAGAAACCAATTTAAAAGCCATAAGAAAATAGCACACATCCTCACTACAAAAGACTGTTTGTATGAGAAATAGAAGGGAAGCTTCCTTTTTTCCCCCAAACATCATATTTCTTATCTTTGTGAGGTTCTTTTTTTTCTTTTTTTTTTTCTGGGATTTGGGATACCATTTTCTTGCATAGTTGCTTTTAATCTGTTCCATCACAAAAAGATTAACTGCAAAGTGATGTATTTCTTTGTCTACTTCCACCCATTTTTCATCTGCTGCACAGACCCCTTGAGGTGTCACAATAAATGATTTTTTACTAAAGTGGGTAAAATGCTGGGTGCCCCAAGCTACTGCTCAGCTCCATGTATGCAGTGGTTAAAGAATTGGCAGTGCAGAGCACAAGGGAGAAGTGGCTGGGCTGTTTCACAGATGTGAGCAGGGCCAGCAGAGGAATGTGATTTATTATTAACCAGAGCTTTGCTAGAAATCTGCCAACTTGCTCCTGCCTAAGGGAAAGAAGGGATGCTGAGAATGTCACCTGTATGGTCCAGAGGAGGGGCGTGAAGGTGGTCAGAGGACTGGAGCACTCTCCTATGAGGAAAGGTTTGAGAGAGCTGGGGTTGTTCATCCTGGAGAAGAGAAGGCTCCAGGGAGACCTTAGAGCCCTTTCCAATGCCTGAATGGGCTCCAAGAGAGCTGGAGAGGGACTTGGGACAAGTACATGTGGTAATGGGACAAGGGGGAATGGCTTTAAACTAAAAAAGGAGATGTTTAGATGAAAAATTAAGAAAAAATTCTTTACAATGAGGGTGGTGAGACATTGGAACAGGTTATCCAGGGAGAAGCTGTGGCTGCTCATTCCTGGAAGTGTTCAGCTCCAGGTTCCACAGGGCTTGGAGCAATCTGGGATAGTGGAGGGTGTCCCTGCCCATGGCAGGGGAGCTGGAATGAGATGATCTGAAAGGTCCCTTCCAACCCAAACCATTCTGTGATTCTGTGATTCAGACCTGCATAAAGCTGTGCCCCTGGGCGTGTTTCCACCCTAATTTTTTTCTGCCTGACCTGTGTGAGTACCAGAGCAGGGATCCACCATTCACTTCAATGAACTGCTTGCAAAGTCAGCAAACAGCTCAGCGTGAGCACGGGGAGCCCTCTCGAGCCTCAGAGCTACGTCAGGGTAACCAAATGAGTCACAAGCAGCCCTGCAATTACTTTTCCAGGCTTCCTTACTTAAGAACGTGGATCTGTGTACAAAAGAATGAATCCAGAGAGAATTTGCCATCATTCCTTGTGAGTGTAGACATGTTTGCACTCAAAGCAGTTGGGTAGGGGCAGAAGACAAGTTAAAGAATAGTACAAACAAGTCATTTACTGCACCGTCTTGTAAGTATAGCCTGTCTATAGTCTAATAAAAATCACATATTTAATTAGTGGCTTCATTCAGCATTGTGTGAACAGTGATTCACTGTGCCAAGCCAGAGGAAATGGGTAAAAAATAGACCTCGCATGAGCTATCAGAGTAAAAAAAAAAAAAAAAATGCTGTTTTATTCATAGAGTAAAAATCAGCTATGTAACAAAGATACATGAGAAAACATGGTGGGGCTTTTCAAACACAGGTGCAGCAAACTCTTACAAAGAACAAGTGGAAATTGAGTTCACCTTTGTTCCAAAGGGAAAGGAGTGTGATTTTATATCCAGACTCAGGAAGTGGGACAGCAGATATCTGGTTTCTTATTCTTTGAGGCTGAAACACAGCACAAACTCTTTTTTGTATTTCTGCTTGTCTGCATTATTTGGTTGCTCCTACTGTCAAAAGAGCCAAGCACTTCACACTCCTAACATTTTTCACCTCATCACGTCTCTTTTGCAGATGAAAGTGCACATCCCTTCCTCTGCACTGAAGTCCCAATGGCCTCAACAGCTGCTTGGGGCTGCAAGGTTTGAACCCCTTGCTCTGCAGAGGAGGGCTCAGGAGGCTCTCAAGCTCAGAGCTGCCAATGTCTTTTTAAATTAGCATTTCCAGGTACTTCAGGGTCTGACAATAACACTTCCCAATGCACCCATCTTGGGAGAACCAAACATCCCAGCACCTTGCTCGTTCCTCAAGCAGATCATACGGCAAAGTTTGGAGTTACCAGGTGCAGTTTGGGCTGCAGATGTGCCTCAAAGATGCTTGCGAGATGACACTTTGCCCTTTCCAACAAGCAGCTGCTCCCCATGCTTCTCCTGAAGGTCCTCAGCTCAAGAAGCTGATTTTTTTATGGAAGACTAAATCATGGTTCTGCCTCCAACAACAGGAGCAGGACCTCCCATGGTGAAAGGGGTCAGAACTAAATCATCTTTAAGGTGCCTTCTAACACAAACCATTATGTAAGAACCAATTTCCTGGGCTCCATGGCCATGGAATCATAGTGGATGATGAAGGACTAATGTGTGCTTCATTCCCTGATGTTGATGCAACGTTGGTCTTTGAAATAATTAAATTATAACTTAGCAGGGCTGGGAGGAAAGGAGAAGTGTGATTCCATAGCTTTATGATTAGGGTACTAGCTGACTTCCAGTCCACTTAATAGCTTACTGCTTAATAAAGAAAAAGCTTTGGTTTTGTCCAGCTTTGCTGTGAGTTTGGTGTCCCAGCATGGGAGAGCAGAAGCATTGCAAGACCAAATGGGTGCCTGCCACTCCTGTCTCTGGAGGGTCCATGGAAGCTTCTGCCCATCAGGAGCTCATGGACAGTCCTAGGGAAGCCCAGCTCAAGCTTCACAGAAGGTTTATTTTTTGCTGAATCAGAGTTGATTCATCTTAAACTGCAGAAATCACAACAGAAAAGTAATTTTACACGGATGCCAAGCTGCTGCCTAATGCTGCTCAGAGCAGCCTCAGCACAGGACATGCTTGAGTGTCCCAGCTTGGGTATTTATCTTGGGTTGAAAAATGTAACCAAAAATGTGTATTCTATTTTCATCTGTTGAAGTCGGTTGGGAGATACTGTTCTTATCTCTTGTAACTCATGGGGGGGAAGAGGGCAGATCCCTTCTATTAATGGGACACCTGATAACACCAGATAAGGCAGGGCCTCCTTATCTCTTCCTCCACCCATCCTCCTCCGAGGGACATAACCTGTGAATGGGCCATTGAAGGCTCTCACAGGACTGATAACATCACCTCATCCCATTGGGAGATGCTCCACCCAGTGGGAGGAGCCAACCATTCCCTACCCAGATAAAATGGGGACACAGAGACCCCAGATCAGCAGGTTTTTCACTGAATTCTTGGAGGAAGACTGGACCCATCTTGCCAGCACTGAACCTTTTTTTTTCTTCTACAGGATCATCTCTAATTCACAGAACATCTGTTACTCCAGTAAGACTTATGTGAACTTCCAACACCCTGACAACAGGTGTCAGGTCCTGTATCTGACTCTGTCAGGGTTTTCTAGGACTTTTGTTTGTTTGCGTGTTTGGTTTTTTGTACTACTGCATTTGTGTGTTTTGTTTGTTTGTTTAAAATATTCCTAGTAAAGAACTGTTATTCCTATTCCCATATTTTTGCCTGAAAGCTCCTAATTGCAAAATTGTAATAATTTGGAGGGAGGGCATTTTTACATTCTCCACTCCAAGGGATACTCCAGTTTTCCCTGTCAGATACCTGTCTTTCCAAACCAAGACAGTGTTATTCCAATTTTATGGTCAGGGTAGAGCATCCCTGTGCTCTGCAAGTTGCAGCTGCCCCCACAGCCCAGGGTTTGCACACGTGCTCTGGTGCTGCTTCACCAGCAGCAGCCAGCATCCCAGAGCATCTCCTGCTCCCTCCTAACCACATTAGCGGGAGGTAATGACGTTGTTGGGATGGAAAGGAAGCAGCAAATTGGATTGTGACCCCCTGGCAGGACGGGTGTGATGGGTGTGCTGTCAGCCAGCACACGCACACGGACCCACGCACATGCCCACGGAGTGACCTGTCCTCACACACTCTCCAGGGCTGGGCTCTGCAAACACACCCCCTGATAATTAGGCAGAGATCAGAAATGAGCCTCTTCGTCTGTTTTCAGGAGGTAATGCCATTCAGGGCTAAAAATAAATCCGTCAGCTGGAAACTGGATGAATAAGACTGGTTTTAAGGAGAGTGAGGTAATTTTTAGGTTACATCATGCAGCTATGTTGCATCCCATTTGATATACTATGAGAGCATATAGCAATTTCAGCTCTGCTCTAAGACCATATTTGAGTGAGCAATCTCAGGAAAGAGGATAGAAATCTTTCTATGCCCGGAAAGCTGCTTTATGAACTTCTCCATCCTACAGTGAAGAAAGCATTATTATCCCCAGAAAATCCATCTCCCCAAAATCCCTGCTCACATGGAGCTAGAGGTCAGAATTCTACTTGCTGGAGGGAAATCCCAGTGAACACACATCTAATTATGCTGCTGTCTTCCAGATCCCACATAGCAGTTCCTGATAAAAGAATAGACAGGAAAAGTGGAATCAGTTGTAGTCTGGTTTATGATTTTACATTATTAAGCCGTTGGGGACTGCCAGACAAGCTGAGAGCTTAGTGAACTGAACTCTCTAAGACCTGCTAAGTACTCAGGAGGCACTATGCAAACCCACAAAACAGGAGCATAAATCATCGGGCAGACTTGTCAGGATACTCAATACATGAGTGACAGATGAGAATGGAGTGGAAAAGAGAAGAGGGAAGGGTAAAAAATAAGAATTAGGAGCTTTCCACAAACCCCTCCTTAAAATGTCACAGTTCTTCAAAACTTGCCTCCTTTTTTTTTCTTTTTTTTTTTGAGCAAGCCTTTGTTTTTCATTTCATAGGGCATATCCATGCTTTAGCACTGATTTCACTGGAATTACTCCAGATTTACTGCGGTCTAGCTGCACGGCATTGGCTCTTTATAATAATGTGCCTCATTAGTAGCTACTTACAGTGTAACTGAATTATTGCTCATCTAGTTCTGGGCAGTTGCTGCAAAATGGGGCACTGACGTGACACCTAATAAAGTACTTGTTAGAGCCTTCTGGGATTTACAATGCTGTATTATTTACGAAGTGCCATTGTGTTTTAAAACCAGAAGAGCAGATGTTAAAATCTGTTTTATTTACACTCTGTCACCAAGGATTAAATCCATTGTCTTGGCTGAGAATATCCCAATCTATGCAATGCATATGTTGGCATGGAGCACCCCTGGAGGTTCAGGGCTTGGGCATTCCAGGGTACTCCAACACCATCTTTGGAGACAGAGCGGTTCAAAGGGGATGTGGCACTGAGCACTGAGCCAGATGTTGAAAACTTGGGCAAAAATGAGTAGGGGATTGTTTTCTTCCCAGATCTGACTTCCCGTGGAGCTTTTCTGTGATAACTCATGCAGCACTCCTGCTAGCTGAGGAATGCTCTTCGACAGCGGGACACCTCCTAAACAAACAGGAGTTCCCCTTTGGGACTTTTGGGAACAAACAGATTCTTACCAGTGTTTTGAGGTTTTTTTCCTGAGAAACAAACATTTGTATACAAGCTCTGAAAGTGCATTAAAAGAGGCTTCTGCTGAGAGAAGATAAATGCAGTGTAAGCTTCAATCTCTACAGCAGCGACATGCCATAACCACACTTGCTGCTCCTGCTGCTTGGTGCCTGAGGGCAGCACGCTGCCTGGAGTCCCCGAGCACGTAGGCAGAGGTGTCTCCTGCCACGTAGGAAGTTTAGCCTGGTCCTGCCCCGAGGCTCTGCCACCAGGCTGTCACATCCCAGTGCTGCAGAGCCCTCCCTGCCCAGTGTCCCATGAAGGAGAGCCACGCCGAGCTGGTGTCACAGCGCTGACAGCAGAGCAGGAGCCTCTCTTGGGGGCAGAAGAAAAATAAAAATAAATTTTAGAAAAGTGGATCTGGGAGCTCTGAGGACATCCTCCTCCTTGGACTAAAGGGGATCCAGCTTTTCTGAAACCCACGCATTGGTGAAGTATCTCTCTTGCCAGGCTGGTGCCCAAAGAGCTGCTGAGGCATTGCTGGGCAGGCAGCTCTTGTGAGCTCCCACACATCCTCAGCCATGGGGCCCATCACTCCCCTGGGCTTATCTCCCGCTCTGAATATCAGACTGGGGGAAGTCACTCCAGTGGAGATATTTGCCTTTGTTTTTTTCACCAACACATAGAAGCAAGAAACATTTTACCCTCAAAAATGCTGTGTTTTCAAAAGTATTTTCCTGAGGTGATCTGAGCATTCCTGGAGCCCTCCCTACAAATGTGACCAGAAGTGTCCAACAGTGTGAGCTGCTGTAAGCCACCACAGCAGCCCCAGCACCACAGAGGTTGTGCTACAAATATTAGAATTCCCCTGTCTGAAGCTTTGCTGAATTTTTGAAGGACATCTGAAGTGGAAGCTTGACTGACCACAAATGTTGACCTAATTAAAGTAAGCACTTCACTAGGAAGTGGGTTTTTCCCTGTACAGTCATCCACCGTCCTCACTTCCCACTGGCCTCCACATTCCCACTGCCCCAGTGTTTTCCCCATGGAAGGGAAAACAATTTGCCCCATGGAAGTACCACTGACCCCTTCCCCACCCTGCAGCCAAGCCCAACAAGTCTCTCCTAACCATCATCACTCTGAATTCATGCTGAGTACTCCGGGGAGTTTTGAAAGATAGAAGTTTTGCTAAAATAATTCCATAGGCAAAAGGGTTTTGTTCATTTTCTAGAGGGAATGAGTTTAAATTGTGAAATGCTTAAAACTCAGGACTGCTTTTGCTTCCACCACACTGAAGGAAAGCAAACTAGAAATCTTGAGATGGATTCACTGAAAAAGTTAATTTCTGTACAGGAGGCCACTGGGCTCAGATCTGCCTTTGAAGTTTTCCGTACAAAAAAATTCGAAGAGGTGTGAAGAGGGCAAGGTTTTGGACAGGATTTCACAGTGGAAACCTCCAAAACTAGGAAGGTAATTAGGATGGCACAGGCTGGGGTGGGTGTGAGGGTGATGGGAAAGATATGTGCCAGTGTATTTACAAACAGTTCCAGGGGTGAGGGGATGGGTGTTGACATCTTTGAAATGGGGCTGAATATCTTTACAGACTTCAGGCCTCAGGTTTGTCACAGAACCCAGAGAATTTAACTCCTGAAACACACAAAGGGTCCGTACAAGCCTCAGTTTCTGAACTTTGGGGGAAAAGGACATGTTTAAAGGGGGGAATATGTGGCAGGTTGTACCCTCCTGGTACCTCAGCAACGGGGAAAGGAAGAAGGCAACATGGGGCTGGGACTTTGGGATAAAAGGAGCCTGCACCCTCTGACACCTGAGAGAGAAAACCCCACAGGTGTGTGCCCCAGTGGACTCTCTCCCTTTATTCAAATAGAATAGCAGGACTCCTCTGTCCCCTTTATGAACACTGACTTTTCAAAGGGAGATTTTCTCTACGAGGGCAAGGTTCCTCTTGAACAAAAAGGCTGGAGCTCCAGGAAGCCACCATCCAGCACTAGGGCAGCAGTGGGCTTGTGCAGGGACATGGAATGGCCAATGAGCTCTGGATAGGACCAAAATCAGCCTGTGCTGCAAAATGTCCCAATAGAAATGCTCTATAAAAAATAATTGCTTTTCTATAATTCTTTAAATCTTTAACAAAACACATCCCATGTGGGGTGAACGTGAGAGGGCATCATTCTCCCACTGTGGAGACACTCAGGTGGTTAAAAGGTTCGGGACTTGGTCCCAGCTGTGTTCCATGGAGGTGGGATGGTCATCCTTCATTCAGGAGAGATGGAGATGGCAAATAAGCTTTTTACAATTAAAAGAGCTGAGTTACAAGACTGATCAGAGGAACACGTGAGGCTGATCAGAATTACACCATGCAAGAAGAGCCTGGCTTTAGGACTGGATCCAGAAACCTGTGCACTGGTGCTGGAAGAGTGGTGTGTGTTTTGAAAAATTTAGGGGGGGGAAAGAATTATTATTGCATTCATTTTTATTGTATATTATACATAGTTGAATATTAATTATAATTATGATTAATTATACTTGTGTATTGGTGTATATAATGTGCAATTATGGCTTATTTATTTATTTATTTATTTGTTATTAAAAATATTTAGAGCAAATCAGGAAAAACCATAAAGATTTTATGACTGGAGGAGAGAACCTGGAAGAGGAGGCATGATCTTATTTGGTTCCTGAAGCACTGAGGCACCAAACGTGTGCAAGATTACAGACAGTTCCCATCCCTCCTGGAAGCAGCCTGTGGATCCCTCAGCACTCAGTAGTTTCTTGACTCAAATTGGGGAACAGTAATTTCCACCCTTTGATGAGAGCAGTGCCGTGACTCTGATGGGTAGGAAAGGCTGTCTCAGAGACAATTCTGCATTTCTCAGCCTGTGTCTGTGTCACACATCCCTTTACACACCCCCTGCTGCAGTGTTCTCCTCCCGGATCCTGCTCAGCTCAGAGCTGGGATGCTCAATCAGCTCTTTGAGTACACCACGGGCAGGGAGGGCATTTCTCCTCTGCTGAAAGCTCATGAGGACCTCGTAAACTATGTGGGATAAATAAAGCCTTGACTCAGCTCCAGTGGCACGATGAAGCCAAAGCAAGGATGGATTTAATCACAGGATGCTTAGTATCGAGTGGCAGGAGAGTCTCCCTTTGCTGTCTTTACCATAATGTGAAATGCAGCTGGTGTGGAGAGGGGAAGCTGCCTCTTGCAGGTAACACCAAAGAGATGCCTGGGAAAGATTTGTGTACTCCCTGTTCCAATTGATACGAACCACTGTGGAATTCCTTTTGCAGGAACAGCGCTTCAGAGCTGTGACATTTTTCCCCTGAGGCTACCAGCAGGAAAGTGTCAAGTTTATTGGTTTCCTACAGCAGCCCTGTTTGTAAACACAAACCAAGTTTTTAGCTTGGGAAAAGTTTTTCCTCCCATCTGCCAACACGTTTAGCCTCAGAGATGGTTCTGTCACAGGGAGCATCCGGAGGAGGCGGATCTGAGCCGTGACCCTGGGAAAGCTCTGGAGGGGCCAGCAGGAGCAGGGGGGCACAGGAAGCACAGGGTATTGATTTCAGACTCGCAGGCTCCTGCCAAAGGCTGCTCCCGTGCCCTGCCGTGCCATTAGCCTCTGTCATTTCCCAGAAGCGAGGCCGGGCTGCGCTCTCCCCTTGCTAATCCGCGAGGCGCATTGCCACGCTGTAGGTTTGTTTTGAGGTGGCGGTCGGGGGGGAGGCAGGGAGGAGATCAAATTATCCTCCTGGGCATGTACACAGGCGCATTGCCCCCCTCCTGCCCCTCCAGGATCAGCTGCCTGCACACGGCTAGCATTAGGAGAGCTTCACTAAACGCAACCAGCGGGACAACGCAGTGGGCGCTTTCCCTTCCCCTGATCACTGGGAGTGCCCCGGGGACAGGACCAAAGGGCTGAACCTGTGAGCAGCTGCCTCCTGTTTAGCTGTGTAACATTTGTGACTCAGCTTCTGACTGCTCAGTGCAGGGCAATTCCCTCAGATGGGGAAAAAACCCACGAGGGCTCCCCGGGGTGTCCCACGGAGGAGCTGTGGCCATCAGCCTCAAGGGGCTCCTGGGGATTCGTGGCGGTTTTGCAGATGAGGTGAGCTCTACAACCAACCCCACACCATTCCCCAGACACAGCCAAGCTGACCTTTACCTCACTGAGTCTGCAGTGGACTGCCACCATCACCCCAAAGAGAATCCCACCACTCCAAAGAGAACACCTCCACCCTCATCCCAGAGAGAATCCCACCACTCCAAAGAGAACCCCTTCACCCTCATCCCAGAGAGAATCCCACCACCCTAGAGAGAACCACACCACCCTCACCCCAAAGAGAACCACACCACCCTAAAGAGAACCCCTCCACCCTCATCCCAGAGAGAATCCCACCACCCTAGAGAGAACCACACCACCCTCACCCCAAAGAGAACCACACCACCCTAAAGAGAACCCCTCCACCCTCATCCCAGAGAGAATCCCACCACCCCAAAGAGAATCCCACCACCTTTACCCCAGAGACAACACACTACCCTAAAGAGAATCCCTCCACCCTAAAGACAACCCACCACTCTCACCCCAAAGAGAACCCCACCACTCCAAAGAGAACCCCACCAGCCTAAAGAGAACCCCACCAGCCTAAAGAGATCCCCTCCACCCTCATCCCAAAGAGAACCCAACCACCTAAAGAGAACTACACCACCCTCACCCCAAAGAGAAGCACACCACCCTAAAGAGAAGCACACCACCCTAAAGAGAACCCCTCCACCCTCACCCCAGAGAGAATCCCACCACTCCAAAGAGAACCCCACCACCCTAAAGACAACTCCACCTCCCTAAAGACAACTCCACTACCCTTGCCCCAAAGAGAACCCCTCCACACTCACCCCAGAGAGAATCCCACCAGTCTAAAGAGAACTCCATCACCCTCACCCCAGAGAGAACCCCACCACCCCAAAGAGAACCCCACCACCCTAAGGAGAACCCCACCACCCTCACCCCAGAGAGAATCCCACCCCCCCAAAGAGAACCCCTCCATCCTAAAGAGAACCCTACCACTCTCACCCCAGAGAGAATGAGGAGGGCACCGGGGATGAACTTGACCCGCTCGTGCTCCTAATGACTATGTGTGTGCAAACACTGCCCTCTGCCTCCTGCAGAAAGGCTTTGTTGTTGTGTTCTGAGGATCTGATGGGTTTTTAATTTTCATCTTCTGTGATTACAGAGATTCCTCCAGCCTGGCTGCACGCCAGCACACAAAATGTTGAGAGCAAAACGCAGGCGTGCCCAGCTTGGCACTGGGAGTGCCAGCCCAAATACTCAGAGCCATGTGGTGAGTGGGCTGTAAAAGTCTTCAGACCTACAATAAGAAAAACCTGGAGACTTTCTTATACTTTATAAGGGAGAAATTTGGGCTTGTTTTGCCCTTTAGGCTCATATTTTCCAGCATTTTTCTCCTAGGGGAAAGGCTAGGAACATTTTTGTTGGTTTTAACTAAGTTGAATCTCAAGGGAAAGGGGAAATAAAATGTCATCAGACCTAATACCCAACCAGAGACACCTGGCCAGGGCTGATTCCCAGAGCATTCCTGGAGGACCAGGAGTGTAGATAAGCACAGCAAAGCCAAAGTTGAGCAAGGGGATGTGGGAGCAGAGCAATGAAATGATGTTTCCCAATGTGACAGCTGGCCCAGGGCATGTCCAGAAGTCAAATCTGTTCTTCTGCCTTGCCAGGACAGCAGGATGAAGTCCCCAAGCCTGCTTGGCTTGCAGGCTGTTCCCAGCTGGCCTCAGGAGGGTGCATGAGCTGTGTTGATGCCCCTGGACCTCTTGTGGGGTGCTCGTCACCCAAAAGTCATCACTTCCCTTCACCCCATGAAGGGCAGCTCAGACAGAACCTCCCAGGGACTTCCAGCAGAAGGGAGGTGCCTGGCTCCTGCCACATTTTGGGAAACCCCCTTGGCCCTTTATCTGCACCATGTATGGCCCCTGATAGTGCCAGGGTGGAAGAGGCACAGAGGGCAGGGAGACAGCAAACCAAACCCTGTGAAGAGAGGAAAACGTGTGGAGGTTGCACTTAAAACTGCTCACAAATGAGCCCATAAGAGGAGCTGGATCTCCCAGGCATGCCCTGTCCTTCCCCAGACTTTGGTTTCTCTGCTGAGGTGGCAGCTCTGCTCCCATTTTTGCTGTTTTGTCATGCAGGATATCACAGGGAAATCTCCTCTAAAGAATGCATCCTTTTCCTTTTTTTTCTTTTCTTTCCTTTTCTTTTTTTTTCTTTTTTTTTCTTTTTTTTTCTTTTTTTTTTTCTTTTTTTTTCCCCTTTCTGGTCAATAAAACTGCATTTTGACTTTAGGGTGAAGATTTGGATCAATTCTCATTTTCTACAAAATGATTCTCTCTTATACACCAAGGAATAGAATTGAAAATGTAATCTATCTTGTTGAGAGGTAGAGTCAGGGTCATGAAAATTAACCCCCAAGTGCCATTTAGTGTGGTTTTTCACATGCCAGCAAATAGCAAAGAACATTTTTGGATTGCTAAACAGTAATTTAGTAAAAAATACAATCAGTTTTGCCCAGGCCTCTGAAGGAATCCTGCAGGCCACCAAGTCACTTTTTCTCCACAGTGTAAAAACAACTTAAAACAATCACTTTCAGCCATGATTTGCTAGCAAACACTCTCGCCAGATGAAAATTGGGATCTGGGTGGCTTTGTCTCACAGCATTATATTCTAATATTTGGCTGCATAAATTGAAGCAGAACAGGACTCCTTTAATTAAACAATTTCACTTTCAGAATCCATAGTATTAAAAACTGAAAAAAATACAGAATAAAATGTTATGAATGTTCTCATTTAAGGCCAGGTAAATGTGACATTTTAAAATGACTCACACTGATAAAGAGAAAATGAGGTCTAGCCTGGCCAATAGAGGAAGCTTTGCAGAGACACTGCCCTGATATTGCCTTCAGATTTATAATTTGGACTTTATACTGAAAACAGGGGTACTGGAGGCAGACATTTAATTCATCATGTCACTTGGACAGTTTTACTGCTGATCACCAGAGATGAAGCTTGTAAAGGAGGCCTGAGCTGGATAAATGGGCAGTGTGATCCACCAGGGTGTGCAAGAAATGCTGGGGTTTGTGGATGAGGAAAGAGGTTGTTGAAATCTTTCTTCACTGAAAGGGAAGTCAGGTATTGGAATAGACTGCCAGGGAAATGGTGGAGTCATTATCCCTGGAAATGTTCAGAAAATGTGCAGGTGTGGTGCCTGGGGACATGGTTTAGTGGTGGACCTGGCTGGGCTGGTTTAATGGTCGGACTTGATGATCTCAGAGGTCTTTCCAACTTTGTTTTTCTCTGAAATAGGACAAGACCTAGGAATGGCTCCTCCTGGGCAAAGAGTTTGTGTCAGCACCAAGACACACCAATGGATCAGCTCTGCAAAAAGCAGCTGGAATCTTATCTGGGTGTCAGGCTGATGGGGTCCCTTCTGTGGAATTCATTCAACAATTGTCTGTCAGGGTTTTGACCACAAACTTTATTCTCTTTAAACCAAGGAGTGTCTGCTTTCCATTGCTTTGTGTTTCCCTTTGGACTGATTACTTAAAACAAAGGAAAAATGTTACTGATGAGGTTTCTGTTGAGGGATGGCAGCACTTTACACTTTGTGAATCAGGCTTGGTCATGGCTCAATTTGGTGTTTCCAGGATCTGCATGGCAGCACAGGGACTGTGATGCACCACAGCAGTGATGTGGGGGACAGGCAGGGAAAAGATTTTTGTTAAAACCTCAAGGCTTTGATTCTTTGCCAAAAAACCCCAAACAAACCCAAAAATCAAATGAAAGCAACAAACAAATAACCTAACAAAGGCAAACAAACAAACCCCAACAAACAAATAATTTTTTTTAAACCCACCAGAAGGAAGGAATTTTCACAGTGGCACTGCAAACAAACCACAGCCAAGCTGACAAAGAAAAGAGCCCTTGGATTCCATCCAAATGATGCATAAAGGAGGAAACTTTGAAAGCAACTCAACCGATTTTTACCCTCAGCTCTGAACTACAAAGAAGTGGTCAGCTCTAAATGACTGTTCTTTTATTTGGCACTTAGGTTCCTGTAGTGCTTGAGAAAGTCCAGGATATCTTTGTTCCAGGGTCTAAAAATGTCAAATAAAAAACTCACAAGAGTTTCCAGGCTGAAGGAAAGAAAGCATTTAGTAACAGGTGCAATGGATTACTGGGAAATGATGAAGTGGTATCTGTCAGCATCCTGGCCATGATACTCGTCCATCAGCACCTTAATTACTACCCAGGGCTCTCTTGCAGTGAGACAAGTTCAAAGGAGGGCAATGAGGTCACTTTACAGATATTTCTAGGTGTCTATAGGAAAGCACAAAGTTGCTCGTTCAAAAATTATATGAGTGACAAGGAGAAGGTGTGGGGCAGGTTAGAGCTGGGAATTAGAGGTAGAAAGAAACAGACAGGGGAGGTTTTGAAAACACAATCTGACTGCTCTGACTGCTGCAAAAAGAAGGCAAAGCAGAGGAAAGTTAAAAGCAGAGGGGTGTGCCAGCCAACACAAAGGGATGGTGAAATGCAGAGTAGGACTCTGCTTGCCAAAGGCCAGGGAAAACGCTGCTGCAAATTTGGATAATGTAAATTTGGAGCAAACTTTTGCCTTCTAGGTCTGTGGGAGCATAGGAGATGTTGTGTCTGCTGGATGGTAGGAAGGACAAACCAGAAAGAACAAGAAACAACCTGTGTAGGGAGAGATTGGAGGGTAGAAGCAGATTCTCACTAAGGGCGTTGATAGGAACCCAGTTCATGCTGTCCGCAGAGATTCACCAGGGATGGAGTCAGCAGCTGAGTTTGGATGCTCAAATGCCAGCGAGATAGCTCAGCCCCAAGAATCAGAGGGACACGTTTGAACACCCCCCTGCCTTTCCCTGCTGTCTCCACACTCAGCAAGAGCCTCTCTGCGGAACAAACGCCGGCAGAGCCGCGAACGTGACCGGGGCAGAGGAGCCTGTGGGTGGGAGATGTTTGCACAAAGCCACCCACTGCCAGCCCCTGCTGTGACACCCGTGGGTGACAAGGAGAGATGCCACCCAGCACGAGGACATGGCCCTGCCCACGTCCCTGGTGGCCACGTCCCAAGGCAGCGCTGGTGTCAGCTTTTCCGCTCTCGAGTGCTGCTCCAGCACTTCAAACGGGGCTGCTGGAGAGGCACCGGGGCAGCCACCCAGCAGGCCTCTGCTGTCTATCTTCAGGGATAAGATAAGACATCAAAGTGATTGATTCCCAGCTCTCCACGTCAAAGCAGAGCGTGGGGGCTGGTGGCAGCCCACGCATCCCCCCATCCCGCAGGAGAGTGCTTGCATGTGGGGAGGGCTGTCAGATTCCCAATGGCTTTTTTCTTTTTTTTTTTTCTTTTTTTTTCTTTTTTTTTCTTTTTTTTTTCTTTTTTTTTCTTTTTTTCCCCCAGCTTTATCTCCTTCCTGTTGGCAGCCAAGCTTAATTTGTGCTTTTGAAATTATTTCTTTACCTTTAAATAACAATAAGGAACACCCACGGAAAAAATGTCTTGGTGCCCTGACAAGCAGATTTTCAATTGGAAATTGTGACCACCCAGCAGCAAAAAATGATCATTATAGGCACATAATCCATTCTATCAGTCCACCAATCACCACAGCATGAAATGGCCCCATTAACACCCCCCAAGACCTAATCATTCACCTTCCTTTAATACCCTGTCAAATAAACAGCTCATGGAAATGCCTGTTATTTTGCTGGATGCAAAAGCCTGCCTGCTAGCCAGTGGAAAAGTGAAGGAAAGTTGTAGAAAAGAACTATTCCCTGATTTATTTTAAATTTCCTGGCAGACAGTTGTTGATGGTGTCTACTTGAGAAGGAGCTGTCAGGCTGTTTTGCCCTCCCTCTTCACTCTCCTTGTTGCCCAAGCCCGTGGTGTCATCCCTCCTCAGCAGCACTGGGAGGAATACATTTGTCACTCTGAGAACCCGAAGGAAATGAGGACATCTCTTATCAGAGCTGAGCCACCCTGAGAAGGTGCTGGCTGATGGGAGATAGGAGGAGGCTTGTTTGAGGGACCTCTGAAAGCTCCTTATGGCCTGTTGTGAGGTATCCAGATATGTGCTGCCACAGGCTGATCCATGGTGTGTTTGATATGTGACTTTCAGAGTTTCTAGCAGCAGAAAGGAAAATGCATTGTCCCTACTTCCCCTCAGAGTGAATTCTGGGCTGCCACATGGTCCCAGGTTTATGGTTCTCCTGGTTGGTGGATATTCTCACCAGGGAGAACTCAGCTTGCTGTGCTGATACGGGGTTTTTAGGGTCTTTTTCAGGCTGGTTTGTTCAGCCTGGAGAAGGGGAGACTGAGGGGAGATCTCACCATGGTCTGCAGCTTCCTCACAAGGGAAAAACAGAGGGGCAGGCACAGACCTCTGCTCTCTATGACCAGTGAAGGGACCCAAGGGAACAGCCTGAAGTTGTGTCAGGGAATTTCGGTTGCATATTAGGAAAAGGTTCTTCACCCAGAGGGTGGTTGGGCACTGGAACAGCTCCCCAGGGCAGTGGTCACAGCACAAAACCTGACAGAGCTCAAGAAGTGTTTGAAAAATGCTCTCAAGGCACAGAGTGTGAATCTTGGGGTGTCCTGTCAGGGCCAGGAGCTGGACTCAATGATCCTTGTGGGTCCCTTCCAACTCAGCTTATTCTGTGATTCTGCTGCTGGAGTGAAGGTCCCCAGCCAATGTTTCTTTCACATCCTTCACATTGTGAAGCCCCATTCCTGAGGCCCACACATAGGCACATATGAAGCCAAAAACTCATGAAATTTCTTGGGAAAATACAAGTCTTTGTGTAAAACAGAGTATAGAGGTGGAGAGAGTGGCCCTGGAAAGTCAGAGATGAATAAACCCCACTTGCTTTTCATTGAAGAAAGACACTGTGCTGGGACAAGATCAAGTTCCCTAACACATGGTGTGGAGGAATGAGAATGTGCTGCCTACTGTCCTAAAATCACCTCCTGCTGCACAGCAGTGACCCAATAAACGAGAAATTGAGTGCCAGGCTGTCAGAAGAGGGGCAAAAAAATAAAAAGAAAGAAAGAAGTGTTACAATCAGCTAAGCAGGAGAATTCTTTTCCAAAGAGGCAGTCAGTAAGGCAGGAACACGGGGACACAAATAGCCTGGAGGAGCTGGCTGGTGGCTCTGGCGCTTTTCCATTAGCGGGGAGGGACAGCCCAGCTGGACACATGGGGTCACTTTCTGCTGGGGTTCCTCCCAACCAGCAGCTCAACCAACAGGTGCAGCCTGGTGCTCAGATGTGAGCAGGGACAGTGGAGAGCTGCCAGGGCAGCCAGGAGAGGAAGGGCAGGGATGAGAGTGGGGATAGCAGCACACGGGCTCCAGGGAGGGACAGCCAGGAGTGAGCTCCAGCCCACCCCAGCACCACGGCTGCTGGGTGTCCCTGTAACGTGAGTGGGGATCTGGACACAGCTACAGAAGGTCAGGTATCCACATCAGAAAGCTGTGGGGATCACGGGAAGTGATTTATTAATAGCCAAGGGCTTGGCAGGTGGTCCTTTCACAAGAGGGACGTACCTGTTCTGCAGGGGAAAGCAAAGTCTCGTCCCTTGGTGCTGTCAGTCAGGACCTCTCTCTCTGACAGAAAACCTCTCTGCTGCAGGAAAAATACAGTGACAATGGATAGGAGCAGTAGGTTGGATGTGTGTCCTGCTCTGCCCCACCCTTTATGTGAAACCATGGGCAAAGCTTCCCCATGTCATCCCATTTCCCATCCCACATAAGCAAATGATTATTGATTATTGTCTCCCTTTCTCTTGTGGCCAAGCATTGGACTGATGAGGCACATGGGAATCCAGAGGGGGATGGTTTTCAAAGAAGCCTTGGGTCATGCTTAATGCCCTGTCTCATGTCTTCTCATCTGCATGGGCAAAATGTGATTTTCTTATCCCTAAAAATGACATGTCTTGGGGTAGAGAGGCTCTTCCCTGAAGAACTAAACTTCCACTTCTTCCAGCAGGCACGAGATCCAGCAGCAACTTCTGCTTTGGGCTGGGTGTCACACATCACAGGGGACAACAGGTCACAAGCCAGCATTTTGGTCACTATTATCAGCAGTTTCAGAGCTTTCACCCAAACCAAGGAAGGAGCAAGGCCATTTTCTCTCTCTGGATGGGTGACTTCCCATGCAACAGTCTTGCTTCTGCCAATCCTGTCCTTGGTTTGCCTCCCTAACTTGGGCTTCTGTATTTAATCTAGAATTCAGTTACCGAAATACCCAATATTACAATAATTTCCTATCCTAGGAGACACCAGGATGTAACAGATTGGTGCAGTATCCTTTTCAGTAAAAAATAAATAATTTTCAAAATAGTTTAGCTTTTGGGGGAAAGAGAGCATGGGACCAAACTCCAGCCAGGAGCAACCCTGAAAATTATGCCAGATTTAGGAAACCCCTGAGGATGATTCCACATTTGGGGCAAATTAGTTCTCTGGTCAGAAAATTTCTTTGTCTCTGGGTGTAAGGAGGAGAAAGATGTGGTGTGTGCTCCTTCGAGGGGGTTGGATGGCAGATGCATCAAAGATGTGTTCTTTAAAACAGCCCCTTCTCCTCCACTCTTGTGGAAAAAGAGCTCACAATACCTGCATTTCCAGGGCACCGTATTTCTCTTGTAATCTGAAGCCCAGAACTGTTATCCTGATGCACAATAAAATAAGTAGATGTAAAATGGTCAGAAAATCCATCATTTGCTAATGATGTGTTAGCACTGTAAATCAGTGCTGCTTTGTTCACTCTGAGAGTCTGCAAAAAAAAAAAAAAAAGGCCTAAAAATTTGAAAATGTAGATTACCAGCAAACCTTAAAGGTCATCTTGACACATAAGGTATTTAATGAATTCTGGATTGATCTTTTTCTTAGTTCTTGTGGAATTGAATTATAATGATTGTATTTGCAGAGTCTTTTCTTTTTTTTTTTTTTTTTTTGAAACAAAGTGTTTGGTTTCATTAAATAAACTGGTGGCTTTGCTTTGGAAAGTTTAATTGCAACTAAAATATGGATGTAAATGTTGCAATAATCATCCAGCTCCATTATTGTTTCAGTAATTCAGGTAGTCTGATGTACAAGAAAAGAAAGGAAATTCAATTTTGAATTGAAGGCTATGAATAGTTGGCATTTTTGACTTCAGGGGATATTTATCAGCAGATTATTTGGGGGGAATTTATGCAGGTATGACTAGGATTGCATTTTCAAAGAGATTGTATACAGACACCAAAATAAATTATCAGGGCTTGTGATAGTCCAGCCTGAAGATCCTCTCATAATATAGGCCCAAACACTTGAAAAAGCTCAGATCCAGGGTTTCCTTAGGCAGAGGGCATGACATTTTTATAAATGCTTAAATCTACATGGGAATTATCACTAATTCCAGCTTCCAAGAGCTACATTGAAAATGTGCTTATTTAAAATTGCTATTCAGCAGTTCCCTAATTATAGTTTACAAACCCTGCGTGTGCAGGAACTCTCACTGGAGGACCTGTAATTTTTGGCAAAGGGCAGAATTGAAGATGTGGTGCTTTTCTTCATGCTCCTGTAAGACAGCCTAGGGAGCTTTCTGCCCTTCAGCCTTCCTGGTGCTACACTAAGGCACCAAACCTCTCCAGATTCTGTGTCCAGCTCCCTAATGCCCAGCTCAAGGCTGCAAGGTCCATGAGATGTCAAGGAAATAAAAAGTTGGGATGAATGTTGCAGAATTTAACCCAAGGGAGCCAGGTTTCCTGGAGGATTTATGTCCTAGCACAAACTTCAGCAGTCAATCCTGTAACATGTGTGAAGCTTCTGAAGCCTTTTTTTCTGTTTATCAGTTGAATAATACAAACCTCTTCTTAGCCAAACTAAATGGGATTTTAATTGAATGTTTCCTTTAAAAAAAACATGGCATGGAAACACCAGGGTCAGTGTTGCCTGAGCATGTGCTCCCTCCTCCCAAATGATGGGATCCACCCCCCAACACATCCATGTGAGCAGTGCAGCTCTAGTGCAATCACCACTATTACAATATTCTTCTGAAATCTGCATTCAGCTCTCATTTCATTGGGCTGTGGGTAGGCTCACACGTGGGGAGAAGGCAGGGAATTATAAATGTTGCAGCTGGTGCCTGTCACCTCACCCAAAAAGCCTGGGAATGCTGCAGGAATCGCTGGGCACATCCTCATGACCTCCCCTCACCATGCAGAAAGGCAAATCAGATGATGACTGCAGTGTCTCCTTGCTCCTGTCCTTGCTAAAATAAAAGTCACCCTGTTCCTCACCCCGTGATGGGTTCCCAGAGGCAAGGGCTGGCTCTCACATGGCTCCTCCAAAAACCCATGCACTGTGCCTTGAATGGGCTTTTGCCTGCCCTGATCTGATTGCAGGAGACAGCCAGCTTGGGATGGAGCTGTCTTTAAGGGCTGGCCTGGTCTTTGGTCTAAAGAGAGAAAAAAATATCCCTCAGAATGGGTCTGAAGGGCCGGGACTCGATGTGAGCCCTTGGCTGGCTCGGCCCAAGCTTCACCCATCCACAACCAGAGCTGTGCCTCACACTCGGCTTCAGGCACCTTTTGTCTCCCAGTTTCAGCCCTCCCTAACAGGAGGAGTGGCCTCAGCAGGAGTTTCATGGTGGTGGGCTCCCAGCACAACCTGGATGACCCACCAGAAGTGCTCCTGCTCCATCTCCTCTCCATGGATGGGATGGGTGTTCCCAGCTCAGCTTCTGCAGGTGCTTCACAGTGGCATCTGCAGCTGCAGGGCTCTGCTCCTGCATTTTTTTGCCCTTTCATGCCCATAACCAATGTTCCCTCATCTGCCCCTTCTCAGTAATCCCCTGTGCACTGCTTCAGGCCTCAGGGCTGATTCTGAGCACATGCTATGGATTTTAATTGCTTCTGGTTTTCCTTCCTGTGGCCCAAAAGGACACATCATATTGTTCTTCCAACCAAAACCCTGTGCTGGGTTTCCTGCCCTCTCTGATTCACCTCTGCAATTCTGTCCCCTTTTCCTACACATCCCCTGCGCCTTCCCCACATCATTCCCTTCACTGTGACCAAACTTTGAAGCTCTGGCTGAAACAGGGACATTTTTAAGATGTGTGAGCATTTTGGAGTTAAATCCCTCTCCAGACTTCCCTCTTATTTTTTTTTCTTTACCCCAAATAAGGATGTTTTTTTCTGGTTAACTCACAATGTCTGCATCCCTCTTTGCTCCCAGCTACATTGAGCCACTTCCCAGTGGTAACAGAGAGAGAAGAATTCTGTGCAGCGTGAACAGGAGAGACAAGGGCTGCTGTGCAGCAGCATCTGCTTCTGGGAACACTCCACATCTCCCTCACCCCTTCTCACCTGAGCAGAGCTTGCATGGATGACTCAGAGCTAAAAAAGGTGTGTGCCCAGTACAGCCTGCACAGCAGAAATCTAACCCTGTGCTTGTGGAGCTGGAAACTAAAAAATTCCTGCCAAGATCAAAATGCAGTTATCACTTTCGGATTTACTGCCAATTCACTGAGGATGAATATCAGTCATCTACCAGGTCATTACAGCCTTCTCCAACCATTGCTTTCCAAGCTTTGTTTTCCCAACCTGAAGTCACAGGTATTTTCAAAATATTGCAGTAAGGCAGTGGCAGTTTCTGGGACATTGATGCCAGTTTTAGCCAATATGATGAAGAAAACCTTTAAAACTTATTTTCCTTATTTTTCCAGTTGAAAACTCCTCCCTTCCCTTTAAAAGAGCAGTAACTATTAAAATCAGATATTCTGTAGCCCTCATAGCTCTAGGATGGGATATTATTGCCCTACCCATGTTACAGCACAGCAATCTCAACAGCATCCAGGCTTTTTTTTTTTTTCCCTTTCACCTCCAGGCTTGTGTCACCCATGAGCTGATTGAGGGAAATGCAAAAGCTGAGGTTTAATTTTGTGGTGAGTTTTTTGGGGGACAATGTCACTGTCAGTGAGGACACTGGCAAAGCTCTCTCCACATCCCCTCAGTGCCTGGCTGGCTGGGTACCCATGATAACCCCACCAACTGCCCAGACTCCTTCAGACAGAGCCTTGGCTCAGCACCCAGCCCCTGCACCCTCCAGGGAAAGGGCTATTAGAGAGAAAAGGCTTCCCTTCAACTTCCCCTGTCTCACCCAGGCTTGGAAATTCTCCATTCACAGCTGCCTGTAGCAAAGGTCAGGGTTTTCTGTCGGCTTTCTTTTCCTTCCCTCTCTCTGGCCTGGAAAAAAGCAGGACAACCACAGGTGATGCAATTTGATTAGAAGCTCCTGAGGCTTAAATTGAACAGAATTATTTATCAAATGTCTCTGCCATTAGCCCTGTCTCTAGTAATAGCCATGCCAGGACCTCTCCTTCTCTCCTCCCACACACATTTCCCTTCCCCTCCAAAGGCTCAGGGAGATCTAATGAGATAAAATAAATACCCCCCTCCTATTCAAAAGGAGGGAAATGACAATGACAATAACAAACAAGTGAGGGCAGAGTTCGATGCTGGGTGCTTTGCATGACTCTGACTGTGCTGCATCCCTGGGGGGCAGTGATGCCCCACAACCCCTCCAAGGACCACGAGAGTCTTTTGAGGGTGGCAGTGCTGCCCTCTGCCACTGCCCTTTCCTTCATCCTCATCCTCAGCCTGCACAAGCCAGCCAAGCCTTCATCTGTATGAATAAATCACCCAGGGGGTGTAGTCTCACAGCCAGGTAAATTTGGGGTGATGTAGACCGCTCTTAGCACTCATACATTTCCTTGATCCTCTTCCAAGGGCTGATGCTGCCTATGCCACCACCAATATCCACCCCATCCCACCCCTCCACCTCACTGAGGAGCACCCTGAAGAACCAAGACCTCATGGCTGATACTGTGTGCATTTCAGTTTTTCCTTTTGGAACTTCTCTTTAGTTTAGTTTTGTTTTGTTTTGTTCGGTTTGGTTTTGTTTTGGTTTGTTGTTGTTGTTGTTGTTGTTATTGTTCCTTAGTTGATGAGAATTTAGGTTTCAGGAGAGCTGGGCTTGTGCATCTTTCACCTCTGCCACAGCAGCTGGGCTTTATCTGGGGTGAGACCTTGTAATGAAAGTCACACTCAGCTCTGCCTTGCTGCTGGTGCTCAGAGCCCCAAGTCAATCATCAAGTTATTTTGCAATGTAAGGTAAATCTGTAGTAGCTGGTAATGTGGCAAATGATCTCCTTTGCTGAAAGGAAATCAATAAACTGGCTGAGCCTGGAAATTTTTACTTCTCTGGCTTTCATGTTTTATCCCATAGGTTCTGTTTGTCTGATCGAGTTTTTTTTTCTCTGGGACAAAATCAGTCTGACAGACATGAAATTTCTGTTTACACTGAGAAACTTTGTTCTTTCCTGTTTTCCTGCCTAAGCAAACTAAACACTTTAAATTTTAGTCATCTCCAGCATGCCTGCCCTGCAGGAATGTTACTTGTGTTATTTACAGAGAAATGATGCTGAATAAAAGAGCACAACTCATCCCTTGGTATTTTACACTTCCCCTACCCTTGGCTGATTATCAAAGATTTCAGTTCTATTTAGTACTCCTTCCAAGCTTTGTCCAAATTATTTGTCTTGAAAAAATTTTGTCTTGAAAGCATGTTAAGTTCAGTCTCCCCTATGGGAATCCCAGGACTTCCACTCCAGCCAGGAAATGCTGTGAGTACAGCCAGTTCCAAAGTAAATAAAATCAGCTTGCTCAAGGAAAAGTGGCAGGAAAGTCTCCCCTCTAAAATATCATTGACCTCTTGGGCCAAAGTTTAGAACTGCTTCTGTTTGGCTTGCAGCAATTTATCAGTTCCCAAATGAAATAACCACACAGTTAGATACAGTCCAAAGTGGTCAGAAAATGTGGAAAACACGGGGATGAGAAACCCAAAGAGCTTTTATGAAGCCTTTATACTTATTTATTTATTTATGTGTATTAGAAAGACAAACTTTACAAATATAAAGAAAGTAGGGGTTTAGCATCTTGAGAGAAGAGAGGTCTGTGTTTCATTTAATAATTAATTACAAATATCACCCATTAAAGTTCTTCCAAGCTCTTCTTTACTAACTGGAGGCCTGTCATGGTGCTTTGAAATGGTATTCAAAGGGAACCCGTGTTGAAATAAATGAGGTAATATACATGATTAAGATAAACATTGCAATTGTCTAGTTAAGTATACAAGTAATACAATAAATCTTATTTGAAAGTATGTTCTGACTGCCTCCTGAGCTGGCAGGCAATGAAAAATTAAAAAGCAATGAAAAATGCAACTCAGAATGTATCAGGCCAGAATTGTTCTTTGGACAAAGGGCAAAGAAAAGTCCCAAGGCTTAGTGGTCATTCCTAGATAAAGGAGGAGTTCAGGCTTTCTGACTGGACTCTACTTTTGACAAAACAATTCATCCTATGTCTGCATTAAATCATAACCTAAAAATAAAGGGCATTTCAAATGTCACAGAGATGTAGCGCTCTGACATGGCTGCATTTTGCTAAGAAACCTATCTTTAGCTGGATTTCTCTTTAAAGTTTGTACAGGACTCAGCATCCTTTGGATGTTCTGCTGCAGCACCACAGAGATAACCTCGATTC
The DNA here is from genome assembly GCF_021018805.1 of Prinia subflava. Taxonomy (NCBI): domain Eukaryota; kingdom Metazoa; phylum Chordata; class Aves; order Passeriformes; family Cisticolidae; genus Prinia; species Prinia subflava. Next base: position 148,526,950 of record NC_086247.1, on the reverse strand, counting down.
TGGCCTTTTTCCATTTGTCTGAGCTGGACTGCACAACCTTAAGCCTGTTGTCTCTATGTGGCAAATATTCACTTCAAGAAAGACATTGAGGGGCTGGACCATGTCCAGAGAAGGGCAACAGAACTGGAGAAAGGTCTAGGGAGTGAGTTCTATGGGGAGCAGCTGAGGGAGCTCAGGGGGCTCAGCCTGGAGAAAAGGAGGCTCAGGGGAGACCTTCTCACTTCTCTACAGCTCCTGACAGGAAGGAGAAGCCGGGTGGGGGTCAGGCTCTGCTCCTGGGAAACAGTGACAGGATGAGAGGACACAACCCCAAGTGAGCCAGGGGAGGTTCAGGTTGGACACCACAAAGAATTTCTTCACAAGAAGGGGTGGCCAGGCAGGGGAATGGTACTGACACTGCCCAGGGAGGTGATGGAGTTGCCATCCCTCCAGGTGTCCAAGGAATGACTGGACACAGCACTTTGGGCTTTGGTCCAGTTGACACCGTGGTGAACTGTCAAAGGCTGGACTTGATGATCATGATCTTAGAAGTATTTTCCAGCCTAAATTATTCTGTGATTCTGTGGAATAGAGAATCTATTTCTCCTTTTCCTCACTTCTGCTCTGGTCATTCAGACCCACGCAAAGCCAGTGCAAAATCTCACAACTGTGCTCATGCAAGGTCAGTCAATGCCAGTAATGTTGCCTCAAAGTTAATTACCCCCTACTTTTGGGAAGTGGGGGGGGGGGGGGGGGGGGGGGGAGTAAAACTATGAATATAATCCTGAATTTAACAAATACAGAAGAGCATTTAATTATTCTGGTTACATTTTTATCCCCAGACACTTTCTAGTTCTGGACGGGATCTGCTCCTCTAGGGCAGGAGGTAATTGCTTATTTCCTTGTACACTTCAATGATGGTTCTGGAGTAGTTAATGATTTATTAGGAGAGCTGGGAATGTTCAGCTGCTCTTCAAGTCAGGCAGCATCGCTGTGCCCAGCACCTCTGATGCTGATAACAAAAAATCCAACAGCCCAGAATCAGGGTCACTAATCAGGAGTGCTGCCAGGCGGTGACACAGTGATGACACAGGCTCTCTGCAGATTCCCCTCCTGCCATGAGTCAGGCCTTGGGAAGAAAAGATAACCCTGGTGTTCTGAGGACTCTCCCACCCCTTGTTTACCTGCTGCAAAAACCTTCTCCAAGCCAGGGGAAGCCCAGCTGCATTGGCACAAAGCCTGTGGTCGGGCTGGAACTCTCCCCAGACTTACAGGTTGTCAAATAAACATTTGCATCAGTTTAATTTTCAGTGATTCATGATGGAGTGGTTCAGTCCCTCTCTGGACAGCCTTCAAATGGATTTGACCTTTGTTTCAAAGCTTGACCTCAGGTGGGGATTTAGAGGAGGAACAGGAGAGTGATTCAAGCACACATGCCAGGGTCAGGCAGCTTTGGCTTGACAAGGTGCAGCTCACAGAGGAAGAGCTGTCACTGCACAGACACCCCTGATTCCTGCTTTCCTGCTGCCTTGGATCCATTAGCAAGGAGGACAGCATGGACAGGGATAGAGCAGGGAAGCCACTGCAAGGCAGAACAAGAGCACTGAGGCTGAAATGTGTCTGTGAGGGGAGACCTACCCCTAGTATGAGACTTGCCCTGCTGAGCCTCTTTGCCCTGGGGTGTCTTTTTTACCTGGGACAAGCTGGGGCACACTGATGTTAAATATCAGTAGAAGAGAGCGTGGAGAAGAATTTGTGGGGGACACACCAAATTCTCTGAAAACACAAAGGTCCATCCCTTTTCAACCTCTCTGCCAGCTCCTGCCAGCTACATGTGTTGCCCTCAGACACCTCTCTAGTGCACAGAAATCGTGATTTAACACCCAAACAGTCAGGCAGGGGAGTCTGAAGACCAGTCCCTGTACAGGGCACTTGCAGAAGGACTGTGGAGCCATCGTTGCTGGGGAAGCAGAAGGGGCTGCAGCACATGGTTTGAAGGATGCCGAAATCCAGTGTGAGGGTGATTTTTGTGCTTTGAGGGATGGGAAGGCAAAGCTCTGGAGGGAGACAAGCACCAGAGCAGGAACCCACTGACACCTGGGTAAGATTTGCCAACCCACCCCTCTGGAGGCATCTCCTGCTCTCACAAAACCAGCAAAGGAGCAAACACCCACAGCAGGTGGTCAGTCAGTCTGAACTCTCTCTCTATTGCCAATACTTGTGCAAAATTGCCAAAATGTGGTTGGACAAGGTTGGGCTCAGCCTGGCAGTCAATTCCTGAGTGCAGTGTGTCCCTCTGACCACCACCAGCTACTGGGCCACCAAACAGCAGCTTCTGAGGATGCCCTGGGCAAAGACCTGTACAGGCCCCAGTCTGCATTTAACCCATGGTGAGCATCCTCCATTTCTCCCTTTCCTGCCTGTGTCACATATTCTGTATCTACAAATGTGCAGTGTTAGATGCTTTCTCTTAAGCACCTACTTCTTTACACTATCTCAAGTGGTTCAGAGGGAAACTCAGGTTGGACAGGACCTGCTCAAGTCCTCCTGTGCTCTCCCACTCTCTTTCTTGAAGGAAAATTAAAGACCTTCAAGGAATAAGGAGGAACTGCTGGGTTTAGGAAGCTCCCAGAAAAATGACTGCCTTGAGCCCACCTCACCAAGCAAAGTCAGATCTCCTGTGCTCCAAAGTGACCCCATTCCCAACACTTCTCTCCCCTTCTTCCTGTGTGTTCCCACTCTTCAGCATCCTCCACATCAAAAATCCCCCTTGCTTCACTCAAAACCTCATTTGTCTCAGTTGTTTGACTTCAACCAGTTTTGGGAGCCACCAGCAGCCTCTGTACTCTGCTGCAGTCATGAGGGGCACGAGCCTGATGTGGAACATTCTGTCTTCTCCTGAGGCTTGTTTTTTGGAAACTCTCTGTTTTCAGAGGTTACTGGCTTGCTCTTATCATGAAAGCTGCCCGTGGCAACACTCGTCCTTCCTTTGTGACAAAAACATCCCAGGCCTGAAGTTATGTAAGTGTCACATGGGTTTAAGGCATTTTTTCCCCTCTCACTCATAAGTGTCAGCCGGAGTTTCTTATCCACAGGCTGGGAGTCCAGGAGCAGTTGTGTCTCTTTGGCTCCCCTATCTCATCACAGGCCACTTTTCACTTCAGAAATCTCTCCTCCCTTCTCAGGCTGCTCCTCAAGTCAGGAGAAGGACAATCGACTGATGTCTGAAGGGGGTGTCAGCCGAGAAAGTGGCTTGTCAGGGGGTATTTATGAGCTGGAAAGATGCAGGGTTCTGACTCTTTCACCTCACATTTCACTGGGAAGGATTTGGACCTGTAATTTTCCCATGCGTCATCCGAAAGAGGCACCAAAGAAAGTCCCTAAAAACTGCGGTAAAAACCACACAGCAAGCAGCAAGAGTGCCTTTGCTTGACAAATGATTGTGTTCACAAACATGTAGATAAGCATGAAAAACTCTGGGAAACAGACACAAAAAGCAAGAGAAAGAAAAGTAGCCCCAGGCTGCCCCCATACCCCAGCACTGAGCCCGCCATGTGCAGGCCCAAGCTGGAAAAGCTCAGCAAATCTTTGTCCTTTGCTCTGTTGTGGGAATGTTCCTGCAGAAGCATTGCCAAAATCTCCCAGAAACCACAGCCTCTCGTGGTGTGAAGCTGTGGTTGGTGCAAGAAGCACAAGACAATGACAAACGGGTTAAGATCAAATGTCTCACGATTTAGACAAGATAGATAAGATGGGAAGAGGTCATCCCATTTTTTTCCTGACCAGGAGTAATTCCATTTATAATGGTTGTGAGCAAGATACTTTCAGAGAGGAGCACAGGAGCTGGATGAATGCCTCTTACACCTCTGAAATTTGCCTTGCTGATCTGTAAATTGTTCCCATGACTCAGCCACAAATTCCAGCTATGGTTTGATATAGGTCTTTTTTTCCTCCTGCTACATATGCCTGACTCACACCTCTTTCACAGAATCACAGAATCATTAAGGTTAGAAAAGACCTCCAAGATCAGCTCCAATAAAATAAAATTCAGCTAAACACATGCAATGTCACAGAAACACGGTTTCTGCCAAGCAAGCAAATACTTTTCAGAGCTGAGGTTTGTGTTCTTGTTCTCCCTTTCTCCTACATGCTTACACATTGTGGTTGGCAGAAAAGTTTCATACCTAAAATCAGAGTCCCACTGTGGACATTGTGATGTTAATGATTCAGCCAATGCCCTTAGTCCTTACAGAGGGGTGTAATGCATTAGCTGGTTCTAGTTTAAATAAATTTTGCCTTTTTTTTTCCCTGATCCTTCAATCTTTTTCAAGATCTTTACAGACCACCACTGGGCTCTTTTGGTGTGAAGTGTCACTAATCAGGACAGATGATACAGCAAAAGTGTGACATGATGGGTTTCTTCACATGTCAGTCATCCATATGTTGATGAGAACAGTTCCAGATCAATTGTGTTGCTGTGCATAAAACCCTCTAAAATAAAATATTTTGATACATAGCTTGTTTTGAGGTTTTGTTTGGTTGGGTATTTTTTTTGTTGGTTGGTTGGGTTTCTTTACAGGGCAGAGGAATATACCTTGTTTAATATAAACTCAAAACGAGGGAAAAATGTAGACCAAAAGCAACTTAGACCCTTGGGGCACCTACAAATAAGAGAGCAGTTGAGCTACAGCTTTTAGAGCTTGGTTTATGCTGAAATGTCTCTCTTTAATGTTTTTCTTTTGGTTTTTCAGTTAAAGTTTCAAGAGATTGAAATTCCCAATTAATTTTACTTCTCTAGAATGTTGTAATTAATATGCACAGTTTATTAAGCAGGCGATAATAGCATTACAACAGGAAAAGAAGGGGAAAAAATCAGTGCAGTGACTTAATCAAGTGGCTAAGCCTGCAAAAGGGAGTGAGGGCTTCTGGGTTTCACTGACTCCACGTTTGACCTTGAGACAGCCCTGTCCATCTGCTCATTCATCTTCAGGATGAAAACCTGCCTTACAGGTGTAATAAATACGAACCAGGGTCTCCATTAACTATATGGAAGCTGGAACAGAGGAACGCATGGTACAACCAATATGGTCAGATCATACGTTCTCCTCTTTATTCCCTAAATGGCTGGTTTTGTACAGTTTCAGATAGTTTACAGGTGTTTTCTAATTGGCATTCAGCATGAGAAAGAATGCAAATAATCTTAGTTTAAGGCAGCTACCGTGATACTACTCTAACTGTCCTATCTAATGCATGCACACACCTTAACCTAAATTCTAACTGCACCACAGGCTTATCTTTCTTAACTTTCACACAGGCCTAAGACTGAGGCCCAGCAGGCCCAAAACCTAGGCCCAGTTTGTGACAGCTCAAACTTCATACCATAACACATCATGCTCATGTTACACAAATACTGTCTAATAATTTGTGTTTTGGTGTACGTAAAATGTAAATATGTTTAGTAAAATGCATGAGCAGGTCGGGCATGGAACCAACTAATTTCAGGATGGGCAACACCCAGAGGCTGCGATTCTGGGAAGGACAATACCTCTGGGAAATCGGGAAGCACACAGTTAACACCAGAATAAAGGGTAAATCAAGACTGGAATCAGTCCTCCAGTGTGGTGGAACAGTGAAGTGCCCAGTCATAGTGAGAGATACGCATCAGGAGAATGCCTTTCATTCAGAACTTCACCTCCCATTCATACACCAGAGGAACGAACTTAACATACATCTTTCCTTGGAAACCCCCATTCAGCAGACCAGACGGCAGAGATGAATATAAAGAAACCAACCCAAGACAAAGAACTGGGAGGAAATCCTCTGCCACCGGCAAAATAAACTGTATAAAAGGGGACCCCGAAAAGGGCCAATTTCTGAACGAGGGGAGTTATGGTGCAATAGAGACCGTAGCTGAGGTTCACCCAGTGCCTTTTCCAGGCATTGACACTGTGCTTCCAATTGCTGGCTTGCCCAAATTTTTTGTCCTGTAATTCTTTAATGAATAAAATTTTATTTTATTATTTGGAAGTGGCTTGGCATATATAACATGGGTATGCTGCAAGCTTCCAGCCCTGCCTGGGGAGCCCTCAAGGTGCAGGTGATGGGAGGCACATCCATGCCCCTCACAAACTGAGTCTGCAGGGCAGCTGGCAGGGAAATCCTGTCACTGGAGACAGCACAGCAGTGCCTGTGAAACCACACAAGCACCTGATTCAGAAGCTGGCCGTTCCCTCATTTCCATTTCTTTTAGAAAACTTTTATCATTGCCATTGATTATTCTGCTGATACAGGGCAGCAGCCCTCCATCAATTACCTGACCAGGCCCAATTACCTGAGCAGGCATCACGCCCCATCACCTGCCTAATTGCACCCGTGAAAGAAATGCTGCTCAGCCCTGTAATGCTCTCCTTAAAGGTAATGCAGTTGTTATGGGAAGCTGCTAATGGTGCTGGAAACAACATAGCTGTTAAAGACTCATTTGGGAGGAAGGCATTGGGAGGAGGAGTGATGTAAAGCCTCTGTTTGCTGTTCTAATTGTTTAATGCAGGAAAACTGGCTGAGCTTGTCAACTCTGTCCTTGTTTTAAAGATGAAGCCCGTAATTCGAGGGCACACATGGGGAGGATGGGACACACGGACACTGCCAGGGGCTGGCATTGGCCCACCAGGGTCACCACACAGTTCTTCCATCAGCAGCAACCCTGGCTCTGCAATGAGCCCTCTCCAAGGAGATAATTGCACGTTTCATGGCAGGTTCCCTCTGACTGGCAGAGCAGTCCTTGGTGCACTCAGGAGGGTTTGACACCGGAGGCTGCGAGCACTGTTTGGGTGATCTGCTGAGGGGATTGATATGTGCACATATCAATCAGCAGGGACAGCAAAAATACTGTGTGCCTTGCTCCACTGGGATGATCCAGACTGCCTAAATCGTGCCTTGCTATATTGGGATGATCCAGACTGCCTAAACCCCTCGTGCCTTCAGCACGGACATCTCTGAAGGTTGAAGCCAGGAAGCTGTAGCTGAACCAGCAGAGTGATGAGCTGGTAGGAGGCACCAGGCAGAGACAGGTACCTGAACTCCTGCCTTTCCTGAAGCTTAGGTCTCCTGTCAAATATCTTCAGTCACTTTGAACTCTCCTGTGAAATCAAACAAGAGCTCTGACTCTCCACAGCACCAGCAGTGAGGAGCCACCACCCAGCCTGTGCAGGATGTACTGGCACCCTGTACCCTGAGGGGGCTGTCAGATGGGAGCTAGAGTTTCTGAGCAGCAAGAACAGGGTCAGAGAATAGCTCCTCAAATCCCTCCTCCCACAGGCTGTGAGTGTGCCAAGACTCAGCCTTCCTGCATAAGACCACTGACAGAGAGATGGAAAATGAGACCATCACCCGTAGTGCAGGCCACACACAGGAGCACAGAGCTGCTTTCTGGCCTCTCCTCTCGGGACCATTCCTGAATTTTTTAGTCACTGACTGTCTCCTCCAAAGGGAATAAGCCATACTTAAAGCAGGGATCAGCACCCTCAGAGAAGACTCAGCAGCACCCAAGTATCACTTTTGCCAGAGTGTCACAGTTCATAGCTAGGATGGCTTTTCCTGAAGCCTAACTTTGATTTTCTCTGACAACAAAATACAGCAGTTTATTCCTGCTCTTCCCACACAGACATTTCCCATCATCCCAGATTAGAATTCCCTAGAACACAGAATAGGACTGTGTCTGCTCATTTCCACATTCTGCTCACCACTTTCTTCAGTCACACCTCTGTAATATTTTTAATAAGTCCTCACTGGATGTGACAGCAGTCATATGCCAGAAGCACAGACATGGCATTAGTCATATTTCCTCTGGGCTGGAGTAATGCAATCATGGCTGAGTAATTAAAACTTCCCCATACTGAGGTTTGGCTTCATGCTTTTCCTTTTGTATATTCAAAATCTGGTCATTTTTCTCTGCTGATCAGCCCTGTCTGAAGTGGGCAAGGCCAAGGAACGAGGGAAGAACAAGTGAAATAAGGAAAAAAAATGGAAAAAGTACATAAAAACAGTAAGATAGATGGGAAAATGAATGAAGGACTAACTGCAAGCCACAAATATCTTGGGCCATATTCCAGTACGTGTGCAAAGTCACCCCAAAGGTGAATTGGCAACACACCTCCACCTCTAACGAGAAAAATTTCCTTTTTATGAAGAGACCCCTTGGAAGTAATTAGAATACTTGTGTGAATAGAGTTTGTAGGATCACACCTGAAAACCTTTAAGCCATTTGGGTAGGAACCACATCTTATGCATACACAGGTGCAGGAAGTAAACACATAATTCCTGTTGAATTATATGTCATAGTCAAGACCACATTGGATCTGTTCGGTGCTCCAGTAAAAAGAGTGGATCTACTCAACAGCTACTGGGCCTGAAAATCTCATCCTGTGTTTGCACATAGTGTCAGAATCAGAGGGACCCCGTGTTTAGGGTGAACTCCTCACGCAGACCTGTCCTTTCATGACCTTCAAGGCATGGTCAGGTATGCCTGTACTAGTAAATTAAATAGTGTGAATACAGAAAGGCTTGTATTAATTACTGTGTCTCCTCCTTCCTCCCAAACTGGCTGCTTTTATCCCAATTTCTCAGGAAGAAAAGCCCCCAGACCATGTCATCACCCCACCTGTGCCAAATATCCCACAGAGGAGTGGCAGATGGCAGCCAAAGCTTGTGATAGAAACTGTGCTGCCTCTTTGTACTGTACCAGCACGCTCCCTGCTGCCTTGGAGTTCCCAAAAGTGATTCTCCAGCCCTCTGCCCAGCTCAGGCAGCCCCACTGCCGGGCACAACCCCCTCCGGGGATGTTGGGCACCCTTGGAGCAGGGCACAGGACTGTCGTGTCACCTTGGGGGATTTCACCAGCACCAGGTGTCCTCTGGCAGTTTTTCTCCTGTCTCCACCAAAATGTGGTGGACTTTTGCTGCCAACTGCCCGGAGGTGGCCTCAGGGTGGACTGGGCAGCTGCTTCTGCTGTGTCACAGCAGACTCATGTTGGCAAGTCCTGCCAGGGTGGAAGCAGATCCTTTTGGGATCTGAGCATGCTGAAACCACATCTCTCCTGTCCCTTGGCTTAAAAACAATACTACACTTCCTTTTGTAAGCCCACTCCTTCTTTCCAGTTCCCAGGGATCTCTGAAAGGTTGTGAAAGCTGCAATAACAGTCTTCAGCAATGTTTCTTTTCTACTTGTGCTGTGTGTTGGACACTGCTTAATAAAACATTTACCTGAAGGGCACGAAAACACCCCCTCAGATGCACACACATATATCCTGTGGGTAAAAGATCCTTCTAATTGCAGCAGGAAATGTGACATTTCAGACTGGGTGGTGAAGGTACAAATTATTCCTCATGAGGAATGGTCCTGTGGGGATCAGGAGAGGGAGTGGGCAATGGAGCTGCTCCTTTCCAGCTCAGTGCCAGTGTGCTGTGGGACATATTTTCTTAATTGAACAAACAGGCCTTCCCTCCCTCACACTACCCACTGCTCAGGAAGCAAATCCAAAGCAGGGAGAGCCTGTGTTGCAGCAAAGGTGGGAAATTGGTTCTGGTTGTGAGAAAGTTCCTCCACTTGTTCGTGCCATATGCAAATTATCTCCTGCTTCCAGGGTGTTAAAGAGGCAGGTGGTTCATTGCCATTGACAGACTTGCAGTTACCATTTAACTCTTTTTTATCTCAAAAGGGAGGAAATCTGTTTCACATTTATTCGAATACAAACATATATCTTAAATACACCACACATAATGCTGCTTTACTGCCCGTTGTTGTCCATTCCCCCAGGCTGTCACAGTTCCCACAGGAAAGCCAAAAAATTATGGTAGATTCAGACCTTCACCTCAGTGTCAACCCACATAGATGCAATGGAATACCACTAGGTGAAAGGCACTTCAAATTACACATAGACACATTGACACAAGAGCACACAGACAATAAATTATCTGTCTCTAACTAAAAAAAAAAATCTCATCTCCCCTTTCCTCACCTCCAACCACTCCCTCTCAGGCATACATTTGCTGCATGGTTGCTGCATGGATTATTTTTCCTGATTTTCTTCGTTATCCTGCCTCCTTTCACTGGCCCAGCCTCTGCCATAGGGTGGGAAGTGCTGAGAGCAAGGCTCAGGTACCCAATGCCTGGAGACCCAGCACAGGCTAAGCACTGATTAGTGAGCATGTCTTAGTTTGGGAAGGCAGGTGTCTGCCAGGGAAAGCCAGAGCTTCCCTTGGAATGGAGAATGCAAACCAACCCCCTCCCTTCAAATTATTATAATTTTGAAATTAAGGGGCTTTCAGGCAAAGATATGGGAATAGGAATAACAGTTCTGTACTAGGAATATTAAACTACAAATGTAGTGGTATAAAAAATAAACAAAGACATAAAACACTGACAGAATCAGAACACAGCCTGACACCCTGTTGGTCAGGGTGTTGGCAGCAGTCCAGTCAAGTCCTCCTGCAGTGACAGATGTGGTTCTGTTGGAGCAGAGATGATCCTGTAGAAGGGTGTAGGTTTCTCTGAAGGTCCAGTGGTGGAGAGATGGGGCTGGTCTTCCTCTGGGAATGCAGTGCACACAGGCTGTGCTGCTGTTCTGAATCTCAGCTTTTATCCAGGAGGGAATGCTGGGATCCTCCCCTGGGTGAGGATGATGGACTGGATGATGGAATTGTATCAGCCATGCAGTGATCCTCGATGGCCCATGAACAGCAGATATCCCCTGGAGGGAGGATGGGTCCTGGAAGAGATAAGGAACACTGCCTAATCTGGTTTTAACAGCTGGGCCATTAACAGAAGACACCCGACCCCTTCCTCCCTCCAGAGTCCCAAGGAATGGGTCATGGAAGAGAAAAACACCTCTCCAATGGGTTTCAACAGATGGTAACAGAATACACACTTTTGGTTACATCTTGCATGGCAACCCAAGAGAGAGCACAAGGTCCACAAGAGGCCACCAGGAAGGGCTGACTGCTGCATGCTTAACTCGGACTCCTCAAGGCTTGAGCATGCCAAAATTGGGACAGTGTTGCCATCACCAAGGACACTTTCCTGCAGATAAGATTTTTAGAAAGTCTCTCAGGATGGTGCATCTCCTGACCCTCCTTTGGGCAACGCAAGAAAGGTGAGATTGATCTTGGATTCATCTTGTGTCATCCTTCTTTGCCAAGGCCTTGGCACAGCACATAAAGGAGAGGGAGGGTCCCCATGTGGGAGGCTCTCCCCATGCAGAAGAAGCACCAGCAGTGTTTTCAGTGAGCAAGCTGTGCAGGACCAGGCATCAGGGACAGATGGATCCCCAGGCATCACTGGGGTGCTCACATGGAAAATAGGAGACACCATTTCATGGACTGAGGGAAAATTGAGCATTTCCTTCAGTGACAGCTCGGTGTGAGTGGGTGGTTTAAGCACCCAGAGCTGGGAAATGTTTCATGGCTGGCACTGGTGGGCACCTTGCCCTGGGGCTTTCCTTGCCCCAGAGGCCACCGGGGTGGAGGGGAGAATGTCAGGAGGGACACACACTGTGCTCCTCCCACCCTCCTCCCATTTGGTGACAGTTTGGTGACAGGACAAGGCACCCCAGGATAGGGGACACCCCACGCAGGGACACAAAGGTGAGTACTGGGAATATGATGCCTTCTTAGGCTACCTAGAAACAGAGACCAGACAAAACTAAGAGAATAAAAATTGGATATATTTATTGAAGGGCCTTCAGGTACATTTCAGGCAGACACCCCCTCCAGGGGCTACACACAGAATGGACAACGGGTCACAGGTTTTCATATTTTTTTAAGTTTGGTCCATTTGCATATTGAAGGTTAATCTTCCAGTTACAGCTTCAGGTAATGAAGTCATTTACCCCAAATTTTCTCCCCTCCAACTCACATTTCTCAGGGCCTGAGACAGTGAGGTGTCCTTGATACCCAGGCCTGGAAAGGAATTGTTTTGTCTAACCAAAAAGGGAAAGCAGTAGCTAACACTTTATATGGAGTTCATACACTGAAGTATTGCAGTATTACAAATACGTGAAAAATATAAAAGCTAAAATCCTAAGGCATTAGATATTTGCCCACAGGACACTGACCATGGCACAGGCAAACCTGACTCAGTGGGAAAAGGGATCTGGGTGTGGGTGGCAGCATTATCCTGGCAGTGGGTGCCAGGCTTTGGGCTCGTGGGAGCTGCAGCAGGGGTGTCCCTTGGCAGGGTGTCACCACTGCCAGGTGTTTCCCAGCCCCTCTCCATCTTTGCCTCACTGGCATCTTGCTTTTCTTGAGCTTCTCATTTCAGTGTTACAGTACAGCTGTACTTGATGTATAAATTTGTTGTCTTGGCGGAAAGAAAAAAAAAAGTAATTTACTGTGAAGCACTGGCTGAAAATCATTTTCTGAACCACTGCACAATTTTAATCAGACGACCATACTGTATCCAATCAAGGGAGGATTTGTGAGGGGGGCACAGGGGTGTTTCACTGTGGCCTTCCCCAGAGGACAGTAAATCCAAGCTCTGCTCAGGAAGACGAGACGTCTCGGGCTTCACAGCCTGCCCAAACCTAATTTGCACTAGAATTACATGGCCATTACTAATGTATACAGTGACTCAAATTGATTACCTTGCTATTAGTAAGAGCAACACGCTGGTTTTGGTGATGGCAGCTTCTGACAGAGGAGGAGGACAAAGGAGCAAGAGCAAAGTGAAATTGTGCTTTGAAAGAGTGGGGATGAGGGGGTGAGGAAGGTCGTGCTCCAGGGAGAGTTCAGCATGAAAAAAGGGTGCAAATGCCTGGACTTCACATCCTCTGTGCTTATCACATGTTGCTTTAAAAAGAATATTACCTTGCTTAATCTTCAAGTCCCTGAAATCTCAGCACATGTAACAGGCGAGTCTCTAACTCAGGGCTCCTGAGGCCATGGAAAATCCCAGATGTTCCAGGGTTCTCCTGTTAATGTGTGCAGCACTGGGGGTGCTACTGTGAGTGAGACCCAAACATGCTCCTGCACAGCCTCACCCACCTCTTCCCAGCACTTACAGCCTCCGTGGGGCACAGACTCACACCTTGCAGCACCCACTGGGAATCTTGCACCCTCCCTTGTTGGCCCAGTGGCAGCCAAACATTCGGAGCAGTTTAGGGACTGGAGATGCAATTTAGCAGAAGGGTTCCCATCCCACTTTTTCCTACACCCCCACTACGGACATGTTCCTCCTGAAACTGGGAATGTGGAGTTCAAATCCCCAGTGCAAATCAGGCACAGGGGTGGTTGAATATCCAGCGCTTCCAGTGTGTGTGTCTGCTTTTCATCTGACTTTGGAGAGAACAGAACACCTGGCAAGGGCTCAGGACAGGCAAGCCCAGAAGAGGTGAAAATGCTGCTCTGCTCCCAGTGGGACTTACCCCAATGGCAGCAACAGCAGCTTCTCTCCTGGCATCTCCCACGCGCCACAGCGCAGATCTCACATAACGAAAACACAACCCTGGAGCCAAAACTGCTCTCCCACACAGCCACACTCTGATCCCAACTCCACACATTTTACATTCCTGCCCACGGGAATCTCCCCACACTTTAAAACACCTGAAGACTGGAGCAGAGACAAGAGATGTGGGGGAAATTTCCATGCAGATTTTTACTGCTCCTGCACAGCTTCTCCCTGTGCAGCTTTTTCCTTTTAAACTTGCTTGGCATTCCGGGATGCCTGTGACACAGGACAAGGAAAGGAGTAAGGTGTTGTCTCCTGGGAAAACACACACCAAGCAATCTCTGCATTTGCTCTTTAACCCTGGCAGTATTTGCAGAGCTCCAAAGACCCCCACAGGCAGCAGGGTCAATGGGAAATGCAGCCCTGTCACCAGCACACCTCTCACCAGAGAGGTGCTAAACTCTCAGTGAGCACTACTGGATTCTCTGATTAGATTTCTCTCAGCTGGAAAGTCTGATGTATTAATAATACAAAAATACAGTTAGCAATAGAGTAGCAGGAGGAGTAGCAACAAAGGTGTCTTCAAGATGCAGATAAACCTTTATCTGGAGCTCCAGCACATCACAGCCTGAGGTGAGCTGATGCCTGATGTCAGGGTGATGCTCTGTAGTCCTTCAGTTCCCACTGGAGCAGCTCAGGTTCAGTCTAAGGGACCTGCTGAGGGGCACAGTTTGGCATCCTCCAGCAATTCCTTTGGTTAGGTCAGCTCTCTCACCCACTTTCAAATCTTCCAGTTTTTGCTTACCTTGCACCTTACAACACTCTGTGGCCAAAATCCAAGCTTAAGCCTGGTTTTACAGCCAGGATGCCTAATCCTTTGTGTCCCAGTGTGGCTCCCCAGGAGGTGGGCATGGACACCCTGCTTTTGGAGGCACTGCAGCAACAAAGAGTCTCAAAACAGCCATGTGGACAGGAATACTATTTTCTTAAGTAAAAGGAGACTGCCAGGGAGAAGGGATTATCTTTCTCCGTGGGGATGCATCCAAGGAAAGATGGGACAGGACTTAGGGCTGTGAACACCAGCAGCTCAGCATGTGCTCCCATTCCCTCCTGAGCCCTGCCCCATCAGCTGCTGAGAGCTTACAGGGAAAACTTGCATGGGTTTTTTATTTGTTGTCGAGAAATATTTATTCTTGACACAACCCAAATTTACTTCTGTGTTCTGCTAAATATCTCAGCTCTGTTTCTTAAGCAGAGTTGGAAGCATTTCCTTCCAGACCTGTTTCCTGCCTCTCTCCCCACCCTCTGCTGATGGAGACACTGGGATGGCAGCCATCGTACTCCTCAAACCAACATTGTCAGCCTTGTGCTCAGCTCTTGGGAGGGAGTATTTTGGGAACACTACGTGGCCACAGCTGTTCATTTTTCACACAGCAGGTGGGGAACCTGCCCTGTTTGGATGGCTTGATGGGAAAGCACAGTTGCTCCACAGTAATTTACAACATGGGAAAGTGGGGGGTGTTGAGCACCAAGTTCCATCCCAGAACATACACACACACTTCAGATATTTTAAGCAAATACTCAAAGCTCAGGTTCAGTCTTTTCCTCCACGCTACAGCAAAAGCAGAAAAGCCATTAATTGCATGGGCAGATGGTTATTAGGAAGTGTGTGAGATCTGGCTACACCACCACTGTGTGGGTGGAGCTGATTAGATGGACCTGTATCAAAAAATAACAAAAAAAAAAGAGAAACGTTGAAACATTTCCTACATTTCCTTTGCTGCGTGGTGAGAAAAGCTTTTCCCTTGTGACTGCAGAAGAGAATTCAAAAATAACAGCAAAATTGCTCCTCACCTCCCCACTGAGCCAAGTTATCAGCAACAGCACTCTGGGCTTTGTCTGCAGTTCCTGGGAAATAAACCCATGGGCACCAGGATGGGCACAGGAGGCTTTGGGGTTTCCTTCACCAGAGTGGCAAAGTTTAAACAGGTAAAGAGACCCAGGTTCTCTGGCAAAGGTTAAACAGGTAAAGAGGCCCAGTACCGGAGGTGCCACTGCTCTGCAAACTGCCTCCAAAAAGCCCCTTCCCTCTTTCTCTGCTGTCCCAGCTCTGCTTTACCCACCTGGCTGGCCCTACCTGGGGAAGCATCTTCAGGGAGGAGACCTCCCACCAAAACCAGCCAAAGCAAGCTTGCTGTACTTCAACCAGCCCATCCCACCCACCAGCACAGATGATTTTCAGATTCTCTGGGGCTGACACGGCTGTGTTTCCAGCAAGCAGCCCCAGCACGGCTCCAGCTGCCCAGTTTGGGAGGAATTGAACAAACTGGGAGCTCCCACCAGAAAGCTCAGGCGCTTCAAGTCCACGAACCAAATCAAACAAAGCTGTGAAAGCACATCTGATTGGACACATCACTAAACCAGGTGGTGTACTGGAAGAAGTATGGAATCATAGAGTTGCTAAAGAAAAAAATCCTCAGATTTCTGGTTATCTTTGTGTATCTTCTGCCCTTCCAATTGTTGCCTGCTATATCTAATACACATCACTTTTTCAGGGAAGAAGCTGTTTATCCATAGTTCCATGCAGTGCAACACAACTAGCAAAGATCCATCTTTAAAACTACAAGACAAATTGAAAATTGCTCTGAAATAACCACACAAAAAAAAATAGAAAGAGAACTTTTAATTCCACTCCCCTCTTTCCACCCAATTGTGTTTATATATCTAAATCAGCAGCACTGCAAGATATCAGTGTAGAGTTAAAACCTCAGTTAAATCCTCAGCTAGAATGAAATTAATGAAGAAGAAGCTGGAAAAAATATTGTCTTTGTAGCAGATGCACAACTTGGGTGGTCAGTGTGAATGCACTTCCAGACATTACTGTCAAAACCCTTATCTAGCAAAAATCATTAGCTTCATACTGCACTTGATATAATGCTTCAATAGAATGCTTGAAACAGCTCATTTTAAACGGGTATTTCAGTATCACGAAGAGAAATACAGTTATTATGGGCCAGAGACACTCGAGCCGTGTCCCCCATCATTTCTGGCTGCCGGGGCTGACACTGTGGAAGGAGTCTGCCCTCAAAAGGCCAAACACTAAAGCGCACCGAGCACAGCCCAAAGTCCAGGAGCACAGCAAAAGCTCCTCCTGGCATTCCCTCCCCGTCTGCCTCGTCTCCCACCGCTTCCACCCTTGATTCCAGCCCAGCAGAAACAACCAGGAGCAGCCAGCCAGGAGAATACCAGAAAATCACCGCATCGGTCTGTGGACAGCCTAGCTGTCAACTTTCCCCTGTGATTTGGTTATTTATCTTCTAAAACAAACACAGAAGAACAGTGGAAGAACAAAGAACAAATTTCTCCATTTCCAGGACTCCTGCTGCTCAGCTGCAGCACAGAGGTTCCCACTGTCACTGCAGATGCACATGATTAATTGTGCCACAGGAATGACAGATGGACACGGACACCAGCACAGTTCTTAGGGGTGTTGAATCAATTACTCCCAGAGGTGGCTCAAACAAGTGTGTAAAGCCTCACCCCTTTGCTATTACTCATCTTGGATTTCCTACTGTAAAGAAAGCACATTTTTTTGCTCCGTGCCAGACTCCACAGTTAATTGAGATCAGGAAACCAGCAGGAGGGCAGCAGGTGAATGTTCCCTTTGGCACGGAGCAGCTCTGGAAGTGGTTTCACGGTTCACCACCTGCTGCCGCCCTCCGAGGGGAGCTGAGGAACACCAACCGTGCTCAAACGGGGCTGAAAATGATCCAGGGAGGCCAGGCCACGCTGTAAGCCACAAGGCATGGAAATTATGGTAATTGGGGCTCGCAGGAATCCAAGGGGGCATGTAAGGCCTGAAGAGGGGCTCTGGGGGAGCAGCTGTCTCTGCAGCAGGACTCCACAGGAATGCACTCAGTGCTCCTGCTGCTGTCACAGGGGCACGCTGTCAGCAGCAAGGGATGGTACCTGGAGCTCCTCATGCACACGTGAGCTCCTCATACACACCTGAGCTTCTCACACACACCTGAGCTCCTCACACACACCTGAGCTCCTCACACACACCTGGAGATCCTCACACACACCTGGAGATCCTCACACACACCTGGAGATCCTCACACACACCTGAGCTCCTCACACACACCTGGAGATCCTCACACCTGAGCTCCTCACACACACCTGAGCTCCTCACGCACACCTGAGCTCCTCACACACACCTGAGCTCCTCATGCACACCTGAGCTCCTCATGCACACCTGAGCTCCTCACACACACACCTGAGCTCCTCACACACACCTGAGCTCCTCACACACACCTGAACTCCTCACACACACCTGAGCTCCTCACACACACCTGGAGCTCCTCACACACACCTGAACTCCTCACACACACCTGAGCTTCTCACACACACCTGAGCTCCTCACACACACCTGAACTCCTCACGCACACCTGGAGCTCCTCACACACACCTGGAGATCCTCACACACACCTGGAGATCCTCACACACACCTGGAGCTCCTCACACACACCTGAGCTCCTCACACACACCTGAGCTCCTCATGCACACCTGGAGATCCTCACACACACCTGAGCTCCTCACACACACCTGAGCTCCTCATGCACACCTGAGCTCTTCATACACACCTCAGCTCCTCACACACACACAGAGCTCCTCACACACACCTGAGCTCCTCACACACACGAGCGCCTCATGCACACCTGAGCTCCTCATGCACACCTGGGGCTCCTCACACACCTGAGTTCCTCACACACACCTGAGCTCTTCACACACCGGGAGCTCCTCACACACACCTGAGCTCCTCACACACCTGAGCTCCTCACACACACCTGAGCTCTTCACACACACCTCAGCTCCTCACACACACCTGAGCTCCTCACACACACCTGGAGCTCCTCACGCACACCTGAGCTCCTCACGCACACCTGGAGCTCCTCACACACACCTGAGCTCCTCACGCACACCTGAGCTCCTCACACACACCTGAGCTCCTCACACACACCTGAACTCCTCACGCACACCTGGAGCTCCTCACACACACCTGAGCTCCTCACACACACCTGAGCTCCTCACGCACACCTGAGCTCCTCACACACACCTGAGCTCCTCACACACACATGAGCTCCTCACGCACACCTGAACTCCTCACGCACACCTGAGCTCCTCACACACACCTGAGCTCCTCACACACACATGAGTTCCTCACACACACCTGGCACTGTCCCAAGGCAGGTTTTTGCTCTGGATGGACACAAATCTGTAGCACTGAGATCTGCTTCAGCCATCCATGGGCATGTGAACACCACACGGGAGATCTGTAACCTCTCAGCTGAAACGACGAAGAGGAAGGTGGAAGGCTGAATTAAAAACATAAATAATTCAAAGAATGGGGAAAAAGAGAATGCAAAGGGCAATGATCAGGTACTTGTTTCAAAGGGTGACACCACAGCAGTGCCCAAAGGCTGCCTAGATTCCAGTGAAACACTCACTGGACCACCAAGAGGCACATGAAGAATTAAGCATTTTGTTATTGCAGGCAACACCCCACCCTGACATCTCCCACATTCTGCAAAGGGAAATGTGGCTTCTTGTTTTGCAGTTGACTGCTTTTGCTACATGTGATAGGAGTTACAACACAATTCTGGGCTAAAATCAAAATGAGCAAACACTTTGTCAGGATTTCACCCAATTTCTCTCTAATTCATGTGTGCAGTAGGCTTTTATGAAGTCCTTAAGTAGTGACACTTCTCTAGATTTAAATGTCTGGATTTTGAGTCCATGTTCTTGGCAAACATGGAAGTGTCATGGGAATCACAGCCCACTTTATGAGGTGCTTTGGAATACTGCAACTGGGCAGAGAAGAAGGAAACTTAAGAGAGTTCTTAGAAGCCCCAGCTGATGATTCACAGCATCCAAATAATGCTCCTGATTCATCCTTTGTGAAAACAGCCCCATTCAGCCAGGTACTACGTGACCCTTCTTTCATGTGAAAACTACTGAAGGTGTTTTTATGCCACCAACTCCAAATGTCTGTCAATTCTCACCATCAAAAAAAAATTCTAAACATTTCCAGATTTTACTCTTCTTTTCCAGATGTAAGATGTCAGAGGATACAAGTCACAGTAAGTTGCACAAATAAAGTATGAAACTAAAGAAAAACATTTTCATTTAATTTTCCAAGTAGATGCAAATCTGATAAACATCAGCTGCCACTGAAAAAGAACTGGAAATGCATTTTCAGTCAATAAACAAGTTTTGTTCCACAGTTTATAGTCCAAAGGCTGATGATGAGAAAAAAGACAGTGACCGACGACGACAATCAAAAACAACGTGGTGATCACCTCTGAAATCAAACAAAATGCAAGAAAACATGTTTATCCAAACTTAGTGGTGAAAAATTAAACATTAAGCTTCCATTAATTTGTGAAAACACTAGTAGGCACTTGATTAAACTTTAGTTATATTGGGGTTTTCTTACCAAAAAATTGCAGAATTATACACGATGGAGTAAGTTTGCCACAAATGACAATAATTGTGAGCTCCAGACACACTGAAGCATCCAAAGCACATAAGATCAGGAGAGGTTTGGGTTAATCCAACAAAGGAAAGACCAGATTATGTTTTAGATGTCTCTAATAAAAGTGTTAAATGAAATATTTCTTAATTAATTTAATTTTCAAAATATTCCAGAAAGTACAATTGCTTCTACAGCACTGCAGTGAGAGACATTTGCAGGCAGAATTCCATTTAAACACGCTCCAGTTGTACTCCCAAGGTGTCTACTGTCTATTTTTGTGATATTCCTAGAAGGGATTCCACACAAACCCTAAGTCTGACATCCCAGGTGGAAAATAGCACAAAGCCTTTCCTGGAGGTCCAGTGATCTACTCAGAAAGGATCATTTACACTTCCTATACCTAAGCAGAGCAGCAAACCACGTGCTTGCATTGTCTTACACA
Organism: Prinia subflava; assembly: GCF_021018805.1. Lineage (NCBI taxonomy): Eukaryota > Metazoa > Chordata > Aves > Passeriformes > Cisticolidae > Prinia > Prinia subflava. Next base: position 148,506,557 of record NC_086247.1, on the reverse strand, counting down.
AGAATGAGCACTATTCCAAACCCGTCAGCTTCCAAATGTTTCTTTATTGTTTTCACAATTCAAAAAAAGATGATTCCAGGAGCCCTTGTCTTCGTGTTTGCCTTCAGTTCCCCCTTCCAAAAACCCAAACAACTTCCTGAATACTCAGCCAGCTCTCCCCTCTCTAGCTGCTACTGGTTTTTCCTGCAGCAGCTCCTCCTCCTTCTTCTTGTAAAGCTTTAGGAGATACTCATCAGGCTCAATTCCTGCCTCCTGTAACTCTGCCATGGCTTTCTCCAGCCGGCGCAGTGTCCGGGCGCTCTGCACCTTGCGGGCAGTGATGTACAGCGTGAACTCCTTGAAGCCCATCAGTTTGCAGGTATCCACCTCACAGAGATCTTTAACATCTTTGGTCTTGTCCACCTGGGGGAAGAAAACTAAACCTGACATTCTTTCCAGGTCCTCAACGCTGACTTGGAAGTCAGTGAGCTGGTGGCTGAAGCCTATGGGATCGTTGGGCACCACGAAAGCCCCCAGGACCAGGGGCTCTGAGGACGCGCGGCTCCGCCTGGCGAGGATCACCTTGTACAGGTGGGATGGCACAGCCACGTCATCCTTTCCAATCACCTGCCAAAAGGAAAGGACTGTCACAGACACAAAATCATAGAGTTGTTTTGGTTGGAAAAGACCTTTAGAATTATCAAGTGCAATCATTAATCCACTGCAAAGTCCACCACTAAACCATGTCCCTAAGCACCACACCTTAATGTTCCCTCTCTCTGGAGCCCCTCTTGCTTTTGTAACTACAATAACTTATATTTTAACACACAATAGAAGTTCCTGATCTGACAGTTCCCATTCATGGAGGTTTTAATACACATTTCAAATCAACTCTCAGTTACCATCTGTCACTTATTATTTTCTCTCTCTGTTACCCAGACCCAGGTAGCATTTAAAAGCTACTTTATGTAAGTAAGCATTTTTGAGGGGATCCAGATATAAAGTACATTCAGTGACTCAGTATCTTCTCGGAAGAGAAGCCTATCCAAAGAAAAAGCACCAATTTCTTCCATAAATTCCCTACAACCCAACTTCAGTGCTTGTACATATTTGGTTTGCTCTTGTGTCCCTCAGCCCAGGATCCAGGGATTTAAGGGGAGCCCCAAGAGTGGAGGATCAAGACTGTTAAAGTCTCACACTCACACGTACACAGGAGGAACCCCACCCTGTGCCAGGGATAATTCCAAGGGAATACCCCTATTGATGGCAAATGCAATCTCTCCAGGACTCAAAAGTTCTGCTCATGCATGCACTGAATTAGGCTTTTTTGTTTCTTCGCTATCACTGAACTGAATCTGTCATCTTAAGAGAGTGTAACAAGCTCATACATGAAAAATCTGAGTTTTGCATAACCCTTCTGTAAGTACCCTTCTCAAATGCATGCTTTTATTCTAATTGCAACAGCAGAAACAGTCTTACAAAAACTACAGAGGCATTTTATTCTATATATAAAATCCAGTAATTTGGTGCTGTTTCCAGGATTTGCAACACCTGCAAAAGCAAAGACTGATTGTTTTGATTTTTTTGACAGCTTTTGTTAGATACAATTAAAACACCATTTCAGGGAAAGCAGGTATTTATCACATTATTTACAAACTAATCCAGTGTCAATAGTTCAGACATGCCTTGTCCACTTATACACTGAGTATAACTCAATCACATAATAAATACTTCCTAAGGACACCTTTTTCTGTGTACTCAGCCCTTCTGCAAATAAAATACATTTTTAAAATTAAATTTTGCCTGTGGCTACTGAATCAAGGTTCATGTTGGTCTATTCCAACAGTTAATTAAATTTGAGCTACAAATTATTTCAGTGATTTTTGTCCTCTACCTCTGTTGCCAGTTTTTTAAATGACTGGTCCTAAGGTCTTACTGGTTAGACCAAAACCAAAGTACCTTTAGGAGAACTCTGATAATTTTTTTTCATATTTTGTGCAATAATGTACTAGAAACATTACTCCTTTTTCTGGAAAACACATGCTCTTAGATTTCTTTACTGTGTTCTAAAATACTTCCCTCCCTTGCTCTAAATTAGGCTATTTAATAGTTTTGCTGTAGTTTAAACATTTTTGTTTGTTTGGGTTTGGGGGGAGGCAGGGGTTGTGTGGTTTTTGGTGGGCTTGTTCTTGTGGGTTTTTTTGGGGTTTTTTTGTTGTTGTTGGGTTGGGTTTTGGTTTTTTGAGGGGGGGTTGGATTATTTGGGGGTTTTTTTCTTACAAAAATTATCATGGTTATGCCATCAACCTCCTCCCAAAAAACACTCTGCCTAGACATCAAACAGTCACTGAAACTGGTTAAGGAATAAATGCCTCATGCCAAATCTCCTCTCGGTTTCAACGATGACAGATATGTTGATAGGAAAATGAAAGAAAAACTCCTGAGTGTCAAAGCACTTTGTATTTAGCATTCTGTGTATGTAAAACCAGAGCTACAGCTCCCTAGAACCAACACTATAAATAATCAAAACTGACTGATGCACAGGTAATGCTAAAATGTACTAAAACCAATGCAACAACACACTGTTGTATCTGGTGTGTTAACACTGAATTACAAAATTAATGGTGCTGGGAGTTTTAACCTATTTGGGATCAGTGGCACTAAAGCTGGGGGGTACCTGCAAAATACTGGGGGTGAGAGGCAGGGAGCCAAGAAAACCCCTGAAGGGGAGAGTAAGGAGTTTGTATTTCCATATTTACCCAAGGAAAACCAAAGGCAGGAGGCTGGGGCTGCTTTTGTCCCCTGGAGCAGGGAGCTTGCAGAGCCCTGCACTGCAATCCCACCTCCTGCAAATTCCTGAGGAATGTGAGGAAGAGGAGGAGGGGGCTGTAGCCTCCTGAGGGAAGGCAGCAGTGAGGCTAAACCCCAGTCTTCAGCATCTCCCTGGGCCAATGATCTCCTGACCTGCAGCATCCCTGCAGTATGGCCTTCCCCAGGCCTCTTTGCACACTTTTCCCACTACAAATCCATGGATATATACCAGGCCCTCCTTAGCTCAGCTCCCTGCCTCTCCACACCTCCCACACACATCCACATCCCGGCATCCTCGCTCTGGTGCACAAAAGACCCGAGGAAGGGCGAGCACACAGATGGAGCTGCACAAGGATCTCAGTCAGGGGGTACAGGAATATGTAAAACAAACAGGTGAACGTGTGTGGAGAGAGCTGAGGGAACTGGGGATTGAGGCTGAGGGGGTGGAGAGAGAGGCTGGGGAATGAATAGAGCTGCACACAAAACAGGTATGAGATGGAAATGCTGAATGCCTCAAGTGGGTGTTAAGGGAAAACAGACCTGATGCTTATGTAATATTATGCAAATATATATATTCTATGTGAAATAATGCACATTTATGCATAATATGAACACCCAGGAAGAGAGGAGAAGAAACAGAGAGGGCTAGAGTTCAAAACGAAGGGAAGGCTGGCCTTTTGAGAAGTGTAGATCTAAATTCAACTCCATACATGTAATGGTCAGATATGTAACTTACGTACCATTTCAGTTCCATGTAAACTCTCTTTTGAGAATTTAAACAGAATTTAAGCAGTGCACAGGCTTCATACCAACTTCTCTGAGCAGCAGAAAACTACTATTGCAATGAGAGCTAATACTGTTAAAGCAGTTAAAACCATCTTCAGCCTGCCAAACTTCCAGAGTCCACAGGTGTCCCTTCCTTACTCAAAACAGGGCATAAAAGTTCTGTCTCCAGATAATTCTGTAGGAAAAGAACACCATCAAAGGGCAGTGCCTGATTTCTCTGACAGAGTAAATATGCATGACTAAGAATAAATGGCTTTTTGTGCAGTTTAACACTTATGTGCACCATGCCCAGGACACATCACCAGTAATTTCTGCAGTGTGACCCAATGACTGTGGTTAAAAAAGGAAATGCAGTTCTGGAGCACGGCAAAATATTTCCATCACTGCTCCCTGTAATATCCCCCACTTTGCTGTTTTATGGGAGTAAACAGAGAAGCTGCAGAGAAATGTTTCCCCAGAGTTGCTCCCCCACCAGCTCAACTGCCAGAGAGAGAAGCGTGATCCTGCAAAAGTGAAATTTGGGATAGGAGAAAGAGGCAGGAAAAACAAACTCCACAATCCCATTTGTTATTGCCACCTAGAGGATTTTCCTCCCAAACTTCAGCAGCCTCACTCACTGTCCAGAACTGCACCATCCCATTTATCTCAGTTCTTTGCCTGGCAGAGGCAGAGAGCATGTGCTCCTACTGGAACAGGATGGAAAATGGTTCAAGATTATCCATGCACAGATGTTGACTTTGATTTGTGCCTGTCTATCCACAGGCAGCAGATGATCTTTCAGAAATCAAGGCCTGAAACAGCTTTTTGTCCCAGCTGGAGAAGAGCAGCAGTTTTTTAAGAGTATCTGTGATTCTGAAAGGAATTCTGTGCTCCAATACAAGCAAGAAAATAAAGCAATGGCCTGTTGAAATCACTGCTGTCTCACATGCTTTCACACTGTGTTGGTAACAGCCCACAAAGCAAATTTTTGTGCAATCCTTTGAAAATTCCCATTTTGCTACTGCTATAAAATTCTGCTTAATCTTCCAAATTTTCAACAGGCTCATAACATCAAAAAAAAAAAGACACTCAAGCTAAAAGCCTTCTTTTTATAGCATTAAATATATTTCTTTCCCATCATTATTTGAGAAACCAACGTGAAATTTCAAATACTTTGCTGTCTGTATCAATTCAATGTAAAAATGTGCATTGCCCTAAATTTTTGCAGCTACTTAGTGCTTTCATTTTTGTTTTGTTTCTTTGACTGAACTGGTATCTCCAAATAATGTAACATTATCATAATGTCATTTTCAGAGCAGTGTTTATTATTTTTCTGTCATTACTGATATTCCACAAGTGCGTGTGGATTTGTTATTCTTCCCAAAGCCCAATTAAAAGTGGACAGCTGTCACGAGGGCAGGCCATTAAAATGTGTGCAATTCCTGACATTCAGAGATGTTTACACATCACTAAAACAAGTGGGTTGGTGAGCAGTTGTAAAAGAAATCTAAAGAGCTCACAGGGACAGAGAAGGGCAGAATATTTATTAAACCAGAGAGAATTCAGAGAGCTTTGATAATTTCAATCTCACAGCCAAGTCACTGGATGAGGATTTGTCTTAAGCTTGGCTCTCTTCTCAATTTTGGCCAAATCCTGTTCTTGACTGCAAATTTTAAAAACAGAGAAAGCAAATTTGATAATACCTTCGGAGTCCTTAAGTATAAAAATAAATAATAAAGACATTTGCTAATGACATCTAGGGTAAGGTTAATCATCTGGCATTAACTAATACCATATTTATGGTGGTAATCAGAAAAATACAAGGCAGCTCCTAAAAATGTCAGTTTGGAGTTTTTGAGAAAACTCCATGAACAAGTGAAAAGGAATATAAGAAGTATAATGGTAAAACAGTTGAGATTATATGAGAAGAAAATAGAGTGTTACTTTTACTGGAAATTTTAAACACAAACCAATGTTATCAAATTTTAGTTTCACACTGGACTTGTTACAGCTTCCTAGATTGCAAAAAGATTGTCTTCCTCTGCAAGAGTATGGATAATTTTTAAAATAAAGGGCTCGTGAATCCAAAAGTGGTATTTTGCCACCTAGTGACTAGAAACTGAAAATCCACTGTGCACAGAATCAGCAGAAGGAACTAATGAGCCCTTCATCAGTGAGAGCCAGCTCTGAATTGTCAATTATCCCTGATTCTCTCAGAACCTGGCAAACAGAAATCATACTCAATTATGCCTTAACCACCAGCACACACTGCAGAGCCCTTCCATTTGATGATGCTACCATCAAATGCTTTAAAATGTCAGGTCCAGAAATCCCCTTGACACTCCAGGAGCTGTTTCTTCACTCTCTGTGGATTTCTAACCTGAGTTTAGAACTGAGCCAGAACTGCACACAGAACTGTCTGAAAAGAAGCACACCCAGTTCCCTGTGCCAGAGTCCTTCCCCCTCCACCTGGCAGTAGCAAAATTAACACTTCCATCACATTTCTTGGTGGACAGAATTCAAGGAAACATTCCTGTCCCCCAAGCGTGATTCTGACCATGTCCATGTTTGACAACCCAGAGCTTTATTATAATTTGATACTGAATTCTGTAGAGAAACAGACTTTCTGGCAGTACAAAACATTCCATTTACTATCAGTGTAACTTTATTTACTCCATCATTGTGACAGCATGAACTGCCTCCACTCAAGCTCCTTCTGGGTTTGTTAGGCAGCACTGATTCTGCTGAGAGTGTTTTCCCCCAATATTTGAGAGAGCTCTGTCAGATGGCACTGAGAAGAACTGAGGGGTGTGAAGGCAGACCTAGCAACACACAAACCAGAAAACACTACAGATCAAAATCACAGTAACAATCTGCACAGACAAGCACTCCAAAATGCAAATATATGTACTTCAGGAAAATTTAATTTGTTATGGCTGGTCTGATTGCTATTGCCAAATCATTTGGCAATCTTAAAAAGATGGTAAAAAAAAGTTGTTCCTGAATATACAGTTAGGACATGAAAAGACAGATGTCCTAACCCCTCTTTACTTTTCTTTAATAAAGAGGGTATGTATATATATCAGGTATGTAATAAGTTATATTTACATGATGACAGACTACTGCTTCCACAGAATCCACTTAGATTAACTTAAAAATGAATCCACCATGGTCCTTAACACCCCTTTTCCTCTAGCAGCACTACCTTCAGGATGGGTACAGTGCTAAATAAAAGCCATCTCAATTAATCTCTCTTGCACCTTCAGTGTCTCTTCTCCCACCTTAAGCCAGTGTCTGTTCCATTCATGTGTACCTGACATCTGAATTTAAGGTTGAGCTCTGGTGGTTTACACCAGCTGATCTAAGATTGAGCCCTTTGCATAAAGTTTATGGGACATCTATAATGGACCTACATCCAGTAACTTCTGTAGCCTTGGGACAACTCAGAGCAGCCAACAAACAAGGGATAATTCTCAGATTTATTTCCCCCTTTAACAAGTATTCCTTCCCCTATAGTATCTTTGTAGGAGACAACCTCTACTAGCTCTGAAAGTTAACTGGATAAAACCACAACATACCATCTTATATCTGAGAGGTGCAATTTGTTTCCCAGTTATTTGCCACAGACACAGATGAAAACTGTACCTTCTGGAATGGTTATTGTGCCTCTCTGGCCCAACCTGGTGATTCAGTTTAGAAAGTTAAACAGCAAACATGATTCCAGTATGAACCTCATGTATCAGTAAAAAGTACATTAAAATGTCTTTTTCAAATAACAAACAAAATGTTATCCAAACTGCATTTTCATTTGCCAGCCACAGCTCATTCTTCTTAAATTAGCATTCACTAGGATGGCCTTGGGAATAGGGAGGGCGGAGCACTGAGCATGATGTAGTTAATTATTGCAAAATTTGTATTTCAAACTCCAAATCTGCTGACAGAGGAAAATCACTAAAGTGACAGTCACTGGAGAGCAGTAATGTATAAAACAAGACAATGTCATTTTGATTTGATCTGGACAAAGATGAAAAACCTGCATCTGCCTCTCCAATGACACAGAACAGATTTTTCCTGTTGGCATTCTATTCTACATATATTCTCAAAATATGTTTTCCAGACACCAAACACAGTCATCAATCTACTCTTTGCAATAAAAATCTCCACTGGAGACAGATGAAATGACAGAACATAGCTGAGGATACCACAAGTTCAGCCAGTAGATAGAACAATGCTGGCATCTAAGGAGCTCAAGGTTAATTCTCTTTCTGGAATTAAAGAGCAAATGGTACCAGAGTCCAAGCAGGAACTGGGAACAAAGCCACGACTGATGCTCTGTTTCTCCTCTATAGTGATCTAAAAATAACCTTTTTGGATGTCTGATGAGAAAAACACCAGCATGTAAAACCATGGATACATATTTCACCACTCCTTTAGCCAAAAACAAGGAAACTAAGATTGAAGAGAAGATCTGAAACAAATCAACGCACACACATTCACTGCAGCACTTCTGTGTTTCTTTTTTTTTCCTTTTCACATCTCTAGCCTGAGAGAACAAAAACACTGGAGAGGAGCTGAGCCTTAACAGTGGCATTGGCAGATTACAGGTTGTGAGTTTGGCACTCTGGTGTGTGCTGCAGCACTTCTCCTTGAACGGCACAGACAAAGGAAAGGACATCTTCTCACATCAGCTTCTCAGGCCCAAACAATGAGGACTAAAACCCCTTTCAATCTGAAGTCCTTTATGTGAATTTAGCAAAGTTCACTCTGAAAGACAGCTAAGAGATACCTTCCCTTCACAACCCTTAGTGTTCTTCCTTTAGGGGCAGAATCCCAGACTACCAAAATCAATGGCAGTGATTGCAATTATATCCAAGGTGTCTGTTTGAAAAGAACCTCTCTCCAGTGCTTTGACACATTGTGTTCCCTCCCCTAAGTGTATGTGTTGAAAAAAAACCACAAACAAACAAACCCCAACAAACCCCTCTACTCTCAAGTCTCTCTCTCCTCAAAGTACAACTGCAATGCAAAGCACAAAAACTTAAGCCACGAAGAAATTTCAAAATAAAAGAACCCCAACATTCCCTGCCTGTTTTTATTTAGGGGACTCAAATCAAACAATTTAATATTTTAAACAAACAAACAAAAACTCCAAAAAATAGTTATTTTCCTTTTCCCACCTGGAGACAGCATTATCTGTACTTAAAAAAATCAATTTACATAATTAATCTCACTATAGGACACTGAGTAAAAGGAGTTATGAATGTGAACAAGTGGTGACACACAAACAGGAACACCATCACTTCATCATTTTCAATCCCACTCTGAACTTCAGGTCATTTTAAGACCAAAACTGGTAAAACATTCCTAAAAGATCTGTGTTGTCATCAAACCCAAAGATGAAGACAAAGACAAGAACTGAACGAGATGAGAATCATAGCAGCATGGGCATTTTGTGCCACTATTATTTTACCACTGCATCCAGGTATCAAGTTATTTTGAATAAAGCCTGTAAGATGCAGTGTCTGCTCTGATTTTTACCTGTGGAATACTAAAATTTACATTTCAAAACCAAGACTGAGAATGACAATCATTTTTCAGAAAATGCAATCTTCCTCTTCTAAGCAAACACTTTCTCTAGAGAAGAACGAGAAAAAGACGAGCAAGATTAAAGTGAAGCCAGTGATAGATGCAGTTGATAGATGATTTAACTTCTTCCTGGAAATGATTTTCACTTATAAAATGTTGAAGTCAGCTCAGGATTTTTAATTCTTTGCTATGTAAGATGAATATATTTTTTAAGGATGAAAAATAAATGCAATATCCTGACAGCTACAAGGAAGCTTTGTGCAAGCCTGGAGAACTCTGTACCATTCTGAGTGACAGGAATCCAAATGCTCAGTTAAAGGTTGTTGAGAGGGAACATCTCCCTCCTGCTTCCAGCTATGTGCTTTTGGACATAGCTCATGCTGTCACCAGAAGCACTCTGTGTGCTGCCTCAATCTTTCTACAGCAGTACAAAACAAGCCCAGTAAACCCAGTCTGGATGGTTTTCTATTGCACTGGGTAATTAAGCATTTTGTGGAAGAATCTGACAGTCATCAGTGCTGGCAGACAAAAGAAAGGCACAAGAAAGGCCTGGAAAGTAGAAGGGGCAATTGTGAAGTGAACACTTGTGGCTGGACAGGATGATTGCCAATCTAAAGCTGGCTTTGTCACTAATTTATCATCTGGCATTGGCCATATCCCTTAACCATGGCTTGTTTATTTATCCATTTGAAAAATGATATAGAGTGCACAGTCTGCATCTCCCTCACAAAGATGTGGTGAGAGCTGAAGTTTGGAACTGCCACTAAAAACGAAGAAGGTAACTTATTACTACTGCACTTTCATAACTCCCCCCCAAAATAAGAAACACAAATCCAAAGCTGTGATTCTGTGACAATCAAGGTTTGACATGTGTGGCTGGGGACATAAGGGAAGCTTCTCAAGAAGTAAAAAGGTAAAAGCAAACAGGAACAATCACATTCCATCATGACTGAGTTCCAAGTTCAATCAAATGGAAATCAGCTATGTATTTACAAAGGAGAATAGTGCCTAACTCTTACTGCTGAACAGGCCACTGTTGAAAGTTGAACATCTCTGCCTCTTGTGTCTCACATCCCTCTGAAACAGGGTTGTTTTGGCAAGCTCATTCATTGCTCCTCAGAGAACTGACTGGAAGCTGAATTGCTCATGAGCTGAAGCTGCAGTTGATCCAATTACTTATTTTCAAGGAAAAGTGTTTTTCAAGAGGTGCAAAACGCAGCATTTATTATTTGCATTATGCCAGCTTTCATCTACAACTGCAAATTGCAATAATATCTCATTGCAGTGGGGGCAGAAGGCAACACTCCCTTGAGTAACTTACTATGCTCAAACCTTACAGATGTCTAAACACAAGCCTACTAAGAGTAAGTCTGGGTGCAGAGCAACAATTCACCTCTCAGCTTCATACCCTGTCCCATCTGTCTGTCAGTGATGGGACTACAAACTGTGCATGATAAATCTTCAGAGGATTTTAAGCAAGTAATAAAAACAGGGGGCTAAAAGGGGAGTATCAGTACTGTATCAGTATTGACACTGCTCTAGAGTGAATTCTTCCAAGTGACTCTGGCATGCTCAGAATCTCAGCTGCAAGGCCTCATCCATGCCTATGGTGTAGCACCAAACAACTGCTGGTGAAATTACGAGAGCACTGGCACTCCAACACCCTGCAGAGCTTTGAGAGACCCATGCTACCTTTGCTTTCCACTGTTCCTAAAGCACATGAAGAAATTGATTGAACAGATGCCTGTGCATTAGCAAACCCCACTGACTCTGACTGGATAAACAGTTCTACTGCTGACTGTGGATATGAGATAAATCTCTATAAACAAACAAAGTATTTTAAAATTATGCCCTTTCATGTATAGGCTAGATGTAACGTTTCTGCTAATCTTGTCTCAACAAGTATTGCATGTTTTATACATTTTGCCTGTACTAAGATGCCCAACTTTTGTTTTATCAAGTTATGACATCAATATTTAATAAATAATTACTACTGCACTATTATCCCAGCAACATTTATACATACCTGATAAGTAACACTCTTCTTTCCATCACCATTAGTTTGAGGCAAGGTAAGAGGTCCAGAAACAACCCAAACATCTTCAAATCTCTCAGTCAATTCTCGACAGTACATTTCCATTCTGGAACATATTGTCACAGGGAAAAGTTAGCTGGGAAGATTTAATCTTAGAGACACACTGTGCACTACTGACAGGGAGCATTTTTCCAGATTCATCTGAGTGATTTACAAGCAAAGAATATAAAATGTAGGCCCAAGTCCTGCTTCCCATTTGTCCTCTGTAATCAAGGTTCATTTGTTTACAGATAGACATATGTTACTGCATACATCTGAAACTGGTTTCTGCAGCCTTAGCACATGTCTGAGTAGCTGAGTTCTCTACTTACTCCCACACTTGACACTAGAAATATACTGTTGGTGGTCACTTGGGATTAGAAAAATAGAATTGTTCTAAACAGCAAGTTGAGGCATTTTTACTTTGAAAGGTTTTATCATATTATTGGATTTGTGTGTTTCTCCCCAAGGAATCAAAGTTCTGCAACACAGTTCTTTCTGTAGCTCAAGTACTAGGGAAAGTTTCTGTGTGCCATTTCCACTAACTCTACTTTTTCTTTTCCATATCTATAAAACTGTTCAAAAATGAAGTAGCAACTCCAGAAATACTATCAGATTTTTGCTTTTTAAACTGATTCAGTTTACAGCATATAGTATTTCTCAAATAAGAAGGCTTCTGGATCACACCTGTTTTACAGAAAACAAAAGATTAACAAGGCCAGGTTGGATGAGGCTTTGAGCAATCTGATCTAGGGAAAGGTGTCCCCGCCCATGGCAGGAGAGTTGGAACTAGGTGATATTTAAGCTCCCTTTCAATTCAAATAATTCTGTAATTCTATAATTACAGCACATCTTTGATCTAACACCCCAAATGTTACAGAAATCACATACAGTGTGCAAGCACTGTCCTCTACAAAGGTAAGAGTTGCATTTCTCACAAATGGACAGAGCAGTATGAACCAGATCATCCCAGCAGATCTGGCTGCCTCTGAAAGGGGCACATTTCACCCTCTTCTCTTATTCTTGTTCCTCACACCTCCCCCTTGGGCCACTTGAGCATTCTTCATCTGGCACCAACAGATGAACAAAACCAGTATTTTTTTTGGTTCTGGGCTAGTGAGCTGTATCAGCACGAATGAGCCACACAAATGAGAATGAGCAAGAATGAGCCCTTTCTTCATGTGATACACCAAAGCATTGACTACAAGGGGATTCTTCTCCTACTGCCACCAGCTTTGCTTCCAAGCAGCCCAGCTCCTTGGGCTGTCCCATGGCAGGGCAATACAGGACCTGGAAAGAATGGGAATAAATGCAGCTAGGGAGAAAACTGCTGTTGGTGGCAGGAAGGAAGAGATTGCAGTGACCAAGAAATCACAGAAAACAGTTAAATATCAGTTGGAAGAGAATGAGGAATACTAAGGTGGAGTTAGAGGGCACCACAGAACCAGTCCAGCAGTTACTATCAACAGCTTGCTGGATAATTACAGTCCTGCTCTCCCCTTGTCTGTCCCAGCTGACCACTCCTAACCCATCTTCCATCCTTAAAAATATTTATTATTAAAGAAATGACTGACAAAAAAAAGTGGCATCGCTGCCTTTTTCACGCATTGAAACTCTGGGAACAGGATGCTGGGGTTGGGAAAAAGTGGCAATAATTGCTTAAATTGCAGGGTTGATAGTGCCAGAGGAAATTTTCAAACACTCCCCACGATTTCCTGATTAGGCAGAGATCCTGCTTAAGGGAAACAAAGAGGGTTTCCCTACCTTAAATTGGTACAAATGCCTAGCTTTGGTATAAGGGAAATTTATGCTCAAACACTTGAGTTATTAAGAAAAAAACCGTCTTAAAATGTTATGGCATTTTATTTGTCTATAAAACAATATAACCTTACTGAATGGCCCATCTGATTTTATACACACTCTTGTAAAACAGGAAAGCAGTGTGTAGATGAGTGATGATGCAGTTTTGATGGACTTTTATTACAGCACTGTACATAATTTTGCTGACCTTCCCTTGAGGGAACCTTGAGAAATCTCTGATTTTCCCCTGCTGTTTCTGAGCCTTCACATTCTGTAAGTGCTACGCAAGAAGCACTGGATGAATGCTACTTTTACTATGTTCTCTTCTCAAAGGAAGGGAAGAATAAAAATCTTACATGAAGCAAGTTTAAATTTATCAACCACTCCACCTCAAAGCCAATCCAGTCAGCACTGACAAGTGACAGAGATGCTGCCTGAGTGCTCCTTGGGAGCCAGGACCTGCAGGAACACCTCGGACCTGCAGCAGCGACGGCTCAGCGGGGAGTGCTCAGTTCTCCGATTCAAAGGGAGCCAACATCCACACACAGACACGGGAACACTCTCACACTGCAAATGTTTCTTTGAGGAAGATCTAAACTCTCTCCTGCTTCTGCTAGAACTCACTTAAGGACACTTAAGCCTGGTACTTTTACTCCACATTAGCCAGAAGAAATAACTTTGTCTATTTTAAATAAATGTCCTCGACAGCTTGACTGAATAAAGAACTAAAGTAGTTGTTATACTGTTTTTTCATTGAGAGGACTGAGCTGCCTTTCATTTCAGAGAGAGCTCCTATGACATCTACAGATCAACTGCTCAAAAATACCTGGATGGGAAGAACCTTTAAAAACAAAGCATCTTTGATTTATGCTGCTGCCTGGTATTTTTCACTTAGTTTACTTACAAGTAATTTCTCACCTGTTCCAAAACCCAGCATTATTTTCGTAATTCTGAGGCACAATGTTAGACAGATAAAACGTTTCAGCCATAGCTCTCTGCACAGAGAAAGAAAACAATATGATTTCACTGAAACATTCATGAGCTGAAGACACATTGTAGCAGTTTGTGGATCAGAATTCCATTTCTAGCTTAATTTTAACATCTACTAACACAGAAAACCAGAAAAACCTAAGTCAGAACACCTGGAAAATTATTTTGGATTAAGAGGTGCACAATTGAGGTAAAACCTTGCAAAATTATCTATTTTTTTCTTCTGGCAGAAACAGCACAACAACGTCCAACTCTAGAGGCACAGGAATTACTATCACCCACCATCAGTTTGGTAATGTCTTTGAAAGCAACTTGTCATTTTTCATTTTGAATGGGAAGGGCACTTTCAAGCATGCTTTTCATTTATTTGACTGCTTAATGGCTAACTTTTTCTTTCCTTTACAAGCAAAAGTTTTATTAGATATACTCATCAATATTTTACACATACATAACATACAGGCAATGAAATGATTTATGAGACCATAATGGTCAAATATCCATATATCTGCTTAATTTCATCTTGTAGAAGTGTCATAAACATCTCTGAACAGAAGCTCACGTACCTCCAGAGGTGAAGGAGCTGGTGCTAAAACATTAGACATATGCAGGGAAATACAGAGAGAAAAAATTCCAAGATTTAATCTGGAATTTTCACAGGTCCTGTGTTTGTCAATATTTTTCACATACTACTATTGCAAAGTGATGGGACTGACAGAAGTCTTTAAGATAATGAGCAAACACTACCTCCACTAATTAAGACTGTGAAATTCAGTTTTTATAATCCTATATTTGAAAGACTGTGCCATTTCACTGCATTTCAAGCCAGGTCCAGGATCTCTGTGCACAGGGAGCTCACCAGCAAAAACTCCCGAGAAATCACAAATAAATAACAACAAAGACACTTCCAATAGAAATAAAACTACTGATTTTTCATTTACCACATGCCAGTGTGCTGTCACTTGACCCCAATGAATACTATCTGCCTGGAGAAATACAAATTCAAACTGCTTCTTAATTAACAAATTGCTGCATTAGGCACATTTCACAAGAGGATCCAATAAATTCAAGGCTGCTTTGTAAGTCAGCCAAGGCATTAAGGCATGCTTCTCTTACAGCTTGAATAAATGGCAGGTGAAGACATTTTATAGACTGAAAGAACTATGGCAAAAGGGTCTAATTTACCTCATACACATTGCAAGAAAGGAAAAAGCCTTTTAAATCATCCAGGCAATTCCCTTGCCAATACAGAACAGTACTTAACAGCATCTTTGCTTTGCCCAATCTAGCCTTAAATATCTCAGCAGCTGCTGGCCACGATGACATCATTGTCCCTGTCTCCCTTTAACTGAGCTTTGAAGACTTGCAGGGTTTTCTTGGTGAAGGTTATCATCATTTTACAGGTAGACAGTGTGACATGCAAGAGGCTGAGGAGACTGGCTTAACGCAACACTGTTCAAGACATCATCTCTGCCAAACAAGCTGATGTAGGAGTGATTTAATGAAGAGAGCTATGTCACCAGAGCATGCACCTGATTTAGATGCCTGAAGCAGACTGTGAGAGCATCCCACGCTGCTCAGTCAGGAACAGACCTTGTAACTCCAAATCCAGCTCTGTGCATCAATAATGACATCATGTTCCAGCTCATAACAAACTGCACAAGGAACATTGCACATTACTTCTAAGGGTCTTCTGACCCTTTCCAACTATAAATACAAATTAAAAAGATGGGAGAAAAAAGTCCTACTGTTGAAAATTTGTTATCTCCTGCTGGTGCCATGTGTCCTCGTGACCATCCACTGCCAAGGTAGTCCTCATTGACAGCACTGAACATCAGAGGGATGTTTGGGTCTGGCCTGAATTTACAGTGCCTACGATCTGCATCACCTGAAGAACAACACACTAAATGGTCAGATTATCACAAAACCTTCATAACCACAAGAGAAAAAGATCTGATTCTGTCACACCTTGCCAGATGACCCATGCTTAAGGATTCAGTACATTAATCTGAATTCTGTACATCTCATTTACAGGTAATGCTAATTTCTTTCTGCCGTGTGTTTTAAATATTTAACTTCTTACTTACCAACAAAATGTATGGGGTTTTGCATCATGACTTTTCAGTCTCCCCCAAACAAGACAGGTCTGCCTCAAATCTCAATTCCAGTAGCTACAGATATAAATCAGAACTGACTGCCTCAAGATGCTTAATTTCAGCTTGCAGGTTAGTTGTATCTGATTACTTGGAAAACATTTTAACAATTCAGCTGTTAAGGCCCACTTGAAAGCAAGCCTGAAGTGACTGTTTTCTTCTCAGAAAGAAGTGGGATCAATGATGCTACTTAGGGGTTGGTCATAATGTTTTCAAGATCTTGCTTTTAATTTTGAAAGGTCATTTGAAGACAGTGATTAAGATATATTTGGAGGGCTATTGTTTTCATAAAACATTTTACAATTACATGGTTACCTCCATTACTACTAATCTGCCTTATAGAACTGAATCAATGCTATGAACTTAATTTACAATGACTGTATACCACTCATCTTTCATTCACCACTGACAGCAAAAAATCACTGAGCCTCTGTCTTGCATAAAGAACAGGGGAGAGAGTATGAGAACTGTATCAGAGTAAATAATGGCTGCAGCGAGGAGGTAATGCTCTGTCTAGCTCTGAACAATTGATGATGCCCTTTGCTCAGCTTTTATCTCACAAATGGACATTCTCCTCCCACTCTGAGCAAATCTCTAAGATCTGTACATTAAAAGCTCTGGTTATCACTGGCATTGACTCCACTGACATAAACTGGACCTCAGAATTAACTCTACTACTAAGGAAGCAGGAGCCATTTTTATGCATTTGAACAACTTTGCAGACCAAATCAAGTAAGGAAAGGTTAATTTCACTGTTTCATCTTCCCTCCATTCGTGTTACACAAAGGAAAGTTGAGTTTCCCTCCCAGAGACCACTATAGGACTTTTCTCCCTGACTGCTCCAGGGTCCTCCTCCTTCTGTGAGCAGCAAAGCCCACTCAGAGCATCACAAACATAAGGAAATGAACACCTACGTACCCAGCATCTTTTGCTTTGAGATGTGTTCAATCACCCATCTGGGCACCCGTTTTGCCTGGTCGTAAGACAGTGCATGATTTGTGTAACACCTGGTCTCTGTTCCAGCCTCAGGAAATCCATATCTTTCCAGCAGAGCCTCTTCTATTGGTTCTAAGGAAAAAATAAACAGAAAAACATCCAAAGATGAAATGTGATCATAGATGGGACAGGAAAAAAAATCCCAGTGGGTGTAAACCTACTTGAGGTTACAGCCACAATTAAGACCTAAAAACTATTAAGAGAGCTATCCAGTGAAACTCATCTGCCAAAATAGTTGTGGTTCTCATCATGTTTCAACATGAGGATCTCAGCTCTAGGACTAACTCATCTACTCTAACGCCTACAGAAGGCAGAAGAAAAGCTAGCAGGTATTTTCTTTCTCCAGAAGAACAGCTATCAGGTATTTTCTTTCTGCAGAAGAAAAGTTATCAGATGTTTAACAACAAATCAGATAACAAGGAGTTACAGACCCAGGAGATCAACACATGCATTTCTCTGGAGCTGGAAATCAAATTCCTCACAAACTGAGATTTACACGTTGGGCACAAGCAAGTCCTGCCCTCACTGGGAAGGCTCATACTCTGCTGAAAGAACAAATGAAAGCTTCACTGAATTCTCTCGGGTTTTTGCAAGCATTTTTTTTTTTCTCACAGAGGAATATTTACATCCATCTTACTGTCTTGTTCATTCTTGAGCCATCTGTCGAACAGCAACTCATGCTTTTAGAGCCATTCTTCCTCTGCTTTCCAGCAATCCGGTACTTTTAAAGCCTTGACACTGTGGAGAAAACCATTCACTCCCTCAGGTGCCCCAAACATCTCTCCCCACACCTGAACCCCACCAGACCCCAGATTTTATAAGCGAGCCTCAGCTCATCCAGGGCAGCAACAGCCGAAACTTAGTTAGGTCTGACCCGAAATGTGTGTTTAAAACTAAATCTACATTCCTCTCCTACCACCAACACTGCCGTGAGCAGGTGCAAAGGGAAGCGCTGTTAACACAGCCCAGCATCCCCAAATAACCTCCACCCCACTCAGCCCGGTGCAGTACTACGGGAACCCCACGATCTCCCCGCAGTATTTGGGCATTCCGGGAATGGGGGAAGGAGGGAAAAGGCTCTTCTGAGGGGAAGGAGATAGTTTAGGGACAGAAGAGGCTTTGCGGCGGGGCTTGCAGGGCCGCGCTGAGCCGGCTGCTCCCGCCTCGCCCGCGGCATCCCCGCTACCCTCAGCTCTTACCCTCAGCCCGCCCGGGGCCCGGCTCCGGCTGGCTCTGGCTGCGGAGGAGCCGCCACGCAGCCCAGCAGGACGCGGCGGCCCCGGCCGCGGCCCCGCAGACGAAGCCGCCGAGGAAGCGGCGGTGGCGGGGCAAGGCCGCCATGGCGGCGGCGGGAAGGGAAGGGAAGAGGCGGGGCGGGCTCCGCAGCGCCCCCTCACGGCGCAACCCTGAGGGCGCCATGGCGGCATCGCCTCAATGAAGGGGGCGGCGTGAGGGGACACGGCGTGAGGCGGGATTACCCCCATAGCAGTGGAAAAATAAAGTGAATACCCTCGCGGGGACTACAAGGACTAATCTGCCCTCATCCAGCTTGGCTGGAGGCGACCATCCCGGACTCCAAGACAAAGGATCGCTGAGTCGTAGGATCATAGAATGGTTTGGGTCAGAAAGGACCTTTTAAGTCTTTAGCTGGAGAAGAAAAGCTCACCTCCCTTATAAGGAGAGACTGTGAGAGCTGGGTCTGTTCAGTCTAGAGAAGACTGGGAGAAAATCTCATTAATACATATAAATATCTCAAAGGTGGGTGCCAAGGGGGTCTCTTTTCAGTGATGCCCAGCAACTGGTTGAGGAGCAATGACCACACACTAAAACCCAAAGAAGTTTCACCGCAACATGAGGAAGAACTTCTTTACACTGAAAGTGCCAGAGCAGTGGAAAAGGGACATCACAGTTCTCCGTCTCTGGAGACATCCCAAACTCACCTGGACACATTCCTGTGTCACCTGCTCCAGGTGATGCTGCCTTGGCAGGAGGGTTGGACTGAGTCATCTCCAGAGGATCCTTCCATCCCAAACAATTCAGTGATTCTGTGATAGTCCAACCCCTTGGCAATAACCAGGGACATCTTCAACCAGGGTTGCTCAGAGCCCTGTCCAAGATGTCCTTGAATGTTTCCAGGGATGGGGCATCCACCACCTCTCTGGGCAACCTGTGCCAGTGCCTCACCAACCTCATTGTAAAATATTTCTTGATCTCTAATTTAAATCTATCCTCTTTTGGATTTAAACCATTCTCCTTTGTCCCATTGCAACAGACCCTGTTAAAAAGTTTGTCCTCGTCTTTCTTACAAATCCCCTTTAGGGACTGGAAGGTCACCAGACGTTCTCCCCAGAACTGTATTTCTCCAGGCTGAACAAGAAGATTGTGGTATGGGGTTGTCTTTAGTCGATATAAGGTGATGTTACACTGGGCTTCTTATCAGGAAAACCACCAGCCTGATTATTACTATTTTTCTCTCTAAAATGCCTGCTAATGTTCATATTTGCCTCATATCCATCCACACTCATTATTTTCAACCCAGCACCAAGCCAGGGGCAATTTTGTGAAAAAAAAGGATCAGTTCAGCAATGGAGAACACCAGAACACATGGCCACACCATGACTGTATTGCAGGCAGCTTTCCTGGAGAGGTCTGGCCATGCTTCAGTGTGTGGCTGAGGGCATCTTCTTACCTCATGTGAGGAATTACAGACCTCAGTGTGGTGCTATGAGTACAGGGAACTCAGGTTTGGGGCTTTTTTAATCTTTTTCCTGGTCAAGTTCCCCTGCCTTTGGCTTCTGGCAGTTGCAGCTACATTGCTGGACTGTCTTGATACAGCTTCACTTGCACATACTGCCCTGTGTGAACAGTTCTTTGCTAGGAGTGATAAGCAGCGTTACCACAGTGCTAGAAGAGGCAACACACTCAAAAGGGCAATTAAATAATAATAATTAATAATAATAATCATAGTAATAAAAAGACAGAGGTTGCCCAGAGATATTGTGGATGCCCTATTTCTAGAGGTGTTCAAGGCCAGGTTGGATGGGGCTTGGAGCAACCTGGTCTAGTGGAAGGTGTCCCTTAGCAGGGGAGTTGGAACTAGATGATCTTTAAAGTCTCTTCCAATGCAAACCATTCTATGATTCTGTGAATTTGAGATAACTCCCAGTTCTCTTTGGAACTGTTTGCAAGTGATGGGTCGTAGAGGCAGACCTCAACTATGCCTCTGCAAGGACTTTTTAGGGAATTTGGATAGCAGAAATGCCATTGAAACACCAAAATCATTCATCTACAAAGAAGGAAATCCTCCAGCTAGATGCCAAAGACAATAAAATAACCATGAGTTTTAATGTCACACCAATGAGGGAAACAGTTATTTGTAATTTACTGTTTATTTTCATATACAAAAAGATAAACTTGAAATAGTTCTTTCTAGGTTTTTTTCTTCCTATCTGTTGGGGTGTAGCTGCTTCACACAGGGCAAATACTACATTCATACTGGTTTATTCGGACACCCAGTGCAAAGCTGAAGCAGCAAAACTCCAACTTGGCAGATCTAATTTCAAACTTGAGACTCATTTCTAAAATACCACAGTAAAAAGGAACAAAGATCCACTGCAAATTCATGAACTATGATACAATGTTCTTTCCAAAATGTCTTCATTTCATAACTGGAATACAATGGATGTCTGCATTAGGCCATTTAATACATACATTTTATATATGTATACTTCTGCAGAATATATATATATAAAATGTACATATATAAAAAATCAGCACACTTCAATCCAAAAGGGGTTACAGCAACGAGCTTAACTCTCTATACTTTTTTCTTTAACAGGATACTTTAGTATAACTTTTGTTAACTCAGTAGTACAAGCTATCTCTGTTCTACATTTTTATAGCTACAAGAGTGAAATATAACCTACAACATTTACATTTCACATATCTTGGTATACAAACAGTACTTAGTGAATTTGAGCCAAGGACCAAAAGACTCTTTAAAAATTATTTCACCATCTGATAGAGCTTCCTGTAATTTACACTCAGTTTATTCTGCAATCTTCTAAATCATTTAATCTCATAGTTTGAGTTTAAATCCATTCCAACTGGAAATCCTGGAGAAACAGGTTACTGCAAACTCTTATGTATACTCTATATATACAAGTTAAGTAACACAGCGTAATAAGACTTAGCTATTTATCCTAAAACTGATATACACATATTTCACTACGCTAGACAAGTCTTAGGATTTTTATTTTATTTCTTTAAATAAAGCACAAATTTAGAAGTAGCTGGTAAAACTTACAATAGGATGGTTTTAAAATGACAAATGGTTAGGGTGAGATTTCTTCCTGCTGGTGCCAAAACATTTTCTTGTGAGTTTTTGTACTATGCTGTGTTGTTTAACTGTATGCATCTAATGTTACATGCAGAAAGCTCTTTCCACAAGAATTGACATCAAACTGTACTTAAGTCAACTTTACAGTACAAAATTTGTCAAACTTAAGGACGAATGTGAAAATATTAACAGGTGAAAGATCAGGCTTTCAACTCTATCATGAGAATCATGCAGAATTCATAAGCAGATAGTTTAAACAGATTTACAATGGCATTGTGCGGGCTTATGGCATAGAATTGAGGCCAAAAATGTTACTTAGTTTGCAGTAACCATCTCCTTTAATCCTCACCCACTATGAGATTGATTTTTGCATCATAGTTATTCCATTGGAAGGCCAGCAGCATTGCAAAATACCTCCTCCTGGGAGATTTTAGTACTTTGATTTACCAAAGATAATAATCCTCAACCATCAATAGCCGTAGAAACATTAGACAGTCAAGAAAAAAATGGGGAAAGGGAAATACCTTGTTCTCTTGTTTTAGTAACACTAAATTAATTACTATCCATTCATTAACAGTAATTAAATGAATTACTAATAATAGTAAATTAATTAGTGTTTGGACAGGAAAGCTACTATGTTGTCCAAGTAAAATACTAATGTATCAACTACATGCATACATTTTTTAAAAAAAACAGACATTTGGGAGGGGAACACATAAAAAAAAAAGTAATTTAAAAAATGGTCCAACTTTTAATTTTTCCTCCAAAATATGGCCTGAACATAATTCTCTTCAGCAAAGTACCATTAAGAAGTTGCTGTAGTTGAAGGTCTGATTTTATGAGTTGGTTCTTGGGAGTAGGTGTTTGGAAAACTAAAGGGCCAGACAGGTTCTTGATCTTGCCAACATATTTTTGTTATTTGCAAAGTTGCCAAGTCCACTTTCCAAAGCTATGAGATGTTCCAATCTCCTCCTCCTCTGTCATGGCTGGATTTTTTGTTTCGATTGTTTTCTGGAGTTTATTTTGGTGTTTTAACAGAGGTGGCAATGCAGAGATGCCAGTGACTACTGAATTAGGATTTTAATTGACTAGGATGGTTACTGGTTAAACTTCAGTAACTCAAAACACTGGAAAATTGAATGAATTATGGCCTTCCTTGTCACAAAAACAGAAGCTATGAAATTTTCCTAGAACATGTTTGAGTTTTGCAATACCAATATTATTGGAATGTTATAAACTGTGTTTTTGTTTGTTTTTTTTTTTTTAACAACTGGGAAGATTAAGAGGCTTCTGCTTCAAAATGGGCCAAAAATGCAGGAGTGGTGTTTCATTCCCAT
Organism: Prinia subflava; assembly: GCF_021018805.1. NCBI lineage: Eukaryota > Metazoa > Chordata > Aves > Passeriformes > Cisticolidae > Prinia > Prinia subflava. The sequence goes on along the minus strand of NC_086247.1, from coordinate 148,483,730 downwards.
CATCTGCCCCATTAAAATACTGAAATAAAAGGCTAATTAAGGAAGCACTTTTCAGAAAACACTTTTTCTTTCTAGATATCCAGCATAATGCCATTATAGAGCTTCAGAAAAGCCCTTTTGGTTTCAATGTTGGAAAATAAGTTTTGCTTTTTTCCTTCAGTCCTTGGGGATCACTTTCCATTTACATATATATATCATATATCATATAGATACATGTATATATGTATATGATACATATATATAAACACCCATATAGAGCAAGATTCCTGTTTGTGTGTGGTACAATATTGTAGTATCAAGGAGAATCCAGATAGCAACACTGTTTAACATGAGGTTTGAGGTAATTGGTTCTTGAAATACCTGGATCACAGACTGCATCCAGAAATGACAGCTGGGCAATGAAAAGTGGGGGGTTTTTTCAGTCAGAAATAATAGCAATAATAAAACCAGTAAAAGAAAAAGAAAGCTTACAGCAGTTGCTTTTACATGGAAAAATAAAGGCACAACAGAATAGCATTACATTTCAGAACAGCTGGATGGACATAACACAAGTATGATCTCTTTCTGTGGAAGTGTCCTGACAAAAAAAGCACTGCTGCTTATTCCATAGGCTTCTACTTCAGTCAGGGAACTGAGCATCACCCTAAAATGAGTCAGGAAATAGGAATTCCTGTGTAAGTAAGGGACCAGGTGTGCTCAGAAAGTGTTCCAGGAACACACACACACACTCATGGTCACACAGGATTGGATGGAAATGCCCTCCCTGGTTTCCACAGGGCCAGGACTTCACCAGAACACAGCTGAGGGACTCGGTAATTGCAGGAGCCTGCTTGAATTAGTGAGCACTAATTGCAAAAGGCACACTGTGAAACCAGCTCCAAGGCAGTGCCATGTGTTGTTTGGTTTAAAGCTTTTTTCAGTACCTCTCACACACTGACACTGTGCTATTGTGGTTAAGAGGACTAAAAAGATTGGAGTGAATTTTAAGTCCAGTGGAAAATTAGGTTAACCTCCCCCTCATTTTTTTTTTCTTTAATACTTTTAGAATACCTTGGATTGTTACACAGTTTTGGGAAGCTCTTTCTCTTAGCAGGACTTTGGACATGACAGTGCTCCTTTTCTTTAGTGCCTCCAACACAGACTATTAAATCTGATTTTGGGAACACAGAGCACATATCTGTGTGTTCTGGTGAAGCCTGATTAGTTGTGTCACCTCAGAGAGAAGGAAATATCTAGGAACTGGTTTTATCAGGACTCCACTGGCCACAGCTCCTTACAGATCATATTGTCAGTGCAGCAGACACAGCTGCTATGAACAGATACGGCAGCGAGCGAGATCAGCCTGGCTATTTGGCCTCGGTAAACTTTTAACACCCTGACTTCACAACTCACTGCAGCACCACAGCAGATGCCAAAAGACACACTGCCCACACATGGATACTCGCATGAACACGTGAAAAAACTCCTCCCAGCTTAACTGAAGATGGCCATAGAAACGCAATAAGCATCTTTAGCAGAAGGGACGTGACATGCAAGATAACCTAAACATATACTCAGTGCCGTCCTCAAAGCATGTCCAAGTACATCCAAACTTGCTCCTCAAACTGTTTTCAGGCTACACTTGTTCTACCGTCTAGACTTTGATGTAGTGCACACTTAATTTAAACATTATATATATATTTCTTTATTTATTTGCTGTGCATACACAGACCTTTCTCCCTTTTCCCTGCAGAAACATATTAGACATTACAAAAATAATTTGTGGTATAAAAGAATTCTCACACAATGTAGAATTTTTGTTTGTACATGTAACTAAAATATATATATATTTTTCCAAAAGTAAAAAAGTCAAAATGTCCTTATTTACCTCTATTATATAGTCTATTTTATTTACAATGTTACCAAACAATATCCTGTATGTAAAAGCGACAAAAGTTTGTGGGACACTTCCTGCTTAGCAACTTCCCAAGAGGAGTGTGGCTTGAAGAGGACTGCAACAACAGCACTGTCACACCTTTTTACCCAGTACCTTCCTCTGCAGTACAAGTTCCTACCATGCTAAGTGAAACCAGACTTTTTCCCTGCAAAACAGGGCAAGCTCTGACAGTCTGCCTAGAAATTCGTACAAGAGGAATAAAACGTGTGTTCCCCTGTTCCGATGTTAAGGGGCGTCAGGATTCCTAATGGACAGACCTGACCCAGCCAGCCTGGAAATATCTGCTTCCACTGAAACCATTAAGTGAGAGCAGCAGGGAGTCAGGAGACCCAAGGAAAATGCAGGGGAGTTACTGGGGGGCACTCACAGACCTTCTCTTCAAAACAAAGACCTCGGCACTTCCATAGGTGTAACTGTCTAATGCATAAAGATATTCTGTAAGAGAATTTCAGCTGAAGAACGAGGCAGAATAAAAAGTGGGTCACTTCTGTCTTAAATAGAGATTTCTTAATGATCAGGACCAGCTAAAATCCTTAATCACAATGAACAGGCCTGGTACTACTTAACTGATGGTTAGGCTTGTTTATAGCCATCTCTTATAATATGCATGTACATTTCAATATAAGCCATACAAAATTTCCAGCCTTGCTGTACTAATGCAATTTCATCAGTGACTCACAGCTCTACCATCTCAAAAAAACACCCCAATTTTAGTTCCTGTGGTATTTCCAGTTTAAAAATGTGAACTCAGATTTTCTGCACCTAGGAAACCAGTGCAATGAATAAAAGGGAGTTCCACCAGAGAGATGGGGAATCCTGGCTCCTAAAGTCAAGCAGAATTTTTACTCAGGATATTCAGTGTTAATAGACATCTGAGAACTTCTTTACATGAGAGAGAAAGGCGACCAATAAAATTCTGCAGCCAACTTTTTAAAGAGCTGCTTTCTCTGAGTCTGAATAGGAAGTGAAATTTAGTGCTTGGGAAGTAGCATAAGAGGCATTGTCACTGTCATATTCAAAGGAGTATTAAAAAGGAAAAGAGCTGCAGTTGCTCATGACAGCTACACCTGTGGATGTGCCCAATTCCTGACTTGGAAAAACCCTCTGCAGTACCTAACAGAACCAAAATCATACTGTCAATGAGAGTTCAGATGGAGGTGAGGAAACTACTTACTTGACAGCTCAACTGTTGAAAGACCAACAAGTTAATCAGAGCTTGTCTTTGTTAATAAAATAAATAAATACCAATTTAAAAAACAGCTTTATCCAAATTGGTACAAATTAAGAGTTCAAGATTTCCTTCCATGCTGCAATAGCAAGACACACGTACCTACATACAGATAAAACTTGTTACCCAGCACACACCCAATTTGGAAATTCTTTTTCAAATCAGTTTCTGAATCCTGCTGACAAGATGATCTATAAGGAACCATTACTCCAGGAAGATGTAACACTTTACAATCAACATTCGGTCAAGGTTTGTACGGTCGTGCAGTTCCCCGCAGTAAGATAAGCTACATGTGAGAATTTGTGTTTATGCTTTCTCAAAAGAGAAGATTTCAGACACTGTTTAATAGGCTATTAAAATAATATGGCACTTTCAATAAATACTTTAAAGCTTCTTAAAGAAATCAGGATAAAAAAGCAACTGCTGTAATGAGCCTGTTTTAGCTATAATACATAATGCTGAAGGAAAAAATCCAGAAGAGCAAACAGATATTAACAGTTAAAAGACAGTACAGCTTTTTTCTTTCTGCAGCAATAGGAACTGGCTCCCATTCCCAGGGAAAAGGGAGCGAGCCCACCCCAAAACAAATATTCACTCAATCTTAACTGCTCTACGCTCCACCCCAACCCTTACATCACTTCACTTCTAAAACATAGTCACATTTTCATATAAATCTCAGTGCAGAAATGTATTAAAACATGAAAAATACTGATCCTGCCAACATTTACAACCACACTTAACATTAAGTGAGTGCCTAATGTCATGACACCAGAAGAGCTACCTACACCCTCAATGCTAAGCATAGGTACGTTGCAGCATCAGGCCCAAAGGCCGCCAGAGACATCGGCTGGGTCACAATGGTATCGTTCTGTCTGGTTTTGTCAAGGTTTTCTCAACAGAAGCACATCAAGAAACAGAAACTCTCAAACCTACACACGGAAACACAGTTACATGTGTGTACACACTAATATGCAATATACATTCAGTAACTTGAAAGAATAGGTTAAGACTTTATTCAGATAGACAAATTAAGGCAATTCTCTTAATGTCTCTTCAAGATAAAGGACCATGTCCTCATTTGTGACCTCTAGGTTTTAAAGCTATACTTTTCAAGAAATATATTTAATTTTTTTTTTAATATTTTCTCCAATTAGTTTTGTTTGCTTAATAAATTACATCTGTGCAAGAGTGCACACTAATAATTTGGCAGTGAAGAGAAGTCCAATTCATTTGTATATAATACAGACTTTTTACATTTCCATTACAGGGTGATTAGTTTAGGACTACATTTTGGCTTAACAGAAAGAAAAATTTAGAAGATCTGGCCATCCAATGGACATAACTTTGTCAGTCTAGCAAGATACAGAATTCATGTTATATTCAAAGAAAAAGAAAAAGAAAAAGAAAAAGAAAAAGAAAAAGAAAAAGAAAAAGAAAAAGAAAAAGAAAAAGAAAAAGAAAAAGAAAAAGAAAAAGAAAAAGAAAAAGAAAAAGAAAAAGAAAAAGAAAAAGAAAAAGAAAAAGAAAAAGAAAAAGAAAAAGAAAAAGAAAAAGAAAAAGAAAAAGAAAAAGAAGTACTGTCCTTTCACTAAAACAGACAAAAAAAAAAAAAAAAAAACAAAACCACAGAATGGAAACAGCCTTCACAAATAAGAGTGAATAATGCCCAGGTACCTTATATAGGCAGTTATTCTACAACTGTATACAGTTATTTACAATGGTGCTTTATTAAACAAAACAACAAAAAAATGGTAGCACTTCCTAAAAGATTTTGGAACTTTTTTTCATTTTTTTCTTTTTTTAAAACTCCCTTGTCATAAAAGCCAACTTACATTAAAATATACTTACTACAAGACAACACAACTAACAAAATATATAATAAAACTCATACAAGTAGAAAATTTTGAGGTATTTCTGGTTTGAGGTGGTCTGTGGTCATGAAGTTTTTAATTTTTTTTTTTCAGTTTAAACCTCGGAAGCCACGTAACGTGTGTGTGTATGTTTTGTGTTTGGTTGTTTTTGTTTTTTTTTTTAAGTTTTTTATTTTTTTAAACATTGCATGTTTTGCAAATTAAAAAAATATTTCAATGTTGAATCAGCAGCATTAGGAACATTCACTGACTAGAGCGAGTTTATGGCATAATAAGAGTAACGGTATTTTTGAATATGCACCACTTTAAGACAAAAGAGTTTCATCACAGAGTAAGGAGAAAGCAGCGCCAAAGAAACCAGTGGGAGAGGTGCTGTGGGCATCACTGCTGAGCTGCCTCAGCTCCCTGCAGCCACGCAGCTCTCAGGCTTTTCAGATGCTACAGGAGCCAGATGCCACCATTCACTCCCCCAGTCCCAAATTAGGAAAGAAAAAATAAATATATACCCATTTTTCACCCTTTTCCTCTTTCCACCATCTGCACCATTAGCTGAGAGATGATCAACCCAAGGCCAAATTTTCTCATCTGACTCACACTTAAAACGAGATGCAAAAATTTTCTCATCTTCCAGTATTTTACTAAAGTGCTTCTGAAATCACTTTCCCACCTGTCCTGATGACATTGCTTTAAAAGTATCCTTCCTACTACTACCTGGAATTGAAAAATAAAAGTTACAGTCCTGCTTTGTTCTTTTACTGCCCAAACCCAGACTCTGGAGGAAGAAACAAGTGCTTGTCTTCCACCCACGGCCTCTTTAACTCTGCTTTCTCCATACGCTGCAGCCGTAAATACTCTGCCCAGAAATGTCCTTCCCTCCTCTAATGGTTACCTGAGAAGTAGCTCCATAGCAAATGATGTTTCCCCAAATGCTGCCAAGTCCAACGTCACTCTGCCCACCCCTATTCTACGCTCCCCCCTTCAATTATACCATCAAGAATTAACATTCTCTGCCCAGTTACTTTTTTTTTCCCATGTTACAATGACACCCGTTAGATCCGTAAAAGACACATCTGCTGTTTTTTTCTGAAGCTCACTTCCAAAAAAATTAAAAAAAAATAAAAAAGAAACTGAACCCAAAACCAAAATGGGGAAAAATGCTTTAGAGGAAGGTGTATTCTTTACATAACAGTCTTAAGTTTCCTCCACAGTTTGCAGCATTGCGTTTTCGAAGGTGGTAGGTGGTTTTCCTTTATGTCACATAAGCTTTATGTCACAGATGCTCTGCTCAGAAGACAGACTGATAAAGAGAAACCCAGAAAACTGAATAAAATAAAAACAACTGAAGTGAGTTTGTTGAGGTTCTGAGGTACCTGCACCTTTTCTGCATTCATTAGTCGGCACCTGAATGCTTGCTGAAATGTCCATTTCTTTTAATACAGTAGAGCAATGTGCTGGTAAAATTGATCCAATCCAAAAAAAATAATAATAATAATAATAACAATAACAATAAAAAGTCAAGATAAAATAGCAGCTGCATTCATGGGTTTGTTGAATTTTTGTGATTTTTTTTTTGTACTTTTTTTTTTCAACTCTTTTTCCTTGTTGTTTTTTTTGTTTCTTTGTTTGTTTTTTCAATCCGCTGAGTCTGGAAAGACAAAAGTGAACCAGGACCCAGGACTCAGATACTAGACTCTTTGGGTGGCAAGTCCACGTTGGTGACGGACGTCACGATGGAGACGAGGCAGTCCGAGGTAGTGCCGTTGACGGATTTGCGGATCTGCGCGATGCGCTCCTCGACGCAGCCCGCCGAGAGCCGCGCCTCCGCGTCGTGGTCCCAGCACTCTTCGATGGTCACGCAGAGCTGCGCCAGGCCCTGCGGACAGCAACGGGGAGAGAACACCTTCAGCAACGTCACCTGCTCTGGGCGACACCAAAATGATTTTTGCTTCTGTGTTTCTTTCATATACGTTCGTAGCTCTGTCGGCTACTGCTGTACAGTTATATAGTTTCTTGCTAGCTCCAGTACTTCTCCTACCCTGCTAGGCAGAAAGACAAAACACACTCCAAAAGCTCCTATCCTATCTTGTGTTTTCCTAGGAACCAAGGACAAGCTACCCTCCCAACACACCTTCTCATAAACAAAGTACAGTTGGTACCAATGGGGCTCCAGAAAAGGTTGAACCAAAAAGTTTGAACCAAGAACTACCTCATCAGCTTTGTTTCTAATTGGGGATTCTTGTCAATTATGCTAATCTGCTAAACTTATAAAACTCTATTTGCCCTATGTGGGGTGGGCATTTTTCCATATCTGCCCCTGGAACCCTCCAATTAAAGACCAGTTTCTATTACCTCCTATACTAATATTGTCTCTATACTAAAATCTGTTGTTTCTTTTCTGTATCTTTAAGGCACCACCTTGTCAGAGGGTGGAGAGGTCCATTCAACACAGCCAATGCTCTAAAAAACCCCTACAAGTATTTTTTCCACAGTACGCCAATTACCATGAGATAAACTTCAAAAATTACTTTAAATATGTGTTTCCACGGGTTTTTTAAGAGTCTGCTTTCTAAGGCTTGGTCGCATTGAGCCCCAAAAGTGTTTTTTTTAATATCAAAAAAAATCCCAAGATTCAGCAGTTGAAGCTTTAAAACACAACAAGTATTAAGATTCCCATGATGAAACTGTCGAGAGCTGGCAGCACTGTATCAGTTACTCTGAAACCATTTGCTTTGTTTGCAATCACTTCTCTCGATATCCCCAGAAAAACCTGAATTCAACAGTGCTTGAAGAACACAGCTCTTATTTGAACTCTTATTTGAAGTGGAACATTCATCTTTTTTTACAATCCACAGCTCTCCCTAACTTCTGGGAAATGAGTTAATACACCTGAGTCTAGCCAAATCTGTAGCAGTTTGGGCAAAATAGAGGCATTTGACTTCTTACTGAAGCCCAGTGAGATGTCATCATCTCTCATCTTCCTGATCTAAGAAAAATCAGCTCTTTTATTAAAAACGTGAGCCTGAAATGCACTACCTCTGGGAAACCCACGCTGCATTTTTCTTCATTGTCTGCTTGCTTTCACATCTAATTAATTTTTCCTCCATAAACTGCTCCAAGTCTTGCATGGTATCTAGCTTGTGTGGAGCGTGTCTCCAATGGTATGGATCATTTTCTTTCTCTTAATGAAAGGACTTTATTTTCCTTTCTTTCACCATATTGAAGGAGCCCTACTAAAGCACCACACACTCCACATTCAGCATGAGCTGATTATTCAGCTTGTTTAGTCTCTAAAAACAAGAGGTAAAAAGAAAATGGAGCACAAAGGTGTTGATAAACCCCTCATTCCCCAGAGCTGACTCTGTCTAACACTGGGTATGCATAACCACATCCCTCATTCCCATCACACAGGAAAACATTTTCCACTGTTAACCAGGAGGGACATACGGGATGTTTTAGCCAGTGATCCTTGAACACGGGGCGCATCTTCTTGTGAACCACCACTTCTTGCAGGTCCTCAAGGGATGGGTGCTGACCTATTTCTTCTTCAAAAGGCAGCATGTATTCATCCACTGGACCTACAGTGCACACAGAGAATCAGGTTAGGGTAGAAGTGGCCTCTGCAGAGCCACGGTGTCCCCATGCCTGAGTGAGCTGCAGCTCCGGAGCAACCTCACCCCACTGCAACAAAGCCTGACGCTCACATGTCACTGCAGACAAGTGTGATTTACACTCCTCCTGCACAATGGTCTTTGCTGTCCCTGCTGCTTGTCTGGCCATGCATTTTCCACCTCTTTGAGTTACAAATCCAAACCCTCAGCCAGGCCTCCGGATCCCACCGTTTCCTTGAGGAAGTTTGCCAGGTAATCCATGATTTATTTTAGTATAATGAGCAAATTAACCCATCCTCCTCACATTTTAACACAACAATTCAACACACAATAACCTAGAGAAAGATTTCAGCATGAACACAATTTCATTTTAGCACTGACTAGCAAGGTCAAGCATATACAACACTTATAATTTCTTGCTTTGTGATCTGGTTTGTTCATAGGTTTGAGTCAGCCCTGACACACTGCAGCTGGACACACTTATCCCAAGTACCAGCGTCTAAGAGCAAAATGATTTCTGAACGCTTTAGTTATACCAGTTATGGCTGTGAACTGCCCAGGGCCACGGGAATGAGACAACTGTTAAGAGTATCAGTGCAGACGCTGGATGATAGCAATAACTTCTGCTTATTGAAACATCATTTGGCTTTTGGTAATGCTCAGATGCTCTTTCAGAAAGAGCAGCCCAGCTTAACTGATGGGCTTCTCAAGGGTGCTCCACAGCATCACTTACAAACCAGTTTCTCAGTAGCAAAAAATGACCTTCTATAGAGCAGAGATACTTCAAGAGAGTCTTTCAGACTAAAATTAAAGAGCTGACCACTTCATCTGGTCATGAATTGTGACACCAACAACACTATGTTTAGGTGCTCTAAAGAATGAAATCACTAAAGCAGCTTATTGTTATTATTGTTTACTCGGTGGCAGTCACTAAACCAGACTGAAATACTTGCTCCAATGTATGGCACAGGGTCACTTACAACTTTCTTCTTCCTCCTAAAGGAACCTAGCCTGTGAAGAGCTGCACTGGTGATCTGCAAGCTAAATGTGCTGTTTACACAACATCACTTCTGAGCTGGAAGTGCAGATGAGGCTCAGTGTAACTCCCCCTCATCCCAAAGAAAACCTTCCCTCTGACTCAGTGGTGCTGTGTGTGGCACCTGGGGTATCTCAGCTGCCTGAACTGGCAGGAGATCACAGACATGACAGGAAAAATGAAAGTGGATATTTGGGGCACCTCAACACAGAAGGGCAATTCTTCCATGAGTGATCTGTGGATCACAGTTTTACCCTACTGTGCTCCCTGCTCCTCCAGCACTTTACTTCATTAGACTGTACCTTTCTGAAGATGAGACCTTCTCTTACCACACACTTATGGGAGGCATTTTAATTATAATCATGCTCCTCAGTCCTACTGTAATGCTAACAAAACCATTTCAAGTCTAGGTGCTGTTCTTTTATGAACTTGATATTCAGTTCAGAGGACCCATATCTATACAAGAATAAGGAAGCTGGAGGAAGCAGCCTTGGAACTACTACAGTGACATTACTGCTCTCCTGTCCTGCACAGGGCAAGGGTCACCAAAGGACAGATGTGCTGACTGGACAGAAAAGATGCCCCAATTTGCAGTGTTATTTTAGGATAACAAAAAAAGGAGAAAGGAGACACCATGGAGTTCATACTTTTAGATCCTTCAGGAGAAAGTGAGATCCTCCAAAGTTGTAAATGGAACAATAAACCTAGCCCACTGCTGAGAGAGGGCTTGATTAGCAAAAGTCAAAGATCAACAACTAATGACTCATAGTGGAAAGCAGGGAAATGGGCTTGCTGACCCATGAGGGTCCTTCCAGCCCTGTGCTCCTGCTATTTCACTAGGGTGCTTTCCATTCAGGCTACCCCACTGCCCTGCATAAGCGAGTGACAGCCAAGCTGGCTCTTCTCAGGAGTCCAAGGCATGCCCTGGTCACAGGCAGGAATGTAGAGTGCTGCTGAGAGCAGCACAGAGCAGGCTCAGGAGCAAAGGACACCCATCCTGTAGGAATCACCTTCTCCCTCTGAATTCTCAGAAATTTGCAAGGCAACTAACTCAGTAAAAAGAACTTTGAGACTTGAGCACTTACAAAGGTTATTATCTACAGAGAGCAACACCTTATGTTAAAAAACAAAGGAAAAATCAGGCTAGCTGCTTTTAATAAAAATACGCCATTAATCATTATTTGTTTTTTAAACAGAGACAGATCCATTCTGTGGACAACAAAACCACACTGAAACAGAGCCCTCCCCAAGGAAGAGAGGATCTTTATTCTTACCATCAACTGCTCTACATCTGGAGACTAGCTCCCACAACACCAGTCCCATTGCATACATGTCTATCCTCAGGAAGGCGTCTCGTTGGAAGTTGATTGCTCCCTCCAACACCTCGGGAGCCATGTACCTCCTTGTTCCCACCTACAGAGAAAAAACACAGCTCAGGTTCCACTGCATTTGGGCCCTCAGCCTCTGCAGGTTGGAGGTGAGTGACAGCTGGTTTCATTAGCCTGGAGGCCACTGTTGCAAAGGTGCACCTCGCTGGAAAAACAAGCAAAGGGGAGCGGTTCCTTCTGACACTGCTTCTCATTAAGATCACTCGAGTCCAGATAAGCTACATGAGGAAGCCAAAGTGCAAGGCTGCATGTGTGATACTCATTCAGTTCACACTGCAGGTCTGCATCCCGCTGCCTGCTGCTTTGGCAGCACACCCTGCATGAGAAAATGCTGTCTCTGGAGACACACAGAACACCCTGAGGTCAAGTCTGACTTGGTTATCCTAAAGCTCAATCCTCTTTCACTCACACAAAAAAACCCCAACAAAAACCTCCAAATCCAAACAAACAACCCCCCACACTCTGATAAACAAAAACACGATCAAAAAAAGAGAAGAGAAAAAATTGTATATCCTGGAATGGTAGGAAAAGGAGTTGGTTTGACAGTCCTGGATAAAACAAGCATCTCTTGCATCCACAGAAGCAGTAAAACATGAACCCTGGCTTTCCATGGTTTGGAGAAGACCTCTTGTTTTGAGGGAATTCGGTTCTCATTATGGTGCCTCCATTGATATGTTTAATATAGCTCATAATGTAGGTGACTAGACAGGACAGCAAGGGAAAAAGCACCTCTCTTAGGAATTGAAACACATTTAATAATTTCCTTTAGGGAAATTCTCATCTCTTCTTGCTGTTAGCTGAGGCAGTGGGGACAGAGTGAAGCCAGGATATGGAAACATGTGCAAAATACTGGAAAAGTCAAAAAAAAGGTGACAAAAGTGAGGAAAGCTGAGTAAGGCTAACCCAGAACAGTGTTCATTCCTTCTGAGAGAAAGGTAAAAAAGGGAGACTACATTGAAGGTGGGAATTCAGAAGGTTCTGGAGCTGCAAGGAGGGGGATGATGGACTTGCTGTCCTGGCATGAGAGCAGAATGAGGGGCTGCTTGCTGCACCACTAAGGCAGAAAATTTGGAACCCATAAAACTGTAGTATATTGTTTACACAGTGCACAGCCAGCTGTGCCAAAGGTCACCCAAGCAGCCAGCCTGCCTGAATTCTTAAAATGAAATCAATAATTTTAGGATTATTAATATTTGTATTGTGGTAACAGTATTAATATTTAGGAGCTTTAATATTTGTGTTATGGCCTAGAGAAGTGGTATGTGCAGCAGACTCCAAAACTAAACACTTCTAAGATACAGCTGGACTGTCTTGCCATGCTTTGATCAAGAATGGTTGGACCAGATGATCCTTGAAGTCCCTCTCATCATGGTATTCTGTGGTTCTGGGGATATTTGTTACCAAAACAATAAAGAGACAATGAGCCCTGTGTCTGAAGGAGGAAGCCACCAGACCCTAGGGCTGGGGGAACCTTATCTGCACAACAATCAGAAGGGTTTGAGCACCCTCCCCACTCACCCAGATTAAGGCAGCTCCCAGAATTTATATCCAAACACAAATTTTTATGGAAAAAATACATATCTCAAAGAGAATTAAATGCATCTACACAAACTAGCCCCCACTCCAGAGAAGCTAACTTTTTAGAAAGTTAAAGGTAATGATTACCTGTCCGTGAGTGTCCCCTGGAGGTTTTCCAGGTTCAAACCGTACAGCCAGTCCAAAATCAGCTAGCACAGCTGTCAAGTCATTCTTCAGCAAGACGTTTTTACTCTTGAAGTCCCTATGGACAAATCAAGAAGTCAGGGAAGGGTTTATCATGGCATGTGTCTAAATCACACTGCAGCACACACATTGTCTGTAGGCTTAGCAGCTCCCAGTAAATCAGCCCCTTTCCTCCTTTCTTCCCCAGATTCCCAGCATGGTCAGTGCTGCAAACTTGGCTGCTTCTCACTGCCCTTGTCCCTAAAACACCACCAAGCAGCCCTGAGCTGACCAGCACAGACTCAGCCAAAATCTACAGTGAATTAATCTCAAAATAAAATCTGATCTGAAGGGGCTCTTTTAATTAGACCAAGCTGTATATAAGGCACCACTTCTTGCTCCAAGCACCAGCTCTGGACCCTCTTCTTCTGGGCCCTTCTCATTCCCAAGAACAAAAACAAGGCAGGTTAAGGGAGGACATTACTCTTTATCCTAGTAAGGATGTTTGCTCCTATCTACAAAATTCGATCTTTCTAGAAATCAGCAGATGCTGGTGAGACTCTCTCCACCCTTGACTACATGCTTCAACAGACTTTTGCCATAGTCATCTATTAGCCTTCTGTTGTAATTGTTGGATTGATCTTCCCTGGAGAATTCAGAGGGTTGGAAAGCAAGCAGGGAAGGGGGTGAGGCCACACTCAAGACACGCTGTCAGGGTCAGAGCAGGCAGTGTGCAAGAATTTGCAGTAGAGATGGTGGGTCTGTGCTTGAAGGGGATATTTGTATCAGTCCTGTGCTGCAGCGGGATCATTTCAGGGCAGCTCAGGTAAATCTGCAGGGGCTGGGGAAGGGTGGGGGTTGGAGGAAGATCACACTGAGATGCCTTAACCAGTCGAGCCCTGTTCCCTGAGCTTCCTGCATTTTCATCTGAAAAGGAATGTTTGGCAATCTAATTAAATTACAGACCTTAGACAGCAGATGGCAATTGTCCTGTATGCTCAGCATTATAACTTCCCTATCATCAATTCACTCGGTGACCCTGCTGATTGCAGGACATTGCAGGCCTGCACAAAATAATTAATGAGGGCAGATACGATTGTTCTGCACTAGAGAGACCTGTCAAAATTCTTTGTGAAGAGAGAAACTGCTGGACCATAGAGAAGGGGCTGCTCCTTGCAGCCTCAGATGCCAGAGCAACAGCTCAAAGCACTGCAAGCAAAAATCATCCTGTGCCACCCAGCCTCTGATTCTGAGCTTAAAATATCAGAAGAGAGGATTTATCCTTTCTAAGCTAAACACAGCACGATGGGCATTTCTGGCTTGAGGATTAAGATGGGGGAAGTGAACCCCATCAGAAACCAGCCTCCATCACCTCTAGGGACTCAGTGCAGCTTTGCAGAGTCTCCTAAACATTGGTCCCCCTCCATTACACAGAAAAACTGCATTTCCCACTGTCTGTCATCCTAGAGACTGCCTGCTTCCATGCATGTAGCAGTTCCCCCACAGGCTTAGGAAACAGCCATCATCTAATGACATGGATAAACGCCTTTGCTCGTTCAGCTTTAGGGGATTATGCCCTCCGGATGGCACAGATTGTGCACGAGATTTTTGCAAAGCAGTGGCTCGATGAGGGCCACACAGAAATTATCAGACAATCTGCCTGAACGATGTGCCTCCAATGTGAAACAAGATGTGAACCAGCATTGCTGTAAGGGCATGTGCTGCTGTTGCTCACCTGCAGTGCCCTTTGGGCATGCAACAGTTAACTCCTACATCTTGATATATGATGCAGGGATTTCCCTTTGCAATTCCATTTTTCCCCCTACTTCCATACATTCCCCCAGTTTTCCATGCTTTCCTTCCTTCCACAAACCACCCTGAACAGGCACGTCTGAGCTGCAATGCAAATGTATCTAGGCCGGGGAGGAGGACTTAATCCAAGCTACACCAAATAGAATTCACATAACATCATATGCATTAGACCATTCTAAAATGGTCACTGACAAAGAAAAGTGGCATGAAAAGAAGAAAAAAATTTTTTTTTTCCATATAGCACTTCAAACTAGGGAATACAGAACAAGCAGACTATGAGTAATGGGTGAGTTAATTCGATTGAGACACAGGAGATTTTATTTGCAGCTTCCACGTGGGGGCACTTTTGCACCAACAAGTGATTCCATAACCTTAATCCTTCCTTTTAGTGCCGGGGGCCAGGCGAGTTTGCTGAACCCCTGCCCGGCAGTGACTGGGGAGTTCCACCTGGCAACCCCAGCATCTCCATCCTTGTGCACTGTGGGAAGCTGTTCAAAAACATCCCCCACGCCCCCCTCCCCAGATTTAAAATGCGTTTAGTGTTTTCTTTCAAAAATAAAATTAAAAGGAGTGGGGTAATCCGAGGGAAATCCCTTGTGTCCTGAAATCCCTCCTCCACTAGGTATGTGCTAAATTCGCACAAATGCTGCATTCTCCAGCTTTTATCACTTGCTAAATGGACAGGGACACTAATGAGCACGATCTGTTGCTTTAAAGCCTTTCTATAGCCTTCCTCTGCTCCCCACCCTTAGGAATTTTCATCTATAAACCACTGCCTTTATTCTACAGGGACAAATGTCAGGGACACAGGGGTCAGCTCCAGGAGCAGCACAAAGGCAGCTGCAGGTTCTTTCAAAAGCCCCAGCTCTTCTAAACTTTCAGGTTTGGGGAGGTGGGGTGTTCTGGGGGCAGGGATACCCGTGCAAAAACAGGGATTATCTTGCCATACATAAAGCCAGGCCTGCTAGATCTGGTACAAATTGCTGCAGCTGGATATGGGGTTTAAATCTCTCCTAGATGAAATGCAGTGGGTGGCGGGGGAGTATGGCCATGGATTACAGCCTGTAAATCCTTCTGGAAATCTCCCCCATCCTGCCCTGCCACGAGCTAACCACTCAGAAGAGATGCTTCAGTCTAGGGCAAGCAGTGTGGGACTTTGGAGAAGGGCTAAAACATGAGGATGGTTTAACCCAACTGCTTTCTTGCTGTCCCCTCTTCACTGCCACCCAGGTAGGTAGAAGTGAATGCCAGGAGGTCTCAGGGGCAGGGTGGCACCTGCTGTGGTGTCTCATAAGCACCCTGGCACGATTTGGGCCTTCAAAAAGTACAGGGAAAAGTAACTAGCAGCCATTTTCTGCATTCCCACAGTTTCTCCATTTTTTACCTAACGATCAAAGGCTCTGTGGGAAGACACGCAGTGGAGTCATCAGTCTAAATCAGGGGAAAATAAGGTCCAGCTCCTGCTGCAGCCATAGAAATACAGGGATCATAATCTGATGGTTTTATCAAGCCAAGTCCTTTCAAAGAGTGGCTCTGCAGCAACCAGAATTTCCTTCCCACCACAAGGAAGAGTTGGTAGAAGAGGGAAGCCCCTACTCTTCAGACATTCACCATCAGCCACTACCAACTGTGCTATTCCACAGGCAAGACACTTATTTGCCCCTCACCATTTTATGTGGGGTTGAAAAAAATTGTTGTCATAGCACAGGATTTGCTGGGTTAAAAGGCCTTTATTTCCTAAAAGCACAACTTCCTCCTCCATTCAACAGCATCATTTCAATGACAGTGTCAACGAAAGAGGCTTTACCTGTGTGCTATGGCAGGTTTGTGTCCTTCACCTTTGCACCAGGGGACATCTTCATGAAGGTAGGACAAGCCACGGGCCATTGTTTCTGCAACATGGCAGAGCTCATTCCAGCTGATAATGTTGCCCTTCAGGTAATCAGTCAGAGAACCCTGCAGAACAGAACATTGTCAGTTCTTAATCTTAGACAGCTCTACGTGACAGATGTGCCAGCTGTTGAGTTGAGAATGGTTTAGAGACTGCTTGAAAAATCTGAGCCTTGATTTAACGTGGGATGGGGGGAAAATCACCAGTGAAAGTGAAAAGAAAGAAAAATCAGAAGTGTTCATGAGTTTTCAGCCCTTGACAGCACAGATCTCCTCGTATCTGCTTATCTGCCAGGGAAGGGGAGGGAGGTAAGAAAAGGAAAAAATCATCTTTAACCAGAGCAATTCATCTAACCTCAGCAAGAGGAAAGCCTTCCATGCAAGATGAAGCATTGTATCAGCTGGTTGTGGCAATGATTGACTCAAGTAGACCTTGGATTTACCAGGGGGATAACACTGCTGGCTCAACCCCTAGATTTGCACGTTTATTTTAAGTGTTAGTCATGCTTTATAACTAAAGCAATCCATGAAGTGAAAGATGTGCCCCAAGCCTCAAAAGCAAACATGGAGCCCATCTGCTAGGGGCAAGTTGGGTCTGTGAAATCAGTATCTCATGAGGCACATCAAGAGATGGTGGCCACCACAGATGTGAGATGTGGCCTTTTGTGCCTCTCTCCCTTCCTAAATCCCACTTTTATTAATCCTTTGTGTAGGAAAGCCTTGAAAACTAAAAGAAGGGTCTTTGAAGGCAGGGAGCAGGAGCACTTTGCTACCACAGAGTTGTGCCCCATCAGGAGCAGACTGGAAGATTACAGGGATTATAATCCTGCTGTATCACAACCAGCTCCCTCTTTGCCTTCCCAAAATGTATGTGCAATGATACATTACCTTGTCGTGGAAAGCTGTGATCAGCCAGAGCTCTGTCTCCAGGTTTGTCCCCCTTTTCTCTGCTGCGATAAATTGCAAAAGGTTTTCATGCTTCATGCCAGGAGTGTTGAAAATCTCCCTCTCACTCTGCCAAGATTGCTTATCCTGAAGCAGGGAGAAACGCACCATCAAAGATCACGCTTCCCTTTAAAGCAAACAGCTCCTTCAGTTCAGTCAGAGCTGCTCACACTACTCTAAAAATCATGCTCCAGTGTCAGGATGTGATGCATCCCTTCAAAATGAGGCTGTTTTCCCTAACGAAGAAAGACAAGTTGCTGTCCTCAGTCTCCCCTCTCCAAAATTATCCTCAGCTGTTCCTAAAGGACATGTGTGGGGAGCAGAGAGGAAGCCAAACTTAACCTTACTGAGAAATAAGATTTTTCAAGATTTCCTAAGGATACTTGGAAGAAGAAAGCCTGTGCATACAGCACCCAGGAT
This sequence comes from Prinia subflava, assembly GCF_021018805.1. NCBI lineage: Eukaryota > Metazoa > Chordata > Aves > Passeriformes > Cisticolidae > Prinia > Prinia subflava. The sequence goes on along the minus strand of NC_086247.1, from coordinate 148,465,895 downwards.
CAGCCTTGTAGTGTAATTGTTGCAATTGCAAAATCTAATCTAGGCTCTATTGAATATTTCCTAGTAGGTCACAGCTGGCTTGGACAGAAGATGTACAGATCTCCTTTAGCAACGCTATGACAACAAATACGAGGTGAAAAAGTAATGAAGCAGACAGCGAGGAGCACAAGGATGTTTTAGTCATTTTTCTTTCACTTGACTTTTGATTGCTTTACTCTTTTCATCTGCAATTCCTAGAGAATCAAGTCAGGAGTGTTCAAAGGTTTCCTAGGGCAGAAGACAGGAGCTGACAGAAACGCTGCAGTACAATTTGCTTTGCACCAGGGCTCTGCCTTTGGAGGCTGTAAACTGCTCACTAGGTTTGGATCCAGATTTACAACCCACCCAAGCAGGACACACAAAGCCAGGGCTCTGGCCCTTTGTGTGCACTTTGGGCATGGCAGCTACACCCTGCCTTGCTGGATTTAAACAACACAGACATTTGCAGGGAAGTTAACATACCCTGTAGAATTCAGAATATGCTTGTTTTTGCCCTTCTTGCAACAAGTACTACTACAGGAAGCATTTGGTAATGAGATAATGCAGGGAGAAGTGTAGGAAGGAAGGGTCCTTGAACTTTTTCCCCCAGCCCAAATGCATCCTTGTAATGGTCTCGAAAACCATAATCTCCATAGGCACTTAGAGCTTCTCAGCACTGATGAGGAAGCCTCTGGCAAGTAAGAACCTAATGCAGTGTCCCTCTCACCTGAATAGGGAAGATTTTCACTGCTACGTAGTCGTTCATCAGCTGAGCCTTCCACACGCAGCCAAAGCGTCCCCTTGCCTTGATCTCCAAGAGCTGCAGGGGCTTTAGGCCAACCAGGGGAGAAGGGGGTGGTGGGCCAGGGTCCTGCACAGGAGAAAAAAACACTGTCACCATCTGGGGCTGGACTGTAAAATAAAGGGAGGGGGGGAATTGAGAGACTGCACGTGGGAAAGAAGCATGAAGAAGTGACATGTATCTAATACAAATTATTTAGGTGTACTGTTTGCAGCAAGAACAGCCTGAAATTCCCTGTTTTGCTTCCTCTGTAAGATATTGATATAGAACACACATAACAATCTACACCTCCAAGTGTCACTTGGTGACACTACTGCCTGCCATGCTCTGGGCAAAACCTGAATTCTCCTGTGTTTTTAAAGAAAAAGTCATTTTGGGCTGTAAAGCACCAATGTCCTCAAGGCTACCTCCTGCCAAAAGTGGTAACATTTTGATCTTTGTGACCAGACAGCCAACTACATCTAAAACATCCCACTGCTCTTCACTACATTAGCATGTTCCATGTCACCCCAGCCACAGGCAGTGAACACGTCTGTCAGCATCCTACAGATCACCTTGTTTAAACTCTGCATTTGTCCAGGAGAACAATGTGACCCTGTAGGATGTGTGGGGTTGGAGCTCTGTCCTCCCTGCTTTTCCAGATGGGAAAGGTTCACAGTATCATTGAATGGTTTGGGTTGCAGGGGAACCTTAAAGATCATCCAGTGTCGGAGTCTAGAACATCCCTCTGGCCACCCTGGAGGGTTTGGAGACCGGACAGGGGGGTCTGGGATCTGTACAGGGGGGTCAGTTAGACCCACACAGGTCCCAGGAGGACACTGACTCTGATTCCTGTCCATGGGAGTGAACACTCACATGCAGGAAGAATCACAAATCCTAAGAATTTGAAATAAGTAGTGGATGGTTTATTATAGAATATAAATATAGAAATTAGGATTCTTAGCATATGGGGCTGAAGAGACAAGATGGAGGAATTGGGGAGTGGCCCCTGTGCTCCTTGTTCTTGTTCTCATCCCCCATCTTGTGCTGAGTTGGGTTTTAGAGATTGGTTTAGAGTAGAACTGACATGTTAGTATAGGTAATAGGTATTGGTAAAATTTTGTAAATAAAAAATACGTCTCGGACAGTGGTTGGGTCAGGGGTACTGTACATAAGGTGCGGGGCTCTCTGATCCGCCCAGTCTGCCGCGTGTCCTGCTCTGCGGAGACACCTTGCAGAGCTGAGAAAGAACTAAGATAAGGTACCCTGCCAGGGAAGTGCCTGGCAGAGTTGAAAAAGGACTGAGATAATGAAGAATAAACAACCTTGGAAATGTGCACCGGTGGACTCAGTTTGTCGTCTCTACCTCTGGTGTGTAACACTTAGGGCAAAGAGAAGACTGAAAACCTTATTACCTCGGGGAACAGCAACCCAGGGGAAACTCCTAGGGAACAGCAACCTTGGGAGACCCTTATTACCTTGGGGAACACCAACCCCAAGGAGAATCTCAGGAAAACTACAACCCTGAGAATCCAGTTCCAACCCCCCTACCATGGGCAGGGACACCTTCCACTGGACCAGGTTGCTCAGAGCCCCATCCAGCCTGGGCTTGAGCACCTCCAGGGATGGGGCAACTTCCATGGGCAGCCTGTGCCAGGGCCTACCATCCTGACAAGGAAATTTTCCTACTATCTAATCTAAACCTGTTCCCTTTCACTTTTAACCTAATTGTACTTGTCCCTGTCACCACATACTCTTGTATGAAGTCCATCTCCATCTTTCTTGTGGGCTCCCTTCAGGTACTGGAAGGCTGCAAGCAGATCACCCCAAAACCTCCTGCACCCATTCTCTGAGGGCTCATAAAACCTGAGTTTCATCAGGGAAAGCATCTTCCCTCCTCCCACAAAGCTGGCAGGAACTTTAACATCTCTCAGATCTCAGATGCTCTACAAAGTTGGCTGAAATCAGTCAATGGGTTTGAGAATTTGGGAGGAAGGGCAGCCACCAAGCAGGGCTGTCTAATTCTCTCCCTGAGATACCTCAGACATGGTGGTTACCCCACCTAAACCCCATCAGTCTGACACTTCCACAGAGGCCAACTGTGCCACCAACACCAAAAAGCAGAGAAGAAGAGTTAGGCCACCTGAAAAGAGTGAACCAAAAGCGGACGTGAGCACTCACTGAGCAGCCCCCATGCCTTTTGCACGGCCCAGACAAAGGGGAGCTCCCCCTCACCTCGATGATGTCCACGTGGCCGTAGGGAGGCTTGCGGTGCCGGTACATCCAGAAGGCCAGCAGGATGGCCACGGACAGCACGGCGATGGGCAGCAGCGAGTACACCAGGATGTTGAGCAGCGAGGGCGCTGGCGGCGGCGGCTCGTATATGACTGTGAGAAAAGAGCGGGGTGAGCAGGGGTCCTAGGGGCACCTTGTGATGCTATCCCCAGTCATGTTCTGTGTGTGCTGTCTGTTGAGTCCTGTGTCTTTATGACTGGCTCTGAGAGCAAAGCAGGGAAAGGAGAAGCGCCAAGTTTGTTTTGAAAACAGCTCTCGCTCCTGCACATTCCTCTCCGGACAGTGTTCGGCTGGGACACAGGTATTTCTTGCTTTTTAGTTAGTTTTAGCTAGCTAGGGCACAGAAGTTCCCTGGACTGTTTTTTTTTTCCTTTTTCTTGAGACTCTTTAAATCTGCTCTGGACTGAAAACCCCAGAGGAGCACCAAGGGCTGGCACCTGCAGCCCACTGGGCCTGGACCTCCAGAGGGACTGGGACTGATAAAGAACTGAGTGAGCTGAGCTACCCACGGCAAGGATTTTCTTAAGTTTGCCATCCCCCTTCAGAGCAGCAAGAGGTTTTATCATTTTATATTATTCATTCTTTACACTTGTGGGCATTTTGTTTGTTAAATAAATAGTCTTTTCCACTTTTCTCCGAGGAAGTTCTTTTCCTGGACCGGCTGGGGGGAGGGACCTTTTGGGTTTGCTTTCCAGAGGGACCCTATTCGGAGATTTCCTCCTAAATTTGCCCTAACCCAGGACAGCGAGGGAAAAGGACCTTCAAGAATGCAGCAGCACTGTCAGATGCACATCCAGAGGCAGCCAAACCCCATCTGTCCCTCCACTCCAAAGCTGACAGTGCTGGCTCTCACGTCCCATCACACCCAACAGTATTTATAAGGCTCCATGGTTTTCTCTTCTCCATAGAAGTAACGTTAGTAATGGAGTTACAATGGCCCAAACCACACTTTGCAAGCTGAGCCTCCATCTGACCTTTATTTAGGATAGTTATTTCTTGTTGGGATACATAAAAGCAGAACATTTCCTCCTCTTAACCCTTCCAAATGAATTAAGAGAGCACGAAATCCCTTGCAGCGTTGCTTTACCTTTCACAGTGATTGACAAGTTGTCAGTTTTTAGTAAAATGCTGCCGGAGCCACAATCAAATGCACTATTCCCACAGTAGTTCTTGTTCCAAATTACATCAGTGCAGTTGAGACACAAACAATGGGAATACTAAATGGAGCCATGTTGCTATGTTGGAGACAGGGAAGGAAAAAATAGCAAGACTTGCCAAATTAAACAAAAAACTGTGAGAGAAAGAATATTTGCTACTAGGTTGCTACGGGTATCTTAATAACAGGAGATAATATAACCCATGTAAACAATTAAAAACCTATCAGGACAGCCCAGGAAAATCTGATAAAGGTCTATTGGGACATTTCAGTAAACGCAAGTAGTTCAAACCAACCTAAGGAAAAGATTCACCTGTTTCAATAGTTTTTATTGAATGATACTTTAAAAAATATACATCTAAAAGAATCATTGTTTTTCTGTTAGCCTCTGAAGAAGGTTCTGCTATTACTTTTCTTCCTTGATGCATATCCACAGAGTCTGAAAGCTGACACACACCCTTTCCCTTTCAATCCTCAGACCAACAAAATATCAAATGCAAAAATCCCAGATGCTCAAGGTATCTGGAGACCCATACCTATGAATTTAATGAGGAAGGCATCTTTTAAGATGTTGAGGCTCAATCCATGCTGTATAAATCACTCTCCCCTCTTCCCCTTGTGTGGGATTTTGTTTTGTAACAATCCACAGTGAACTGTCCACCATAAAGAAAACGTAACCCTCTCTGATGGTATCCAAAGTGTTGGTACAGCTTTAGCTACAGAGTGAAACCACCTTTAAAAAACTACTCTTAAAGTACTGTAGCAAAAGGATTTCTGACTTTGTAACCAAGACATCCAACAACTCAATGCTGAAGCTGAATCAGAGGAGGATTAGCACAAATATTAGGAAAAGGTTCTTCACCCAGAGAGTAGTTGGGCACTGGAACAGGCTCCCCACGGAGGTGGAGACAGCACCAAGCTCAGAGATCAAGGAGCATTTGGACAACACTCCCAGGGACATGGTGTGAATCTTGGGGGTTGCCTATGTGGGGCCAGGAGTTGGACTTGATGATCCTTGTGAGTCGCTCCCAACTCAGGACATTCTATGTTTCTATTAAAACCCTTGGAAACTGTGTCTAGAGGAAAAGACCCCAGCTCCCTGTCCTCCCGGTCACTCACCTTCTGGGCCGGTGACTTCAGGCAAGTGGGTAAATTTCTCATTGCAATAGTTGCCCTCGCAGCAGCAGAAAAACACCTGAGGGTTTTCTTCTGTGGCTACACACTCCTGCCTGTGCCAGACACAGAATGAAGGGGAGAGAAAAACATTGTCAGCCAACTCCTGCCTCTTGTCTTTGGGAGCCAACCTGCCCCGAATTGTCTCCTCCACACTCCTTTTCCTGCAGCTGCGCTGCACAGATCAGCAGTCTCCACTTACAGAAAACAACCTGGCACTCAAATACCCCAGTGGATAGCAAAGACCCTTGAAAAGACTGCAAAGGAAACAAATGCTTCCATATGTACTGAGGGCATTAGATGTGAGTAATAAATAACAGCCGCTGCTGCTAGCAGAATGAGGAGGAGAAAAACGACAGAGAGACGCCTCAGTCCCTGAACAGTGACTTTCCCACAGCCCATATGAAGGCTGCCAGGGCAGAGATGTATTTGATCACGCAATTAAAGATTGTGCCATAAAGCAAACATGACGAGGGCTGAGCTAAGGCTGCTCCCACAGCCTTGAGCATCACCAGCTCTGCACATTCGAAGGGCACCAGACAGCAGCAGCAACAGCCCTGCTGTAGCAGGAGGCAGCTGCAGGATGGAGGGCATGCAGTGATAGCTCAAGGTAAAGGGTTTGAACTGAAAGAGGCCAGGTTTAGGCTGGATATTAGGTACAAATTCTTTACTGTGAGGGTGGTGAGGCACTGGAACAGGTTGTCCAGAGAAGCTGTGGATGCCTTGTCCCTGGAAGCGTTACAAGGTTGGGTTGGATGGGACTTGGATTCTCCTTGGTCCTGTGGAATGGCAGGGGGCTGGAACTAGATGGTATTAGAAGTCCCTTCCAACCCTGACCATTTGAGGGTCCTATGATTCTCATTTTGTTTCTAGGGTTTTTAAGTTTAATTTTCAAGTGCCCTCTCCTCCATAAAAAGCTTGTTTCTGCACAAAAACCTTTAAGAAAATCAGGTTGCAGCTCTCATTTTCTGCCTTTGCCTCTTATCCAGGTACTGCTACAGCCTTCCCAGCACTGAGATTTCCTTCCACATTGTGCAAGGCCTTAGGGGACTTCCATGGATCAAACCAACTCCACTTCCACACATCCTCCCTCTCCCCACAGATCAATGCCAAAAGAGATGTGCAGTGATTTTTGCAGTACTCTAGCTGTCATTTCTTTCTGTTTCTTAAATGCTGCTTCCCTTCCCTGCCACCTTTAGCTGTGCTATGCCCTGCTTTTAGTTATTAGGCTTGCAGAGCTGCTCTCCACAGAGAACTGTATCAAACTATTTCCTGAAGCCCAGTTAAATTATATGCATAACTTCCTTCCCTCAACCACTTGGAGGAAGTAGCAAAACAATCATATGCGTTTGACATTATTACTCATTTCTGAACCCATGCCAAGCCTCCCTTTCTGTGTTGTCACTGACATACTGCCACGAGAAGAATGGAAAGGGCTCTCTTCAATCCTAGCACTGAGTAGTTTTCAATGCTTTAGTCCCTTTGGGGGAAAAAAACTGGCTATAGCCAAACTGTCTCCTCCAAGGTCTCAGCTGGGAAGCACTTGGTTTGTTTTTCAGGCTCACATTTTTTTCAACTTCAAAGCAAAAAAAAGCAGCCATTTGACTTATTCAAATGAACAAAGATGTTTCAACAAGTTAAACAACGTTTCCAGATGCTTTTTCCTGAAATCAGATAACAAGCCCTTTAGATTTAACAGCATCAGTGTTGGAGCCCTCAATAGAAAACACATCCTTTGCTAAATCTGCTGGTTAAAAAAATCAAGCTAATGAGTGAAAACAGCCTGCTCCACATCTGCAATTCATTATCCCTGTCTCTGAGCGAAGCCATCCAGGTATGTATGACATGTTACACTTAGCAAATATTACAACTGAACCTGTGGCAGAGACTGACACATTTTTCTGTGGCAGTGGGGGCACGTTTCCGAGCGGTTCACGTGCTCTGCAGGGGGATGTGAACATGACCTCTCCGGCAGGGCCGTGTAAATAAACAAGAGCACACAAGTCGATTTTTAAACACTACCTTTTTCCTATAACCTTAAATGTACATGTGCCACATTCTTGTTTCCTCGAGATAAAGAACAGAGTAAGGAGCTGTCACCCTCAACGTCCCAACCCTTGCACTCCCAAATTTTTCCACGTTCTAGCGACAAAGGAGGGAGTGCTCAGCACATCCCAGGATGTGCTGCCTGTGCTACAAAAGCAGAACAGGACCATGCCCTGCATCCAGGAAACAGAATCCAGGTGCATCTGCCAAGGCTGCTCCCAGAAACTCGGCATCCAAAGGTGCCAGAGACACGAAGGGCATCAGCACAGCATCGCTGATGGAAAAATCATCTTAGCCATTTCTGCCACCTTGAAATGCAACACTGCCTGCATGGAGGTCTGCCAAGGGTGCTCAAGGGAAGAGAGAAAATGAAAAGGATTGCATTTAAAGAGGCTTTATTCCTTTATATAATTAAAGCTAGCCTTTATTTTAAATGTTGCTTTTGATACTTGTACTGTTTTTTAATTCTCAGAAGGTCTTTTAGCTTTGCCCTGGAACTTGTGGCTTTGAAAAGTCAGGCAATGAGATACTGGATGCTGAATTCTAGGGCTGCAAAAGGCTGGTGAGGAGCCCTAGAAACTTTTTACCATTGTAACAGAGCAACACATTATGACAAAGTTTAAGAACCACTACATCCCTGCAGAGACACTCAGTGACAATACAAGTGTCACTGGATATGAGAGCAGGCACTGAAAGGAGAAATCTGTTTACAGTAAACACTTCTGCTTGGAAGTAGGAAACTACAGTGACCTTCTGTTCTCAGAAGAATCGGCATTAAGATGACTAATGGGCCAAGGAGGATTGATTTATTGGGAAAGAATAAAAATTTAACTATATATAGAGCCTGGCTACTCAATTGGCAAGGGAATAGGTGTGGTAGGAAAGTAACTCTGGAGCTAATAATAGAACAAAGATGAGGAACAACTTACAGCTGAGATAAGCCAAGACAACAGGCACAAAAGCAGTGTACAGCACCAAGGGGAGAAAACACTGCAGCCGTGGGACAAATCTAGTTCCAGCTTAACCCCGCAGCTTAGCACCTGATCTTCCTAAAGCTTTCAGAACTAGAAGCTACAAAGATGCACAACTGAGAATTGCAGACAAAGGTGAAATCCACCTACATCGGTGTTCTATCAAGGGAAATTCTTGAATTTTATGTTGCTAATTCTTATTGAAAGGGCTGGGCTTGGCTTGCTTGGTTAGTCATTGGTTTGGTTTTGTTTTTTTTTTTTAACAAAACCCCTGAGCTTAAAGCTACTGAACATTGTCCTTTTCAACTGCTAAACTTCATAGGGCTGTTTTCTTTAGCTGTAATTCTTTTCCCCTTTGTTGAGCTGCATCGAGGGAAGTGAGAAAAGACTAGTTAATTTTCCCAGCTATTTAATGAGGCTGGAGCCTTTGCACTACAAAACCTCACTCCTTTTTAGCTTGCTACAGGCAGTGACACACAAACTTACATTGCTTTTGCTGCCCTGCTCTTTCTCCTGGCCCTTCTCTTCACTTAGCCAAAGAACAGTGGAACTTTTTGCAACACCACAAACACCAGAATATCTCAACCCCTAACCACCCCCAGATATCTCTGCTTTTCTAGACAGCACCAAATGATTCCAAGTTTTCACTTCTATCACCAAATGCTCCTGAAAGAACATATTGTTCTTCATTTGATGGTACAGGACAGGTTTTTCAATGAATGCCAGAATTATCAAAGCTTTGCTAGGGAAAAAACATACAAAACAAAACACAACACAAAACCCCTAAAAATTATTTTTGCAGCTTCTGTTTAGAAAGTCAAAGCAGGTAAGTGACAATTCTGAGAGCTGCATTAACAACAGAAGTAATTACAGGGGATGCTTTTTCCAGTTAAATTGGACTTGCCTTCTTTTCCTCTATGCAAAAAAATCACGAGCTTTACACTTAGAGGATCGATTAAACCTGTCTTTAGATAAACCAGCTGGGCTATTACCTGTCATAGCAGTTGAAGTCATCCAGCCAGCAGCCCTTCTTCACCAGCTCAATGGAGCCCGAGTTGTTTCTCCAGGAGGCGTAGCAGTGGAGCCGCTTGTCCTTCTCCCCCTCGCAGCGCTCCACGCCGCTCTGGTTGGTCTTCTCCAGCTCCCAGTTGGCATTGTAGTAGATGCACTCCCTTGTCTCAGCCTCCCCATGGCCTGGTCCTGAAAACAAAAATCAAGCCCCAAGAACATTCAGGTAAAATCAGAACTAGATGGTGGGAATTGTATGGTTCTGTTTCAGGTGATGTATGATTTTTGATTCTCTGGGAGCTGAGCAGCTCAGCAGTGTGAGCTTCAGCTCAGTGTGGAGATAATTCTTCTCCTCTGGGGTGAGGTGGGGGATGGAGAGGTTTGGTTTGCCTGAGCTCACACAGAAGCTCACGGTGAAGTCAAGAGCCCAGCTGAGACCTTCCCAGATCTCCCCTGGACAATGCTTCAACCTTAGGACCCTAAGAAGGGGATGCACAAGGCCACGCACACCCAGTAATGTCTAATCACAGAAACCCTGTTTAGCAAAGACAACCTCCCAGGGTGCTACTTGGTGCTTTCTGGGATGTCATGCAGTAGAGTAACTCTCCCTCTCCACCACTACTTTGGGAAACATCCCCTAAAAATACACAGTTTCTTCATGCATGTAACTGAGAACAGATAATATTCATCCTGCAGAGGAGGGCCAGAGCAGTGGCCATTCCTCACTTAGATCCTGGTTCAGGCTTATTTGGGTAAGACTCCATATGACAAATGCCATGGTTTTCGCTGCTTTTGGCAGGGCTCACAGTGCCTCTCCACCCAAGCAAGACCTTCAGCAACAGAAAATTCTGTTCCTCAAACAACGCTGGCCACCCCAAATGGACGCCTGGCCACCACAAACAAAGGAGTCTTCATAGCCTGTGGGTCTTCCCTCCTTTAGAGCCTTGTACCAAAGGACTGTGGAGCTCCTACTGCCCCCAGGGAAACAATTCCCCCATAACCACCACGTGGCAGAACTGAAACACAATTGCAGACACATCCATTACAACCAGAGTCAAATAAGGGAACTTTGTTATTTGCAGGTGACCTGTTCTGTCCTAAACCTTAGAAATCCTCTCTTCATTTGGAAATACTCTGCTTTGTGGCATTTTGAGGATTAGTTTAAAACAGAATGAAGAATGAAATAAACACACATCTTGTAAGCAGACATACACAAAAGGTACTATGAGCACTGTACCATGATGATTCTGTAAATCCTGAAATGCCCTGCAGCCATCTCTCTTTGGGATTACCCAACCTAAGGTAAGGTCAGGCCTGGCCATTATTTTGATGGATTGCAATCATGGAAAATGTAGGTATCTCAATAAAATGTGTTGACAACTTGGTAGAAAACACAAATAGGTCCCACAGGATGGTGAAATGAAAGTGCTGTGCTCCCGCAATAGCCAGACCTGTGTGAAGCCTAGAACTAATTTTCTAGCTAGAAAACCACAGTTCTGAATAAACTAGGGGTGATGGGTCCAACCTGCTCCCAATCCCAAAAAGTGGACTCAGCAATGGGTAATTCTCATGGCATGGAGCAAACTGATCACACTAGGAAGATCTCTGCAAGCTGCTGAGGTGTTCAATCCTTCAATAACACTTTTCAGGAAGACTGCTTGATCTGCCTGATGGGAGAGACTGCAAGGGAGTAGGGGTATGAGAATGTCATAAAGCTGACTTCTGAAACTGGAAATTATATTCAAAGCACACACGAACAAGAGCTCAATTTCAATAGCACCTGCAGGTTTTATCAGCGCTTGCAAAGCTCCATCAGAGTTTTCCTGTGACAAGTTGCTTACAATAATGAAAACAACCTACCAATATCCCTCAACACAGAACAATGTCAATATTGACACTCCTTGTTAAAGCCTTGATATTTGTTCTCTTGATACTGACACTGTGCTTTTTTAGGGCAGATTAAGCATTTTTGCTAAATACTGGTTAAATCAGCAGGAAAGCAAAATTGCTTTCTCTTGTGTGCGGGGGTGGAGGACGACATCTTTTTACTTATTTAAAGAATAAATATCCTAACTGCATAGAATCATAGAATGGTCTGGGTTGGAAAGGATTTTTAAAGGTCATCTAGTCCAATATCCCTGCAATAAGCAAGGACATCCTCAACTAGAGCAGGTTGCTCAAAGCCCCATCTAACCTGGCTCTGAATATTTCTGGAGCCACCACCTCTGTGGACAACCCGGGCTGGAGCTTCACCACCCTCATTGTAATGATTCACATGGCTTCCAGCTGGTACCTGACACCTAATCCTCACTTATCATCTTCTACTCCACTGCTGGAAATACACTTTGTAATATCATTTTTATCATCCCAAACCGAATATCGCTTTTGATCAAGACGGAAATTTCCTCTCCCTCCCCAACTCCGTCTCCCAGAAAGCTGGAAGGTTTAATGAACCATTTCACTCGAAAGCAGCCCTAAAATCTAATCCCAGCTCAGCCACCATCACCTCCAACCACAAGCAATATTGTGTAGCCTCTGTTTTCTCCACCATAAATGACAGCCAACGCAATGCACAGAGCTGCAGTGAGATTTGGTATTTCCACTGTGCTTTGGAAAGAGAATGTTGAAAAGATGTGAAGCAGGAGCTGTATCGGCTCTGGGACCAGCAAACCAAGGCTGCTAAATCCTGTGTTGAGCCCAGGCTCCCTTCCCCCAAGACAGTTGTCTTTTCTGGAACAAGTTTCTGCTGAACACTAAGAGCTGCTTGCAAACACGCAAACCCAACTCTGCAAACAGCAACCGCGCCAGGAAAAAGGCCTTTCCCAGTTTTCCCCCGCTGTCAAAGTTTAGATAATTAGAATAAAAGCATGCATAAAGTTTTAGATGACTAAATAGATGTATGCTTTCTTTATAACAGCTCCTAAGGATGCTTGCATTAAGAAGACACTTTAAAAACCTGCGTGTTTGTTACCTGCTTTCAGATCTCTTCAAAAGCCATTTGGTAGGATCCTCGCCCCGCTGGGTGCTCACGACTGCAAGAAACCCTTCTGTTTGTACCCAAGATGGTCTCAGCAGGAAGGGGCACGGCTCCAGGTCTGGGTATTAATTTACCTGCTGCTTTAGCTCATCAAGAAACACTCACACCTTGCTCTGTAATGGATCACGCAGAGACCAAAGTTTGCAGCTAACTGCCTGCTCTGCACTCGCTGTGCTAAAACCCTCACTGAACAGAGGGAGGGGGAGTCAAAACTGGGGCTTGTCCCTTTGAGGGAGAAAGGTGGTGACTAAGACAAGGAAATCTGAGCTTTGCTCATCCATCCCCAGGGAGCTGTGTAGCTTTTCTTGCCTTGTTTTCCCTCCTTGGGCAATGGATACCAACACATCAAGGCCACTGTAGGTCATAAGAAACACTGAGCTGGACATTGGGTAATGGTTTTTTAACTAAAAAAAGATTTAGACATGATATAAGGAAGAAGTATTTTTCTCAATGAAGGTGATAAAATACTGGAATAGGTTGCCCAGTGGTAGATGCCTCATCTCTGGAAACACTCACAATCAGGTAGGACAGAGCTCTGAGGAACTTGATGTAGCTGAAGATGTCTCTGTTCACAGCAGGGAGTTGGACTAGATGCCTCTAAAGGTCCCTGCCAGCCCAACTATTCTGTGACTCTGCCAAGTGACAAAGGCATGGATAACCATGTCCTGCTTCTTATTTCAAGTTGCAAGAAGAATCAGAGGGTGTTGCCCCAAGATATGTGCAGGAAGCTCTTGTCTCCCTCCACTGGACACAGCTGATGCATCACACAAGGATGGGACTGGACTGCCCTGTGCCACCAGCAGTACAACCTGGCTCAAGAGAAGTGTTGTACCAAATCTGAGCACTGACAGGAATGACACCAGTAATTTTGGCCCAAAGGGCCTTCCTGAAACAACAGTCTTTCAGTGCAGTCACAAACCACAGCCTGAGACAGATTAAAAGGGGTTGTGTCCCCACAGTCCTGCCCTCCCCTCCTCAATCTTGTCATCTCCCTCACAGCAGCCTGGGTACATAGGAAAGCTCCTGAGCTCCGTCATTTGGTGGCACTGCCTGGTGACATCCTGCTCATGTGAGATGGAAAATAAACACCTCAGAGAACTGCCTAGCTTTTGGCAGAAAATCAATGGGACTTGGGTGCAATGAGAAATAAAACCTTTGCTAAGCAAGTGTTTGAAGATCACTCCTGCCTAAGCCTATTGCACCAGTGCAAAATTTGGGAGAAAAAGTTGCAAAGCAGAAGTATGGATGTGGGGCAGGAGCATGGACATGGGGCAGGAGCATGGATCTGGGGCAGGAGCATGGACATGGGGCAGGAGCATGGATCTGGGGCAGGAGCACGGACATAGGGCAGGAGCACAGCATCCCTAGCACTGCATCCCACTCTCAGCCCCAGCTCCCTCCATGGAAAAGAGCCTCGTGTCAGCAGCCAGGCAAAAACAATCAACTTTTTAATAGCACAATCCACAAATAGTCATTTAAGCAATAAAGCCTGAAGTCCTGTTTGAAATCAGAGTCTAAGGAAGAATCAGGCTTTGCAGGAGCAGATGGGTTTCTGGCATCCCACTGCATCCACCCAGCGCTTCGGGGATGACGCAGTGTGGCTTGTCCTCGAACAAAGGCACACAGAAATACCTTTACACAAAATACCAAGCCCAAATAACTCCCATACATCACACAGGCAGAGGGAGGCTCTACCCACCACCACCCATTTTTGGGGAGGCAATCAACTTTTTGACCTCAGTCCTGAGGAACTTTCATTATGCTGATTCCCCTGGGTCAATTTTCTGCTCCAAATGACTGAAGTATCACCAGGTTTTTGCCAAGCAAGACCCCCAGCACCCATCTGAGGCACATAATGATGGGAAGAGCAGTCGAAGCACCAAGCGACATGGGAAGACCTCTCGCCTCTACTTGGGAGTTGCAAGGCACAGAGGGAGCTCATTAAAAAAAGATCCTCGTGAACTGAAGGACTTCAGCCTGCTGAGACATGGGACCTTGCTGCTGATCTGAGAGTAAACCCTGCTCTCCTAATTTGGAGTCGCTGACAGATCACTGAAGCTGTATCATTATCCAACAGCTTCTAAATTATAGCCAAGATCCAGTGTAGCAACTCCAGGTCTAGGTGTTAGCAGTTGCCGGCTCCTAACTCATAATTAGATACATAGGGAATATCTTCCCCAAGGCTGAAGGCTGCTATAAATCTCAGCTCTTTATCTCTGCCTGTCCCCTTTTGAAAACCTAAAATGAAAGTATATACGAAAAGATGGGATGTGTCAAAATAGTCTGCATAAACACTGAGTGATTTACCAGACAGTCTGTTTGCCTGACTGTCAAAACCACCGGGCTTTATATATGAAACAGTGTATGCAACTGAAGTTATTTGCAAACACTTCGTTATGTCCCTATATAGCTATTTGTACATGTAATTTTATAATATAAAACGGCGGAGATTGTGCACTGAATTGGGGTAATTGCCCTCTAATTTGGAGGGTAATTGCATGTAGCAATTAAGCAACTGCGGATGCATTCTTGCACGTGCGATTATGGAAGTCGGGCCCTTTGTTTGAGGTTTGGGTTCGCTTTCAAGAGCTCTCCCTCAAACCGTGGCAGGGGTGAGCAGAGCTGGGAGATGAGGGGCTGCTGGGTGCTCACCTTGCAGCGCAGCATCTGCTGGGATGAGCCACTTCACCCCCTCCCAGCTGCCTCCAAACCCGCAGCTGCATTTTGGCACACCCTTCAAGGGGGGAGCACAATCTGTGGAGCACTCTCGGAGGCACTGGCGGGGAGGGAAAGGCAGGGAAAGAGGGCTGCTGCCTCCCAGCTCTCCCTCTCCCAGACACCTGCCCAGAAATCACGTGCAGGACTGAAAATTAAAGCATTTCAAATAGTTGTTGCTAGAAATTCAAAATCAAGCCAGATGAAGGCTTGCAACTAGGAATGTTTGGAAAATATTGCTCTGGAGAGACCACCCGGCTGCATCTCTACAAAACCAATGTGAGATTTTTAAGTGTTGCTCCAGCACTTATTCCCCAAGCGGGGTGATTTCATTCCTGCTGTACTGAAATAATAGGGGCTAAATACATTTTTAGGCAAAGCATCAAACTCGTGATGACATCTGCGGTTAAGCACGTAACTGCACATGAGGATTTGGAGACTTGTTGCTTTTATCCCCTGTTCTTTCACAAAACTCTTTAAACAACAGAGCAGAAACAAGCCCCTGTGACTCTGCAGAGCCTCCTTCTCAAGCCAAAACCTCACTCCACCTTTGGGGACCTCAATGGCCAGGGTTTGTCCAGGCAGAGATGCCCCATCCAACCAGCTGGATGCCTGGCTGGCTAATTAGAAGCATCTATTATTGCAAAATATTTTGGTTCTTAAGCCAGATCAGGTAAATCTGGGCATAGACAGCACTGAGGAAGCAAAGGTGTAAAGCCAAGGGAAGATATTACTTGGAGTTTTGTTTTCTGTCAATAGATTTGGCTTATCCCACAGTAAAAGAGCTCCAAGTTTTCGAGTCAATCAATGGCTGTTAATCTATTATCTCAGCATATATTGCCATGGTAACCTGCAATGATGCCATTGACAACCACTCTCAAAAGGACAGGAGGCTTTAAGTCATTTTCTTTTAAAATTAAAAAAGGAACTTTAATATTAAGAAATACATCCTCCCTGCTCACCAGGGATGACAACTCAGGGCTTCTATATTCACACCATGACTCACACTTCACAGCTTCCACGGACATCTGTGTAGCAACCCCCCCTACCCCCCATATATCTCTTTTTTAACTTGAGTTTAAGTCAGTAAATGATAACAGGAAAATTATTCCAAAGAATTAGATCTTTATTAGAATTTTCCCCCAAAACAGACGGCAAAACCTGTTTTGTAAAATGTAAGGAGTGTGTTTTAGGCGTTCTTACTACCAGCTTGGGGAAAGGATGGGGTAATGGTTTAATTCTTCTGAATAACTTCCCTGGTATTTTAAGTCAAACAGGATGGGTGGGAGAAGGACCTGGAGCAGGACCTGGAGAAGGACCTGGAGCATCCCAGCTCCTCACAAGGCCACAAAACCAGGCAGATCCTGCAGAGGGAAGACAGAACCGAGTGAGAGGACAGCGATGCTCAGCAGAGTGAAATCCTGAGTGTCCACACACACATACATGCACACAGAGCTGAGGAGATCGATCCCTCGGCACAGAGGGGAGGATCTCTCAGGAAAGGTTTAGTAAATCATTCCTCTGGCCAGGCAGAGTGATCCAAGGAGGTTTGGCCAGGTCGCTGGCTGGCCTGCTGTGCAGCAGGACACAAACGTTGCCAGCAGTTAATCAATTTTTGGAAGCAGAGCATTTTTGACTTGAACTCAGAGGGTCACTTCTGTATTTTATTTAAAGAAGAGATCATTTTAGTTATCCATTAGAAAAATCCTATTTTGTATCATTTCAGTTAAGGACAAAGCCAAAAATGTAATTACATTTCTCCCTTCACATCACTAACTGTATCTGTCTCCCCCAAAAAGGTTTTAGTTCTTTAATAAAACCATCAGGGAGATCAATCAAAAGCATTTAATGCCGTGGTGCTTCTGCAGTTCATGTTTAAATGCACTTTGGGTCACAAACGAGGCAATTTGGACAGCAGAGCTCAAACCAGATTAGTAATAACACACAAAAAAGCCTAATTCCTAATTTCTTTCTCCTTTTTTATTTTCTTTTGCTCAGATACGTACTCCTCCTCAGCTACACCCAAGAGAATGAAATCAAAATCAAGCCAGCCCTGACAAGCACGAAGTCACAGCTCCAAAAAGGGCAGCGCTGCCGCCAGCCTGCCTGTGCAGAGGAGAGCAGGAGGAATTGCAGACCTCCCCTCCAGACTCCCAGAGCTGCTGAGCTGCTGCCTGACCGTGTGTGAGCAGCCCCCAGGATGCCACCTCGGGCAGCATCTCTGAAATGATGCTCCTCCATCCCCCCAGTTCACCAGAAGACACCTCCAGGCTTCCTTTGCACCGCCACACCTCAAAAATTCTTTGCTCCACAGAGGAATTCCATAAAGGAGATGTTTGTTTTCTCCCCCAGACCACAAGTTTCCAAACAAGCATATAGTTATTAGGATTTTTTTTTTTTTTGCTTGAATTTGAGGTGTGCATTTATAAAAGCATTAAGCAGGCTATTTATTTGGCTTGTAACAGCAGTGACTACTCTTTGGCATGAAAAATGGCCCCTTGTGGGCTGAGCACTCTGCATGCAAGCTACCAAGAAGGTGTCTCAGCAGCCAAACTCTGCAGCCTCTGTAACAGAAAATATTAGAGCTTAATTGCAAGATTAAAGTATTTCCAACTGCACTCCTGAAAATCAAATGGAGGGCAAGCCTTGACCAGATTCCACAAATCACTGAGTGAAATATGCAGCAAGTTCTGAAGTGACATTTAGAACACAATCATTTGTTCTCTGCCATTCTCCTCGGGAGCCAGCATGGGGTCTCCAAAGAGCATGGGAGGAGGAAGTGAAATCACGTACGTTCGTAAATATTTTCCCCACACACAGAGAAGTTTTGAAAGGCTTTCAAAGCAAGCCTGGAAAATTAATTTCCTTGCAGGCAGAGGAATGAGGGTAAGGGAGCATCTCCTTGCGGAGTGCAGAGGTTTAAGGAACAGCAATAATCATGTGGTGATGCCTTTCCCAGCTTTTTCACGTGCATCTGCTCCATCCCACTGTCCTCATCATCCTGTGACACTGCCACTGGCAGAAATGCTTTTCAGAGCTCCTGATTTTTAAGGTCTTCTCCAAGGAGAGAGTGATGTGTGTCCAACACAGCACAGCACACCTGGCAAGCCACAGAGAGCTTCAGTACCAGAACAGCAGCACCTCAATTCCTAGTCTACACAGGGTCCTCTGAGATTTATCAGCAGGGACATTTCAAATATGCTTTAAAATGTGCTGAGTCTACTAAGATTGGGCCCCAAGTGCTTTTCTATTGATTCTGCTTGACATTTCCAAATACCACAATTCCAAATTTAATTCACTGGTAATTGGAAAAACTGTAATGCATGTAAATGGACAAGAAGATGTGGGAAGTCCAAAAGGTCAAGCATCAGGAAAACGTGTCCCCAAGAACTAAATGATGCTTGTTTGTGTTCCTGTCACCCTCTTCTACTTGAATAATCAAAGCTTGGAGTTGAGCAGTTTTCTCAGCAGGATGGAGGAAGAAAGGCAATAAAAAAAACACAGGAACTCTAAACCATGGAACTGGTTCAAAAATCACTGTTTTAAACTCCATCACTGACCAGAATTCAAATACACCATAGAGATGAGTCACTTAATCAGCAGATTACATGAGCAAGTGGGAAACTCAGGGAAGAATTAATTTGAAAATGCTCTCAGTAGAAGAAAATTATCTCTACCTAGAAATCAGGTTTCTAAGATTACCTTTCTGCTACATCACAGCTTCTCCTTGCCAGCCAGTTGAAGGGGAGGCAGTGACAGAGAGAAAATCTTAAAGATATCTAAGTTCAAACCTCAGATCCAGCATGATGATGGAGGGTTGTTGGCAGGTGCCAACTGGGGTCTCTTCTTTACTGACCTGAGAAAACCAAACTTCTTCAGAGGAACCAAGGGCTTCAGTGACAAGAAATGGTGCAGCACCATGCAGGGGATGCTTGCCCAACCCTTTGCACAGAGCCCTGGGCTGCAGCAAAGCTCAAGTCGATCATCACTGTGTTGATCAGGAATCTCTTTTGGGCAAAGACCATTCATATGCTGTACAAAATCCATTATGACAAAACCCCTGTGATTCTTCATGTTCCAGAGAATCAAACATGCACATTTCAGCTGCCAGTCTGACCTGCACGTGAGCAATGACCAATGGTCTGACACCCTGATGCAAGGGTAAGAACATGATGGAAGTGCAGTGCACAAAAAAGCACAAGCACAATTTATAGCCAGTCCTACACTGATGAAGGACAAGCATCCATTACCACATCCCCAACAGAGATTCCTCCATCCAGCCCACAGCACTACATGTGAAAATACTTGATAACTCCTTGGTGCAAGGGACATCTTTTGCATTACACTCTAGACCTTCAGACCATTCAAGGTTTGCAGAAGAAACCACTGATTTTTAAAAAGCTCTTTCTCCAGTGTACACTGGTTCTTCAAGAGTTAACAAGCCAGCAGAACCTAGCCTGAATAAGAAGAGGGGCAGGAAAAAAAGCAAGTCTCTGGTCCTTGCAATCACAAACTAGCCTTAAGCCCTCCAAAAGGAAGTAAAGACATTCCTAAAATTCTTTGAGGATGACAAGCAAGTTGCCAACCAAATCAGAAGTCCATTTCTCCAGTCTTTATGCTCTTAATGGCAAATCCCACATGAGCAATTTTAAGAGGCTCCTTTACAAAGGAATTTTCTCCCAAGTGGCTGCAGCACATCTAGGGCTTGTCTCATGTTTACAGAAATGTACCTTTCTCCTTTGGGTCTACTGAAAAAAGCTGCTGTCAAACGACCTGAGGAAGGAATGTAGCACAACCCAATACCATCATGCAATTTCCAGTGACTGTTTCTGTGTACAATAATGAAAGGCACGGAAGAAACGTCTGGATAACTGCAGTGATTCTCTAAAGACAAGTTATAAAAGAGATGCTGAAGAGATTTTATGTAAAGGGGCATGGGGGAAAATAAAGCCACCTATTAGCTTTCATTTTGATTACATGCATTAACCAGAATCCAGACCTCGCTTTGAAATAAAAATGGTTTTGAGCAGATTGTCCCAGGAAGTTGAAATCCTGCCTGTTTCACAGGTGGGAAGCAATAAAAAAACTGCATGCTCTGGGACAGGTCTTTTCCTTCCTGGTTTTCTCACACCATAGGAAGACTAAAACACTTTGGACCACAGTGTACACATGGGAAGAAAAACTTACACAACATCCACATCCAAGCTTTCTGGATAACCTGAGCTCAACGACTCCAGCCCAGAAACTGGGTACATTCCTTTCCAGTTCAACTTTCTATTTGGGTGCCACTTAGTTCTCATGGTGACCAGGCTCCAATATTACATAAAAGAGCAGAGAGTATTATTCCAAGATTCAACACAATACTCCAAAAAAATTTCCTGACCTTGGATAGGTAGGGATCTCCACTAGCACCATGTCTGATGCTGTTCCCATGTATTTAGATGTTGATGTATGTGAATAAGGAGATGGGGGTGCCCCTGTCTGGGCACCTTCAGAGAGATATCACAAGTCTTTAGAGGGATTTCTCACTGGAAACACAATAGGATTCAAGACAAGAGAAGACTCCAGGGAGATCTTACTGCAGCCTTTCAGTGTACAAAGGAGGTTTACAAGAAAGGTGGGAAGAAGACTTCGTACTGAGGCCTGTTGTGATAGGACAAGGAGAAATGGTTTTAAAATGAAAGATGTTAAGTTTAAATTAGGAAGAAATTCTTTCCTGTGTGGGTGGTAGGCACTGCAACAGGTTGCCCAGAGAAAATGTGGATGCCTCATCCCTGAAGGTGTTCAAGGCCAGTTGGGATGGGGTGTGGAACAACAGGGTCAATGGAAGGTGTCCCTGTCCATGACAGGGGAGTTGGAAAAGGATCTTTAAAGGTCCCTTCCAACCCAAATCTTTCAAATACTCCTCCATAATCTGTAACATGATCATTCTGAGATGCAGTCAAACCCTTTCCTTTTGCCTCAAGAGCTTCATCAGCAAGATGCAATAATCACTTGTTTTGATCCACATGTTTGAGCTGAAACATGGGAGAGGTGCCTGCAGGAACACACACACAGAGCACTGGCAGCTATAGAGATGAGCCAACTACAACCCTGAACACATCTTTCCACTGCCTCCCCTTGCTCAGATTTACCTGGGGACACAGCATGCAAACTACTCCCACCTCTCTAATGAAAAGGTACTTTATGTGACATTACTGCACACTCCTGTTAATCAGCAGGAAAAGAAATGGAAGATGTGACACCAGTAAATTCCACTTTTCACTAAAGAAAATAAAAAGTTCCAAGGCAATGTGAAAAGCTTCACGGTGACAGGAGCCAGTTGAGCAATAAAACCATTAATCTTCCCACTAGGCTGGAACACATGGATCCCAGTGCTCTCCAGCCAATTTCCCTGAACTTTGGTAAGGTGTTTCAGCCATCTGAGAAGAGCAAACAAAGCTTTTGATAACTTTTTGGAGGGCACAGGACCATCTGCACTCACACCAACAAGCAGGTGAACACACCTGTCCCAGGCAATGCAGCAGCAAAGAAAGAAATCCCTCCACCTTCATATCTTCCTCTGGGAACAAAGAAAAAACCATAGGAAAGTGTCAGCCCAAGGTGCTTGTATGTATTTTCCAAGGGCATCATGACACAGTGCAAGCTTTTCAACATAATACTTTAGTAGAGGATTCACTTTCTTTAATACAATAAGCCCAGGAAAACATGACCTACTGTTCTAGCTATATCCTGGGAGCTCTGGTGAGCACTAAGAGATGCACTCCTCTTCTTGCTGAATGAAAACCAGAGAATAAAACTGCTGCTCAACCTCCTCCATCTCTACAATGGCCCCTGCTTTGCAAGAGTGAGGCAACTGCTGAAGAGTGAAACAAGTGATGAAGGATGAAACAAGTGGTAAATATCTACTGATGAAGGATGAACCAATCACAGCTGGTGGGATCAAAGAACACCTGGATGAGGCAGTTCCTCACCCAAAGGGCAGGTAATGTGGGGAACCCCTTCTCAGAAGATTCCTCATAATGTTTTAAGAACCACATGCACTTGCTTGTTCTGCTGTTCCTCCCTGTTATCTTTCAACAAAAGGTGGGGTCAGACCACCAGGCTGGGTGGGCTTTTGTTCTGGCCTAGTCTGGCCATTGTCCAGTCCCTATACTAAAAACATCCATTAAAAATAATTCAAATGTTGCAAGACCCAAGCAACTCCTGACCACCCAAATGCAGTACATCATTGACTGCAGCTTTGCTCTTGATTTCCATCCCCACCCATCCAGACAGCCTGCACTTCTCCTCACGTTGGGATTTGAGGAACCCAATCCCTCTGAACAACTGCCCTGAACCCAGAAGTGCCATTTGGAGCCAACAGCTGCTGAGACAAGAGCAAAAAGCCCTGTTCCTGCCAGAGTCCTTCCCTGAATCCCTTGCAACCATTTCCCAACAGACAGAGATTTTGTACAGGCGTTTTATCTCTTTGCTGGTATTTTCCATCTTAACAAGTTTTTAATGTTTTATGTAGCAAGGATGCCTCTGCCATTTAAAGAGGGAAGCATGCGGTAGTAATTATTCATTAACAACACATCATAAGTGACCTTTACACTGAAGCAGAGGAAGCCACGTGCCTGCCTGGCTGTATTCTGGAAGGGCCACGAGTTTCAAAGGGAGTAAATATTTTCATGCAGAATAGCCAGCCTAAACTATCTTGAAAAGGTGTCTCATCCTTGAGAGAACAAAAGCTGTTTAAAGCATCTCAGATTAAGTATTCACCAGGCAATATATAGTTTTGAAAAATCTAAGTGGAAAGGAGAAGTCACCATAGTGCTTGGTCCAAGCTGGCATCTCACAACGCCCCCCTTTCATTTCAGCATAGTGAGAAATTAACATTTTGTCTTCCTTGCTCTACAAAGTACAATTTCTAGATGGAACAACTAATGGGGATTAGCTGTGTCACCATGAAATATGAAGAATATTGGTGTTTCTACTGAAAAGTAGTTCTACAGATTGAATCAAAATCCATTGTACACCTACAAGCCTTGCAGCAAGAGCTTTGTTTGCAGCAGCTGTTTTAGTGGGATATGCAGGTTAGTTTTGCTCATACAAGCCACACATCCCTAATATATAGCAAAAATGTAAATCCTGGGTTTGCAGAAGGAGGTAATGTGGCTCTTTAATTCCTGGCAGAGGACGTGTCCCATCTTTGGTTGTGTTTCAGGCGTACATGGATGAATGTAGGAAGCAGAGCACCATACAAGCAAGTGAGAAGCAGAGCCAGCACACACACAGAATCCAGGCACCAGAGTCATTTGCAAAGCAAAACTAACGCACATCACTTTATGCATGATTACATTTTCAAAAGCAAGAAGTGTTAGGAAATATTTTTGAAGACAGTCAGTAATGTTTTGCAAGAACCGCTGACTCAAACCCTTGATCTGGCCGTTTAGCTGATGACTGGAAAACAGCCCCAGCTATGTTTATTCTTTAGACAAAGTCCAGCTAAAAATGCATCCAGGCTTAAATAATCTGTGTAACAATGACCTCAAAACCCCAAATACAGCACTGCATTGCATGCAGGTTTCCCAACAGGATAAAGCATTGTCAGGGCTCACACCCAGCCATCCGCTTTCGATGCACAGGCTCCCTACACGGCGTTTTCATCTCTAGACCACTCTTGGAAGTAATGCACTATTTCATTTCCATTTGCATTTCAATATGGCCCCAAGGGCTTTACATACATCTGGTCCTCCCTGTGTTAAGATTCTTCCCAAACACCATATTGCCTAAAGATGGTGAGACAAAGGATGTGCTGCATTTTGAGCAACTTCACTCGTCGGCTCTCGGCCAGAACAGTGAGCGGAGCATCCTGCATCCCACCCCGTTTCACTTTGCAGGTCTCCATGCCAGCACTGCTTTACAAACAGCAGCAAATGTCACCCTCCCAGTTATCTCAGGTGGGGAGGGCTGGAGGAGGAGGCACAGCTCCAAGCTCAAGGTTATACATCGAGTCAGGAACAAGCCACCAGGAATATTTGACTCATCCATGTCAGAAGATCCCAAACTTTCCATGTTACCTAAACAACAGAAGCCTAAGGGAAGACACTATAACAGGCCTGCTGAGCACAGCTTGGGCACTACAGATCTCACACACAGGCTGGGAGCTTTTTATCCATCACCTTGCTGAAGTGCTTCCCTCTCTTCCCCCACACAGCCCAACCCAGCAGCAGTTTTGCTCCCATCATGAACATCATTTTAAGTGGGAGGGGACTTCATGTATTTTAAAGACATTCATACTTTTGTACAATATTATTATTTAGGATCTGTAAGCTCTTCCAGAGAGCAAAATCCTGCTTTTTTTCCCAGATTGAGGAGTATTTTTATTCATGCTTTTGGTGTCTCCTGCCCCAACGCTGGTCCTAATTCCTAGCACCCTGGGGCTGAGCACAGGCAGAGATGATAAATGAGCCCAAGTGCCTCAGACCAGCCATAAGGATGATTAACCCTCTCTTCTCCTCAGAGAGCTCGGGTTGGACACATCAGGGGACTGGCAGTGGTCCCTCCTGCCTGGAACAGGGTCAGCACCCAGCTGCTGGTGAGCAGAGAACTGCAGACAGCAGGATCCTCAGACCCATTTTAAAATCATCTCAAAATAGGGCGCTGCCTCTCAGCCGAGCCAGCAGCACGAGCCTTGCCAAGATGCTGAAGCTTTCAGGCGCTCACTCCTCACAGTGGTGTTCACTCCTACCCAACCACCCCAGCCCCTTCCCAGCCTCCACCACCCACTGCTGAGCATCCTCTTGGCACAGGTGTCTCCAGCAAGGGCTCACTGACGTGGAGCATAACACACTTACCTCTCCATCTGTAAAATAAATATATAATTTTTCGAAGCAAGGACACACATCAAAGAGCACAGGATGCAGCACAGTGACTCATGCAACCAGCAAAGTAGAAACTTGGCTGCATCCATGCCTGCACAGGGCATTCTGCATCTCTTCCTATAATTAGTCCTTCAAATGCTAGAGGGGAAAGGAACAAATTCAAAGAGGTTTCACTTCTCAATTATTCACATATTTCCAAATCAAATGGTTGTCTGTCAGAGAGCAACATGCCATTGCCCTAGGATATCAAAATGCAAACTGAAAAGTCTCTCCAGGAACAGGATTTGCTTTCATTACATTTATATCACCTAATTCATTTTAAGATTATATATAATTAGTCTCTCCCTCCCTTCCCCACCCCAATCCAATATACTCTCCCAAGCAATTTCAGAACATGCCACACATGCCAATGGCACTTCTAAGGCAGCAATCTCTTGCCTTTCAAACAATACATGGAATTTTAATTTCCTTTTTTTAGCATTTTCTTTCTTTGAATTGCCAAATCTTTCAGGTGTGCATCAGTACCAGTCTGCTTCCACAATATTTTTATTTTAATATTTTCTTTTTGGAGCAAACATCTCTAAGGAACTTTTTATCTTTTCATTTGCCTTCTGACTCTCTGAGATTTCAGTCTGCCATCCCTAATGTTTCACAGCCATTTTCCATCACCATCAGACTCTGTGTGCTACCTTCATTTGAATGTCCCCATTTTCACTTTAAATCCTCCTCATTCCAGCAAGCAAACCTGCTGTAAGGTTTAATTGAGAGAAAGCCAAAGTGCCTGGATCACTTCCCCATCCACACATTATTACAGCATCACTCCCAGCAAGGATGCAATTTTCTTGAATCATGGAATGGTTTGGGCTGGAAGGGACCTTAAAAATGTTCTCATTCCAATCCCCTGCCACGGGCAGAGACATCTTTCACTAGGCAAGGTTGCTCAGAGCCCAGTCCTGCCTGGCCTTGAGTACTTCCAGGGATGTGAACTGGAAAAAAGAGAGCCCTCTCATCCTGTAAAAACTCCCAGCAAACACACGAGGAAAGTCCTGAGACAGGCAAGGGGATTCTGACCAGCTGTGAATATAAAAGAATTATTTCATTATTGTTAATCTTCTGACAGAGAAGGACGAGGATCTTTCCCCATGAGGGAGAGACGTTTGCTGCTTCTTCCTGCTCTGCTCCACCCTTCTGCTGAGATTTCCCTGAATTTAGGGGGGAAATCACATCAATCATCAATCACTTTAGCACAGATGATGTTGGGGCTGGATGTACAGCATTCCAGTTCTACCAGAGGTTTAATCACAATATCAAACACAAGGAATCTGCCTGGAGTGTCACTGCCATCATCCCAAACCAAACTCACTGGGTTTAACTGAGGTGAAATTGAGCATTCCCCTATGGCAAGAGGATGCCACAGGGGTGTGATGAATGTCAACAGTCCAGGATCCCACAGCATTTCACTGCTTTGCACTTTCAGCTGCAGCCCTGTACCTCTTCTCTTCACAATTCTGAAACAATGGATTTTTG
The DNA here is from genome assembly GCF_021018805.1 of Prinia subflava. Taxonomy (NCBI): domain Eukaryota; kingdom Metazoa; phylum Chordata; class Aves; order Passeriformes; family Cisticolidae; genus Prinia; species Prinia subflava. The sequence goes on along the minus strand of NC_086247.1, from coordinate 148,439,299 downwards.
ATTTCTCAAGCAACAAAACAGGAAAATCAGTCTTGAGAGCTTCTTCCACTTTGAAAAACCCAATTTATACAAAACCCCCAAAAGCAGAGGGACATTTCACCCAATTTCCACACATGTCCTTGACCCTGGGCAGCTGAAACTTGGATCAGCTGCTTAGTACCAGGGCCTTGAGCACCTCTAAATGACCAAGAGAAAAACACCAGAGCTCTTAACTCGGTTAACTCACAGCCCTGAAGGCAACACCAGGGTGAAGATGAGCTCATTCTAGCACAGAATAGAGGTGAAGGCAACCTCTGTGCTGAAATAGGGACCAGCACTAGCAGGCAGGGTTGTCTGGATGTGTAAACACCCAAAGGAAAAAAAAGCATCACAACCCCTCAGGGAAAGGGAGGAAAGGAAAGGAAAGGAAAGGAAAGGAAAGGAAAGGAAAGGAAAGGAAAGGAAAGGAAAGGAAAGGAAAGGAAAGGAAAGGAAAGGAAAGGAAAGGAAAGGAAAGGAAAGGAAAGGAAAGGAAAGGAAAGGAAAGGAAAGGAAAGGAAAGGAAAGGAAAGGAAAGGAAAGGAAAGGAAAGGAAAGGAAAGGAAAGGAAAGGAAAGGAAAGGAAAGGAAAGGAAAAATGAAGAAAAACACCATTATTTAACTCCATCAAGGAGAAAATGTGGCATCCTGCACTGCTTCCAAACAGAGGACCCAGGAGTCTAAAATCCCTCCATCCTGCCCAGCAACAACAGCTCTGAGTGCGAGGACATTGGGGACAACCACCCTGCCTGGGATCACGGGCACAGTGCCAGCTGCAAAGGCAGGGAGAGGATGAGGAGGCAGCCTGGTGTGGAAACCTCTGCTGCTGTGAAGGCACCCTGAATGCAGCTTAGCCCCTGTGAGCTGGGAACTGCTCTCCCTACCCCAGAATCTGGCCAAAGGGTCAGGGAGGAGCATTTCTGCTTTGGCATGTCCACATATGCAGATAAGCACCAAGCAAGGAGGGGATGCTGGAGGGGTGAGGCAGCCTGGCTTAGGCACATTAGAAGAGGAAAGTACAGTGATAACTTACACCCACCATAGATTTATGTGGGTTTTTTAGCCTAATGAGTTCCCAGAACCACTTTGAAAAATTCCTCATCTCCTCACACGACCCTCGGTGCAAACGAGTCCTGCAGAGCCTGTGGCAGAGCTGGCTAACTCAGAGCAGGCCTGGTGCCAGCACCCCAGAAAATGCTGCTTTGCAAGGAATTCTGATTAATCTCACTGCTTTTGAAACACTGATCAAGATCAGGAGCACCAGCTCCCATTTCTATTTTTTCAACTGTTTTTGCTTCTCATTCTCCAACATTGAAACCACTTGCTCCCCTCACTGCAATTCCCCCGTAAGTCTCAGCATCTTATTTCCAGATTTACTCAAGTTTTTTACAAGCTGCACACCTTTCAGCTGGGAAGCCAAAGTGCTGTTTGTTATCCCTCCCTCCTGGCTGATGCTCAGGTATGACTGACATATCATCTGCCAGGGATTTTCCACATCATGGGCTCCCTCTTACAGCTGCAGCAGCCGAGAGCTGCCTGCAATGGGTCTGTGCACACATGGAGCTGTTCCAGCAGAGCTGCTCGGGCTCCTGCTCCTTCTCAATACCCACAGGCGAGCGTGTTTATCCTGGAATAACACTGGTTTGTTTCAATTTAGCCTCGTGGACATATTGCAGTGAAATAAAACAGATTGGAAATTAATCTCCACTCCAGATTAGGAATATCTAGACGGATGCAGCCATTTGGGAGCAGCTATTTCACATTAAATCCATATCTTGTTTTAATTTCAACAGCTCATCTGACCACACCTGAGGCAGCCACTTTCTAAAAGCTGCAGTGCTGAAAAGCAGGGAAGCTGTTGAGTTCCTGCAGATAGTTTAGGATCTAGTAACACTTTAAACCAGGTAGGCAAACACGGGGTGTGCTGAGCCAGAGCATTACAACAGCGGTCCAAAGAGCTCTGCCCAGTGCAGCATCCAAGGAGCTGCTGGCAGCAGCACCAGGCAGGTTTGTGGCACTGGAGGAAAGCCTCACGTGGAGGTGATTTCACACTGGTTTCACTGGCAACCCACCTTCCTAGAGACTCAAAGTCACTCAAGAACCTGAAGAGCACAGCACTCAGGGCAGGGACACCACCTCCACTGCATTTTTTGTTTTAGCACCAAGATTTGTCCCGCCCTGTCCCCTTCTGTCTTGCTTATCATTGAGGAGAGTTTGCAAACCAGAAAGCCACTGCCTTGATTTTATCTGCACTAGAAATCTCTCCTGCAGCTCCAGGGATGCCCTCCGTGTCTCCCTGTGCTGAAGCTGTGCTGGATCTGGGCCTTCACTTCTGACAGTGATCACCATGAAGGCAAAACGTGCTGAGAGCTGCTGCAGAACAGAAATTAAGAGTTTTCAGGAATGCTGACTATCTGCTCTCCACAAATCTGTGTTGCAAAAAGCTGCAGACAGAAAGATCAAAGCACAAGTGGAAGTCCCCACTGACCTGAGCAAATCCAGGAGGGGTTTGCAAGTGCCTCAGCAGATATTTCCCTTGGATTCTAGAAACAGGGCTGAGTCAATATCATGTGCTTTTGGGAAATCCCTCCTTGCAAACCATCCGCCTAAGGGGTGGCAAGAACAGAGCTCATTGCAGCAGTGTTAAAAAGCCAGCAGCTCTTTCTCATGTTTTTTAGCACACAGTGAAGTTCAACGAATCTGCAAGATGTTTTCTGGGGCACAACAGGAATCCCAAACTCAGGGCATCCTCAGTAAGAGATTAAGGAATGACCTTTTTTTTGTTTGGTTGTTTGGTTGTTTTGTTTTTGTTTCTCAGAGGAATCATCTCCATCAGCCAAATGTGCATTCCAGGTATTTTCTTCAATGCTTCAATATTACCTCATCTCACCATCCTAGGATGGGAGATGTCCTCATGATCACAGGATGAAAGATTTCTCTCTCCTGACTCTTACTTCCATCTTCCACTTAGAGAGGAAGGACACAACTTCTCCCCACACTATCTTCTCATGCTGGACTAGCAGAAGAGCTCAAGCAGATGGTTTTCAACTCAAACTCCAGTATGCATTAGGTTTCATGGTCCCACTCCTTCAGCAGAGCTTTCTGTTGGTAGCAACAACCTCTGCCACATCATGGGCATCCCGTCAGGATTTGGAATTGATTTACCCAGTATCATTTTGCTCCTCATCTGACCTGCTGTTTCCAGCTCTACTGACTGCTAAGCAACCTTAAAGGCTTAAGTAGCCTCTTATCTTGGAATGGATTTTAAGCATCCAGCACAAAAGAAGACAGGTTGTGGGTATCAGAAGATCAAGTTCCTCTGTCCGTGCTATGGAGGAGGTTAAATTAGTGCATCACAGTCCTTTTCAACAACCTTAACACCTACAAAATCTCAAGCCCATCACACTAAGCTTCTGCTGGGTAATTCCTTTTCTCATCCCAACTCTTCCCTGAATGGTCAGCCTATGGCTGAGTAGCCCACAGCAGGTTCCAAGCACACAGATACATCATAAATCCTGCTGAGGACAGCATCTCTCCAGCCCTGTTAGACCAGAGCAATGGAGGTTTGACTGGTTGCAGTTTAGTCCTGTTTTTCAAATGTGCTTGCAGGAAAGAAAGGGAGAAATACACAACTCACCCTCCAAAAATGAGATATTTGGGAAGGTAAAGCTCAGGGCTCATTAGAAACGAGCTTCACTTCATCACAAAGCATTCCTCCCAGCTGGCCTTGTAAAATGTCATGGTTAATCCAGCCTCATTGCAAGTGGATATTTTTTGATAATGCATCAGGTGCAAAGCAGTAATTTCCTCGTGACGAGGCTGAGTTAGGAGGGGCTGCAGCAAAGGCAGCTCCAGCAGAGCTGAGCAGGGTTTCTTTCCAGTCTATCCCCCTCTGGCGAAGAGGGACACGTGTCACTGATTTTCCACATGGGCATTTCATGGGGTAAAGATCATTCCTTGCCTGTCACACAGGGACAGGCAGGCCAGGATCTGCCTCTTTGGAGGCACTGCTCATGCAAGAGGGATTTCCCACAGCTGCCTCGTGTGGCACAGACCTGAGCCCACCTCTGCCCCCTCCCCTGGGTAAGCCACACCCCACACTCCTGTGTGATAATGGGACAGAAAGCGAGATGAATAGGTGAGCAATTATGTGTATTATATGTATTTTTCCTCAACCAAAACAAACCACCTCCATTGTTGCTGGTGGGATGAGTGCGTACTCTACATTCCCCACTGAACAATTGCTCTGTTTCAAGAGGATGAGAGATTCAGGAGGTGAAAGAGATATGGTCCTCATGAAAGAGATACTGTCCTTGAGGCAGTGATTGCAATGATGTGTGCCCACGAGAAAACACCTCCCTTAAAAGCAGGATTCCAGCTATAATATAGAGTGAGTTAACTATTTCCATTACAGGGTCAGAGCCCAGCTGAGGGTGACACTTCTGGAACTAAAGGCAGAGATTTTCGTATCAGTTTATGTAGGCAGAATCAAGCCTCTGTTTGAAGGATTTTCCCCCAAAAGCAGAAGATCTGCCAGGTTTCTGGATGCTTTTAACTACTGCAGCATCTCTGTTCCAAAGCCAGGCTGCTCACCCTTTTACCCTAACAAACAACAGAGCCTTTTCTTTTGTTAACATTAAATCATTCATGCCCATAAGTGTCCATTCTCCATTTCATTTATAGCATAGTTAAATTGAGAGTCACTGGCCAAACAAAATTAGCAGTCTAGTGTTCAAAGCATGTCTAATCTTCCTGTATAGTGTGAAACACAGACAGATTACATGCAGGTTTTTAAAATGCAATCTCCTTCAACTTCCACTTTTTTTTTCTTTTCTTTTCCCTGTGGAATTAAATCCCTGTGGCAGGTACTATTAGAAACAACACATCACATTCAGCAATCAGTGGCTGGATGATGCATTCTCACCCTCAGTCTCTGACACAGCTGGCCAAGTTTGCCCATCCCAGCTGTGGCAGATACACAGGGTACCTATCCCACAACATAAATCACACAACAAAGAGATTCTCCACTGATTTTTCCTTCCACTGATGTTTTTCACCTTTTTTAGTGGGTTTTTTTAACAGGATGGTGTCAAAGTAAAGCACCAACTCTTTATCAGAAAACGCTCATTATTATTTACAAAGGAACACAAACTAAGCCACAGCAACCATGGGAGGAATTAATGCAATGGCAGCTCCTATATATCCATACTAGGGCCAAAATAAGCCCAAAGAGAAGCAGCACATCTGCTCCCACTGTCCTCAGTGTATTCTTCAAACAATGGGAAGAAAAGCCTGGAGAAGCACTGACCCTCACTTCATTCAAAGAGTGCCCCTGCTCAATTCATGAAAGTTTGCCTTTCCTTTTCAAGTGAAAAGGCCAGAAGAATACTTGGGAAACCAAAAGATTGCTTGGGAAAAAAAAATCATTTTAATTGCAGGAGGCTTCATACCATCAAAACCCATAAAACTTGTGTTAAAAGATTTACAGCAAAGTAGTGTGCTGGAGATTTGATTTTTTTTTCTGGGTTTTTAAAAGGGGGAAAGCAAATACAGTTTTTTTAATCAATCTTTCCAGAAGGAGATTTACAACGCTAATGTGCTGAAGCATAAACTGATACAGTGACAAACTCCCTTTCTCCTTAAATGTGCTAATAAGGTTGATCCTTTCTCCAGAGCTTTGTTCTTGGGAGGTTTCTGCAATGAGTTCACTTCTTTCACCAGCACAGAGCCCTGCTCATGTGGAAATCATCGGGCTGAATGCATTTGCTGCTTCATCTGGCCCTCAGCACCAGGTCTCAATTGGGATTTGGGGTGGTGGGCAAATGACTGGACAGCAATGCAAAAAAAAAAAAAAAAGGAAAAAAAAGAAAAAAAAGAGATAAAGAAAAAAGAAAGAAAGCGGGAGGGTTGCTGTGGGGTTGCTTTTACAATGCAAAGTGATGCATCATTTAAAATGATCTGTCTGGGAGTGGGAACAGCTATCACAGGGCATGCCAGTCCTGGAGTGCAGCTTCCCAGCACCTTCCTGTGAATGAGCAGCAGCAGCATCCACCTGCAGAGCCACCCCAGATGGCCAGGAAGGCCCACCCCACCCCAAGGAAGCAAGGACCCCACAGTACCAGTTTAACAACACAAACACTAAACTGAAATTACCTGCAGGGATAAAGGGCCCTAAAGCAGAAGGTTAAGCCAAATATAAGAAATCCCACCCCATTGAGACATGGACAGGAGAGATTTGACTTCCCAAGAGCAGTGAGCTGATCAAAGGCACACACAGGCACAGGAAGACAGTCAGTTCTCAGGGTCAATATTCATTTTGCCCATTAATACAGCAAACCAGGCACCTTGCTCGAAGAGGAACTTTTGGTGTCACAGACTGATTCCTGTAAAACGTTAGGCTGAGACCCTTCTCCTCACCCTCCACCTCTGTGCAGCAGCAGCCTGTCACACTGAGCAGCAGCCTCAAAGGTGCTCCACCTGCAGCTACTGAAGTTACCTCAGTAACCTCCAGGTTTTCTGCTTTTGCAGGTAACTGCAAACAAAGCCAGCAGCCTCCTCTAACTCATGCTGCAAACAGCTGCCAAGACCTGCTCTGTGGCCATCAGTGGATGCAAACAAAGGTCAGCAGGGACTTTGGCTCTTCTAACACCCCAAGACAGCATCACTTTGAAGACAGATGAAGTTTAAAAACAAACAAAATCCCCACGGCTCACAGCTGCTCTCCCATATTGGGGTTGTAGCCAAGGAAGGATTCCTCCTGCAATATTTTTAGCTGAGCACGTGCTATGTTTATTTCTTCAAGACAAGAAATCTCCTCAAGACTGGCAATGCACACATGTGACAAGACATTTAACTCTTTCCCACTAAAGACCCTGTGAGACAAATGTGATAAGTGCACTACCAACATGGCAGCTGGGACGACAGGGATTTTTTTTAATATCCCACAAATTTCAAACCCTTTTTTTCACCCCAAACCAAGAGGCATCTCCAAAGCCCTTTTACTCATCTGAGTGCCCAAGGAGGAAAACATATATTACAGTACTTTCCATGGACTTCACAAGTGGGATTACTGCCATATGAGCAGGTCCAATGCCTGCTAAAAAATTATCACACACATGGACCTGAGATTGCTCACAACCCAAGGTGCCTGAAAATATTTCCAGTGTTGAAAATTTAGTTTCTCAGGGATGGAGAACAGAGGCTTTGCACCACCCAGCCCACTGTTACCTCTCAGTCACTGTAAGGTACAGAATGTGGTCTTCGGGAAGGGACTAAACCCCATTTAAACCTCCCTTTCCAGCCAGACTCCTCTGTCCAAACTGGATACCATGCCTTAAATACAGTCCTTGGGAAGGGAGTAAATCCTATTTAAACCCCCTTTCCAACCATATTCCTCCATCCAAGCTGGCTACTGCATCCTATGGCACCCTGCTCTTGCTGCTGACTGCTGGTTAGAGCAGTATTTATGGCACAGGTCTTTCTCCATAAAATAAACATCAACGACTTAGCAGCACAAACACAGGCTGGACACGCACGACAGAGTATAAATAACCTGCTTACCCTTAAAACCTTTTTCCAGCTCACCTATGCCAAGTGTTTGTGCAGAATCCCCGTCTCAATTTAGAAACCAAAAGTATTTTGAACAGGAGCTGACAGCGAGCGTCCCCCGCCTCCAGGCGAGCAAACCGGCCGCGCCGGCGCCGCTGTCGAGCAGGGAGCCAGATCCCTCCAGCTCCTGGATTCACCTTCCCAGCAGGAAAACACTGCAGGGGAAGGGAAAGGAATAAAACAGAGATGAATGAGGAGTATTCTGTTTAGACATGCCTTCTCCTTCCTTTTAAACGGGCCTAAGAGCAGCGTGGAAAGGCAAAGCCCAGCCTGAGGTTGTGGGATCCACAGAAGGGGCAATGCCAACCTGCTGGCAGCACCCAGGTGAGCTGGCCCAGAGGGATTTGAGGCTCGGCCCTGAAGCCCATCGTGTGCGTGCCAGCTGCCTCTCAAGCCCATCGTGAGTTCAGATGTAGCCAAGGCTCTTAAGGACAGGAGTTCTGCTAATCTCAGCTCATCTCACCTAGTGCCACCCTGCTCAACATTGACTCACGGCATCACAGTGCAAACCCCACCCTCACCTCTTAGCAGGGGCCTTTAAATCTTTTATTTGGTCCCTTTCTCCTGTTTAAAGCTCAAAGCAGAAGTCTCTGGCCAGATGTCACAGAAAGAACAGTTCATGGAGCACAGCTGCAGCCCTGCAGCACCCACCTTCTCCCCACGTGGCTTTTTGGCTGTGAAACGTGGTTCCTGCTCATCTGAGGCAGGAACAGCTCATCCCTGAGCTGGCACTGGGCTCCATCACTGCTCTTGGCACAGCCAGCCCAGCTCATCCCCTTCTTGCACCATCCCAGGGTGGCAGGGATGACGCCAGGCAGAGCTGATGGAGGGACAGCATTTCCAGCACGCCTGAATTTTCATCTCTGGTAGCAAAGGTGGAAGGCCAAACTCAAAGTTGACAAGCTGAAGTTGTGTTTACTCATGCCACAAGAGATGAAGGGGGCAAGATTATCACAAGATAATCACTCCCTTGATTTGTTATAAAGCAAAGCCAGCTGCTTCTAATTCCTCCATGGTACCAGCTGCTTCCCAAGGAACCCACGAGCACAGGGAAAGTTTCAGCTGCTTTCCTCCTCAACTTTTTCATTCCAAACTTGAGAAAATAATCACACAGCAAACAGTCCTGCATCCATCTCCCAAAAGCACTCACTGCTTAAACGGAACGGATTGCTGCCCAAACATGAAAACAACCACCCAGTCACACAAAAACTGCTCATTCAACATTCATCTGCGCTCAATTAAAGAACAGAGGAGCGGCTGATGAAAACATTTACAAGCTATTATTAAATTTTACCAGGTGGGGAAGCCAAGAAAAATCCAGATATTCAAATTTTTACAAGGATTGATTTTTATTCCAGACGCACAAATAAAAGAAAAAGCAGTTGTAGAAGGTTGTTTTGCCTCAACAGAATTGGTAAGTGCAGCTATCAATAACCATTGCAATAAATAAAACATTTGCAAGGAATAAAATACCTGCACAATCATAAATTCAATGAAAGTCATCTTTCCTGGTATGGGGTGTGCTAAGCCCAGGGTACGTGGCCTGGCACTAATTATTCAAATAGCAAATTACTCCGGGACTCAAAATCCAGAGGGACAAATAGGAACAACAATGGTAAAAATTATGAAAACTGAGACACCCCGGATGGGTCCAGCATCATCCCCACCTCCCACAGCCTGGGCATAAGTGGAGAAATCACTGGCCCTGCTGCATTCCTTCTCAGTGAGGGAGAATTGGCAATTCCCCAAAAGTGATCCCAGAAGGAGCAAATCCCCATTTGCCTTATTCCCCAGAACAACCCTCAGGGACCAGCTGTGATGCCGATGGGTACCACATCCCCAGAGCACTTATGGGGCTGACTGCGTGTTCCCCAACTCACTGGGGGACTCCAGCTGGGCACCACTGCTGCCCCTCAAGCCTTGGGACAATTCCAGCAGCTTTTTGTGATCTGAATTCACCCAGGGGGCCACACAATGCTTGTAAGAAAGGGAACCAGCAGCAGAGCTGCTGTGGCTGGGATCAGGTGAGAGCCATGCCAGCATCCCTGCTCGTGTTTCCCTAGCAACTCCAGCTCCTGCTTCCCTTTATACATTCCCTTCCTCTCTCCAAGGCAGGCCAAGACTGTCTCCATCATTCAGCCACACAAACCAGAGATTAGGGGAGTTCAGTGAGCCCTGTGCCCACTCAATTCAAATATTGATGGAGGATGCACTGGCATTAAATCCTCTCCCTGCACGTGCACTCAACCTCCCCTAGAAACACAGGAGGAGCCCATTTGGAGAAGGGGTATCTCAGCATCCCATCCAAAGCATCTCAGCACTCAGTAAAAAAACAAGGATGAAGATGGAAGACCAAACTCCAGCACCCGCTGTCAAACTTGGGTGTGCCTGGGCAGGTATCACCTAAACCCCACAATCACACAAAGGGCTCCAACATCCTTTAAAAAAACAACTCTAAGGCTCAGACCTGATCAGATATCAAGGTACTTAAGTATTATTTTTTTATGGCTGAAGCCTACAACATCTTTGCCAAGCTGGAGAACAATGCACAGCCAAGGTAAGCACCCCAGACTCCCACCCACCATGCCCTTCCTCTCACTCAACACCAACACTTCACCAGCTAAACCAGCTCCTGACACTGCTTTTTTGCCTCTCCCTGTCATGAAAATGACACTTGGAGTTCAGGCATGAATGCCCAAACTCAGTTGTGGGCATTAATCAGGCTCCATCTATTCAAACCTATCCCACAAGAGAGGAATTTGCTGGAAAAGCAGATATTTAATCACTCGACACTTCCCTCAGCATTGTGGCTAAACCATCCCTGGCTGATGTAGCCACAGCAATAAAAGCTCAAGTACAGGCACGGTGATATCAGTGAAAAAAATACCAGATGGGTGAATGGTCTCACCCAAAATACCCCTGTCTGATCAACAAGAGTTATTTGATATAGTTTTGCAATGTGTTTGGTCCTTTACAAAAGCACTGACCTGTTTATTTACTCATGTCACCAGTGTAGCTGAAAAAAGCTGGAGGTTTGTGGCAAATTTTTTAGATAAATTCTCAGGGACAGTGGCAGCTCAGTACTTAATCCTCCCCTAGCTAGGGCAGCACATAAGCACATGTTTAAACTGAAACTGAAATATGCTCAGGCTTCTAGGCTTTGTGGAAACAACCTGGTCTAGTGGGAAGTGTCTCTGTCCACAGAAGGGGTGTTGGAAGTAGATTATCTTTTAGATCCCTTCCAACCCAAACCATTCTATGATTCTAGGAAGCCACACACTTAAATAAACCAACTGAAAAAACAACAAAATCAGAGCAAGAAATGCCACAGGGGAGAGGAGGCACCGAGTTTTCTCACAAGATATATCAGATTGCAGCTAAATCTAAACCCACACCACAGGAACACACCTTCATCCCCAGTGAAACCAAGACTAATCTTTGACCCCTTGGATGAAAAGAAAAAAATACACCCCAGAAGCCCATCTCCCAGTAAATGACTTGATCTCTGGTTATTGGCCCTGCTTTTATATCAATGTAGAAAGAAAGGATCAAGCTAAATTATTTTGGTTAGCTGGCATTAAAAGAAAACTCACTGCGATGCTGGGCCATCATTCAGGGCTCAGTGCACATGTGCTTTGCTGAGCAAAAAGCCTTGAGATGGGCTTGACACTACAACCCAAAACTCTGTTTAGGCTAAAAACCACGTGTGGCCAGAATGAGAAAGCACTCCTGTGGCAGAGGAGAAGCTGACAGTGGAAGAAGAGCTCATAGAAGAAAACTCAAGATATGGTAAAAGACTTTGACAATTTTTTTTTGAAAAATAGCTAAAACCTGGAACATTTCTCTTCATCAGGATATAAAAATGTGTTTGATGAAGAACATGTCACTGGTACATTTCATTTACACACGTCCCCCCCAAAGGCTGCCTAACATCTGGTTAATGTCATTAAAAACAACCAATCCAGAGCATTCAGACCACATGCTTTAGTCCATCTCTTTCAGCAAAGGCCTTACAGAAATTAATATATACTGGGTCTAAACAAGAATAACGAGATGTGCTCCACTAAACAGGGACCAAAACTGGGACACAGGATGGCTTCAGCCAAAATTTCATGTTCTTGGGGTGAATTAAGCAGCTTCAACACTAGAATAAATGAAAAGAGAGGGAAGTTTTGCTTTAGAAGAATCAACATGCTCAACTCTACCCTGCCCCCAGCTGCCCCATGGGGAGGGACTCCACTGTAGACACTGCAACCTGGAGACTGCAACTCCAGCTGCAAGGGATGGAAGGCAAAATGTATTTAAATTGAATTAAAACAATAATATACCATAACTAGCTCTGCCAGTGAATATATGTTTATTTTATATTCGTGTATTCTATTTATGTGTGCGTGTGTGTATACGTGATATTTTAAAAATTCAATAGTAAACCTTTCACTGGCCACAAATCTCTTTAATTTTTTTCCTTCCACAAAAATGAAGCATTAGAGGTTAGCTGGCCACAAAATCTCTGCAAATTTTTTTATATTTTTCTTCCCCCAGAAGAAAGTATGGTGCAGGTCTGGAGATGAGCACTGTGGATCCAGCACAGCTCCATCACGAGTGAATCCTCACACCAGGGAACACTTTGCATCAGCCTCGTCAGGTTATATGGGAATGTAATTAATCAGGTGACACATCCCACATAAATAACTTATGAGAGAAGCCTGTCGCTTGGAGGAGGGATGGTAGCCAAAAGGTATCTTAATTCACTCCAATAACAGATTGGGGAAAAAATACAAACACCTGGATGAAGCATCCATCTTTGCACTGCCAAATATCCTCAGCTAAGGGGAATCTGTGCATCTGCCTGGCAAATATCCTTTTGCTTTCCTTTTTCCTTCCTTACCCCCTCAGTCCTTTTTGGGGTGGAGGGTGGTGTTTGTAGCATGTTGTAGATTCCAGGTGGCATCAAAATGAGTGAAGGCAGAACTTGTGGGCAAGGTGGGCTTTTTCTGTTATCAAACATCCTGCAATGAGTATTTGATATCACGCACCCTTGTCCACCAAGGGCGGCTCTACACCACAGCCAAAATCAGGAGAGATGTCAACTACCAGCCAGGCAAAGGAGAAGAGATTATGAGGAATTTACAGGAGCAGCAGGTCAGCTATTGAAAGGCAGAGTAATCTATAAATCACTCCTACAAATTAATAGAATTAATGGAATGGCTTTTGAGCACAGTAGTCAGACCGTTCCCTCAAAACAGAATTTTACATCTTTAAATATTCCCTGTAGTGCATGTTAAATAAATTTGAAGTTATTTAATTTATGATAGAGCTGGCATCAGGGACATCCTCTTAGAATCACAGAATTATTAAGACTGGGAAGGACCTCTAAAGTCAGTCCAGCCATGAACCCAGCACTGCCAGGTCCACCCACAAACTGCATCTACACCTCCCCTTTCTTTGGAGCCTCTCTCCTTTCCCGTCTGTGCTACAAGTGTAGAGCTCCTTCACTTGTCCTTCCTTTCCCCTTGCCAACTTCTGCTTTGGAGCTGCCACCACGAAGCCACTGAAGCTTCCAACCACCTGAGGTCACCCCAGCCCCTGGGCTTTTGCACCCCTCTCCTGCCCTCATAATAAAGCCAACACTTCTTGTTTTTCTTCAGTGGAAAGGGCAAAGAGAAACCACCTTGGGGTCCACCAGCACATCACTCCTACCACCCCTCGTGAAGGAGCACAGATCATTTCAGGAGATTCATTAAATCTCCAGCTATTACATGCAACAGCTCCAGATGATTTGGTATTTTACAGCGACAGAGGATGGGATGCTCTGGCATCGCTCCCACTCTTTGAGCATAACTAACCTCCAAGACTGCTCAGACTGTCAGGAGCCTGATTACATGAAATAAAACATTGCTTTTGACTATTAATTAATATTGACTTCACCGTTTGACCTCCGAACATGTTGAAATTTATAGGATCGCTCTCCAGGTTTATTAGGGCACTATTAATAATCTGAGGAGTATTTGGAGTCAGGCACTTTAAGGAACTCAAAAGAGCTCTTTGGTATGATGCATAGACATCATCTCAGGCTACTTTTGGCTAGGAAAAAGCATTTGGCTAATTTTCAATTTGTCAAGTGAGCCCCTGATAAGTTTGTAATGTATCACAGAGCAGATCTGGGGGAATCTCCAGTGAGATTTTTCCCAGCCGTGGCTGGCCACAGCAGCGTGGCACAGGGATATTACAGCAAGCAAGATAATAACCAGATGGAGCAGAGCAGTCATCCAGGCTATTTTGGTAGATCCACTGCAGATGAACATGATAAAAAAGCCAATTAACTCCAATATATCTGACATGTAAAATAGTTTTGCACTAAAATTCTCTGTGGTGTTTTGTTTGTTTGTTTTTTTCCTCCTTCCACATTTTTCCTTCAAAATACTGGGTCTTCTTAATATACAATGGTCTGAATGAAACACAAAATTAGCCTTTTCAAAAAAAAATTCAAAGGAAGCATTCAAGGATGGAACATTTTTAAGTCCATAGGAAAGTGGAAAGGGTTAACAACTTTTCTTAAAAACTTGGGTTTCTACAAAAAAACCCCAACAAGCCAACCCAAACCACAAATCAAAACCACAACCCACCTTGCTATTTTTAAGCTTTTACTTGAAAACTAGTTTCTTACATGTGTCACATATGAAATTGTTAAGGACTATATTTTTGGCTAGTTTATTCAGTGACAGTGAAGAGACTTCTGGACAAAGTCTCTAGAAATCTTACTTCTAAGCCATCTCATTCTTTACATAACACAAGTTTCTCAGAAAGACCAAATGCGTGAATATAAATCTCTAAACATTACAAAGGGTAAATTTATTCAGCATGCTTTCTTCAAAAAAATAAATAAGCAAAGGATGTGCTGAGAGAACTAGCAGCATCCAGCATTTTATCTTCTGAATCTATTTGTGACTCACGGATGCTTAAAAGCAGTGGTCCAAGGCCTGGGAGCTGTTAAAAGCACTTTAAATCCTTTAGGCTGCTTTGAAAAATCTCCACGTCTTTGCCACATGTGGATATTTTGCACTGCGGAGCCAGGAATCAATGCAAGCATTTAAAGTTCCTTTTGTCAGGAACGACTTAAAGAGGGGAGCACGGAGGCTTGTAAACAAAACTGCTGACACCTCCTGCCTTATGGAGAGAGAACCACGATGCAGCATCCACTGAACCAGCACCTTCCATCTGTCAGGCCAAACAGCACCCACAGGGGCTGCTCCTGGCAGGGCTGGGGTTGATGCTGCAGCCGTCAGGGCATGGCATTAAATCGGGAATTTTTCATGATATCCCAACAGCTGTGACAGCACTGGGGTCATCTTGGAGAGATGAAAGGGCCGGCACAGCCGCTGAGCCTGGGCTGATGATGGGAGCCTTGATTATGTGTGACTCTGTTGGCTCCTGGGAGTCTCCATGTAAAGATTTCCTGCAGATTGGCTGATTGTCGCCTCTGATGAGTGTGCTCTGACCCTCCAGCCCAGGAAAAGGGTTTTGTCCCACTGAAACAGGTCCTCTATCCTGAGAAAGTGGACATTCTCCTCCATATCCTCACACACACATATTTGTGTCATTTCCAGCAGGGAGAGGTGCAGTGGGACAGCTCTGCTTTCTCACCAGGCAGAGAAAGCACCAGGAGCTCAGCACCTCATCCCAACACAAACACCAAACCATTTCTTTCCAGCACTGCAGAGTCGTGGCAGCCAGAGTGATCCGCTTTGCACAGTTGGCTGAGATGACACCAAATAGCTACAGCAGAAAGGAGCTTCCAGAATATAAAAAATAGCATCATCACAAGGAACATAAAAGCTGGTGAAGGTCTGGGTCACCTTATCAGCACGACTGCCCCTGCAGAGCTCACGGCTCTGCAGAGCAGGAGGCCACACTGGGCACCAGAAAACTTCATTGGTGCCAAAAATCAAGACAAAAATTAATCTAGTTTAAATGGCTGAACTGCTTAAAATCATTTTTACCACGAACAATCAAGCTTTCCAGTGTCTTCCATGTTAAAACAGGCAAGAAATAGGAAAGAGTAAGCAGCTGTTTGATTTTTCATCTCCTCCAATTCATTGCTACCTCTGGCTCAGAGGACACCTGCATTACACTTGCTTTTAAATGCAGAGTTAGAGAAGGGCATCTCATCCTTCAGTGGGGAAAACAGAAAAACATGCAACAAAATTAAAGACTAGTTAATTTAGAACCAAGTTTACAACTAGCAGAGCTCCAAACTGCTAGGAAGAGGCAGGCAGAAGGCAAGACCCAGCACAAAACGGATTATCTCAAGGATGTTCTCTGATAGGGAAAACCAGAAATGGGTGGGGTCTGACCCTAAGCCCATCAGATGCAGCTAAAGCAACCATCAGGCAGCTAATTATCATTAACACCTCACTAAAGAAAAGAGTATTTTTACCTTTCCTTTCAACCCTCCATTCTTCTCCATTTCTTTAGGCCATGGCATTTGGCAGCAGGAGCCTCTGCTTGGCATTAGAATTAATTCTCCCTGCTGGCTCATTTTTGGTAAAAACCTGTTAGTATGAACACTTGAATTTGACAGACATTTGCACTATTCACTCTTGCAACTCAAGGCACAAGACCTCTCCGAACTCTCTCTCGGAGTAAAATTACTGTTTTTTTCCTAATTACACCGGTGGTTAATGCAACCTCTGACAGAGGAAAGGTTGAACATTTAATTTGGCAAGGTTTAGTGCCAATCTGCATTAGGCCACAATGATTTAACCTCTACCTCCGTGGCACTGTGCCTACATCATTCTCCTAAAAGCACATATCTTTGCCTTATATATTTCACTGGGATCCCTATGGCAGCTCTGCCAGAGTTCCTGGGACCAGCAGCTCTCAGTGAGTCACCAGGGACACTGTGCAACCCTGTCATGGCAACATGCATTCCTCCTTACCACCAGCACACTGTTTTGGATGTCAAAATCAAGACTTTCGTTAATTAGAAGGGTAATTACACTTCTAATTACACTGTACGCACCAATGTGCTCCTTTGTACAGAGTTGTGTTTTTGAGAAGCAATCTCACACTCCAAAGTTCAAACAGAGGAAGTACCCAGTGATGCTTTTGCTGATGAAACAACCCCACAAACCCCTCTCCATAATTTCCATGCACAGACACATCAGAAAACATAAGAAGTTGCTTTAATGCTACATAACAGTAGCAGTAAAGATCTTTTCACTGGGGATGAAGCATCTTGTTCTCTGCATGCTGAACTCACATGAAGCCCTTCAATCCAACCTGAACTCATGCAGCCTCACCTCCTAAGACACCTTATACTCATGTAGGATTATCACAGTGGTAATTTATCCTGCATACAACCAGGAGACAATTTCATAAGGCACATGCTGGGTTGAGTACATAACTGCTGCTTAAACTATTAAGTTTATTTGCGTGTTTATTTTTCTTGTAATTATTCATTCATGTTTGTTATTTATTATTAATAAACCATTAATAATGCATTAGTTTTTAATTATTATTTCTATTATTTGAGTACCCTGCAAACACTGATACATCGCTTCCAGCCTCCCAGTGCAGATGGAAAGCATTTTCTGTGCTTACAGGCATGGGGTTGGGGCACTGGAAGACAAAGTGACTTATGGAGGACCCAAGGGAAAAGGAGCAAGAGAGCAGGGATTCCCAGGCATTTCCACATTTCCAGCATGTCTGATGACTGCTTCATCCTTCCTCTCATCAACAGGATGAAGCAAAAGTGGCCCTCAAATATGGCTATAAAACCAATTGGGACATAGGGTATTCTAAGAGGAACAAGTTTATTTTTTCATGTGCCTTTTTTTCTGGCTTGGCAGGAGTTAAAACACGAATTCTCATACTTTGCTCTGCCTGTCATTCAAAGGACCTGTGTGGTTTCAATATCTCACCACTGATGCAGCACCTTCCAAGCTGCACCAGGAGATGTGAATCCCTTCTGGAGTGGTGAAACTTGGGTGCATTGTCCCATTTTAAGCAGAAGGTTTTCAGCTCCTAACTACGAGCATTAGGTGCTTGCAGAAAAAATAAAAACTTTCATGACGCCAGGTTTTAACTTAAAATACCTCAGTACAGTAAAAAAAAAAAATCAATGTAAAATATAAAATGCAGAGGCATTGTGCCATAATTAGCAAAAAGAAGGCTTTGGCCTCAGAAACAACAGTAAGTTCCTGACACCCTGATGAACTGTGCAACCCAGGAAGGAACCAAAGTCCACACAGAAAAGCAATCATTGCCAGCAGCCCCCAAAGTGCTCGGGTGTTTGTTTCTCATGTGGCACCTTCTGCTCTTAACATCTCCTTAGTCGCTATCTCTCGTTTATTAGGGGACAACACTTCCCTATCAGCTACGGTTCCACAAACAAGCCAGGCAGAGGGAGCTCCCAGGGACCAGGCAGCAAAAAGCCTCGCTTGGCTCAGGCTCCCTAAAGCTGGATGATTTAACTATTCCAGAGTTGTGACTGTAATAAGGCTATTAGTAAAAAAAAACAAAAACAAAAACAAAAACTAAAACTAAACAAAACAAAACAAAAAACAAAGAAACAAACAAAAAAAAACCCAAAAAAAACCACCAAAAATACCACCAAAAAACCAAAAAATCTCTCCACGTAAATATGTAAATATGATGTAAATATGCATTTTATCACAGAGACAGCAGTGTCCCTCTTGATATCAAGTTCCTGCTGCCAGAAAAGGTGAGGAACCACCAGTGGAGCCCCTGGAGGGGCGGCCGGTCCCTTTGCACCCTCCCATGTCCTCACAGACCTTCACACCAGGAAAGAGGAGGAAAGGGACAGAACCACAAGCTGACTTAATCTATCTGCTTCAAATCATCTCTAAGGCAAAGGGGTGGGGAAAAAAAAAGGAACTTTCAGCATTTTAAATGGATTATATCAAAGCAAAGCAGCTCACCACGGGCAAAACGAAGAGCGGGACTTCATGCTTTACCCCTCTGCTAAGAGAGAGGGGGTGAGGAGATGAGCCAGGTGCAAGTAAGGGCTGGGTTTGAGGAGTCACCCACCCCTTGGCACTGCCAGGGACACCCAGGCCCCTGTCCCATTCCTGGGGTCGCAGCCACCCCGTTGTCCTGGCACTACAGATCTCCCTGCACAGACACAGTTGGCCAGGCACTCACTGATTTCCAGCTACTCTCCCCTCTCAAACCCTGTGTTTGCACAAATAAATGCAGCAGCACCTCTGAAATACCTCCCCAGCCCCTCAGCCAGCATCAGGGAGGAAAGCACAGCCCAGGAGGAGGCTCAAACCTGGTCGGGAAGGCGGTGTCCCCATGTCCACCTCTCTGCAGACTCTCCAGGCTGTCCCTTGCACACTCCCAGCTCAGCCTGGCGTTTGATCTCTGACCGGGGTGAGCAAACACCACCGTGCAGAACAAATTGTTCCTTTTCCAAAGTGGAAAGCCAGCCCTGCACGTCTGGGTTCCATCCGGGAGCGACCCTGGAGCCTCGGGGAGGACACTGCCCCACCAGGACTTGGAGGTCACAACCTTCACTTGAGTTTAAGAAAGAGCTCTGGTGATCCTCTCTGCTCAAATTCCCCTAATGGCATTTCCAGCCAGCAGCTCCCACCCCATTCCATTCCCTCCTGAGGGTCTCACTCCCATCCAGCCACCTGAAGAATTTAAAGGGGGGAAAAAGCATCCCTGGGCCTCTCAAGCCATCCTGCATTTTGCAGCATCTTACATTTCACCGTGGGAGATCAAAGCAGCCCTGACATCACAACAGCACAAAAGAAACTTCGTATTTCATGTTCTCCTACTTGGAGCTCTCTGTGTCCTGCTCCAAAAGCAGAAAATACAAAATCCCAACCTAAACCTCTATAAAAGAAATATCAGCAATTGAAATGAGGCTGATTTTCGTTTTGTCCTTTTACTCTAGCCACATAAATCAGATAGTGAAAAATAAGACCATGACACAAAAGAACAATCATAAAAATAGTCCTATTAATTTTCCTCTAAACAGTTCAAATAAATAGAGTGCCATTCCTGCCTTTTGAGAATATTCAATTACAGAAGGAAAAGAAAAAATAACCCAGCAGTACAATGCAGTTATAGCATTTGAACAGCTATGAAACAAGAAAAAGGAAGATTGATTATTTTTTTTTAAATTAACACTGCATTACTCGCATTGCAGGATGGTCAACACAATTAGCAGGAAGCTTTAAAAAAAAAAAAAAAAGATGGGATGGGGGAAATAAGTCCCCCAAATATTTAAGAGAGCAAACCCACAGTGTATGCTTTTTCTGAGGTGCACTGGGGAACATCTGAGTTTATTCTGGTGACAATAACTCCTAAATCATATCAGGACACAGCACAGGGGACCATAAACATCTGATTCTATTGTCCTGCCACACAAGCAATCGTTGCCTCATTATCATCACTATTAAAATCCAGTGCTGCCATAATCATCAGATCACTTGA
Organism: Prinia subflava; assembly: GCF_021018805.1. NCBI lineage: Eukaryota > Metazoa > Chordata > Aves > Passeriformes > Cisticolidae > Prinia > Prinia subflava. Next base: position 148,419,205 of record NC_086247.1, on the reverse strand, counting down.
TCCCTAATGTCCTCCTCAGTTTTTTGCAGTGTTAATTCATCAGGTTAAAAGTTTAAAGGGAATTTTACCCGGTTCAGTTAATCATTAACTGTAACTTCTTAGACATTGTATTGTTTCAGTATAAATGGTTCTCACTGAGTTTGCAAACAAACTATCATAAGGAGAAGGGAAAGTGAAAAATTTCTACTTTTCTTACCTGGTTTTAGTATTCCATAACTCACTGAAATACTCAAGCTTCAGAGTAAAATTTAGCAAATTCAAAAAAGGAAATTTTGTGGTGGTTTTATTTTTTTTTTGAATCTGAAAGCCAAAGACTCTAAACTCTCCTCATCCTCTTTCCTTCCCACAAACCTGGCAGGCTCTCCAGGCTGAGTAGTGATTCTCCCTAGAAAGCCTTTCAGTGGAGCTGAAAGAACTGGACAGAGGAAACCCAGGTTTTCCCCATTCCAATTCAGTCTTTATTGAAAAAGCGTTCTCTGAATGTTCTGATAAAAACTCATTTAATTCAATAGTAACTGCCATTTAATCCATGCTTCTATATGGCACTTAAAGGCACTTTTTACTTGCTTCTTTAATATATATAAAGAGAAAAAGAGATAAAAGTCTTCTTAAAAATAGTCTTTGATTAAAAACTAGTTATCTATGCACTGAGGGTAAAAAATGTATTTCTGAAGCATTGATTTTGAGTGTTTTCTTCTAGCTTTCATAGCCTCAGTTGCACCAGGGTGCAACAGTAATTCAAGAAATCATCACCATCCCCTGGGTAGGAGGAGCCCCAGGAGCAGGTTTGGGGTTTTGGCTGCTCTTTGGGGTACCCAGCCAGCAGCTCAGCTGATGATGATGGAGATGGATGGATGGATGGATGGATGGATGGATGGATGGATGGATGGATGGATGGATGGATGGATGGATGATGATGATGGAGAAGGGAGCGATGATGGTCCCATCCCCTCTGCTGCGGAGGGGTCATTCCCAATTCCCAGGTTTGGAAATCCAAAACCCACCAGGCTGTCCTGAGCAGCCCTGGAGCTGGGACACCCACCCACGTGTGCAACACCCCGGTTCAAACACAGCGCTCGCAGAGCAGAAAAAAAAGGCAGAACAAACTCGAGTGATGTCAGAAGCAGGCATAAAACCACACCCCAAACCTCCCTGACTCCCACCCTGGCCCCACTTCACAGGGGATCCTCCAGAGCATCCCCACCTGCTTCCCCCAGCATCGCCAGCCATTCAGAAAAGCAGAGCCCAACAAAAGACATCCACACACACCTCTACCCAGAGAAAGACCATCTTACTCACTGCTCTCTCCTTCCCACGCTACCTTAAAACACTCATCTGCTGAAGCAATGCGCTGCTTGGCCAGCAGCCAGCTGGAAGCCAAAAGGGGCTTTTCCTTTCCTGCCGCTCAACCTCATTCAGGCACTTCTTGCTTGTACACAAGGCTATTTATAGCTGCTGGCGAGCGCCCAGGCGCAACCCAACCGCAGAGCTCCAGCGGTTCCAAAAGAAAAAAAAAAAAAAAGGAAAAAAAAATGAGGGAGAAAAAATAACACAAAGATTAAAAAGAAAAAAAAAAATCGGTAGGAACAACAAGAAAATAAACTCGAGCGGAGTCGTCTGGCTGTGACACTCTGAAGTGTAAGGGATGGGCTGATCCGGGTTAAAAATAACCCAGCCAAAAAAGCCACGGCTGGGAAGTGTGACCTTTACTACTACTACAGGAGGGAAGCACGCTGCACCCTGCGCCTGCTGCGGAGGGAGAGCTGCTCCCGGGCAGGGATTCCAAGGAACAGGGATGGGGGAGAAAGGGAAAAAACAGATACCGAATTTAAAAACAAAACCAAAACCAAAACAAAACAAAAAAACAAAAAAAAACCCCCAAAAAACCACGCTTCTTCTGTTTTTCTTTTTTATTTTCCTCTTTTTTTTTCTCTTTTTTTCTTTTTTTTTCCCTTTTTTTTAATTTTTTTTTTTTTTTTCCAGAAATGGTCCGTTTTTCTCACCTCCAAAAGAGAAAACTCTCATTCCTTGCACACCTCTTCGGAGGGAGTGATTTTGAAATATAGTTTATGAGAGGAGAGACGGACTCTGAAATACGGTTTTGTGACAGAAGAGAGGAAGAGCCAGCTTAGTTTCTTGCAGATTTTGATGATAATGACAATTATAATATTAATAAAAATAATAATTACAAACACTGTATAAAATATATAATATAGATGCAATATATACTATATATTACAATATATCCTTTATTATTGTTGTGGTTGACATTATTATCATTATTATTGTTATTACTATTATTACTACTTTTACTATTATAACTATTATTATTGTTTTGGAAGGGAAAGGCAGTAGAGGGGCTGCACTTTCACTCCCAGGCAGAGCAGCTTCTCCTGGGGTTTTGGTCCCTTCCTCTCTGTTGTGACATCCCTGGAGACAGAACATGCATTGTACAGAGAACACTCAAAATTTCTTTGGTTTTGGGGAAGAGTGACAGCAATGATGTGTCCTGAGCAAGTGTGTGCACATGAGAACAATTAAATAAATTATAAGTTGGGCATTAAAAAAACACATCACACCTCAATAAGGGTGGGAAATGGGGGAACAACCCCACAGGTCAGCAAACAACAGAAACCCTCTCCTTCCCTCCCACTCCCCTGGTTTTTCCTTCCCCCCAAATGAAAACACTTTGATTTTGCCAAGACAGGTGTTTCAGATACAGCTTGAAAACTAATTAAATCATATCTGCAGCTTGAAAACTAATTAATCCTTTATTCCCCGTTATAACAGATAATTACAATGCATGATAGGAAACAACTTGTCAGGTTTTTTGTTCAAAACTCTCACATTTTATGGAAAATAAAATGGGAGAAATGGTTAGGGGATCTTTGCATTCTTCTGCAGGCCACCAACAGAGGCTGTTAAAAAGGTGGATTTTTTTGGCTATGAAATAAACAAAAATTAGTTATTGAAAATATCTTAGAGAATGAAAGATTTTGGGGGTGATTCTTGTTCATTTGAGTGTATGGTCAAGAGGTTACCATGAGAGTTGAACACTCATGCAAACAAACAGCAAAGTGAAACATCTGTAATTAGAATAACAAGCAAGGTAGGGTTCAACATTTGAGATGAGCAATAGAGATGCCCCTTGCTTCCTCTCCAACATCTTTTCCTATTCCTGAGTTACACAAAGCCAATAATCCAGTGCCACCAGGAAGGTGAGAAAACACTCACATCCATCAGCAAAAACCCCCAGAACCCACCTGCTCCCCCTCAACCCCCCAATTTCTCTTAAATTCTCTGGCATCTTTACTCCCACAATGAGATAAAAAAACATGATTGTGCTGAAAGTTTCTGTACCTGCTTTGTAAAAAAATTAAGTTCCCAGTTTTGCTCTGCCCTTAAAAAAACAGAACTTAATCATCAAAATCTATTTGATCCAAAATCTCAAAACTGAAATTCAAGGGATGAGGATTTTGAAGGTATTGGTGCACAGACTGTCTATGAAGAGTCTAGGGAAGCAGCAAATAAAAGCAAGACTTTTGATCTATTGCCAGTATTACTAAAAGGTGCTCCCCAAGATCTGTAAATCCTTAGTAAAAATGTGGATGGGCCCACAAAGCCACATTGGATGAAACCAGGCACTAAAAAGCAAAGTCATTCCAAGAGGTGGATAAAATGTTGTGATTTGCACTCAACAGAAAGCAGCGTGCAACAAAACCACCATGGATGGCCATTTTCCACCAAACCTTGAACCAATTCCAGTCTTTTTTCTTGACTTTTGCCTTCTCTTCCACCTGGTTGCTACTCTGCAAAACTTCATGACCTTGGTGCAGCTCCGTGTTGTCACACCCCCGTTTTGGGGAAGCCACAAAGAACCCAGGGCAAGCAGTCCTGCTCATTACTTCTTTTGATTTACATCTTGGGTTTGCCATTTTTATTTATTTTAGAGACAGATTCCTTTTTCTAAGGAACCCAAAAGAGAGGAGCACCTTCCAAACTCCCCAGCTTCCCACTAAGCACACAAGGGCTTCCTCTCCAAACCTCTGCCACTTCCCCAACGCCCCCAAGCAGCACCAAAAGCCAACCACTGCCATGTAAAACAATCAAAAGTACAGGCAAGGTTGTTTTCTTTCCAAAGAAACTCTCTGCTGCTCAGGAAAACCTCCAGAATCTTGCGTAGCTGGCAGCAGGGAGAGGGATGACACAAGCAATTAGTGTCACAGACAAAGATCTTCAGCATGTTCTGGTGCCAAACACACTTATCAGAGAGTCCCTGAGCAAGAAATCCCCAGGAGCCATCACCCAGAGATTGACTGACGCCCTGCATACGCCTATTAATGAGGTTAATTAAAAACTGTGTTACTGTTTTTAACTGTTAGGGGGACTAAAGGGTGTGAAAATAACTCAAAAGGGCCACCTCCCCTCTTCCCTTCCCAGGGAAGGTGTTATCCAGCCTGTTTTTCCTTTTTCCACGTGGGGATGACCAAAGCTCCTAAACCCTACAGGGGTTGTAGACCACACCTTATCCCAGCAAAAATATCCCCCACCTCCAAGGCATCCAAACTCGTCCCAAAGCAGCCCTCACCCTGCGAGTCACAGCCTCCCAAACCCAAGAGAGGTCAATACAGCACCCAATTTCACAATCTGTCACCAACAGGATGAATGTGTAAGGAAATTTGGGGAGGGGGAAGCAGAAAGAAAAAGGGGAAATGGGTTTTAAATCAACACAATTAATGGGTTTGGTATTTGTTCATATATTAGATTAGTAGACTTGGAGGCAATTAAGCATCCTTGATATGAGGATGCCCCGTGGCAAAGCTTACCCTGCTCCTCCTGCCACTTCAGAGCCTGGGATGGAAAGGAGGGAGGAAATTCCTTTATTTTTTATTAGGTTTTTTATTATTTTGTGCGAGAAGAAGATATTTCCAAAGTTTGCACAACTAGTTAAGATACTAATTTCAAACAAATTCTTTGCATTTATCACTTTCCTTTAGAAAATGGAATTTTAAGTAACTAAGAAGAAACTAATAGCTGTGTATGAAAGAAGAATATTAGAGAGAAATTAAACTCTCTGCCTTGTTTTGCCTACACTGATTTATTTCCTGTTTTTCACCCCAACCCAAACCAATACTCTTCTACCAATATTTAGTGAAACCTATAATGGAAGGAAGTGTTTCTTCAAGCATTAAATCATCTGAGGACACTTAAACTGACCTTTCATCTATATTAGATCCTATAAAAAATAATCCCATCCCTTCACATACTCCGGACTCCATTTTCATCGCTATTGTTTTTGTTTTCATTGCTTTTGTTGCTATCTCATGGACCTTTCTACCCATGTGACAAAAACCCTCTTCCAACACCACTGAAGCATAGCTTTGGGGATGGATTTGAAATACAGCCGAGGTTATCTCCTAGCTTTGATCACTGGAGCACAGCTCTCCCTCCAGTTTTGTATTGCTTAATCTCCACCACCATCCTAAAGCTGTTTTTCACCCAAACACTCATTTCCTACTCTTTCTGTAATTAAGGTTGTAATGGAACAGCCTGGCAGCACTTAATGCTGGTTTTATTAATGCTGTAATGACTCGAGTTACAAGATATTGAGCCATTTTCATATTTCTGCAAATGAGGGGAAGGGTTCCCCCCACTGCTGCAGGGTTTCTTGTTCCCAATATTCCTATTCAATGGATCATTTAGATTCCAGGGCAACACAGGCATTCCTAAGGAAGGCACAGCTCTACAGACTTGCCAATTGAACTCTATAGTCTGGGCACAGAGAAAGAATTTTTCAAAACTAATTATATCATAGCCTCCATTTTTTCTGGTGTCCAATTGGGTCCCAATTAAAGGGTCCTGACTTTCTAAGACAGCTCCAACTCTTTATCCACTGAATATAACCCCCTTTAAATTGTTACCTCTATTTTTAAGCCACTGAAGGCACTGACAATATTTGCAAGACACTGACCCAACATCTTGTTGTTATGCTGAGAGCTACTCAGTGGCATCTCTTTTGGTCAGTAGTAACAATATTTTCTTTAGGGAAACTTTGAAGTGGTTTCAGGCAAGTTACAAGACATATTAAAAATGACATGCCATCTGCTTCCCAATGTGATGTTTTGCATTGTGTAACTAAACCAATTTAAGAACTGAAGTCTATTTGACATCTAATTAGTCTGCTTGGTAGCCTGATCACTTGTAGATGTTCTGGAAGGAAAGAGGCACTCTAACAATCTTGATCTTTTTGTTAAAAAAAGACAACAATTAAAAATAATTAGTCACAGAACTGCTTTTACTTCCTAAATATTTTCTTTTTTTCCCATTTAGGAAGCAAGACATATGTTTCTGCCATGCTACCCTCTATTTCTGGTAGCATGTAAATCTAACCATCCTTTTTTTGGGCACCACAGTCACAGAGCTTTATCGGAGCCCTGGAAAAGGGAGAGGAACATTCCCTGGGTGGCAGAATCAAAGGATAAATCATCAGCACCCAACACCACATGGCTCCATGCCAGGTCATCTGTCTGCTAGCTCAATTTAATGGTATTCCCCAGGAAATGTGTGGTCACCTCAGGAGTGAATTATCCTGGCAGGGGAGGACTAGGGGATAGAAGTGGTAGGCACAAACTAAACAGAAACAAAACAGCTCATACCAGAGCATTTAAAATTCAAAGTCCACGCTCCAGCTTCCAGACTGCTGCAGCTTCCTCACAGGCTGCACCAGCACCAGGAAGAAGACTGCAGATAGTAAATATCAAAGCAGGCCAAACTTAAAATCAGAACCTGCTGAGATCTGCCCATCACGGATGGGGATGCTCAGATTCACCCACCCATTGGGAAGGCACAGGGAGAAATAATTAAAGAGCATTTCAGAAGGGACAGCCTGTGTGGTGGTCACACCAAGGAGAAGCGATGGGTTTTCACACGAGTGGATGATGGAGAGGGAAGCGCCCACAGCATCTCCAGAAGTGTGTCAAACATCCCTTGTAGAAATCAAAGAAGAAAGTTTCCAGTGCTGCAGACTCACTGCATGCTCCACATGCAGACACACGGCAGAAGAGCAGCGAGAAAATTGGATTCCAGCATCAGCCATGAACACCAGCACTGCAGAATTACAGAGCATTGCTCCACACACTGTTCCTCCAGGAAAAAATCCAGAGGTTTTAGCCCATGAGAGTTGTGTCAGGTACACTCATACCCTGATGGGTCAGCTGGGGAAGTTAATGACAACATCTCAAGCCTTTCCCAGGAGCGGCCAAACCCATTCCACCTCTCTTTGGAGATAACCCCATCTCCAGCAGTTTTTGCCCATAATCTGCTGCAAGCCCCAAACCTGCTTGGAGCTATTTTGGATAGGGAAGGAAGATAAATGAGTGAGAATTAAAATTAGGCATGGGCAACAGTAGGAGGGAGGGTCAGATCAGGTGACTCCCAGAGGATGTTATCCCTGGAACAACAGCTTTGTATCCTTCATGCCTCCCACAATGAAATACGACCACTCTTCAGGCCCGTCTTGTTTTCAAGTTTTATTTTCTATTGTTCTGCACTAAGCAACTGCCTGCCCTTATCAGCACTGTCCCAGTGCCACTTGTTTTCCTGTTACCTTCCCTTCTATCACTCCACTTTCTCAGCCATGCCTGGACATTTGGAAGATATGATGAGTTCAGTAGCCTGATCTAATTACCGCGAGTCAGAAAGAAGAAAGAAGGGGGGAAAAAAAGACCATTTCAGCTAGTTAAACATGCTGCTACCCAAAAAAAAAAAAAAAAGAGAGTTGGAAGGAGACGGGGGAATTTGCTAACTTTCACTCAGTGGCAGAGCAGGGCTGCTTTCAGAGTGCCATATTGACTTACCGCTGCTGGAGGCACAATAAAGGCAGCCCTTGGAGTCAATGCGGGCTCCCGCGGCTCTGTGTAAACTCCGCTTAAAATGTATTTCAAGGAACTTGATCTATTGACATGGCAACTGTGAAAACTTGAGGCCATTTGAAATTTAAATAGCATTTCCACCCCTCTGTAAATGCCAGCCGCGGGGTGGGCCCCACGGCCCTTGTGCGGAAAATGCTTTCACTGGAAGACATCTCCCCCAATAGAATGCCTCCAGACACAACTGCTCTCCTCAAAAGCAGCCAGCACAACTGACTGGGACCCCTTTTTGATGCAAATTCATATTATTCTGTTGGGGAACAGCAGGTGTTCAGCCATGCTTTCCTTTAGAAAAATTAGGACCTTGCTTGCTGCCCCCTCCTCCTCGCACTTGGCTCCTGGTTAGCTTCGACGGCTCTCACCCTGGGCACACACTTGGGCACCTCCTGGACTGGGAAGGACAAATCAGCACTGCTGAGGGATGGGGCAGTGTGTGCTACCAGCCTTTATTATTAATATCACCTTTATTAAACATGAGGAATGCCCCAGAAGAGCATTCCGAGCCTTCCCACCGTAGTGAGCACTCGTCCTCTTTCCAACAGCACAGCCACTGAGACCCAGCGTGACACAAAGTGAGGTTAAAATACAAGGGAAGCAATTCACAATTAATATTTTATTTGACTCATGGAGCTGGGCTGCCAGGGGCCTTACCAGCAATTGTGCCCCATGAGTAACTTACTCCAGCTTTAGGAAGGAAGGAAGTCCTTGGTGAGTACCATAATGTTGTTTGTGGTCCTTCTAAAAGACGTGAAATTGCCTGCCCGTGCAGGGAGCACAAAGTAGCCCCAGGAAGGTGCCAGGGGATGGTTATGTTAAAGAATTAAAGTAGTATCCAAAGGTCTGAAACATGGCAAAGCTTTCAAAGTGGTAAAGACCATCAAAAAATGTGTTGATGTGGTGCTCAGAGACATGGTGGGCCTGGCAAAACTGAGTTAATGTTGGACTCGATGATCTTGGAGGTGTTTTCCAGCCTTAATGATTCTATGATTCCATGAAGGGTTCCTGCCCTTCCCTCCTCTCTGCTCTGCCACCTTGTCATTTGCAATATAATTTGAGAAGAAACAATGGAAAGGGAGAGCAATAGAGATAAGAACAGAAATCCACAAGACACACACAGATAAGGTGATTATTTATCGGGTTTGAAAGATCCCTTATCATACTGTGGAATTTTATCTCCCTGATTCTCTGAATTATCTAAGCAAATCTAAAGGGCCTTTTTCCTAGTGTGGGTGAATACCAGCCCTCTGTAGGATCCTTGGGCTCCTAAAGAACAATAACAATGATGAAGCATCTTCATGGACCCATTTAAGGAGCACACGAAAGGACTGCTGTGGACACCCACAGCAGAGCAGGATAAATGGATGTTTGAGGCCAGAGTCATCCAAGTGACATGACAAAGTACCACATTCACCTAAGTGACCGGGGATGGAGCTTGAAAGATGAGGAAAAGGAGTGTAAAAACAGATTGTGTGATGCTGGGGATGAAGGACACGTTGGAGGGGAAAAGGAAAGGCTGTGGGATGCTCAGAGAAATGAGGGATGGCTGGAGTGTTGGTGGGTGGAGAAGAAAGGCCAAAGGAACAAATGCCAGGAGCCTTGACATCAGAGAGTATATACCATTTCTCCATCACTACAACTTACAGTAAAAACTAAAAATTAAGAAAAAACAACAAAAAGAGTAGGAATTTATGCCTGACATCTTCTATTCAAGCTTCAGCTCAAACCTGTTATTTGCAGTTGAAGGGACCTATTAAAAAAGTTACACAACCAATATTTCATCTGACCACTTAGAAAATACTGCCACTTCTGTCTGCTTCAATAATAAAGTAGAAGAGCGATAAACCAAAGTGAATTTATTTCAGCTCTTCAAAGTCAAAACAAATCATGAAACCTGTGGGAATATTAGGCTAACCTAAAATTCCTAATTTGAGACCCGTTTATTTAAGCACAGTGTTAAGATAGACATCTGAAGTTATAAAATCAAAAGACACCTCCAGCAAATTTGCCACTTTTTATTGCCAATAATGATCACTGTCTCTATTACAGGCTCCAGTTAGGACTCTATTATGCTGGGCTCTTTATAAAATACAATCCACACCATTAAAAATCTACCTGGCTCTCTTACAGCAGTTGGATGATACAAAGAATAGCTAATAAAGATCTGAAAGAAGGTTTGAAAGTCTTCTCTATATTTCTTTTTATGGAATATTTTAATCAAACAGATCATTACTCAGTGGTTATAGCTGCAGTGCTTTTTTAATATTTTTATATAAGTATATATATAGACATACACACACATATAGATATATATAAATTTTTTTCCTTCATTTGTAAAAAGATCAGGCAGGTCCTCTTTGCAGCAGCTTGATGTAAATAAGCAAGCAGAGCCCACAGAAGCAGTCTCAGCAGTTTAGCAGAGATGTAGAACACAGTCTGAGGAATTCATCCACCAAGAGCTGCTCACAGCACTAACACTGAGGTGACAATCAAACATTCGTACTGAAAGCTGAGATGTTTTTCCTTTCTTCGCAGCCATAAAGTCATAAAGCAAAAGCAGGAACATGCTAATGCAAACTAACTAGTTTTAAACTATATCAAACTTTTGGCCCTTATTTTCCACCAAGCAATCAACGCCCACTCATCCACAGCTCCACTTGAAACTATTCTTACTGCAGCAAGACCATCTCTGTGATGGCACAGCACTTCTCAAATGAGAAAAAAAAGGCAAAAAACTAAGTTAAAAAAAATGAGGACACACAAAGGGTTATGCTGCTAATAAATACTCTTTAAGATGAATGGATATACAGCATTCCCAGTAACACCCTGGTCTGCCAGGAGGATGGCTTCTCCTGTGACCAGCATGCATGGAAAGGATGCAGGGAGAAACCCAGATTGCCAGAGAGAAATCTGGAAAATAGATGCGATATTGAAAGAAGGGGTTTTTACCATAAATGCAAAAAAACGTGGGAAAAATATTTGTGTTCCCATCATTTCATATGCCTGGCTAAATATCCTTTAACAAATTAAAAGAGACGCGCTGAATCAAAGTCAATGTCAAAGCACAATGCCTGACATTTGTTTTTCAAAAATTAGTCATTGGCAGCATCTAAAATGCACTGTCACACCAGAATTAGAGCCATAAAATTCACTTTTTAGCTGCTCAGAAAGGAGGATAACAAAATGTATTGGCCAGCCACACCATGGTTCATATTAACAACACTCCCGACATCTGAAGTTGTTTCATTCTGCCTTTGGCAGAAGTTTGGGGTTTCATTCTTGAAGTTGTATAATAGATACTTTTGATTTGTGACTGAATGGAAGATTATAATCAACCTTGGGACATTCACTCACTCATGGAAGAAAGCCACTCATTCCACTATAAATATTTATAATTTTCCCCACATTTGTTAGTATAATTAAAGAGAATGAAATTCAACGCAACAGTTGGGGGAGGGAGGGAAGTAAAACCTGTTATTTACAGTGTCCTCTAAAATTAAATGTATAGACATTAATTGCTTATTACACACACACTGTTATTCAACCAGCACCACACAGAGAAAACTGAGCCAAAGAGAAGAGTCTGCTGCTTTGGAAATACTCTGCAATAATTTGTCCCAACCGGTCATTCAGAGGAGAACAGGCACAAGGCATCTTGTTCACCTCCATCTGTGCAGAGACACAAGGGCAGAGAGGTAGGGGAGGGAGGGTTGTTCCAGTTCTTTTCTTGCTGCTGCTCCTCTTGGTGGGGAGGAAAAAAAATAAAAAAACACCCATACCTGGGTACTGAATTTGTGAAAGTAAACAAGCACCTAGCCACGAGCTCAGGAATTCAAAGTTTACACTGCAGTCCCCAGGGAGAAGCTCCAGTTTTCAAAAGGGTCAAATATTTTCACTTGGAGGTTTTTAAAGCTTCTCTTCAGCAAGAAGAAGGGAGATTTTATTCTGGTTCCATCGCCTATTCATTCCTTCTTTAATAATACATGGTTCTGTTAAAAAGGGCAGAGCACTATTTTTAGACTATCCCATAACATGTAAGAAAGCATCAACTAGGGGATTTTTTTTAAAGCCTGGTACTGCAAAGGTTTGGGAGTCTGGAAAAATGGGGCACAGGTAGGAGTTGGTCTCAGGTTGCAGGGAAAGATTGGCAGGTTAGGTGAGAAAACACAGAAAATGTGTCTAGCTTTCTTCAACTCTTCTCAAACCTGAGATGTGCCGACAGAAAAGTAGGGAGAGAAAGAAAGAAAGAAAACAAAACCACTGAAGTGCTATTGCTTGGAAACCACCTTAATGAAAGCCACTGCAGATTGTAAGAGACTGAACATACCCTGACAGGGAAAACAGGCAAAGAAAATCCACACAGCCACTTCTACCTGTCCTCCACTACAGAAATAGCTGGATAATAAAAATTTCACAGCTCAAGACATCTGCAGGATCCAACACCTCTCCGAATCTAAAGACAGAAGGAAACCCTTCTGGAAGCATCAGCTTTGAGGCAGGAAGATCCTTCTTTAGTGCTACTGCAAAGGACAAAGAGCTTATTGGAATTAAGGGATGTCTTAGTCCCTTCTCAATGAAATACTGGGTTTTCTTATTTGCCTTGTTATAAATAGGCTTAGATTTCTTTTCTTTCTCTCCTCTCTTTTCAACATAGGAACACAGTGCAGAGATAGTTTCTAAAGGATGACACCTATAAACAGAAGAAAAAAGGGGAGGAAGGGGAAGGGGTAAAAGAAGAGATGGGGGAGAAGTGGGGAAAAAAGGAAAAAAATATTAAAAGGGAAAAAAAAGAAAAAGTATTTTGCCTTTTAGCAGTGAAACTGAACTCCTGCCTCAGGATTTGATAAACAAGGCTAAGTTCAACTGATAAAGCCCTGAGTCCAGGCACAAATGTAGGGCATTCATACACCAGGCTCAACAGCAGGATCACGTCCAAAACAATGCACGTGGAAAAGGTCACTGATCCAACCTTTACTCATTAAATCCTTCCCAGAGCCCAGCATAGTTTGCTTACTGGATATAATGGCATCCCTCAAAAATGTGTGACACCTGAGCCTTAAAGCAGATCTCTGAACCCAAAAAACAAATGCCAAGCCAGGGGCAGCTACATATGTCAAAGGACATTTTGCTCATATAAACCCCAAGGCATTTTAAACCTGCTCTTTTAGATAACTGTGTCCATCCAGCACTCCAGGCCTACCTGGATGTATTCTTGTACCATCACAGGGTTGTCACTTGTTTCTTGACCACAAAAAGAGTGAGAAGCTAAAAAACAGTCACAGAGTGGTTTAAGTTGGAGTTGATCTCATCTTTAGAAAGTGGCAAATGGGTAAATCATACAAGGGAAAAAAAATCAAACCAAAACCAAACCAAGCCTAAAACTTGAATTACTGTTCTCTAGCCCCAGTATCTGAAAAAAACACCAATCCACTGTGCACTGTTCACACAGTCAAACTGTCATGAGATTTGTATCTTAATCCCTCCTCTCTTCTTTTCAGGCCATCCATTATTTTTAAATAAATCTCAGTTCAGTGAGAGGGCCCAGGCTTCATAAAGCATGAGGAGAATGTTATCCCTCACTTCCAGTAAAACCATGAAGTGATCTGACCATGTGCTACCTCTTTGGACCAGCAAAGCTTTGTGACTGAGCATCCTGCCCTGTCAGCTGGAGCATTTGGAGGTGTCAGGGCAGTGCAGTGGCTCTTCCAAGAGCTTACACATATATTTGCTGAGCCTCCAGCCCAGAAAAGCACTTTTTTATGTTGCATCACCAGTATGCACCCCTGCTGCTGCCAGCCTAAACTGGGAGTCCAGCTAAGCACCAAATTCATCCACGAGAGTGACAGTCAGGGACAGGGGCTCCCTGAATTTTTCTGTGTCCTCCTCCAAGGCCAGCTGCTGCAGCACGGGGATGGGAATACCCCCCATTAATCACTCCCTGTTCCAGAGAGAACATATTCTCCAGCCATAAGAAGCTGCTCTGGACCAAGAAAACCCCACTGTGACAATCTTCACCTGCTGAGGAGCAGGAGGAGCTCTGCCCTCTCCCCCTTCTCCCAAGGTTTCCGTACCGCAGATCCTCTTAAGAGCCACCAGTGCTGCTCACCCCCGGGGAGACTTAGAGAGCCTCAGCAGGAATACGTGCAAAATCCTCATCAGCTGATCAAAAGCTTTGCTTACTACCACCCCTTACGTAACCAGCAGCATCCTAATTATCCAGCTAAACATAATGAATTCAACCCGCCCTGGCTTCACACACTTTCACTGGATACAAATTAAGGAACCGGGCGAGTGACCCCATGGCACTTCAGGGAAAACTGGAGGGTTTGGGGAGGTGCAAATGCTGGGTGAAACCATCCAAAGTCTGCTACTGAAACGTTAACCTAGATCAGGACCAGCAAAACCTGAGTATTCCCAGAGGAAAGCTCCATTTACTGCTTGGGGTGGGGTTTCCCAGTGCTTTTTGCTCAGCCAGAGATGGAGAAGCAACAGAACAGCTGCAGCAGAGGAGTAGATGGATTTTTTATTTTTTTTTAGTCCAGTTCCCTATTGCACTGTAAGTAATCTCTGCTTTCATCAGCAAGAATGCTTGCAATGACTGCAGAATGTAACCCAAATTTTCACTGCTGGGTCCCTCCACCCTGACTTAACATCTACATTAAGCTCATTTCCTACCCTCAGTTTTCAGCTTTGGTTGTTGCGTTGGGCTCGTTGTGTGGTTTTTTTTTTAACTGAAGCTCACTGTACTCCATCTGAGCCTTGCCCATAACGAAATAAACAGCACCACAATGCATTCCTCAGCACAAGCTGAAGCACTAAATAGCTGCCTGGAGTCTGAGGCTGAAGCAGCTGGGTGTTGGATTACAAACGCAAAACAAATGCCAAGGCATGGCCATAGTATGTGCGATACGTCGATGACCCACTGTGCCTAAATAACTCCTTGGAAAGCAGAACGGCCACTCAAAAATGGGTTTTTACACCTGAGAGAGAGGAGAGAAAGAAGTTTGTGCTGATGCTGCAGATTTGAAAAATATGAGGGAAAACTTCAGCAGGTGTAAGGGTTACCCTGGTGAGAGGGGCAGGCGGAAAATCCAGCCCAGCGCGGTCGGCACGCTGGGAGGGACAGCACTGCGTGCTTCTGAAACATTTCCAAAGGGTGAAATCCCTCCCCACCGACGCCAAGAGCAAGGCTCTCACTCCACACAGCCAGGCAGAGGATTTCCGAGGTCGATCACAGCAATTTGAGCCCCCTCAGATCCTTGTTTTCCTGCCTAGAGCAGCGCAGTGCTTTCCAAAGCACGTGGAGTGCCCAGCAAAAATCCCCAGCCACCGTGCACATGGCACTTTGGAGCAGTGTATAAGCATACCACAGTCCCAAGAACACCCAAGTAAAGCTCTCCTGGGAGTTTGCTGAGTGCCTTTGGGGTCCACACAAGGTATGCAGGGTCTCTGACCCGTGCACAGCAGAATGAAACCCGGTGTTTTCATTCAAACCACAAAACAAGCTAAGATAAAGCAGCTAAAGAGCAAAATTTCCCCAAAATTTTATTTTTACCACAAGGTAGCAATTGCGTAACAGCTCTGCCCCTCTGAAATCATCAGCAAGGCAAAGCAGGGGGGTTGTCACCCACAGTGAAGCAAGGTCCTGGGAGGTCACCCAACCACGTCACCACCAACACTGTGTGTGTCTTATCTCCAGCAAACTTCACAGCACAGGGAGGAAGATGCAGCTTCAAGCACAACACGCCTACTTGGATGCTGTCACAGCTCCCCGTCACCTGGCCTTCCCCAAAATCAGAGCACGGCCTAGTTTAAAGCTGTTGTTGAAAGCCACGTGTTGTTAGACCACAAGCAACCCTTCCAAACCTCTGTTTGATGCTGTAGAGTCAGCTGTGCCAGCCTGCACCGTACAGCTGCCACTCTGCAGCAGAAATGAGCTGCCAACACTCCCAGTATCCCACTCTTGCTAAAGTGCATCAAAATGGAAGCAAGTCTTTGGCCAAGACTGCAAGGAGCTGAAGCATTTCCAAGGTTTTCTGTGGAGTGACGGAGGGGCTAGCATCCACCTCTTCTCTGGCTTTTAAACGCTGTGTTCTGTGCAGGCAGGAACCTCTTAATCTGCAAGGACTATGTCAAAGTGGTTCTAAGGACTCAGAATTTCTTTAGTAATTCAGCAGCACTTCCCCAGCTCTGTCACCCTCTTGGTCATCTGGCTGGAGGAAGTTACAGTCTCTTGAATGCAACACTTCAAAGCATTTGGAGATTTTTCCTTTAGGAGACTGGGGAAAAGGTCCCCCTTATGTTCAAATATCATAGAAATTCTAGAAAGGTCTGGGTTGGAAGAGACCTTAAAGATCACCTATTTCCAATCCCCCCTGCCATGGGCAGGAACACCCTTCCACTAGATCAGGCTGCTCAAATCCCCATCCAGCTTGGCCTTCTCTGGGCAACCTGTTCCAGTGCCTCATCACCCACACAGGGAAGAATTTCTTCCCAATATCCAATCAAAACCTACTCTCTTTCGTTTTGAAAGCACCTCCCCTTCTCCTATCATTACAAGTCAAAAGACCCTCTCCGGATTTTTTGCAGGCCACTTTCAGCTACTGAAGGTCATGCCAGAGCCTTCTCCAGGCTGGACAATCCCAAATCTCTCAGAATTCCCTCAGAGAGGAGGTTTTCCATCCCTTCAATCATCTTTGTGGCCCTATCTGAATAGCCAAATGCCCCTGGGAGCAGGGCATTAAAGCTGGGTTCATTCAGAAGATCACCCCAGCAGTGATGGCAAGGCTGTGTCTGGATTTTGCTGCTCCTGGGCAGAGCAGCTGCCTCCAGCTGAATAAGTGGGTACCTGACAGCAGAAAACAAGCAAGTGCAGCAGGAAAACAAGAATAAAATTCATATCTGCGTGTGCCTGATTGAAAACCCGATGGATTAAGAGGCAACCCAAAGTGGGAAGGAGAAATATTTAAGAAGTCAAAAAGGATATAATGCTTCACAAACAAGAATTCGGCTCTCTCCATTTATCTTGATGATAATATTGTCACCAGTGAAAGATGGGAGATGCTGCTGGGAGAATTTTTGACAATGCATCCAAGAGAAGAGTAACTCAGACACCTCTGTGGCTGTCCCTGTGCTCAGCCCCCATCCAGCCCACCACCCCTGCCCCAGATGCTCAGGCAGGGAAGGAGGATGAGGAGCCCTCAGTGCACACCACTGTTCTCAGTTAAAGGGTTCAGATACACCCTTGGGAAGGCACAAAATCTGAGACACTGGACTGGGCCTGAGAGCATTAGACTGAGGCACATGTGGAGAGACCACTGGGGGAAACACAGATGTTCACCAGTGCCAGGATGGATTAGGATCAGCAGGGGTGTACCTGTCCCCAGAGGACCCCTCCTGCTCCCCTCTGGATGTTCTGCTGAGTTATCTCAATTACTGCAAACTTTTCCTCTACTCCCTCTGCTTCTGGGCCACCGGTTGAGCACAGCAGAGGGAGAGTCACCTCCTCAAGGGGGTGAAAAAACAAGGAAAACTGCTGTCAGAGGAAAAGCTGTTCTCTCCATCCTGTCCTTTCACACAAGCCATTGTCTCAGGTCACCCACTGCCTGATGGAGCACAGGAACCAGCCACCACGAAGGAAATCACTGCCCTTTCATGCTGCAGACTCACAGCCCTCTCCTGGTGCTGACACAGCTCAAATTTGAGTTAAAAAGTTCAGGAATGCACTTGTAGCAGAATAAATAGGGGGGGAAATCACTATGGCAAAATCCTGTTTCTTTTTTTGGGACCCACTATGTGTATGAAACCCTGGCTGGTTTTGCCAACAGCTGGTCCACAACCTGCACAGTATTTCCAGAAGTGTTTCCAGTCCAATCTCCTCAATTTAGCTGGAATAACTCACTCATTTCATAACGGCAGCTGGAGAGGTTTGAGCACTGCTGCTCTTAAAGAGGAGAAAATGTCTGCATGATTTTTAGGAATGCAAACAAAACTCAAAAAAAAAAAAAAAAAAAAAAAAAAAAAAAAAAAAAAAAAAAAAAAAAAAAAAAAAGCAAATCTTGATTCAGCTGTGATTTCACATTAGATGCCACTCTGAAACGAGATTCTACCAGGACAGCAGCAGCTTTTCCACACAGGGATTTTTACTCAAAGCAGTCATTTCTTAGAAGGAAAATCCTGACTGCCTCTCCCAAATACACACTAGTGCCTGGAAACAAGGGCACAGGAGAGCCACCAAATGCACCCTCCTGACACAGGCAAGCCTCCTTGCTTCCCTGGGATGGCTCCCCTGAGGATCCCCAGATGTCCTTCACCTTCCTGCTGCTCCCCACATCCCACCAGCTGCAGGTGCCCACACCCCTTTGTCCCATCCTGCTGTCCATCTCAGGGGATGGCTGTGTGGATGTCCTTCTGTCCATCTCAGGGGATGGCTGTGTGAATGTCCTGCTGTCCACCTGGGGGATGGCTGTGTGGATGTCCTGCTGTCCATCTGAGGGGATGGCTGTGTGGATGTCCTGCTGTCCACCTGGGGGATGGCTGTGTGGATGTCCTGCTGTCCATCTGAGGGGATGGCTGTGTGGATGTCCCATCCTGCTGTCCATCTGGGGGGTGGCTGTGTGGATGTCCTGCTGTCCATCTGAGGGGATGGCTGTGTGGATGTCCTTCTGTCCATCTCAGGGGATGGCTGTGTGAATGTCCTGCTGTCCATCTG
Organism: Prinia subflava; assembly: GCF_021018805.1. Lineage (NCBI taxonomy): Eukaryota > Metazoa > Chordata > Aves > Passeriformes > Cisticolidae > Prinia > Prinia subflava. The sequence continues at coordinate 148,400,569 of NC_086247.1, read as the reverse complement.
GGGGATGGCTGTGTGGATGTCCTGCTGTCCATCTGAGGGGATGGCTGTGTGGATGTCCTGCTGTCCACCTGGGGGATGGCTGTGTGGATGTCCTGCTGTCCATCTGAGGGGATGGCTGTGTGGATGTCCTGCTGTCCACCTGGGGGATGGCTGTGTGGATGTCCTGCTGTCCATCTGAGGGGATGGCTGTGTGGCTGTCCTGCTGTCCATCTGAGGGGATGGCTGTGTGGATGTCCCCAAGGCCACAGCGGTGCCGTGGAGAGTGGCTCTCATCCCACAGCCTGGCAGAGCACACGGAGCCAATGTCTGGATTACAGTGTGGTTTAAAGAGCATCCAGCAGGGAATCAGGGAGATGAGTGCTGGGACAAGGAGAATCAGGAATGTTGGATGAGATGCAACTGTAGAAGGGGATGTGGGCAGAAAGTTCATCAGCAGAGCACCCGGCTGGCTGTGGCTGCAGAGCTCCCCTCCCTACATCCTCGTGGGACAGGGACCATCAGATCTTTCTCCTGGCTCTTCCCACTCTTTGGCTGCACCCAGCAGAGAGCACAGTGAGAAATGCCACCCCAGCCCAGCACACCTCTGTACAGAGGGGGATACAGCTGGGACAGAGGAGCAGCCAGCTCACCAGCCAGCTGCTGGATTTTGGGAACCATAATGAACTGAGAAGCTGCTGCCTTTCCTCCTGGAGACACCACACGTGCCAATGAAAACTGAGAAAAACACGATCTTTCAGCAGCTTCTGCTCCCAATGACAGGCATTTCATTGCCTCCAACATCTCTGCACCTGCTCTGCCAGCCCAAGCACCAGGAGCTGGAATAAGGGCAGGGCAGGCACCGGCTCCCACGCCAAGGCTGGACTGCTGGGATCTGCTGCCTGCTGATGGCTCCAGACTGCACAGCCATGGAAAGCTGGATGGCAGGCTCAAGAAACCCTCACCCTGGCATAGAGTCAACAGAAAGTACCCCAAAGGCAACGCTGTTACACAAACACCAAAAAAACCAAGCAGAGCAGCAGTTGCAAGGTCCTGCCCAGGTTTAAAAATCCCAGATCCTATTGAAAAAAAGTATTACAGTATGGAGAGGTGCTTTATTTTCTGTCACCTCTGGCTGAATGCTTCCCAGGGGTGGGACTGCTGGAGCACAGGCAGGATGCACTGGTATCTCCTTCCTCTTGGAAGCACACTGCAAACTTGCAGCTACTCCACAATGGAGAGCTAAAAAGGGAGTAAGAATCTGTTGGTCCCTCTTACAAGGGAACATGCACCATATCATCCATGAAACCTAAGCAGAGGGATCTTTAAAGAGGTTTCTGTTTGACAGAATGGATTCACAAGTTTAAGTACACAACAGCGTCCCAACATGCTCCAAGTGAGGCACCAAACATGTCAAGGACCCAAACAAACTTAGGAGATCCATGGAAGGGCAATAAGTCTCCACCACAGAGTGAAAAACCCCTCATTTTACATGGCTGTAATTCAACCTGAAGATTCAAGTGTTGTAAGGGTCTAAAGCAACTCCGAACCAGCCCCGCCACTTCCATTTCAAAGCTCCTCTTTTCAAATGAGTGAAATGTCAGATGGCATCAGGTCAGCCTCAAATGGGATTTCTCTCCCCCTGCTCCGGCTGTGAGCCACTTACCCAGCTTACCTTGAAGGACATGTGGTACAGATCAGCTGAGGTGAAGCCTGCAGGACACAGGTTGCCTTATTCCCTTTGCAGATGCAAGGTTTGCACATACACACAGTGACCTCCGTGTTTTCCAGAAAAGATGATTTTTTTTTTTACTTGGAAAATATTTATGTCAGCCACCGCAACCAATTGAGGAGGAGAAGTTGCGATGTGCTCTGGAGAGGCAAGAAACCAGAAACCACTGCTGGGTTTTGGAGCAATATCCTTGTTACAGAAACTCTCCACAACTGCGTTTTGTCTTTTCTTGGCCAACGCAGGGGCAAGATTTCCAAAGTTTGTACTTTTCTTGACAAATGAGGGGAATTAGTTCATCAGTCACTTCCAGAAAGTCTATCTCTTGCACCAAAATCTGCTGTGCGTCAGCCCCAGCATCCAGATCTGGCTAAATGCCACCACAGCTCACAAGAGAGTTGAGCCTCATGCCTTCACAGAGAAAGAAACAGTAAGGAAAATTTAGGTAGCTACAGCTCATAAAAAGATATCAGCCTGAGACACTTATATAACTTTCAAGCTGCTTTTTCCCTCTGTTTTTCCTGAACCCCTGGGGATTTCCAGGTCCGCTCTGGTACCCATTGCCCATGCATGTTCTCAGCTACACATCTGACAAGAAACATCAACGTCTCCAGGAGAAATTCAAAGGGGGATCGGTGCTGAGACTGCTCAGGAACACCTCCTTGTTACTTTATAATCACTAATTCACATCCCAGGGAACCTGCAGCAGCCCCCTGTGCCTGCCAGCCCCAGTGTGTGCCACCACCTCCTGCACCCCATGTGCCCGAGTGTCCCCTGCCCAGCCCCAAGGGGTGAAAGCCAGCCTTCAACAGGAAGGGATAAACAGATGTGTAGGACATGCAGACACCATAAAATAATAGAATCAGTGAATAGTTTGGGTTGGAAAGGACCTTAAAATCATGTAGTTCCAGCCTCCCTGCCATGGGCAGGGACCTCTTCCACTAAACCAGGTTGCTCTGAATGACATCCAGCCTGGCTTTGAACATTTCCAGGGGTGGGATCCATAGAGAACCACAGCTTCTCTGGGAAATCTGTGCCAGGGCCTCACCACCCTCACAGTAAAGAATTTGTTCCCAATATCATATCAAATCCAATTTTCCCCTCTTTCAGTTTAAAGCCATTACCCCTTGTCCTATCCCTCCATGCCCTCTCCAGCTCTCCTGCAGCCCCGTGAGGTACCATAAGATAACACCAAGACCTTCTCTTTTCCAGGCTGAGCAATCCCAGTTCTCTCAGCCTTTCCCCACAGGAGAAGGGCTCCATCCCTCAACATCAAGTCATGTAACATCCAGATCCGGAGGCAGAAGAGGACAAACAAAAAGTGATGGAAGCACTGACAGGCAGCCTTGTCTCTCTTCCTGCAAATCTTCCCGTTGCTCCACTCCTTCCTCTCTAAATCATGTCAATGTTTTCTGTTCCCCTTCCTTCTCTTCCCTGGGAACTGGACCCTCCAAAGCTCCAAAACTGTGATAACCCAAACAAAACCAACCAAACAAAAACACAAACAAAACCCAACACTTCCTGCCCCCCACCCCAAAAACCCCAGCAAACAACAAAGCAAAGAAAAACATCCTTCACCAATCTATTAATTTTATACCTTATCTTTTTAAACAACCTTTGTATGCCACTAAACCATAGTATTATTTTTAACACTTATTTTCTGGTGCTAGATCAGCTCTGACAAGAGAAAGGAACTGCTGCTTTTCCTTTTCAGGTTCATGTGTGGTAAATAAATACCAGAAAGCCAGTGAAACAAGCTATGAGGGTTTTCTTGCTTTGTTTTGGTTTTGGGCCTTTTTTTTTATGTGCCATTGAAGAAGAAACATCTAAACAAAACCATTACATTCATGGTGCTGACCACAACACTTTAAACCCATAAATATTTTTACAATGAAGCCTGCAAGAGGAGATAATACTTCAGACATTTATAGGACTTTTATTTCTCTATAAATGTATCATGAAAGTTGAAAACACTGAATTATTATTTCCATTCTATCTTTGAAAAAATTAAGGAAGAAAGGAAAAAAGATGCCAGAATATTTTAGTAAGAGGAGGCTTTTGTGGAAAACCTCTCTCAGGAGCCCCCGTCAACTCATTCTTGCTGCCTCTTTGAAGCCACATCAACAATGATAATTTAATTTACAGTCCAGATAAAAGACATTTCCAAAGATGGGAGGGGAGGGAGAAGGGGGTTAGTAGGGCATTCCCAGTTTAATTCAGTCCAGCTACCTGCTGCCAGTTTGGGATCTAACTCCTGACAGCTCATCCTCCACCAAACAAGAGCTGCAGCAGATAACAGTGTCCCAGATACCCAGGGGATGGGGGAGGGACCCTGCCATGTCTATAAATTGCAGCCAAAATGGATCTAATCACAGCAGGCACTGCAAAAAAATGTGGCAAGCATTGTCCTGCTGGGAAGAGGAGATGAGCCTGAGGCCAGGGATGCTCCAGCCAGAGGGTTTGATTCAGCTCCCCTCCAGGGCTCTTGGAAGACAAAGAGTGGGAAAAGAGATAAGCAAAAAGCATTGCAAGCATCCACCCATAAACATCTACTTAGGAGACAGATGTGTAAAAAGCTTTTATCAGACATGGTTTTTAAAGAGAATAGACTAATTGCAAATTGTCACCAGAACCCCAATGAGTGAGCCAGAAGATCCCCAAATGGTTTGGGTTGAAAGGAACCTTAAAGGTCATCTCACTGCAATCCCCTGCCATGGGCAGGGACACCTTCCACTATCCCAGGCTGCTCCAAGCCCTGCCCAGCCTGGCCTTGGACACTCTCAGGGATGTCCACAACTTCTCTGGACAATGGAGAGGATTACAGCCTCAGTGGGGAAAGAGCAGGGACAGGTTTCTGCAGCTCTAGGTAGGCTCCTCCAGCTGTGAGGAGCAACAGGCACTTGGGGAGGGAAGGGAAGAGTTCATTGCAAACACAGAAGGATCGACAGGACCATCACAGCAGGATGACCTCTGCAGAGATGGAGATGCTGGAGGGTGCCTGCCCACAGCCCCCATCACTCCTCTCCTCTACTCAAGTGTGAAGATTGACTTCAGGACACACATCCCTGCAAACTGGAGATAAATATCTGTAAAGATATCGAATCTGTACCAGAGTCTGCCTTTCCTGCCCAGCACCACTGATGAGCTCAGCAGCAGCATCCATAAAAATACCCTGGCAAAATCCCTGCACACACACAAACAAAAAAAAAATCCACCAGGCTCAGCTGCTTTTGTTCTGGTAAGCGAGGAAACAATTACTGGAGCAGACAACTTCTTGTAAAGAGAAAGAAAGGTGGAGAGGACACAAACAAAAAGCTTTACAACCCAAATAATGAGAGAAGTAGGCATGTTGCACGAGAAGTGATAAAGGAAAGAGGTTAATGAAGACTCACAAACCAAGCCCATGCATCACTTGCTACTGGCCATGTTTCCCATTAGGAGAAAGCTGCTGTAAACACTGCATCTGAGCACTGAGCAAGGCAGGATGGACACGGGTATGAAAAGAAAGTGGCCAAAATGAGGCAGGGCAAGTCCAACACCTTAAAGGAGGTGCCTGATCCTGCAGCACACCAAGAGAGGTACCATAAAACAACAAAATCACTCTTTGTTTGAAGAAAGCAAGCAATGGCAAACACTGCCTCTGCCCAGCTGACAGGAGCCAACCTGTCCCTGCAGATATGGTGGCATCAGTTCCTGCCCTGTTCTTCCTTCCCAGGATTTCTCACTACTCCATGAGGAGCTGCATTTTTGCTGCTGCACCCCTCAGGGTCATTTAGAAGATGTAAAACATCAGTTTTCATTCTAAGAAAAATATTTTCCAGCCCTTAAGGAATGGGAAAAGAAACACAGAAAAGCACAAAAACATGATTAATGTGAATTCTTGCACCTGAAACCCCAGAAAACAAAACCAACCTCATTATATTTGTTGCTGTCTGCTTTTAAGTCCCAATATCTAAAGCTAGGTCTGCAGGTTTTACTGGGAGGGAGGGAACAGAACAATGAACTCATCACTTCCACCACACTGAAACAATCTGCTCCTCGGACCTGTCTGTCCAGCGTGGTGATGGAAGGGGACGAGCAGCAGTATTTCACACTCCCAGATCCATGGTCTACATCCATAATCAGCTCTCCAGTACCTCCACACGCTTTAGGAGAAGATCCAAGCAGATTTATAGGAGGCTGATTCTGGATTACTGGTCCCCAAGGAAATTTTCCTCCCAACACCCACAAGTCAGAGGTTGATTTATATCCAACCTATAATAGACTGTATTCCTTAGAGACAACTCCCTGTCTTCAATCCCACTGCCATTGCTGAAACTGGATGTTTGGCTTGGTTTAACAGTTGTAGAGTTTATAAATACCAAAAGCAGCACTCAATTTAGGCTGGAGACAGTTAAACTACCTTAGACCCACAGGATGCCACACAGTAAGGAAAAACAATGAGATGATGACACATCCATAACCTAAAGTTTTCATTAAAAACTCCCAGCCTGAGGAAGCTCACCCCTCCAGAGCAGAAACATTAAGTTCTCCTAATTACTCAAAGAGTAAATTTTTGCAGGAACCAGGGAGTCCAGGGGAGAGCTCCTGGAGAGAACATGTATCCATCAGGCAGGAGCTGGGGCAGTACCAGCCAGGGGGTTGTAAATGAGGTGGTGCAGAGCCCACTGCTGATGCCACTCAGCACCTCAGCATGCATCACACAGCAAGCAGCTGCTGGTGCTGGTACCAGCGTGAGGCTGTAAGCAGATTTAGGGAAAAGCAGGACTCCTGAAAACAAGTTGCTAGATACCAAAATCCCTGGATAGAGCTTTCTCCATCTGCAAGCATAACACAGTCTTTTTTCCAGTTTTTACTTGTTTTTAAAGGTGTAATGTGTTATCTGAGCAGAGCACAGCACATACACAAACTAACTGCAAAACAGAGCTTGTCACATCATCCATCCAAACAGAGGTGATGGAAGCCACCAAATTCTAGACTCCAAAACCTTGAGAAGGAAGCTCTGCTGAAGCACAGATCTAACTTGCATGGCTGTGCAAAGTCAGATCTAACTGCCAGTAACTGGGAAAGATCCATCCATCTATCCAACTAGAAAAATATCTGCTGGTTAAAGAAACAGCAGTGGAACAAAGAAATGGCAAGCGTTGGCTATGTTTTACAATGCACAAGTCAGAGCCACAAAAACACGTTCCTGGGAGTGCCAACATCCCAATGAAAACAAATCCCAGAACACAAAAACAGGGATAACAGCACAATACAAACCTCTTTCTTTCCCCCACAATTCTGCCCCATGACCGTGTGCCACAGAAACAGAAATCTGGCTTGGGTAGAAGGCTTTTATTCCCACCAAAAAAACAATTAAACCCCTTTTGTTTGTGTTTAAAGAAAAAGCAATGCCAACCACTAATAAATTTTGGTTTTGTGGAGTTTCATGAGGGTTTTTTTTATTGTTTAAGAACACAAACCAAACTGAGTGGTTGCTTTTTCCAGAATGTCTCCTCCTACTTCTCAGCACAAGAGGAGGAGGTTGAACATCCCAGCTCTCATAACCCTTGTCACAATCAGAAGCTTTCTGGGAAAGAAACACCCCAAAAAAAAGGAAACCAGCAACTTTTCATCCCATGTCATTTTCCAGACCCTTCTCCTTCGTGGGGTTCACGGAGCAGGAAAAGAAAGGGAAGCCCTAACACAAATTCATATACAGAAGTACATTTAAGAAAGCAAAGCACCAAGATTGATTAGAGCGTTCCTCTGCTTTAATAGAGAGCCTAATGATGTCCAAATTATAGCAAAGCTCAATTGTGTAACCAAGGAGCCAAGATTTCATCCTTGATAAGGACATGGATTTCTGTCTCACAGGAGAAGCCAGCAGTTCACTAACAAAGATGACCTTTCATATTATACCCTTCAAGGCCACAATTAGCTGGAGAAATACTGGACTAACTTGGCAACATGAGTTTTTATACACTGTGCTAATTTTTAGCAGAACCTTGCCAAGACCATTACCATCATCTAACAAGAAAAAAAATACAAATACGAACCCCACTGCTCTCCAGACCCAAATTACTTTCCACAATTCAATGCAATTTTAATTAAGGTGATTAAATTACAGCAAAAATGATTAAGATGATATCCCACAGCAAACCACTAAAGGTATAACACCTTAATCCAGAAGAACCTGGCATGCACATATTCATGATAAAGTATTCATGAAAAGCTAGAATTTTACACAAGAACCAATTCTACATCACTCAAACAATACCTTGGGAGATATTTGTCACAAGTAAAAAAACAGTGACATCCATCAACAGAGCACAGTTTTTCCGAGACTACACAGAAAGAAATCTATGCGGAAAAAAAATCTGAAAAGGCTACAATTACTTTGACAATGTTTCTACAGCTCAGAGGAATTTGGGGGTTGAAATAAGTGGTTTCCTTCTCCTTCACAGGGCTCCCAAAATCATATATATATTTTTTTTTTCTTTAAATCAGAAGTCAGATAAGAAGTGCATGTGAAATCAGGTCACTGCAATAATCATGTCCATGGTACATTTCCACTATTGCCTATTAACTATGAGGTTTAAATGAATGAGCAAAGTCTCAGATCCATATTTCACCAGTGGAAATTATTAATATAAACATAGCACAGCTCAGGTTTTAACCTTACCATCCAACTGGGCCTACTCTCCTTTGGAGAAGGGTAAATGGTATTAAATTAACAGACAGGGTTCAAAAGCAGCTACATGGAGACATGGAGTCCATCAAGGCCTGGGAAAGGATCCTGTGATAGCAGCCCTGGACATCAGGTAGCTGCTTGTGGTGCACCAGCACTGGGTAAATTCTAGCCTGTGATCTTCAAGGAATGGTAGCTTCAGCACATCTTTTTAAAAAGCTGTGCCACTCCGATGGAAAGAAGTGACAAACCAGACATTTCCAGGTGCAATCTTCTGGACACTCTCCGTGACGGCGGGGAGAGGTGACAGATCATGGAGGGAGAGTTCTGCAAAGAACAGGCTGTAACCCTAAACTTAATTCAAAGTTGTTGCTGAACCCACGAGAAGGAGTTAGGAGGCTTTGCCTCACCCAGGACCTCTCTGCCCCCAAGTCTGACCCACACCGAGGGGTTTGGCAGAGTTAACTACAACAGAATAAAGTGCCAGAGATGCGAATAAAGTGCCACAGAGATGCAGATCCATTTCCAAAATGCTGCTACACTTCACTTGCATCTGAGACTTCTTTGTGTCTCTTCTCTGAGACAAGAGACGCCCTAGCCTTCAAGATGGGGAGGGGAGTGGAAATCACTGAAAAGTAAAAGGAAAGAAGAAAAGAAATCTGCATATTGCATTTCATGGCCATACAAGGGAGCTACTAACACCTGAATCACACATTCAGGACACAAAACCCCTGGAAAGCTCACAAAGAACAAGTGCGTTAGAGAAACTTAATGGTTTTTGTTTGTTTGTTTAATTAATATAGCTCTGAATGGCTCAGCCACCAGACAGCTTCCCCTCAGTTGTAATGGATCTGATGAGGGGTGAGCCCCAGCCCAGGCAAGAGGTTAACTTCATATTTTTCTTAATTTGACGAAGAAAAATACAAAGCGAAAAAGATAAAATTCCAACGCAAATCCTGCAGCAAGGCTGCTATGAAACAACCCTTTTGTTTGATTATTATGAGTGGGATCTGCAAACACTGGATCCCGATGGACAGAGAGCAGCTGTTACTACAACAGAAAGACATTCACCCTCCCTCCTCGGCACCCTGAAACTCTATCAACAATGCCTGTAAAACGACTCTCGGCTCCCCCCCTCCCAGTTTTTTGCCTGTCTTTCATATTCAGACCTATTTTTAGCCAACTTTATTTTGTTGTAGCACACTTCAAAGCTGTGCGTGTTGGCTTGTTTGAAATCATTTCCATGTACAAAAAGCGTCGGGGATGTCCAGGGGGTGACCCTGGGGTGCGGAAGAAGGGCAGGTCCTGCTCAGGATCTCTTCTTTCATCAGGGATTTATTGAGATGGAGCCCACAGACACAGTTACCCAGACAGATACACTTGCATCTCGTTTACCTCTGAGGCTCACAGTTACCTCGGAGGGCTTCTTCTAGCTGCTACATAATAAATAGTCGATTCCTACACGTTTTCACTTTTTCAAATTCTATTACCAATTTAAAAAAAAAAAAAAGTTTCTCGTGTTTGCTTTTAGCAGCACTAACTCTGTCCCATTAGATGATAACAGAAGCTATGTACCTAGGGGAAACTTTCTACAGCAATAAAAATTAGCTGTAAAAGACTTCCATAGTTATCTAAGACACAACATAAATGTTAAAACACCCTCCAGGAGCAGGCACATGCAGCCAATCTCAGCCAATGTGAACAGGCAGAGTGTCAGGGCATCAGCAGACAACAGCCCTGGGGACAGCACATTCAGTGGGTGGTTTGTTTGCTTGTTTTTCCTTTCCTTTTCTTCTTTTTTGCACCCAGCAAAATTCAGGTTGAATGAGCTTTGTGCCACCAAGCTGTACCCACGAGAGGAAACGCCCAGGGACAGCAAGTGAGCATCAGAAGGCTCCATCGGGCATTGCTGCTCTTTAGCACATACCCAAAGAAGCCTGGAAATTGGGACTGGGAGGCCACCGTGCTATTTCAAACACTAAAAGGTGATTAAAACCTACACAGGAATTTCTTGCTATTGCTGAGCCCTTCCACAGGGCCCAGATTCAGGATTTCACCTTACAAAGATGCTCCGGGAGCCTGAGGAAGAGCCTATGGCAGTAAAACAACAGCAATCAGATCAAAACATTCATATCCATGAGTTTTGGGTTGTGGGGGGGGGATTTTTTTTTTTTTTTTTTTTAAGCTTTTTCTGAGGTTTGCTTTTTTGGGGGAGGGAAGTGGGGGTGTGTGTTTTGGTTTGGGTTTCTTTTAAACATTTGTCTTTGAAACATTTCAAAGGAAGCCCAGGAGCATGGATGATACACCCCCTGACAGCATCCCCACCCCAGGCTCCATGCAGACATGGTGATGCCACACCAGAATTCTCCAGAGGCTCCAGAATTCTCACCAGACCTGGGCACTCAATTTTGGCATCAGCCAGAGCCAGCATCCCAATAAGGCAGCACCAAGCATCAAAAACCACCATCCTGCTTCAGGTTGTGCTAAGCTTCATCTGCATCCCAGGCTCCTAACATAAAAAGGAATTTCATAGCAGGGAACTGCTCCAGGTGTGTCAGCACCAGTGCCTATTGCCCACCACAAAACCTCACTTTTTAGGAGCCAACCACGTGTGTGTTTTCCAGCACAACTGCAACAGGTATTTGGCAAAATGCCTTACCCCAGGTGTAAGAATGTGCTTTAACAGAAAATTTCCTATAAAAGTAAAGGTGACTGATAAGCTGTGGGTGCATGTGAAAGCAAAGGATTATGAGTTCAAATTTTTGTGCACCCCAGAGCTGCCCAATAGCTGCCGCCAGGTTGTAACTGGATACTCTCACCACAAAAACCCAAGAACTGAATTTCTCAGCCTGCAAATATACAGGGGAATTAGCATTCTTAACCCATTAATTACCCTCAGGAACTAAAGTGGCCATACAAATCCCACTGTTCCAGTTGCCATACCAAGGGAAAAAAACAAAAACAAAACCAAAAAAACCCATAAAGACTTGGAGAAAGAAGGGAGCTGGGAGCCTGAAGGTCCCATTGCCATGGCTCTGTTGTCCCAAGAGTGAGGACAAGGCTACCACCAGGATAACCACAAATCTGTGCTTTGCTGAGCACCTGAATCCCAAGCCAAGTGCAATTTCCCTCTGCTGAGCACAGGGACTCCTGCAAATCCCCGTGGCAATGCACAGGGCTGAAGCAAAGCCAATGCCTTCTCACCTTTGAGTGCCTACAAAGCTCACTGGCTCTTCCAGGAGCCGTGCCACAGCATCCTCACAACTTTCCCATTGTAGAGCTCAGCTTGCAGCCTCAGAGAAAGGCCTGGACATCAACTGTGCAAAGCTCAAATGCCCTCTTTTCACAGAAGAAGAAAGTATCAGCAGCAAACAGAGCAACTGGAGGGGGGAGTTTGCAGACAGCTCAGCCAAACTGCAGCCACCAGCCCTCAGAACAATCCAGAGACTGCAAAACATAGGAACACCACTAAAAGGGCTTTAAAACCTTGCAATATTCTCATTTTCTGAAATACTTTTGAAAAGTCACAAAAGGGAGATGAGTTCTGATTGAACATTTCTTCACTCCAAACCCATAGTTGCATTCTTCCCTCCCCAGAATTCAAAGCAGTCAGCAGAGGTAATTTATGTATAAGCAAAATATTCCTAAAAGCCAAATTTTAGAAGTTGCACACATTACACAAGGCATTTTTAAATAGCTAAACGTCGAAGAAAAGAACATTTAGCGACCTAGATTGACCATTTGATAGATCAGGCACAAATGGAGCTAACTTTATCCCTCTCATCCACTCAAAGGCTTATCATCTCACACCTCAGAGAAATAAATTAGGAAGAAGCATTACATTAGCACTACTGGCAACACACAGAAAATTCAAAGTTCTTTCTTGTTTTTAAGAAAACAAGTTGTATAATGGGAAAAAGCTTTAAATAAGACAAATAAATAATTTTTTAGAAAGGCAGAGGCAGCCACAGCACCTAAGACCTTACAGTGTCAGCTACTGTGGAATTTTTAAAATGACAACCTTTGCTGCTGTGGTTTGGGACTCATTCAGCACAGGTCTGGGATTTGGGGTTGGTCTGGAAAGTGCCAGACACACACTCATTTCCCCCAGGTTTTGTTTATTTCTCTGCAAAACTGACAGCAACACATTCCATTTCCAGCTTTACTGGAGGAGGATTAACTCGCCCCCTCTGCTCCCAGGAGCACCTTTTCCTTCTCCCTTTGTCACACAAAGGTACTTATTAGACATAAAGGGTCCAGTTCAAAATCCACATCTAAATTTGCATGAGTATCCACTTCAGTGAAAATTAATGGAGCTCAGATTGTAAAGCACTGCATCTTTTCATGTGTGTGCTTTATTCTCTGTATTTAAAGAGGAGGCACTCGTACACTATACATTACTATGAGCCTGAGCCAGGAGAAAAAAAACCCAAAAACACAACAAAATTATACCTCTGGCTTAATAAAATTACCAGAACATTCTATTTTTCCCAGCAAATTTAATTGCAGGTGGGCAAAAAAGGATAATGCAGTGGTCAGAGCACCCATCATGGACCCAAGAGGATGGGGAGCATTGCCCTTGCCCTGCCACTGACTTCCAGGATCTCAGAGAAGTCACTCCCACCACGGGAGAGCTGATACATTGTTGTTATGTTCCCAGATTAAACATCCAGAGATACAACTTCCACTCCTAGAAAACATTTTCAGAGATTTATTTCAGCTCCTTGATATTCCCCAAACCCATCACGAGGGGCAAAAAGGGTTCTCCAGGCCCAGGCTGCCTCTGGCTCTGCAATGCTCTGAGCAGAGCTCCTGCAAAGCCCGAAACCGAATCTGTGGTGAAATGGCACACCAAGGTGGAAATCGTGGAATTATTGATGAGAAACGGGTCACTCACATCTTCCTGCAGCCAGGCACAAACAGCCTGGCTGCATTTCTTTTTGCACACCTGTATGCATCGGCCGGTCCCTGCTTGCAGGCAGCCCAGCCTAAGAGAAAAGGATCTTTCCAGGACTGAAAATACACCAACCACCTCCAGCACAGCCACCAGAAGAAAAGAAAAGAAATTCAAAAATCACAAAAGGTGGACAGAGCACACTCAGGTCAAAGCCCAGTTTACCCCCTACAGAAATGTTTCCTCATGCAGATTATTCTTTCTGTGCAGGTACAAAATACTTGGTGTGACCTTGGCTGAGCCACCTCGTGATGCAGCAGGGAGCACTTGCAGACAGAAATTTCTCTCTCTTGGCCCCTCTGCTCTGGGTTTTTGGGGCAGGGACCTTCTCTCTACACAAACAGCACTTTGCCAAAAGAGGAGCTGTATTTTTCTGAGGCACCTAGGCAGCAGCAACAGATTTTTTTCTTAAGTAGCATGATGGACCAATGCCACATGCAATAACCTAATCAGACTCAAATACTGGCAAAATAAGAGGCACTTGTGTTCTGGAGGGAAGCATATTATTATTTTACAGTGTACACTGACAATTGCTGCTCTTAACTTTTAGTTTGAATGGAAGCTATACTGTGGTAAAGGAGGAAGATGACAGAGAGAAAAGAACAAGAAATTGGTGCAAAAGACCAACAGTTACATTCAAATCTAAGCATAAAATGTGCTGGGTCTGCAGAATGCAGGCAGAGTGTTTCATCTGTACTTCTTTGCCCCTCTGACTTCAGTGGCTCCAAGAAACCTCACAAAGAAGACTGGGGGAGTGATGTATATATTTCTAATATACCTTAAAGGAACAAATGACTGATGAGATACAAAATTATTTCAGAATGAAGTAATAATGAAGAGAAGAGATTAGACATTAGTTGATCCTCAATGGTTAATGGAGGGGAAAGGGAAGGGGAAGAGCAGAGCTTATACTGGTGAATACTTCGGCCACAAACACCTCTCTTAAACACATCCAATTTCACTGATGTGAAAATCACCACATGAAGGAACAGGCGAAAAAGAGCTTAAGTGGGAACAGGGTGCAGAATGCCAAGTGCTACACTGAATAATTCAGATCCAGGCAGTGCTATTGGCCAGGCAGGAAAATCACACTCCCCTGCTAGTTCTAAAATCAAAGGCCAAGAAGGGATAAAAGAGAAAGACAACACCTCTTTAAAGCAGAGATTACACTCTGCGGTTCCCATTTCCCAAGTTCCCACAACGTTTTGTTGCAGGGAGCTGCTTTGGTGGTGCCAAGGCACAGCACCTCACTGCACACCCACAGCCCCTGGGGGACCTGGGGACCTCGGCCACCTGCCCTGGTGACACCACTCCTCCAGGCCAGCAAGGAAACGCCAGCCCTGCAGCAGGCACCACCAATCCTGACTTCCCAAGGCTTTCACGGGGTTCCAGATCACCACTGGACTCCGGCAGGCTCTCTCCCCTGTCTGCATTCTTCCCAAATCACAGCCACACTTCTCCAGTGCCAGCTGGCAGGGTTGGACACATGGATTTCCAGGCAAGGGCTCCATAAGGAGACATCGGAGCATCAGGGTCTTTCCTTGCCTGGGCCCTGGCAGGGGAGTTAAGGCACTTTCCCATCTTTTAGACCACTGTCCTGGGTGTGTTTGATAGAAAGGTGTTACATTTCATGGGGCTTGAAAGATCCTGTGCTCCTAAAATCCCATTTAATTTGGACTATCCTAGTGCAGCACCACAAGGTCAACTACTTTTAACACCAAATTTTAGAAATGTTTCTAAAAGCAGGTCCTGGAACATGACAGCCAAAATAACTTCTGCTACAAGGCCCCAAACATAGAGTAACTTTGACTTCTATTTATTTTATTTTAAAGGTGTCACGGCTTTCTAGGAACAGGCAACTTTGCCTTTGGGCAGAGCACACAAACACACCCCTGACAGGTGCCCAGCCTCAAAAAATCTCTGCCACCTGCCTCCTTCACCCTTGATAAATAAAGATAAGCATGCCTTGGTTCCTTTTACACCTGCAACACTTCTGCAGCAGGACCCACCCCATGGAAAGGCACGATGCAAAGCACAGCAGCAGGATTCTTGGGCCAGTCTCATCATCTGATTACCAACATTTCAAAAGATGCCCTCTTCCATCTCAACCTGTGCACTGGTCCTGCCCCCCAGAACTGGAGAAGCCAGGGAGCCCTCCTGGGCTGATCTGCAAAGCAAGGAGTGTGTGCATGGGGAAGGGGGGAAATGGTTGGGAGGGAGAGAGGAGAACAAAAACAACAACAAAACAGAAAAGAAAAGGGGGGGGGGGGAAAGGGAGGGGGGGGAAGGAAAAAACAGTGAGGCTGGCCTGTTTCTTTCTTTCTTCTCTACCATCTATTCAGTGTCAGCAGGGGAGGTCCACAACTGTTGCGTCACACGGAGCACAAAAAAACCTGACAAGCGTGTTTTAGCTGATGGAGAGCAGAGTGGACAGGAGGCTGGTGACAGCTCCAGCGCGGGCACTGCGAGCCCTCCGCTTTAATTGGCCGCTTCTTCCCCAGGCATCCAGCGAGCAGGAGCCTGACAGCCCGCACGGGCTGCCCAAAGGCACCAGCAATGGCAGAAATTTCAGCGTGCAAACACTTGAGTTAACTCGCCAGGCTCAGGTTAGACCCTCACTCTGGTCCAGGGATGCAGGGTTTTTAACAGGAACCAAAGGGGAGATGCGGGAGGTGCTTCGAGATGGAGAGGGGGGAGCAGGGGGGAGCTAAACCACAGGTAGTGCAGGACCTGGAGAGGTGTTTATAAATAATGCCACTAAAAATAATGCACTGATCACTGGCATCTCTAACACGGCGTTTTCTTCTCCACAGAACTCTGACTGTGGTTATCTCGGTGGTATAATTATCTAGATTTGATAGCAGATTAAAAAAAATATATATCCTAAACACCTGTTCAAGAGTTTTATGTTTTTAAAGGCCGTTGCCATTAACCTTGGGCCACGCACTTCATTGTGTTTAATTAGCAAGCTAATGAAGCCAGTTTTATTCCCTTTCTCAAGCACAAGAGGATAAATACAAGACAGTGAAAGAGGAGACCAGATCCATCTGCAGCACAGTTCATTGCTGCATGGTATTACTTAAACTTGCACCGAAATAAAAGTAATGCAATGGCTTGGAAAACATGTTAGCAATGCATTCTGCAAGACAAATCCTTTTACACCTTCTGTATTTTCTGAAGCTCATCGATTAAAACATGATTTCTGAACATTTGGGCTGCAGAGAATTTGCAAACAAAGGGCTAAAAATAAACATGTTTGCCTCAATGAATCCTCAGTATTCCAAAAAATTAAGCATAACAGATTTTTTTTTTTTTTTTTTTTTTTTTTTTTTTTTTTTTTTTTTTTTGTAAGAACAGCAGCCCGTGCTTGCTTTGTTACAGCCAGCCAAGGTAGAGATGAGAAGCATCAACAATGGAGGTCAAGCGATTTTCGAAAAGCCCACCACTTTCACAGAGCCCTTACATGTACACACACAAAAGACATACTTTGAGCAAAGCCCAGTGCTCTGAATCCCAGCAACACATTCCAACTTTGGTATCTCAGCTTGTTTTCCCCCCCTTTTTTTCTTTTTTTTTTTTTTTTTTTTTTTTTCCCAAACTGAACAGCTTTAGGGAAGACTGGACAATGAAGATCACGTTGATAAATACTCATAAATATCACAAGAAAGGCTTTAAAGGAGAGGGAGGGCTTTACAGAACGGCTAATGCACTGATTTAGTGATTCAAGAGGACCTTTCCAAATAAACAGAATTATATTCATTTTCTGGGGGTTCTTTATCGTATTTTCAGGGGAGAAGAAAAAATTCAGCACAGGTATGCCATGTCAGATTACCTTTTTCATAACATGATACATTTAAGAAGCTTTCAGGGTGCTATTTTTTTTTTAAGCAATTGCTTTTTTTCCTCCAACTTAGATTTCAGTCACTCTGTGCACAGAGCCATAGGATCAGGTTAAATACCAAAACCAAACCAAACAAAAACCCAACGCCATACCCAAAACAAAACCAAAAAAATCCGGAAGCCATCTCTTTTATTGAATCACCCGAGATAAAAGGATTCCAAGATTTATGGAAAGAAAATACATTGACCATAAATCTCCTTTATGCACATAATAGAATTTTCCAGCCAGGAGAGCTGTTGTGATGACAGCAACGCCGAGCACCAGGAATGCTGCTGGCACACACACTGCCCACCCCCCCTTCCAAAATACCTGCTCTCCTCAGCACTGCTATGTAAATACAAACCCGCACAACCCCCTTCCCAACACACGGAAACAAAGCTGCGTACAAGTGTCCCAGCCATCAGATAAAAAAAAAAAAAAAATCCCGAGCTGGCTTCGCTCACTAAGCCATAATTTTTTTTTTTTTAATTTTTTTATTGTCCGCTCCCTTTTTACTGCCACTCGCACGCACTTTCGGTGTGACTTAAAAAATAATGAAGCGCTGGCACCGCCGGTAATGGCAGAGGCAGGCGGTGGCAGCGCATATTTAATGGGCACTCGGAACAAAGGAAGCCGGGCTGCAGGAGCGCCCCGGGGCCGGCTCCGCGCCCGCTCCCCCCGCGGCCCCGCCGGGCAGCGCCTTCCCCGGCCCGGGGGACCCGGACACGGCCACGCACCCGCGGGGAAACCCCGCTGGCCCCCAGCCCTACCACGGGTGCTGGCTAAGCCGCCGGGAGCTCCCCGGCTGCCCATCGCGGAGCGGGCACGGCTGCGGCATCGCTGCCTCCCGCACGCTGCCCCCGGGAGCCCCCGGCCACAAAGAGCCTCCCCTCGGCCCCGCAGCCTCCCGCGGGCCCCCGGCCCGGGGATGGAGGGAACGGGACAAGGCACTGCCCAGAGCCGGGGCGGGGGGCTGCGGGCTCAGCCCCGGGGGGGTCGTGGTGACCAGGCAAGAGGGGAGGAGGGAAAATTGCTGCCGCACCGGTTTCTTCTGAGGAAAATGCAGCGATAATAAAAAAGAGCAGGGGAAATGATAATAACAATATAAACAATAATTAAAACAAGGAGGGAAAGTGGGGAGCGCGGGGATTTCCAGCGTGCCCGCGTTTTCAGTGCTGGGGGCAGCATAGAGGGTCTGACCCCTGCTGTCCCCCCGAGGGCTGCGGGATGGGGCACCCCATGGAGACCCCTCCCCGCCCCCCTAGGCGCTGCCCGGGTGCCCCCTCCAACTCCCCCGGCCGTGCCCGGGCTTTGGGCGAACTTCCACTCGCGTCCCTCGGCACGACGCGCACCCCGCAGGTTAGAGATGAAGTTTGGGGTCCAGCCCACGTCCGTAAAAATAAATGGGATGAAGAAAGTACAAAATAAACACCCTCCTCCGCTGCAGCAGCCTCCTCCGGAGGGATGCTCCCCAGGCACCCCCCGCCGCACACACCCCCTTTTTCCCAACTTTCTCCCGGCTCCCCGCGGAGCCAGCAAGTCCCAGTAGGCTCGTTCCGTGCTAACCCCTGGGGCACCGCAGCGTCCCGGGGGGCTGATGGGGAACCGGGGGGTCCCTTCGGGGCGGAGCAGGGGTCCCCCACATCCCCCGAGTTACACAAGCGCAGCCCGCAGGAGCGGAGCGCACACATGGCCACTACCTGAGGGGCTCCGCGGCGCTCCGGAGCGACCCCGGGGCTCCTCCCGCTGCTCCCAACTTGTCCCCCCTCCCTGCAGCCTCCTCGGCTTCTCCCCCACGCCCCCGCCCAGAAGTAAATGCCCATTTTTGCAAAGTTTCCTCGAGATCGCGCCGTGTTTACATTGCCATGAATTCCCACAGGCTGCCTGGAGGGAACAAAAAGCAGCACGGGAAGGCTCGTCCTGCGAGCAGGGAGAAAACGGAGAGGGAGGGAGAGGGAGTGAAAAGAAAAAAAAAAAAACCAATGAAAATAATAATAATAATAATAATAATAATAAAGGAAACGAAGCCGATGCAGCGGTGGGGGGATTCCCCAGCTCGGGTGCTCTGCTCTGCTTCGGAGGGTGGCTGCAAATAAACCGCACGGCCCATTCAATTCTGCATTTGGAGACGCGACCGAGAGCCCGAGCGGGAGGTAAACACGCCGAAAGGCTCTTACCTGCACAGAAAGTTCCCCAGAGCACGGCGAAAGTCAGCCACGAAGCAAACATAGTCCTTTACTTTTTTTTTTTTTTCGTCGCGTGCACCTCTACCCCGAGGGAAAGAAAAATAAAAAGATCGAGCGCTTGAAAAGAGGGGGGGAGAAGCGCGGCTCTGCCTTCCCTCTCGCTCTCAAAAAGAAAATAAAAAAGGAAAAAAAAATCCTGGGGGTAGGGGGTGGGAAAAAGAAAAAAAGAAAAAAAAAAACCCAACAACAAGAAAATTGGATTTAATTCCTTCGCAGTTGCAAAATTTATCCAGTGGAGACGAACAGACCCGGACGGTTCGACCTGCTCCTGCCCGGCCCCACCGTTCGCTCCCAGCTTTCCAAGAGTTTCTTTCGCTGGGCTTTTGTGCTGGGAGCGCGGCGTGCACCACACACCGACTCCCCCTCCTCCTCCTCCTCTTCCCCTTCCCCCTCCTCCTCCTCCTCCTCCCGACCCAGCCCCTCCGGCTCCCCCAGCAGCGAGGGGCGAGCGCGCACACGCCCCCGCCCCCCCCGCGCGGTTCCCGCGCAATGCCCGCGCACACGCGCGCTCCCGCCGCTCCCCCGCGCACACGCGCATCCCCCCCTTCCTCTTCCTCCTCCTCTTCCTCCTCCTCCTCCTCCCCGCGCCGGCAGCGAGCGGGGCGGCGGCGGCAGGAGCGGGGCCGTGCGCGGGTTTTACGGACCCGCATCCCGGGAGGCTGCGAGCGGCAGGCAAGGGCCGGCGGAGGGGGCGCGGGGCGGCCGCGGGGGCCGCAGGAGCGGGAGGAGGAGGAGGAGGAGGAGGAAGAGGAGGCGGCGGGGGCCGCGGCATCGCGGGGCTGCGCGGGGCGCGGAGGCGCGGCGGGAGGTGCCATGTGCGGGATGGGGAGGCGGGAGAATAAAATAAAACAAAACGCGGCGTGGAGAGGGAAGGGGAGGTTTGATGGGGTTTGGGGGTTTTATTGTTGTTGTTGTTGTTGTTTGGGGGTTTTCTTTTAATAATTAAAAAAGAGAAAAAAAAAAAAAACCTGAACCGCGTCCAAAATGGCTTCTAAAAAAAAAAAAGGGAGAAGCCAGCGCGGAGCCAGCGGGGAAACCCGGATGTTGGATACAAAGGGGCTGGAGGGGGCGGTGCGGCGCGGGGGCTCCGCGGGCGCTGAGTGGGGAGCGGCGCTGCCCGTCACGGCCGCGCCCCGCGGGGGGAGCGGCGGGGTCGGGGGCGGGGGGGTGCATGGGCAGGGGGTGTGCACATGGGCAGGGTTAGGGGCAGGGGGCTGCGGAGGGTGTGTGTGTGCACATGGATGGGCAGGGGGCTGTGGAGGGTGTGTGTGCACATGGGCAGGGTTAGGGGGCTGTGGAGGGTGTGTGTGCACATGGGCAGGGTTAGGGGGCTGCAGAGGGGGTGTGTGTGCACATGGGCAGGGTTAGGGGGCTGTGGAGGGTGTGTGTGCACATGGGCAGGGTTAGGGGGCTGCAGGGTGTGTGTGTGCACATGGGCAGGGTTAGGGGGCTGCAGGGTGTGTGTGTGCACATGGGCAGGGTTAGGGGGCTGTGGAGGGTGTGTGTGCACATGGGCAGGGTTAGGGGGCTGTGGAGGGTGTGTGTGCATGAGCAGGGTTAGGGGGCTGCAGGGGGGAGGTTTAGGGGCATAAGGGAACAGAGGGGATGAGTGTGGATATGGACAGGTTTAGGGGCAGGGGGCTGCGGAGGAGAGATTTAGGGGCAGAGGGTAGGAGTGCAGATTTAGGGGTGTAAGGAGGCAGAAGTGTGTGTGTGGAGAGGGACAGGTTTAGGGGCAGGAGGTGGGAGTGCAGATTTAGGGTAGAAGGAGGCAGAGGGGTGCGTGTGGATAGGGGCAGGGCACTGCCTGGAAGAGGTTTGGGAGAGGTTTAGGGAAAAAGTGTGCAGAGGGTGTGTGTGGATAGGGGCAGGTTTAGGAACAGAGAGTTGTGTGGGGTTGGAGGTTTGGGGGCAGAAGGTGGCTGAGGGGATGAGTGCATTGCAGCAGTTTTAGGGGCCGGGGCTGGAGATGAAGGTTTAGGGGCAAGGGATGGGGGATGGAGATTTAGGGCCAGAAGATGGCAGAGAGTGTGCATGGATAGGGACAAGTTTAGGGGTATGGAGGTGGCAGGAGGAGACTATGGGGCAGGGGCTGGGGGAAATGCAAATAGGGCCCAGGATAGTGGAGCGGGCTGGCGGGAGAAATTTGGGGGTGGAAGATTTAGGGACAGGGCAAAGTAGAAGATATGTGTGGATAGGGCAGATTTGGGGACAAGGTGCTGCAGGGGAAAGGTTTAGGGGAAGGGAGACATTTAGGGACAGAACTTGGAAGTGTGGATAGAAGCAGATTTTGGGGCAAGGGGCTGCAGGGAGGAGGTTTAGGAGAAGGGGGGAGATTTAGGGGCAGGGAGGAGAGGAAGGGAGGTTTAGGGGTAGCGGGGGGGCAGTTTTCAGGCCAGTGTCTGGAGAGGAGGGCAAGGTTTAGGGGAAGAGGGTGGTGGAAGGTGTGTGTGTGGATGGGGCAGGGATGGCTTAAGGGGCTTAGGGGCAGGGGTTGCAGAAAGTGCAAATAAGGCAGGGAATGGTGGAGGGGACTGTGGTGAGGTTTGGGGGCAGGTTTAGGGGCAGGGCAGAAGGTTTAGGGACAGGGAATGACTGGGGACATTAGGAGCAAAGGGGTAGGACAGGGAATGAGTGGGGGTGGCAGAGGTGCCTGGCAGGGGAGGTTTTAAGGGCTGAGGATGGCTGGGGGGATTGGGGTCAGGGAATGGTGGAGGGCAGGGCTGTGGATGGGGTGGAGGGTGGGATAGCACAGGGCAAAGCCATCTCATTGTCTTGGAGAAATTCTCTGGCCCCTTGCCTTCCCAGCGGAGAGGGCAGCACAGCTCCCACCAGGGCCAGGAATAAATGGTGTCCTTGTAGAAAAAAATAATCCTCTTCCAAGCAGTGGGAATGTTGTCCCTGCTTGTGTCCCAGAGCCCCCTGCACCCCAAGATCCAGCAGGAGCAATGGCTCAGTGACAGTGTCCAGGATCCCCAGGGCAGAAGGGACACCTCAGCAGAATCCATTTTAGGCCATTTAAGGGTTAATAAGGTTTTCTCCATAGCCAGGATTACAGGAATTGAACGTTCTCCACAATTTATTTTAATTCTAAGTAAATAATGTGGCTACAGGGAGCACCGAAGGAAGAGAAAGGGGGAGATGCTGAAGTTGGGTCATTCTCAAGACTTTGGGTCTGTGAGGTCCACTGATTCATCAGAGAAAGGAATGTGGCATGGATGGATGCTGTGCAGAGCAGTGAATCGTAGGTCAGCTCCCTCAAATTTGTCCAATGGGGACTAAGGCTGAAAATATTCCTAAACTCATTTTCTTTTTCCTCTGGAGGGAGATAAGAGTAAACATGAATCATTCTTCTAAAAGTTTGAGAAGCATTTTGTTCCAAGAAGAAATATGTAATTTTTGTCTTCTTCTTCTTCCAGTAACAAGTTCAGAGAAAACTTCAGGAGGCTTTTACAAAGGCTTGTAAGCACTTTGAAGCTGGAGACTGTTTTTTATATATGTACAGCACTTGCGTAACAAAGTCTCGACAGTGAATGGGATTCCAGGGTGCAGTTGCAATAAAGTGATTAATAGTATCATTCATGGTATCATACCTCATTCACAGGTTTCCTGTAAGTTAAGAGGAATACATTGGCAGGAATACAGTGGTTGTGACTTTAAACACGATACTCTTGGGGGGAAAGGTTACGGCTAACACATGCGCTGAAGGGCAGTGCAATTAGCAAAGCTATGTAAAAGGCTCAAGAAAATAATTTTTAGAGCAAAAAGTGTGGAAAAATAAGCCCACAAAAATCTAGTTCTGAGCTAGTTCTATGGCACAGAAAAAGCAAGGTGGGTATTGCCACAGAGCTGGTGAAACTGAGAACAGAAAATAAGATGTGTCTGTCAAAAGGGATGGGTCAGGGGTGATTACTGTTTATTCAGAAACACACAAGTAGGGTTTGGATTTGTTGCTTCTTAATCTGTGCATAGTGAGGACTGATTTTGTCACCAAAATGTTTGCCACCAAAATGTTTGTCACTTGCTTGTGGCAAAAATCACCGAGAAGGTCAGGCAAGATGTGAAAGGGAACGCAAAACAGTTGTCAAAGGAGAAGTGAATGTCCTGGCTGTGGGCTGCAGCAGCTCAGGATGCATTTGGAACCTCAAGAGAAGTGGCAAATAATGGGTCAATATTTCCTATAAAGCTGCTTATTTCATTTGAAAGCAAATAATGGGCCAATATTTCTGTTTGCTTCACTTGGGGAATGAGTTGTTAAGCAGCTACCATGTGGCTGAAGTAAGGAAAAACATGTGGGGTGATAAAACACGACCTAGTGTTTCACTGCACCAGCATCCCCAGGATTCGCTAAAACGAGACATTCAGCTGGGTCCAAGAAAACATCAGCCCTCGGGGGCAGGCAGGGTGAGTAACACAGCATGGCTTGGGCTGAGTCTCAAAACACTCCCTGGCCAGCAGCACTGCTCCTATTTTTGCTCGTGGTGCTGTGAAAGGCCCCGTTTCAGTCTGGCAGCACCTGCACCGCGCGGGCGCGGCTCGGAGCGCGTTCATCACGCGCCTGTCATCGCTTTTGAGGAAACCCGCGGCCTCTCGGGTGCTGTCCCAAAGCCACCCGGTGGGACAGGCACAGCGTGGCTTTTCTGCA
This sequence comes from Prinia subflava, assembly GCF_021018805.1. Taxonomy (NCBI): domain Eukaryota; kingdom Metazoa; phylum Chordata; class Aves; order Passeriformes; family Cisticolidae; genus Prinia; species Prinia subflava. Next base: position 148,376,466 of record NC_086247.1, on the reverse strand, counting down.
CAGGGACAGCTCCTGCTGTGTGGCACAGGCAGGCAGATCCACCTGCCAGAGCTGAACCCAGGGGGATTTTTACCCGGGGTTCAACAACGCCCTGAAGTTTCATTTATTAAATTGCCTCCCGTCTCGTTTGCGGTGTTTGGCAGGGAGGCGTTTACCCGCCCGAAAATCTGAAATGTTTTCTCTGCTTGCAACAAAAAAGCCCAGGAGTGAGTATTGTCACTGGAGATAATGTTACAGCTTTGGCAAGATGACACTTAAAGACTTCGTCAGCCTTCCAAGAATTTCGGAAATAGTGGTGCATAAAGGCAGCGAGTGCTAAGAGCAGGCAGTGCTTGCAAGAAGTGCCCTTACCAGCAGTGCTTTCAAGAGCTGTTTTCTGTTTTCACCTATCATTAGAGCTGCACAGCTCAGACTGCTTTTAAATAATTATACTGAACAGTTTAAAAACTCTCCCGTGCTGAAATAAATTTTAGCTGAGGTGGTTGATGCTTTGCAACCTCATATGACACTCAGTCTTTCTCGTGTGACTCTTGTAACAAGTCAAATTCATGTATTTTGATACCGTGCACGTGATTGAGACACTTGGATCACTTGAGCCTGCACAAAACTGCAGTGCTCGCGTGTCATTTATCTTAAAATCCTATTGTAGCGCTCGTGAAGTGTAATTTCTTCAGTGAATGGAAATTTATACTGACAGAGGTGTTATAAAACATGGAAAATACTGGGAGGAGAGGGCCCAACATTTTCTTTATCTCTTCGAGTGTTCAGTAACGGGGATTTATTTTTCAGCTCAGCGTTGGCTCATTCAGCTCTGGTGCAATTAAAGGGACCCGTTTCCAGGCTTCTTAAGCAAAACTCAAATTACTTGCAACAGGTGGGAATTGTGTGCTGTGGCCTCGAGGCAGCAAACTGGTTCACAGGCTTCACTTTCCACATTGGTCCCTAAAGCTACTTGCAGAAAATCACCCAGCCTAAAGAAACTCCTGGGATCCCAGCCTCTACCTCCCCATTTCAAAATGCATGGGTAAGAAAAAACAATTTATATTCATAACCCTGAGTAAATAAATTGTCGCTTCAACTACACATTTTATTGTAATTAAGTGCTTCCCGCTAATGACCAACCCACACTACGGAGCTGTTTCTTCATATAACAGCAAGGCAAGTTCTCAGCTGTGAGCACAATTAGGAAGCTTTTAAAAGCACAGCCCAGTTGATACAGCAGGGTGATGTTGCACAGTTCTCAACATGTGGAGAAAAGGTGTTTTTGCTGAAGAGCTTTCTCCGTATTTTCAAGGAACGCTGTTGCTGTGTGGTCAACAAAATCAAATCTCACTGGCCAAATTTCCCAGTGGGGTTTTTAGCCAGTATTAGGCTGGGTAAAATCCCCTGCTCCCAGTGGATTTGCCTAACTCCAAAGGGAGCACGACTGAGGCAGATTTAGACTTTCCCCAGCTTTCTAAGGACTCGCTGCTGTCACCTCTCCATAATGCAGCTACAATTAACTTTGCTGGAATTTCTATATTTGAAAGCAGCTTGAAATCAGAGCCTGAACTTCCAGACGTGGCAGCAGATAGTCTTTGCTACTGTCTGTACGAGCCCTTGGGCTTCACACTAAAAAAGCCCACCCATGTTGACAAATTTGCCCTTTGCAGTCTGGCTTCAGTGAGGCTGGCAAAAATAGCAAGTGATGCAGCAGACAGAATGGGCCCTAAACTATATTTTTTGATAGCTTTTCTTAGCTCCAGACTAAAGAGCAAGGCATCAGATGTTGACAAATTAGCAGGGAATACATGGAGCAAAGGGATTTGTTACTGAAATGCCTGCAATCCGGCAGTTTTGCTGTCCCCCAGAATTTGAACTTTTCCCTTGGTTTTCAGCTGTATTTTGATTAGAGTGTAAATACCAGCCACTGGCACGTCAGCTGGCATCAGAGCCACATGCCAAAGCTTTGTTCAGGTCAGGGCTTTAGTGTCATTTTACTCGTCCATGGATTTTGTTAGGACTTCTGAGGCATAGCTCATTATTTTTACTGCTGTAAATAGCAGTCCTTGTATAATTATTTCTTTTTAAATCCAGGAGAACTTGTCTGGCTTTTTGGGTGGGGAACTTAATTGCATGAAGGCTCTGGAGGATGGTTGATGCTGGATATTTTGGAGTGTTGCCTACCCCCAGAAAGGGGAATCCAGGCTCTAATCTGTACCCCCAAGTCATGCCAGCTTGCTGGGCACCAAAGCACACCCACACTCAAGTTGGAAACTCCTGTGCTCAAACAAGGAGGATAATGGACACCACATGACTAATTCTGCAATGACTGTAGATGTTTAACTGGTAAAGGACTGCATTTTCTATCCTTTTTTAACACAGGTCAAAGTGCCAAAGGACTGCCTGATGTTTGAGGTTCCTTTCAGGTATTTTCATTCATTGAGATGCACTGTACTTAAAGCTACTGTGGTTGCCAGCTTTGTCTTATGCCCTCAAGCACTACTGTGGCACTACTGTGCCTTTTAGTGTTGAGAAACCAGCATTCAAATTCCCCTGAAACACCAGACTGTGCTGCTTTCACAGCTCACAGGGGGCCTTCCCTCAACCTCAGGTACAAAAGCCCTGGCTGCTCCAAAGCCAGTGACCAGGAGTCAGGAAAAGCACAGTTTAGATATATATATATATAGATATATAAGCAAACTACAATCCTAAACTTTAGACATCTCCTGCTTTTAAGCTCTCTGCCTCAGATTCCCTGTAAAATACAAATAACAGCACTGATGAGCTGTAGCTCATAAAAAACCAAATATTTCTAACTTCCAAGAGCATGTGTTGCAGCCAGTTGAAGCCAATGCAGGTTAAATTCAGTGGAAGGAAGATATTTCTATCAGCTGATGGTACGTGACCAGTCAAACAGCTTACCAAGTGCCACAGCAGCAAAATTCCTTCTGTTTAAGACTGCCTGGTTGCCTGGCAGGAAAATGTGTTCCCAAATTGGTGTAGTAACACTGGAATCACTTCTTGGTGACAACCCCATTGACTGACAGCCTCCAGTAATGGCAGTCTATTAATCTCCTGCTCTGTGGCCATAAAGCATTCTGTCCTCCTTCCATTAAAAGCTGAAGGTAAATAAATGCAGCTCCCATCATCAGATCATTTGCTTGCATTCTTGCCGTCTACAAAGCCTCTGTGTGAGAAGGAAAAGCAGGAGGGCTAAAGGAAATGTCCCCATGGCTGTCCTGAGGCCAGCCAAGGTGTGACACTGCAGATGTGGGGCTGGGGAGCTGCTGAGCTGCCCTGGTGCTTCCACATTGCTGACACTGTCTGGGGGAAGGAAGGGCGAGGTGTGAAAGCTGCTCTGAGCTTGGAGAGGGTTTGGGCCAGGTCAGGGCAGCCTGAAGTGCTGCGTGCCTTTGGGTGGCTGCCAGCAGAACCTCTGCGGTTTTGCAACACCTGAAAAAGAGCCTGGGTTTACAACAGCCCTTGAATCTGCAGAGTGAGGAGAGCCCTTGGACTGCCCCTCAACTTTTTCTCCTGAAGTTACCATCCCCTGTAGTAGAGGATAGGAATTACTTATCCACATTCAGGTGTTCAGGTGTTGATGTTTTACCTGGAAATGCAGTGCAGGTCCTTTAAAGCACATATGGTGGCTACAGCAGCCTAGAGCCAAAGCCTGTCATCTCTCCCGCTCCCTCCCCTTCCTCTCTCCCCAGGTGTTTAGTTGGCAGAAGAACATCTTTCAAATTCCAGTATTTTATTTAAAAAGCTCGACTCGGGATTTTTAAACTGGTTGCAATTAAGATTTAACAACAGGAAAGTTCTTGCAGAGGTGCCATGTCCCTTTGAAATGGTTTTGCTGGAGAAAATCATCCATATCCCTGCTGCAGCCAGCTGGACTGCACTGCAGGGTTAATTTCACTGTTACCTGTGGCCTTGTGCCTCCTGACACACTCAAGGCATGTGTGGAAGGACCAATAAAATATATCCTGGAGTGTTTGGTGTATTTTTAGAGTTTGTCCCAGATTATTGGCCTTTGTCCCAGATTTCAGTGGTTAGGGTATAAGAATGCCCGGTGGGGCTGAGTGCTTCCTGCCCTGCTCTCAGGAAAGCTTTAATCAGGAAAAATACCCTCTCAAAGAAGGCAAATAATTAAGTTTTTGTGGCAAATCCTCTATTGCCATTAGCAGGAGATGATAAACACTCAAGACCACAGTATAAATAGAGCCAGGCAGATGCACTAAGATTCAAAGTGCAACTTTATTGTGTTACATGGTATTGAGTAATGAATTGGACATTATAACAAGGTAGCTTTCCTTTCTGTCTTTATTGGGAGCAGAGTTGTTTTTTGCACTGTAAAGTGCCTGTCTTGTGGGGAAATGCTGGTGTAACCCTCCTGGGCAAAACTCATCCCACATCCTGGCAGTGTGCAAGCAGGGTGCTAATGCTGGAAGGGATCTTCAACATATCATCCTATCCATCCTCCTCCCTGTGGCAGTGGTTAATTGACCTATGGCATTCCTGGTAAATGCTCATCCAACCTCTTCCTGCAGTGCTCCAGCCTCCCAGGGAATTCAGAGTTTCACCTGCAGAACTTTTTTCCTCCTGTATAACATCAGCCTTTCCTGATGTAATTCGGTCCTTACTGAGCACATGGGAAACAATTCCCCCTTTTCTCTCCTCTTCAGCTTTTTCACATGGGAAGATGCATCTCTTCATCCTGCCAAATCCAAACAATCCAGTACTTTTGTCCCTTCCTTGTATTTCTGGTTGTGCAGCATGACCCTCCATCCCTTGGCTGCTCACCCATATCTCAGGGGGCTAAATTTCCTTGCTGAAGTCCTGGACTCCCCATGCCAACATCTCTGTCATCCATTCCTCCCTCAGCTCTGGGGGACTCCTCTGGATTCATCCCTCCCAGGTGCATTGCAGGTCATGGGGATGCTGAAGAACTCTCTGATGGACTCATCAAGCCATTTCTGGCTTTCACCAGACTCATCAAGCCATTTCATGTGCTTCCACCTTGGTCTTGCCTCTTTACCTGCCTCCCCACTGTTTCTTGCCAAGCTGTCTTAGTGCACTTTCTGCATAGGACATTCCATGTGTCCTATAACAAATACAAAGTATAAAAACTATTCTGTTAAGGCTCCAGTAACTGGTCCATCAGTTTTGTGTAGGGATGTGAGAGTGACACGTTGCCAGTAGAGATGCAGAAGAAGTCCTGCTGCACCCAGTCATGCCTATGAGAACTTGCTTTCCTTCCCAGTGCTCCCCAGTATTCAGCTCTTGGACATTTTGGCACATCATCAGTGATAAATGTATTCACAAGTGTGAGCAGACAGCCCTGCAGGTTGTGATGCCAGGGTATTATGGGTTCTTGGCATCAGCAGTGCCTCTCCGTGGATTTCAGACGAATGAAACAGAAATGTTTTTATAGCCAGCCTCAAGTTTTTCTCTATTTCTAGGTGTCTTGGTGCTCCCTAAATAGGGATTAGGTCCTTTGGAAGAAGACTGCATTTTATGTCTTGACTTTCCTGGCCCTTTACTCACCCAGGCCTCTCCTGCTCCCAAAGGCCACTGACCTTGTCCTTTATTTTTGCCACTGATTTGTGTGGAGAAACAGGTACTGGCATCTGGGAAATGATCAGTGGTACTGGATGCAAACAATCTGTTTTCTGTTCTTGTGGCCTATCCATGCTGTGGGATGGTGCACAGACCCTTAATTATTCACCTGCATTCCTTCAAATGCTTGCAGGTGGATACCAATACCAGGTGAGAAAAGAGTTCAATAAAAATGGAGGGAGAAAGAAGATTTAAAAAAAAAAAAACCAAGGATAGCTTGAGGCAAGGATGAGAAGGATGAAGGACATATGGCAGAGGTACTGGTTGGGGTATTCTGCTATCCTGGGTTCCAGCTCAAGATTCTGCAGAATTTCTGATAGGCTTTGCTTTACTTATCTCTTAAGTCCAGATCAGAATGGGAACAACAGACTTTATCCACAGAAGTAATTAAAATGTTGCACTCCCTGGCAGGGGAGTTAAAATCAATTTCTCAAATGCAAGATGAAGAGCATTGGCCAGGCTTCTGCCATGGGGATAAAGATCCAGGACTGTGATGCTTGGGAGTACAGCAGAAACCCAGTGCTGCAAAAATCCAGTTCTCTGCAAAATGCAAAATGCAGTTCTCCTGGGATGCCTGTTCTCATGGGCACATTGCAGAAGATGTGGGACAAACTCTCCATTTCCCTTGGCAATGGTCTTGGCACAAAGCCAATTTCCACACCTCGGGAAATGTATGGCTTAGCTGGGAAAAGCCCAAAGAGGTGCATAAAGAGTGGCTGGAGGTGTAGAACACTTGCCACTGAGGTAAAGCTGAGAGAGAGAAGTGTGTGGCCTGAAGAGGGGACTGAGCTGAGACAAAACAAGTTACCCAATATGTGCAAAGCTGATGCAAAGAGGAGTGGCACAATGTGTCCTTGTACCTTCTGCAAGCAGGGTGAGTAATGGGCTTCAGCTGCAGCAGGAGCAACACAGGTAAAAATCAGGAAGAATTTTCCAGTGTTTTGCATAGTTCAGCTGAGGGATGTTCCCACAGGCTCTTGTGGAATTGGCACTGCAGGAAGTTGTTAGACAAAGCTCTTGCAGGGGTGGTTGAGGTGTTGTTGATTGTACTGGGAACCTCTTAAAGGGATTTATCCATCTGGGGTTTTTTCCCCTATTCCTTCCAGTTGCCACTGAAATAATTGGAACTCAGTTCTTCAGCGTTTGGGAAGTCCTGCCACAATAGCAATCCCCTGTTTGTAATCAAGAGGATTGCAGGAGCAATCAAATGCATATTGAGCTGATGTGCAGCTCCCAGGATTGTGGGGGCACAGAACCAAGCTGAGAAGTGCCATAACTGTAGAAGCTGGTTATTCTAAAGGATTGAAAATCCAGCTTTTCTTCCACAAGGAGATGCTGCACGTGAGGAATATCACAGGTTATATTTAGTGTTACAGGGGCACAAGGGAAATCTCATTAGAGCCCCACGACAATGATCCTCTGTAAAGGGAACAGGAGCAATTTGTAAGCCCTCAAAAAAATAGTGTGTCTCTGTTCTTCCCTGTCCTCAGTGCCTGCTGCAGCTCTAGGACACAGCTTTCCTGAGAGAAGGGTCTGTGCCTGCCTGCTCAGTTAGCCCTGAAACATCACATTTTATTTGCTGGGAGGCTTGAACAATGAGCAGCAAACACTCCTGTTCCATCTGAAACACATGGAAACTGCAGAATAGAGAAATAAAATGACTTGCACAGTCACAGAGCAATTTCATGGCAGGGCTCAGACCAGAGTCCAGCTCCTCTTACTCCCAAGCCCCTGTGCCAGTCTTTCTCTTAATTGACCCTTAACTTTAATCACCTTCCAACAAATTCTCTTGGCCTCTTCCCCAGTTGACTTCCATGGGAGTCAAATGAAGTCACCCAGAATTATCAAAGTAAAAGAAGGCAATATTAGATACAAAGAAAGAACTGATGGAAGGGGAAAAGCAAATTTTACAGAAAAGAATAAAAAGGAATAAGTCCTAGTGCCAGTTCCATAATATCATTCCCCTTTTAATTTGTGCCTGATCAAAATTAAAAAAAAAAATAGATTGCTAATATTAATAAGTGAAATGAATCTTGAATTTTATAATAGTGGAGGAAATGAAAGGACCAAAGTAATATTGTGTTGTTAACTGAGATTTTAATAATGATTCTGTCCTCACTTGGTGCATTTATTCCACAGAAAGTAAATCATTAATGAAGAGGAGGGGAAAACAGTTTTGTGGTGATGGATTTTTGAAAGAAAAGTTTAATTTTGCTTAACTTGTAGAAACTCTGAAATATGCTTGGAGCACTAAACCTAAACTACCACCACCTCAAAAATGGTTTGTAGAGGTGGAATTTAGCCAGGGGGCTGACAGTGCCTGGGGTAGGATGGAGAGATGTCCAAGGCTCCTTTCCAGGAGAGCTGAGGAGGGTGAGGAGGTGGCTTAGAGATGTTGTTGCCCATCCCATATTTCCTGTGGAGTTTTGCAAGATCTGCTTCCACCCTGCCCTCTGCAGTGGGGAGGGTGGACTCAAACCCCTCTCAGTTCTGTGAGGGTATTTGACCTTCCAGGTGAAGAGAAAAGCCCATCAAGGCTGATGTGTCCACTACCCACCTCTACCTTCAACCACCCCCAAGCAGTCCCCAAAAAAGGCTCCCTGGAGCAGCACCCATGTCACCCTGAGCCTCCTGGCTGGAAATGTCAGGCACAGGGAGGTTCATGGTTGAACAATAGTGAAGAGCAGAAGAAAAAGCAAATGCAGAACATACATCCCTATGAGAGCTTGAAGGAGATGGGGGAAAAAGCAGAATTCCCCTGATTCCTTAACGAGCACAGCACCCCGACAATGAATGTAGAAATTTGCAAATTAAACCACGTTTCTGTATCTAAATTATCAAATCAATAAAGAGATGTAAACATTAAACAACATTATATGAGAGCCTGGAGTGTCACCGCAAAAAATTAAGACTATGTAATTAAAAGTACAATGCAATTTATTTTTATATCGTTCTTCATTCAAATCAACAAATCTTATTACTTACCCAAAAATGTAAAGCAGGCTGCAAACTAATTCAAAAGATGAAGACAAAGTGGTTATTGAAAAACCTATGTTTCTTGTTCCCTTACATCTGGCAACAGTCATGATTTAATATTTTAACTACTGTAATAGGTTATACTGCTGAAGAAAAGTGCATTAATTACTATGGGAAACCTAAAGAAATCTAATTAAGAACAATAAAATCACTCTTACTGACTGGGAAAAATAAAACTCTGTAAAGGGAAATGAGGGATGAAAAATCTGACAACACACAAATACTAATAAATGTCTGCACAGGGTAGGAAACACACTTGTGCTGTTACTGGGGATGTGGATTTGAAGTGTGGCTGGAGATCACAGTTTGGCTGAAGCTCTTCTCTCACCCACTGGAAGCAACTTGTAATTAGCTGCAGCTCAGGGAGCTGAGTTTGCTCTGAGTGCAGCCCAACATGTCCATGCAGAGTCAGTCCCACTGCCTGTGTCTGAAAAAACACACTAATATAGGAGACTGAGCTGCATTTCTGGGTGCAGTGTGGAGTAATGGAATGATTACCTCAGTAGTGTCATCCTTCCTGCAGAGTCAGAGAGGATGAGAAAGGAGCCCTGTGTCCCAAATCCTCAGCGTGTCCTGCCTGGGGACACCACAGGGAGGAACCACCACGGGCAAACCGGGATCCTGCTTTCAACCAGCCACAGCCCTTTGAATCCATGTAAAAGGAACATTTCTGTGTGAAATATCCACCACCTTTCTTTGCTCAGCCCCAGCTAAAGCTTTCTTTTTCCTTTACCATCAGGAAGGACCCCATCCATGCACTCACAGGGTCCCCAGGGGTGCAGGGCTGCTTTGGGAGCAGGTGCACCTTGCATCAGCCAGAAGCAGCAGCCAAACATGTTAGGAGGTGTTTGTCTGTCTTTTCCAGATGTGAAACGAGATGGGACTGTCTGGTTTTGTCATTGTAGGGATTGGATTCTGGGGTTGTGGGTTTGAGATTTCATCCCTCATGATCTTGAGCATTCTTGTGATGGCAAAATTTTATTTTCTGCCCACCTTGACTGCCCTCATTCCTAAAGATCTCACCCGTGTCAAAATGCCTGTGGTTGTTAAAAAGAATAGAGGGGATCACATAGGGCCAACATCTACACTAAATACTTAAACAAATACATGTGGTTTGATTACTTCAGCTGATAGTAGTAGTATTAATGCCTTTTCAAGCCAGATGTAACCCTTTGATCATGTATATTTACTTCACACACAAAATACACTGCAGCACTTTGGCCAGTTCTCTGGTACTGAGTCCAGTATCTTGTACAACATTAATATCTCCAAATATGATAAATTAGTGGTATAAATTTTGCACAGCCCTTCCAGGATTGCAAATCTTCATCAAAGGCAAGAGGGGTTGTCTGAAGAATAAAGATTTCTCGATTCAATAAGTGCACACTGTGTCAGAGAGGAAGAAATGAAGTGAAACCTTTGCAACAGATGATGTTATGGATGTGTACTTGCACAGAAAGCCAGAAAAAGGACACTGCAGCACCTCAGCTATATTTTGGAGGTATCCAAGACACACAGAGTTGCACAGCTTGGTGCTCAAAGGTAAGCACAATCTCCTTTCCCACCTTCGCCCACAGGAAACAAGGTCGCAAAGCAAAAAGCATAGACAGGGGTTGTTTGAAGGAGTTTTGATTGACTGGGGGTTATTTTGTGACACAGAAGCATCTGAGCAGCAATGCCTTTTGATTAGCAACAAATTTTTGCGTTGAACCTTGCAAAACACACAAGGATTACTCAGGAAGGGTGTCACAGAGACCACGTGCAGTTACCTACACAAGGGGTGCAGAAACAGCCTTTAGATACAAAACAGGAACAAGCAAAGCTTAAATTCACCCTTTGAGAGGAAGATAGAAGGGGTTTTGATGTGGTAGCATCTGAAGGCCATTGTATCAGGACTTGCCATGCTGTACATGCTCTACTAATCCAGGATCCTTAGTCATCAGGACTTTGTATAGTCTGAGTGGAGCTCTGCACTGCCAGACACCCAGGGCTGATGCAATCCCAGCTCACACAGTGCTGTGGCTCTGGCTCATGATGGAACTGGGGGCTTGAGGCCTTAGGGGCACCCAGGGGCTGTGAGATGCTGCTCAGGGGTGGAATGTTTCAGCTGCCTGAGCCTGGGGATGCCTCTGTGCTGTGGCATCCCTCAGTGCAGCTGTAAATCTCCATTCACTGCGGGGTACAGGGAGAGCTGCACCATCAAATGCCTGAGGTGCAGAGAGCACCAGGGCAGGGGAAGGTGGTGAGGGATTAGGAGCAACTCATTTCAGGTATTTACGGAGCAGACTTGTAAGTGGGAGCTGTCACGCTGGGCTTCCCAGGAAGCAAGGAGAAATAAGAGGGTTTATAATGCCATTCATCTGCTCTGTTTTAAGCATCTCCTTTAGAAAGAGATGAATCACTGTAGACTCCATCAGGAGTATTGACTGGCTCTCCATTGACTCGCCAGGGAGCCACAGGTGACCTGCCCAAGAGCAGATTTCTGCTTCATTGGGGTGAACCTGCCGAGAGCTTCGTGCCCGTGGTGTAGGACTGGGCTGCCCTGAGCAGCTCAGGCTGTGGCATTCCAGTCAATAACTGCTTCAGCAAGCTCAGTATTTTTGGAGAAATGACACCCCTCAGGAGGAGTTTGCAATGTTAAGTAGATAAAAGAAACAGCATGTGGGAGACAGAGGTGTCCTGTGGTCAGTAGGAAATAAAGTCTGTGCTTCCTGCCCCTGCACCACATGCCTCAAAACCCGTGTCTGTTTTACAGCAGGTTCTCATATCTTCACAGAGAGATTCATTCAGGTGTGAAGCCATCACACTGGTGATTAGTTCATGGTGACTGCTGTCATCTCCCTCCAAACTGAGGGGGTCCTGCTGTAGCCACATCTCACCCCCCGTGGCTACTGCTGCACCTCATCCTCAGAGCATCAGCTGCCTCTGAGGAACTCTTGGGCCATCAGGAGATAAACTGTCTGGGTCACCGAGAAAACATGAGCTTGAAAGAGAGAAAAAAAACCCCATCAGACTGTGGGAGTAAAAAGCAAAAAAGCAGCCCACACGTGTAAGAGTGGCAGCCTCTACAGTGTGGTGTGTGTCCACACGTCGCTTCGGAAGCCATCTCCCCTCGGCTGTGATCACTCCCGACTGTTTGCAGTCTGTGTGCCCTGACGTGCGTGGAATATTACTAGGAAAATGTGCATTCTTGTTAATAGGTATAGTTTAGGATGATTGTTAGCAGAACATAAGGCCTTATTGATTGAAAGTGGCATATGGCAAGGATGTATAATGATTCACTTTGGCTGCTAGTTCGAAATCCTATTCATGGGTGAAAAAAAACCCCGCTCTCCTTTGCAGTCAGGCTTCATTCTTTCTGCAGCATGTTTTTCAAACCAGGCCATTTTACAAGTGATCCCTAGGAGAGATTTCCTGCTCTCCTGGGTGTGTGCTCAAAGCTCTTTTCAGTCTTGCAAGGGCAGGTCACAAGAACAAAAGCTGAAGTTATCATATGCCTCCCTTTGAGCGAAAGGTTGCTTTGCAGTTCTCTAAAACACTTTTTCTGGGCATTTTGTGTTTAGGAAGGGTGGTGGACTTGAAAGTCTGATCAAAATAAATACCAGGGATAGGTGCAAGGCTGGTTTCCAGCAGCCTTGCTTGGTGCCTGGTGGGAGAGGGTGTAAACCCTCAACTGAAAACAGCCTTATAGGAATGGTTTTGATTTTTTTTTCCAACTGCATTTTTGAAAGACAAAGATACCAGTGCTCCAGCAAGCTGCAGGAAAAGTGAGCTCTTCTCTGGATCCAGCTTCTCTTCACCAGGGGAAAAAAAGCGAGTTCCTACATGGCATTAGCAAATACAGAGTAATTAACCTGAGGTAAAATCCCAGTGAAGGCAAAGCAGACAAAGTATTAATAAACGTGAACTGACAGAGATAAGCCCTGAGGACCTCATCTATCTTCCCTGTGTGTTAGCAGGTCCAAGTAAGCTGAAGTTGTCTCACCTGGTTTGCCTTGGGTGGACTGACAAGGTAAGCACAGATCTTGCACTGGGTAAAGGTGGCACCTTGTGAGTCCTGAGTGCCCCCACCTCCCATCACTGGTGCTTCTGAGGGATCTGTTGAACCTCAGGAGAGTTGTCCTGAAGGATGACAGGCTCAGAGTGGCACTGTCCTGGTGCTCAAGAGCAAACAAGGCTGCAACTGATCCCAGTATTGACCCATCCCCTCACCCACCCCAGCCAGAAGGGCAGTGCAGGGAAGGGTTTTGCCAGGTTGGCTGGACATTGGAGGAGAAGGTGGTCCCAGCAACTCAGAGCTTTGTGGGAACCTTCACTGAACAGGGAAAAGCTGCACGGACTGATCCTAACCCAAATGGGAAGGGACTGATCCTAACCCAAATGGATCTGCTCATACAGGAAGATAACTTACTGACAGAGGAAAAGTGTATGATCTGTGCCATTCCTATAGGCCTGCAAACCTCCCTGACCTTTATCTGGCTGATGTTCAGTGATATCTGGACACTTTTCTTGGCAACAGCACCGAGAACAATTCAAATGACATTCACTTCACTACTGGAGACACAGCTCTTGTGTTTCCCCACCAGCAAATGAAGAGCAGAGCCTTCATATATGTCTTTTCTGGGAACTGATGCTTTCTAGGAATTGCTTACAAAGAATTAAGTAATCTATTTGATCGTCATCCAGAAGTCCTGGGCTTGCTAAAGGATCTTGCACAGTTCTTTTTTTCCAGGAAGATACTCCTTCAAGATGGTCTCGAGGATTTGCCTGTGATAGGCAAAACGGGGTTCCCTTGAATAAACTAGCTCTGAACAGGCAAATAAATGGAACATCTTTCATTATACCTGTCACCAGTTTATTTACTCCGTGTCCTCTTTCTGCCATAAAAGTCTTGAGTGATCTCAGCACAGTAAAACATCTGCACTCATTTTCAGAAAATAACAACAACTGCCAATGTATGAAATCACTATTTTCTCAGAATGCCTATTGTTCAGCGTCCAGCCCTTATTGTTTCTCATCTCCTGTGAGTGGTTTACAATCAAATCCGCTTTATTTACAGTGGAAAGCAAAATATGTCAGAGCAAGACAATTGACTATAAGCCTTCAGTCAATAACAGCTTATTTTTGTGCATGCTAAAATGTAGTCATTTCTTGTGTTCATTGCAACTGGTGGCAAAATTCCCCTTTGGAGGTGCCAGGCCAGGCCTGTGCCAGGTGCTGGACTCCTGCTAAGCCTGAGCTGGTGCACCTTACCATGCACCTTCTACCCCTGGATCCAGCACACACCATCTTTCCATGGGCTCCATGAGCCATCCTGCAGTGAGAGCTCACAATTAAAGCCTTGAATCAAACAATACTTTAGCATTGTTCAACTGGTTTGGTGATTAGGGACTTCTGTAAGATACTGAGCTGTCAGCAGGCAGATCATCTCTATCCCACAGTGTCTCAGTCTTTACTCTTGGTTTGTGGCCAACATCAACTCCCACTGAAGGCCTTTCTTACAAAGTTTTCCAGTTAATGCTTTCCATGGGGTCATCACGTCTCGGAGATAAACACTGAAAAGCTGAAGCATGCTATTAAGCTTCTTAAAACATTAGAAAGACAATCATTTTGACAGAAGAGATGTTAATCACACTTCTATAAAAGCTTTTCATCTTCAAAGCATTTAACCAACATTAATTACATGTAATTGGCTTTTCCATGTACATCATGCAAAACACACCTTTCATGTCACTTGTCACTGCTACCTTACCCAGGATCTCTGAGACAAAGCTGTGCCTCTTCAGTGCAGCACTGCTTCCTGAAGATACCTAAGGCCTCAGCTTGCAAATCCCAAAGGGCAACATTTAAAACAGCACTTGCACAGAAAATAGACACCTAAGATGAACTGAGAGATCTGGGAAAAAAATAAACCCATCCCACTCAGGTGCCTGCAAAGGTTTGTCTCTCAGATGACAAAATCATCTGAGGAGACTCTGAGGTTTTGCTGTCCCCCGTGCCTGGGGATGTCCCATCCTTCCCCAGACCCATCCAGGTCCCACACCCACACTCGTGTCTGCCCAAAATGTCCAGGATGCCCCAGGCAGAAGCAAGGTGCTCTCTGGACTCCAGCAGCATTAGATTTGACAGGCTGGAGTGAAAGGAGAAGGGACCACATTTCCCATGGATGCTGTGATAAATAACATGGGATGATTCGTGTTATAGTGTGTATGTATTTTTGATATAAGACATGTCTGTAAGAATAAATGAAACAAGCAAGTCTGGGCTTGTAGAGAACGCACTTTAGGAAAAACAAAATCTGGTGCCGGAAATCCAAGGTGGAGCTGGAGATGCGAGAAAGAAACTCATAAGGAAAAGAAAGAAGACAAAGAACTATGGGGGACACAAGCAAAATAAACTGTATATAAGGGGGCCTTATATACAAAGGGTCAAAAAGGGCTGAATTTGTGAACAGGGGGAACTATGGTGTGATAGAGGTTGTAGTTAAAGTTCACCCAGTGCCAATCCCGGGTCTCGACACTGAACTTCGAATTGCTGGCTTGTCCAAAATTTGTTTGTTGATTCTTTAATTAATGAAAATTATTTTAATCATTAGGAATTGGCTGAGTATTTATAACAGATACTTTGTCTTCAATCACTTACCCAAGAAGTTGAGAACTTAGGTCCATTCCTTTAATCTGTCAGGGGACTTTTGAAACCCCCATCTGCCACCACCTTGCCTTGCTTTTCTTGCATGACCTTTTCATTGAAACAACTGCTACATTCAGCCACAAACAACTTGCATAACTTAAGATTTTTATTCCAATTTACAACGTGTGTGAGATGAAAAAACCCCAAACTTTCTTGCTCACTGAACTGTCAGGATTCAACTAGGAAATACAAGTTCCACGTGTCCTTGGAAGAGCTGGATGGTATTCAAGCTCCCTGTAGCTCAGGGCTGAAAGAAAAGGATTTTGGAAGCATAAATCACAAAGACATAAATTTTATCAGAAAGGATAAATGAAGAAAATATCCAAGAAAAAAAAAGTTTACAGGGACTAGATCACAGAGAATTTATCCTGGACACGAGCACTGGTTGGAGGATAAGGTTCACAAGAGGTGAAAAACCAAACCCAACAGTATCTGGGATCAACAGCACCACTCAGGTCAGGAGATAGGGGAAGGTCCTGATAAGTGTCTTCCTCTCTTTGGCTGCCTTTCAGAAAGCAATATTGAAGGTGATATTATGCTTGTTTTCACACTGAGTGTGGAGCCATTTACAAGCTGATTAGCTCCATCACTGTTTATATATGTAGCTAATAGAGCTAAAAAATGTGCTGTTAGTTCAATGGCTCATAAAAGTATGAAAGCTCCACCTGGCAGCCTGGCATTCCTGCATTGCCTTGAAGCAAATAAAGGTGCATTCCCAAAAGTTCAGGACTTTCCTAACTTTTATTCTTGGCTCTCAACTTTTATTCTTAACCCTAGATGGCTACAGAACCCGGAGAATGAGTTTCCCATGGAGTTGTTTGGGTATGGGATAATAAGTTCCAAGCCTTTTGAACTGTCTTTCTCAATGAAAGACTCCTCATCTCTCAAGAGCACCTGCCAGAGAGAGAGAGACCTGCGAGCTATGGTCAGGGTGGGCAGAAATCACCTGTGCTGTGCAGTAGAGGATTCAAAGTGCCCAGGGACCTGACCTCAGATCCCAGAGAGGGGAGATTTCTAAAAAAGCACTGAAGTGGCAGGTTCCAGTGCAAGCCACAATTGTGCTCCTGAATCAATAAAATCCTGTAAAAATCCCACACAGAGTCACCCGCCCCCGGTAGCTGAGTGGCTGTTTGTTTTGCAGACTTCTTCAGCCCCTCAGTCAAAAGATTATAATTCAGTTATTGGCCACACAGTTCTGTCGGGCTACTCCCACCCTGGAAGTTCAGTACATGGTTTAGTGTGTTATTTGTTCAGAGCTAGGACACTCTCCACCTCGCTGGATTGAGCCCTGTAATCTATTCGTATTTCCTTTTCAACTTCTGCAAATAACCCCAAACAGGCTGGGAACACTAAGTGCAAAGTTGCAGGAGATGACTGTGGCAATTTCTGAGTGACAAGAGCATTTAAAAGAAATGTCAAGAGTCTGTGGGCTGCAAGCTTTTATGTTTCAAGGAGAAACAAGAACAAAGGAGGGACAATAAATCAAACGCAACAGCTTAGCATGCTCCATCTCTGAGAGTTAACCTCTTGAAAGCCACGTCCCTGACACAGCCAGGGCCACACTCCTTTGATCAGGTCCATTATTTTGTGCAAAGTGATGGAAGCAGCAGGGTGGGCTCCTCCTTGCATGCCCAGGGGCCGTGTACACTCTGCTTTGCTTCTTGACATGTGCTGTGCATTTATGGGTTAACATCAAACATGAGCTGATTTATAATTTTTAATCAAAAAAGGATTATAACCTAATAAATCCTAATAAGGTGTTCTCTCTGGAGGTTGTGTGGTGCAGTCATATAATATACTGGTAACTTTTCTCTCCTGAGCCTGGAAGATGGTGTAAAGTTTTTGATTTGTCAGTAAACTGTTCCTTGGAAATGCTTAAATGGATCAAGACCCTCGAAGCACCATGGTGCAAATGATGATGCCCTTGGGTGGAGCCTTTCTTGCTGTCACAGGTTTTGGAGAACTTGAATGAGACACACTTGGAAACCTGCAGCATCTCTGTGTGATGAGTAGCTCCTCTCACTTTCAGAGGCCAAGTATTCCTGGTTAAGTGCTAATTATTGGCAGTTAGCTAGCTGAACCTCAGCTTTAAACATATCAAACACATCACTGGTGTTAGTCAGAGCCCTAAGGAGTCCTCCAGCCACCAGAGGGTAAGGGCTGGCTTGTAAGGGCTCATCATTTATTGAAGTTAAAAAATTATGACCGCACAGAGAAATACAAACCTCGCTACTGGATTTCCTGAGCTCTGGTCCCCTCACCCAGATAGACAGGTATTATTACCCTGAGGAATCTCCGAGTAAGCCGGACCTGTCAATTATCAGAGGGGATTTCTGAGCCTTCTGTTCCCAAAGAATGATCACCTTCCCTCCCATCCATACTCTGCCTCCCAGCAAAAGGCTGTCCTGGAAGAACATTTACTTCCCACGAGACCTAATTAACATTACAAGACTAATGGAGACTATGCTTAAAGAATTTTTTAGAAGTCCTTTGACTGCAGAGCCATTTTTAAAGCTGCTCCTCCCTGCTCTTTGTTTGAATACAAAAGCCAAACCACCACAGTGGGGACAGGGCAGGGGTCAAGAGGTCCAAGGTATTTTCAAGCTAGTTTTAACTGGCTTGCTGTTACTTGGTACTCTTCCGCTGTGTTTGCACCCATCTGTTTTATTCCTCAGCCTCCTCCTAAAGCTGCCGTCTAGCCAGGGATGTTCTCTTTGTGTGAGTGCAAGTGCATGTCCTGATAAGGCTCTGTGGGTGGTCAGGAGAAAGAGCTCAACAGAAACTCTTAGTCCTGCCACATCTTCATCCCTGCTGAAGGATAATGTCACTGGGAGCCTGAGCCGAGCCCCAGGAAACTCAAAAGGGGGTTGGAGCCATTCCTTCAACACTGGGTTACTAATAAAGGAAAGATTTCCAAACCAATCAGATCAAGAAATCAGGTCCATGTCAGTAGAGTTGCTCCCACTCAGGTGTCACAGAATCACAGAATCATTCAGCTTGGGAAAAAACCTCTGAGACCATCGAGTGCAACCTTGTACAGATCCCCACCGTGTCAGCTCCACCACAGCACTGAGTGCCACGTCCAGTCATTCCTTGAACTCCCCAGGGATGGAGACTCCAGCACCTCCCTGGGCAGCCCATTCCAGTGTTTAACAACCCCTTCTGAGAAGAAATTCCTCTTCACATCCAACCTGAATTTCCCCTGAGGCAGCTTGATGCTATATCCTCTCATCCTGTCAAAAATGAGAATGTGGAGAATGTCCTGTGCCAAGAGGAGAGGATATTTCTCAGAGGTGATCCACTTACAACCCTTTGGTTAGGAATTTTTTTTCCAGTGCAGCTGTGATCTTGTGGATATATATATATCTGGAAAAGACAACTTTATGAGCTTTTTTTCAACTAGGCTACAGTTGAAGCTTCTGCTTTCTCCAGGGTTCAGCTAAAACCAGCCTGGACTGGCAGTCTTCAATTGCAATCTTTTGTGATAACTAATAGTGCTTCCCAATAGGCCTTGGACATGGAATTTATACACCTTCATCCTAATTTTACCAAAGCATCCTAAAATACTGCTTCTGCCACACTCCCTGTGTAAAGAGGGCACACAAAGAGCATCTTCTCTCTTCCTGGCTCAGAGGAAATGATTGTCTTCAGTTTTTATTGTACCACCAGTGACTGTATTCCTATAATAAAAGCATCAGTGAGGTATTTCCAAAGTCTTCTTCTGCGAAATAACTGCTGTGCTTTCACTGTTCCACTGAAATTCAGGATGAAAAGGGGTGTCTGTCTCCCCACCTAGGCCCAGACATCCTGACCATTTCTTTCCTTGCATTGTTTGGAAACATCTCCAGCCCTTCACTTCTTAATTGTTCTGGTACAAACACAGCTAGCAGTGCTGCTCCTGACAGCCCAGGAGCCAGGCTGGGCACAGATGGAGATGTTAGATCTGAACCCATTTCCTGGGAGAGAGGGATGCCCGTGTGAACAAACAAAAGCTCAGCTGAATTCTCAAAGCAGAAAGTTTTCTGCAATCTCTGAGTGAGAATAATCCAAAACCCTGTCATGGAACTCCAGATTTTCAAGAACAGGACTTGTTGGACCTGACAGAATCCACCCCAAATTTCTCAAATTTAAAGACTGCTGCAATTAGAAATTGAATTGGTTTAATGGAAGGAGAAATCTCAGTTTAAAGCAAAGTCCAACTGCAAACAAAGAAATGAAAGGCAGAGAAATCCAGACAAAGTGCTACAGAGAGCAGCCTCATTCATTGCAGTCGTTCCCCTCCACCAGCATCTTTCTGGAATGTAAAAACTGGACTTTGGAGAACAGGTAATTCACAGATCCAACTCAGCTTTTAATTCTGCTTTGCTCCTAGCACACCTTGACCCTAACCCCGGTCCAAAAGGATGGATGTTGCTAATGGCTGCATTCAACAGGCAGAGTTCCAATCTCCTCTGCCCTCCAGCCAGTCTCTGCTGTATCTGCAGCATCTGACTGTGCCTTAATAGGCATCTGGATGAGCCCATCTATTACCACCACAATCATGGCCAAAGCCCACAGGCTTTCAAGCCTAAAATGGGGAGCTGCCACAGTCTGGATTAAAGACACCAAAGGCTGTCTTGGCGGAGCTGCAATAGATCTTTTCTCTGAGGGACAGATTGCAAGGGAGTCATGCAACCCACACCCACGGCTTCTGTCACCCCCTTCCCAGCCCAGCCTCTCAGTCCCTGCACAGCTGGAGTTTTGGGGAGCTGGAGATGCAGTCCTAGGGTGAAAAGCAATTTCTGCATTCCTGCTGGGTGGGACACAGCGAGATGGGAATTCTCAGGGAGGTTGGTCCTTTACCTGTGAATGTTCCTTGGCAAAAGCACCTGCAAGAATTCATGCTGCAGTTTTGGGTTTACAATCAAAGTCTGAGACTGTATTGCAGGTCTTAAGGAGTTGTTACCTTTTTTTTTTATGAAGGCAAAACACCCATCAAGGACTTCTTTAATTGCACATAAAGCCCTGATAATTGTCTCTCCAATTTTATAAAATGTGTTCAGCTCTCAGTGCCTTAAGCCATCAGAGGTTACAGAACTGTCCCCAGATTTTTAAAGACCTGATTTTTCAGTCGCAGTTTAGGGTGTCCTGGGACTGTTATGAAAAATGAGGCTTTAGCCTTGCTAATAAAGAAGTGACAATAATTAGAAAATCTCCTGGCCAGTGCAGATTTTATAACTCCATAGATACCACAGTATTAACATTCTGTTTGTCCACCTGTTAGAAGAAACAGATCTGAAGAGTCATAACTCTAAAACAGTGGGTGACAATTTAATGAAAAATTGAGCTCTGCATTTAATTTCCTTTTAAGTTCAGTTGAGCATTCTGCGAGATCAAAGGGGCTTTGTGGCTTGCAAATGATCTATGATATCAGAGAAACAGATTATAACCCAGGCACAGTTTGGTATTTAAGTAAGTATCTGCTTTTAATACCGATGCTTAAAGTAGGCTAATGGAACTAAAGCACAAGGATAATTTCCTATGATACAACTCTATAATCCAGTTTAATATATCAGTTGAACACTAAAAGCATATTTTGAATTGACTTCAGTGCTTTGGCCCCCCTGTGGAAAGTATCCTGAGACACCATAAAACATTTTTAACAAAACAAAAGGTCCTGCCTTAGTTTATAAGATTTTGGAGCAGGGACTGCACTTATGCTCTTGTAGAATGCCTGAAGAAATGAATCTCTGGGGTTCAGAGTATGAAGAATAGTTAAGCAACAGCAACACAGCATGTCAGTGAGAATTTAACTTTTAGTGTGGGCTCTGGATTCTGCTTTGAAGGTTGCTATCCTCCCCTTTCACATCCATGCAACATAATTGTGGGCAGTGGACTTGATAAAAAAATAAAAAGAAAAAAGCTATTCAAGGTTTAAAGGTGCTTCTGGTTTGTTTTATTTGGGTTCTTTGTTTTTGTTTTTTGCTTTTTTAAACCAGTCCCTACAGCAGAAGATGTTCCATATTTTCCTTTTCAGAGATGATCATGCTCCAAATTATATCTAGGCCAGCAGAAGCAGAGAAGATGCTGCTACAGACTCAATTATGTTGCTTGAACTCTTCTTCCTCCTTACTACCTTGAATTTATGGACAATTCATTCTTGTTTATTCTGCTGACAGCGTTGTCCTTCAGGCTAACAGGTCTATTCCCCCTTAATGTTTACCTTCCTGATAGGTCTGTAAGCCATCACTACGTCCATCTGTCTTTCCCAGGCAGAAGGAGCCACATCTGTGATCTGCTCTTGCAGAGCAGTTTGATGTTTCCCTGATCACTGCTCCTCCCTGTCTGCACCTGAATTCATCAGTTTGGAACCCCAGGGATGAGAATTGCACACGCTGTTCCAGAGGAGGCTCCACGTGTGCAGTGGCATCAGTGCAGCTGCAGCTTTGCTGGAGATGTCTCCTGGTGCATCCCAGGCTTGTGTCAGCCTGATGTGACATGATGTGATGTTGGTAGCTCAGACTTCTCATGATTGACTGATGCATCTGGGTCTGCAATCTCAGCAAATCCACAGAATCTTTGTTATGTCAGGAATTAATGCAAAGTGCAGTCAGGGTTTACAGTTTCACCCCCTTTTTGCTATTTTAATCTGTGAGGTCATCCAGACATTCCTGTAGGATATCTGGAGCCCCTTCAGGACTGATAATGCCTCTCAGCTTGATGCCACCAACACATTTCTTTCCCTCCCTTCTACCTTTGGTGTCAAGATCTATCTATATCTTTTGTCCCCTAAAGAAGTCACTGTTCAACTCAACTGATTCATATCTTCCCAAGCGAATTCCTTGCCCTTCTCATAGTCTACTGCTTATTCTTGTTTTTGCCAACTAAGTCATCATTTTTTATGTATCATTGCATAAAAAATGAGAGGTTTAGGTGGATGGAAAATGGTAACAAAAACTCCAATCAAATGAGCACCAAATTTGAAGTTAGATCCATTTTACTAATGCCCACAAGGACCAGTCTGCTGCACATCTTTGGTCTGGAATATCTGCTGTCTTTCCTGTGAAAACAGCAACAAACCCCCTTATGTTTCCCTGATTAGAGGTATCTTGGAGATTTTGATTTCCTTGTCACTGATTTGTAGAGGTGAACATTTTGCTGCTTTTGTGACTAAAGCAGCTCTTTGAGCTGGCTCAGGCAAGGCTATCATGGCTAGTTTGGGATGCTGCTGATGCTGTGTAGTTCTGCCACTTGTGGCCTGGCAAGGAACAATGCTGCAATCTCCAAACATTCAGAGAATATGCTGAAAAATCAACAGGATCTGAAACTTGGTTACTCTGCTTTGAAAGTCTAAATTTACAGCCATAATGTTTTCACATCCCAAATTCTATTTCTCATATCCCCAAATGAAGGAGGAGGCATTTAATTAAGCACAAAAATGCACGATTCAGTTGTTAAAATAGGTATGTGGTACACTGATGTAGGGATATCCAGGACACTTGGGACAAGTCAGTACCATATAAAGTCTGCTTGTGCTCCTCTGCAGCAGCAAGTGGGAGAAGTTTGGCCATTTCTGATGGCACTGGACAGATATTTCCAGGGAACTGAACACGCTGCTTCGAGCTAACTGAAAGAATTTGCTTTGAGAAACATTATTGGACAAATGGATACCAAACTACAGCAAAATGAAGACTGAGGTTTTGGAAGAAGCTGAAGAATAAAGATTTGAGTTCTGCAGGCATCCTGTAATGCAGAACAGTTGGAAGAGATGAGTCCTGGGAGCACGGCAAGAAGGAGAACAAAGTCACCAGACTGCATCCCAAAGACTTCTTTAAAATCATTGACCCTACTGACCCATTTTTAACTGAGTTCTGAAGCTGAGAGCAGGAGAAGCTCAAGGGAAAGTGTCTTAGGATAAATTAAAATATAGAAATATCAAAGATTTGACATCAGTTGTAGAAGAATAGGACAGGTGCTTCAGTTTTCACCTCATTAATCCAGTTGTTCCACTGGATAAACAACCCTGCCTTGCAGTTAATCTTCCAATAAATATGCTCTTAAAATCCAGTGGGTATTTATCTAATATAGGATAACTGTCTTATTGAAGCTAAATTAAATGCTTTTGGATAAACTTAATTTAGCCTCCTGCTGAAATGGTTTTCTGAGTGAGATGGAGAGGAGATGCTTAACTCGTGTTTGGAGTAAGGGGTGGTGGCACTCACTGGTGGTCAAACACTCTGAACAGTCTGTTCATGTTCACTGTGGCAGAAATGGGTTTTAACTCCTCACAGGAATGGTCAGTCCCTCCTTAAATCTCCTCAAGTCCTGGACCACTACAACATCTGGTGGAGCTGAGCTCCACAAACCCACCACATTTTCCATGAAGACAGCTAATCCTGCATTTCCTGCCTTCTACTCTTTTATTTTGCACTATTTTGTGTTGGGAGACATGAAAAAAACCCGAACATGAGTTTCCTTCCCTTTGGAGCCCTCAGGTCCTCCAGCCCAGTGGGATTTCTGGCTCCTCCTGATCCTCCCAGCTCTCCCATCACCCTGCCTGCTGCCTTTCCCAGTGGGCTCAGCAGCCCCTGTGCCTGCAGACTGAGACACTTTCACACCTCCTGTGTTCCTCACCACTCCTCCTCTTTCCCCTGCCACAGCCCTGACAGCACGGGCTTTTATCACAGCCCTCCTATTTAGCTCCCTTCCACTGTAAACACCACTTATCTTTTCAATCTCTCTCCATATAAGACTTTCCCCCCCCACCAAGTCTCAAATTATTCTTGTCATCCTTATCTGAACATCCTTTAATTCCCTTGGCAGTGACTTATAGCATTCCAGATGAGAGAGAAGCCTTGGTTTTATACCACACTGAAATTTACTCCATCCCATTTCTTACACATCCTAACCTTTTGTTTGCCTCTTTGACAGAAGCTGCACCCGAGCTGAAAACTTGAGTGAGAAGGGTGCAATAACAATTCAGAGATATTTTCTGTTGGTCAGTGCTGTTACTGAGATAATTCATTGTTTCTAAAGCTTTCTGCAAGGGCATTCCCCCTTTGAGCTCATATTTCCAGTGCAATATTCCAGATAGGGAGCTGCAAACTCCCTCCCTTTGCTGCCAGCAGTTCACGTCCTCCAGGGTGGAGGAGGCACCTGTAATTAGTGGCTGAGAGATAAACATTCACTAGCCCCCACAGAGGACTGGTATTGAGCCAATATAAGTTAACATAACTCAGGATTTTTTTTTCCCTAATTAAAATCTTTGAGATTAGTAGAAGTTTTTTGTAAACCTTTTGAAGTCCCTTTAAATTACCCTGAGACCTCCTGCCATCTATCACTGCAGCAGACTTATGATAGTGCTGCATCTGCAGCTGATAAGCATTCTCATATTCCTTGCTGCCCCTTGTATATGGATTATTTTCCATTCAGCAGCAATGGTTTAACTGAAGGATAGCAGGGCAAGGTCTCCTGCCCTGATGTGGGTTTATGTGGTGCCTAACAAAGTAAGGCCTTGATCCACAGCTAAGCCCACAAAATGAGGCTGCTGCTAATACTGAATTGTCAGGTCCCTTCATGTTGTCCTCTATTTCAGTTATGACCTTCAGAAATTCTTTATCGCCTGTTGTGGACACAGCAGTGATGTTAGCCATAAATTTTACCACCTTGTTTTTCCATCCTTTTCCTGCATCGTTCTTTCTTCTCTATTAGTTTGTGTCTTTTTGCCTGTCAGTCCTACATTTCAAGTTATTTTGGATTCAAATGTTCCCTTGTTGAATATACGGTCTGACATACTATGCACCCTTCCAAAAATAAATATAAATTAATAGTGCCTTTATCACACAAACCAGCCCACTAAAGTTAAGAGAACTGATGGAAAAGGGCCCAAGGTAAATAACAGTAGTAGAATGTGTCCCTAAGAGTTTGTCTTAATTAAAAGTATAACGACACACATTAAAAATTTACAACTGAAAAGGTTATGAATGTGTAATGTTTAATAACAGTAATGCAAAAAGGTGATATTTAGTTTCCAGCACTCGCATGAATGCTCATCCTCTGAATTTAGAAATAACTGTAGCTGTGTGGTTTGATCTCTAATTAAGATTTAATTAATCCCTAAAGCTCAGTTCAACTTAGATTAGACCTATATTGATTTGAAATTCTTTACAGTTGCACTCCTGGTACAGCAAACTCACCTGCTCCTCATGGTGCTGCTCATAGCATTAGCCAGGCATTTAAGGGGTCTGTCTGACCTTTAACAAGGGTGTCACCAAAAATCCTATAGAAAAAGTGTCCACATCAAGGGAAAACCATCCAGCCCACTTTGTTCTGCATACCATAATGAGCAATTACTGGTGTGATATGAACATCAAACACCACTTCTTCCAGAACTTGGGGCTGCAGGGTAGGAAACACAAACCAATGTTCATCAGAGTTGATGAGAGCTCTTTCCCCTTGATCACAAACACACAGCTGTGGGTCTGACCACGAGTTTATCTTCTCACAGAGGAGGCGAAATCCCCACAGTGGCACAAGGGTTTCATTGCCAGTGGTTACCAGAACTGGAGGAGATAAGGGCACACCTGCATGAAGGAAAGTTCAACTCTTTCCTGTTGTGGAGGGGGGTGAGGACCTGGCAGAGGTTTCCCAGAGCAGTTGTGTGTGTCCCATTCCTAGAAGTGTTTAAGACCAGGCTGGACAGGGCTCTGAGTAACCTGGGAGAGTGGAGGGTGTCCTGCCCATTCCACTGAGGCTGGGACTTGATGATCTTTGAGGTCTCTTCCAACCTAAGCCTTTTATGACTTCCCAAGGCAGGAATAGACCAAAAATCTTCATGAAATCTCTGTGAAAAATCTCATTGATGGAGGGTGCAATTCCCATGGGGATCCCTCACTTGGTCATTACAAGACCAAGAAACCTTGAACCTGGTTTGTGCAAGTCCAACTTTTCTGGTTGAGCAGAACTGCAGATGATTGCAATGGCTTTACCCAATGACCCTGGGAGTCAGTCATTCAGAACAAACACACCAGGCTGCAGATTTTGGCCCTGTTAAAAAAAAGAAATAGGGAATAATAAAATGTTTCTCCTAGGCTTTACAGTAGTCATCCCAGAATAAGATCAGGGAGTCACAGAAAGGGACTTCTAACCCTGACTGAGGACGTGGAGAGCAGCACCCTCCCCAGGGTCTGCAAGAGCATCTCATCTACGTGCTGGTGGCAGAGCTTTGGCCTGAGTCTCTTCTCCCATGCCTAACCTTGCTGCCTCAGACAGAGATGTGCTGAGCTGAAGGGCTACCTGAACACCCAAAAAATCCTCACACAGAGGCTTGCCCTGTGCCTAACAAGCAGCTCTTCTTATCCAGCTCCTGAATGAAACCATCTGTTAAACAACTCCCCTGATCCACATCAGCTCTACAGGGGCTCTGGAATTACGACTGCAGTGAACCAATGCAGCCAGGCTTAAAATGCATTATTAGGAGAATTCATGGGGACTCCATAATATCCAGAGAAGAAATTCTGCTTTCTAGAATTATTTGGTTGAATATTTGTTTTCAGGACCTGCTGGCTACCTATTAGCAGTGTATTACCCTGAAGTGGCACTTCTAAAATAGCAAATTAACCTCCACAGGGCAGACAGCATCCTGCCCACAAGAGGATACCTGGAAAATGAACAACATTTGTTTTCCATGTAAGACTGCCTGGTAATGAATGGCAGCTCATTACAGCCATTACAGACAGAGCAAAAGGGTGTTGGACTCGTGTCTGTTGCAGTGTGGGTTTTTTCCCCCTGGGTCCCTCCATGTTTTAAAGGAGGCTTCAGAACAAGGTAGAAAAACTCAGACTCAGTGTTCAGTGATGACAGCTGGTGAGTAGGAATGGTCCAAAGGCAAAATCCTGAGCTCCATCCCCCAGTGTGTAAGGAGGGGAATTTCAAAGGCACCCACTTGGGAATGGCCTGGCTTTGAAGCTGTAGTAATGTTCATCTGTCACTGCAATTGCAGATACAAAACATGGAATAAGGGGCATGATCCCTCCTGTTAAAATGTGCTGGCATCCCTGCAGGTGGAGGTGATGCCTTTCTTTCAGCTCCTAGAAATGGGAAACACTGTGTAAACAAGACTGGAGGCTGTGTGGTGCAGGTTCCTGAGGTCTGAGCTCTTTGTTTCTGTTCCTAAGGAAGGGGCACATCTGCAGAAGTGAAGAGCATGAAGACTACAGCAGCTTCTTTAATCCTGCTGGTGATTCACACAGTGGCTCTGCCTCAGGGAGAACAGGAGAGATGGTTCTAGGGAGATCATATAGACAGTATGTACTGTCTGAGTTATAAAAGGAAAATCCTGGTTGCTGTAGAGAAATCAAAGTAGTGCAGCTTTATATCTAATGCAATGAGCCATGCAGTTTTCTGCTGGAGGTGCAAAGGAGAAGGTTGCATTTAGGGCAGGGCTGATCTCACCTTGCACCCCAGCACCTTAGCCTGGGCAGTCAGAGAGCTACATCCCCAATAACAGGGCAAAATCATTTTTAGATTTGTTTTCTTCCCTTACATGAGAACCAGAAGACATGGTTATGGAGGTATCAACACACACTGCCTTTCAAACTCCTAATCCCAAAAACCTGTTCAGTTTGGGAGAGGGATTTGATTGTTCACAGCTCAGGTTATCTGAGGTTCTGCGAGGATCAAAGCCTTCAAGCCTAAAGAGCTTCAGTTTCCTCTATTCCCATGCAGTCTGAAAAGGATGCTTTTACAGGGTTTTCAGTTTATGGCTCCTGCTGCTTGAGGGGTCTGTCTGAAACAAGCTCCCCTACCCAGAGATATTGCATCCATGGTGGCTTTCCCTTCATAAGTGACCTGCAAGGTTTACTCTCAGGGTTGTTGTTTCCCTGAGATTCTCCTTGGGGTTGCTGTTCCCCAAGGTAATAAGGGTTCCCCCAGGGTTGCTGTTCCCTGGGAGTTTCCTCGGGGTTGCTGTTCCCAGAGGTAATAAGGTTTTCAGTCTTCTCTTCGCTCTGGGTGTTTCACACCGAAGCCAGAGACGACAAGTTGAGTCCAGCAGTTCGTGTTATCAAGGCTGTTTATTCTTAATTATCTCTCAGTTCTTGTCCAGCTTTGCAAGGCGTCCCCAGCAGAGCAGGACACGTGGCAGACTGGGCGGATCAGAGAGCCCCACACCTTATGTACAGTACCCCTGACCCAACCACTGTCCGAGACGTATTTTTTATTTACAAAATTTTACCAATACCTACTACCTATGCTAACATGTCAGTTCTACTCTAAGCCAATCTCTAAAACCCAACTCAGCACAAGATGGGGGACGAGAGCAAGAACAAGGAAGACAGGGGCCACTCCCCAATTCCTCCATCTTGTCTCTTCAGCCCCATATACTAAGAATCCTAATTTCTATATTTATATTCTATAATAAACCATCCACTACTTATTCTAAATTCTTAGGATTTGTGATTCTTCCTGCATGTGAGTGTTCACTCCCATGGACAGGAATCAGAGTCAGTGTTCTCCTGGGATCTGTGTGGGTCTAACTGACCCCCCTGTACAGATCCCAGACCCTCCTGTACAGTCTTCAAATCCTCCAGGGTGGCCAGAGGAATATCCTGGACTCCAACAGTTTACAATTTCTGCCACTGCTCAGGACAGGGTAAACCAGGGTCTGAAAGGAATAATTAGCATGCAGAGAAGAGCAGGCAGTCTAGGCCTCTGTATATCTCCAAATTTATCTTGGAGACAGTTGGCAGAACTTCCTTCATAGCTGTCATCAAGATTAAACCCAAACTTTGGTCCATCAGTTTTGATGCTGTTGAGTCTAATATCCCTTTAGCCACTGTTTGTGGAGGTCTGTACCCCTTCCTGCACCACATGATTCCTGAAGATCAGCTTACATATACTTTAAATCCAACAGGAACCTTCTCTCTCAACAGGAACCAAAAATACTCCCATACCATCAGCAGAACTCCTGGCCACCTTGACAGTGTGAAAGCAGCCAAAGATCCCAATGGCACTCCTAAACCCTGTGCACACTCGACACAGACATTCCATCATAGCTGCAGACCTGCAGGAACACACTCCTGAAAAATCTGGGTGACATCCTTCCAGAAAGACCCCAAAACTTCCCCATCTTCCCCTTGCTCTTTTGTTGTGCATTCAGTAAGTCCCATTCTCTAGACAGAGTTTTGCTGTCTTTGATTATCACAGTGCCCTTTGACAGGTACTCACCTGAGCTATTTGAGACCACAGAAGAAATCCAGCCTGGAAGAATCCAGCTGCCTGGGTGGTAGCTGGATCTCCTCCCACAGAGGTTTTCTTCTGAATAGATTGCCCTGACTGGGCATAGACATTCACTTTCTGTCCTGTTCCAGATGTTTTCTCTTATATTTCATATCAAGTCCCTTGCACTTGCCAGAGCAGTTCAGATCAAGAGAGAGGAATTTGTGCAGAAGGCATAGAGTCATTTGGCAACTAAAACAGCATTCACAAAAAGAGTGAGTTCCCAAGCACTTTCATGTGCCACTACCACAAGCATCTGTGCTGACCAAAATAGGCTCAGAGGGAACAAAAAACAAAAAACAAAAACAAAAAAACCCAAAAAACCCCAACCCCCCCCCCCAAAAACCAAACAAAAACAAGCAAACAAACAAACAAAAAAAGGGACAACATGGAAGTTCCATTCCCACTTCTGTCTCTGTGCCATTTAAGTCACCAAAACTTTCTCAAGGTGTAATGAAGCTGGGAAAGCAAAGAAGTAAAAAAAAGCCATTTCTAGGAAAGGAAGACCAAAAAGTTTCCAAAATGGCAAATTCTTAATTTCCTTAATTCATTTTCTCACTGAGAATTTGGAGCTGCAGAACATGTACCCATTGGTGATGAGAGCAAAGGTAATAAACCCTGCCATGTAACCTTGGCTGTTCCCTGCAAACTGCAGTTACCCAGAAGCCCAGCCACCTAACATAAAAGGAAACTATCCACTTTAATTAGCAGAGCAATCAAAAGACTCTTACACAGGAAAGCATTTATCACCAAATAGAAAATGAATGATACTTTAAAATTAGAATATGCAGAATTCATAGCCAAAGGCACTCAGGGGAAAAAGAGCTTTGCACCAAACCAGACGGGGATTTTTTTTTTTGGCTTCAGTCTAATGAACTTTAACAATAGATATCAAATTCTGTCTGGCAGCATATTTTAGCAGTGGATCTGATTTTTCAGAACTACTATGCAAACCTCACCAGTTATAGGAGGAGGAGATCAGTGGTCAGAAAACCCATATTAACCTGTATTCAGATCTCAAACCCAGATCCTTGGAAATCCAGTTTAGAAAAAAATCTTTGCTTATACTTTCAAAACACAGTACAAACAAGCAGCAGGGAAATTTAATTTTAATTTTTCATGTTGATGAATATTTCTTTGTATCTCACTTAAATGCTGTGCAGGAAGAAACCAGGCAACACCACATTTCATTATCAGGAGTTTGGGCAAAGCTTGAATTGGAAGATGACAGCAACCTTCTCTTGGTCTTTCTGTACTTAACAAAAAAATTGAAATGTCCAAAAATCAGGGAAGAGCTAGATAAAAATACCTTCCTATCAGCTTGGAAGCTTACAGGGGTATTGAAGTATAGAAGACTGGAGATGTTTTGAAAACAGTAGGAGATGCTGTCACTGTCAGTCTTCCCAGAAATCATTAAAAAGCAAAATACAGAGTTTTCCACTGGTTTTACAAACCTTGCAAGGGAGCTGAATGCTATGGGGACTAAGCTTTAGCTCAGCCAAAATGCAGTTCCATACCAAGGCAGTTCCATAATTACTGCAAAAGGACAACAGTAAGTCAGCCTGCTGCAGGCTCCCAAGTGCAGATGGGATTATTTGATTGCAACCTTTCAAAATACACAAGCTTTGGTTCATATCAGCACAATTTACCCGAGTTGCCTTAGGTCTGCCAAGTTAGGATCCCACAAATTGCACCCAACAGGAAAGTTGGTCTAAAAGGTAAATAAGGTCTTAATGACAGATTTACTCACAATAGCTGTTTAGCCATTTGATGTATAAAGAGCATGAGGGAACGAGACAGGGTGTGGGTCCTGATAACCAGAAGGGAGACAAATCAGGAAGTCCACCCATATTCAGTCTATTTGTTTCTGCTTTCTTCAAAGGCCCTTTAAGGAGATCTGTGATTTTTATAGACCCACTGGAGTTTCCACGATCTGCCAACTGTAATTTTTAAAACTAGGATAGACAAAAGTTACTTTGTCCAGGGAAGGTGAGTTTGGGTCCCCAGTGCATTGCTGCAGCTGCATATTCCTCAGTTCTGGCAGTGGGGAAGGGACATCCCTGCTTTTGGTTACTGCTGAACTCCCAGTTCTTTTTTTACCAACCTTTACAAGCAGGCACACATGTGGCTTAGCTGCAACAGATTTGCTGGATCAGAAAGTGCTAATGCAGAACTGTGTAAACAAGAAATTCACGATCCAGCAAGAAGATCCTTGTCTGAACCCAGCCTCATTTCACATCTCCACACAACCAAGCCACCCTAATTTTGTCTACTTCCAGTTGCTACTTGCCTTTTGCTTTTGGTATCCAAGATGTTCTGTGCTTCAAAGACACTACAACCACCAAGATAATTCCTGAAGCTCTGTGCACTAAAGATATAAATTTGTCTGCAGAGGCTTTAGGAGCACTTAAAAACCCCTGTATATTCCCCTGCTGTTTGTGCAAAAAGCTCTCTTAATGCTTAAGTGCCCTTGGATGACAAACTAGCATGACCAGCACAGATATGAACAAGATAACCTAAATCATCCCTTGTTACATCATGGTGGAACAGTGACTTCCTCATGGCTCAGCAGAAGGTTTGAAGAACTTCTTGAGAGCAGTGTTTCATCTGGTACCTGGTAGCAGTCATAAGTTGTGGAATAGGGATGGTGGTGTCTGGGTAGAGCCCTGCAGAGCAGGTCTAGAGCCATTTGCCAGGAATGGGCTCAGGATTACTCAGGATGGCAAATCCATCACCATTTTTCTGTTCATGGTTTCAATGCAAGTGGAGATGGAGGTTGCCATTTGGATGGCCACATACTATGGCTGATTTTTATTGTTTCCAGATCTAGATTTAAATGCCCCAAGCAATAGAGCTGGTGCTGGAAATCATTCCATAGTGTAAGAGATTGCCTTGTTAAGAAATTATCTTTATTTCTAGGATGGTATTCCTTTGGCCCAGACTTTGCCCTCTTTACACTCTCTTATGAACACTATAAATGGACACGTGGAGTGATGGGAGATGCCAGATCTGCTTCTGAATGGTCTGGCTTGACTATGCAGCACCACATTGGTGCCCTGGCTTTAATCAAAACTCCAGTACCCACAGGAGCGTGGAGATCTCCCCAAGCTCATTTGGCCTCCATCTCAGTTGCAGTCACTGCTCCAGATTTGGTAGAGGCACTCTTTCCAAACTCCTGCTCTGCCTTAACATCTCCAAGGTTATCTGTGTAGGGACAGTACAAAGCACATGCATTTGCAGCAAAACCAGATGCAGTTGGAGCTGGAACGATTCCTAGCTCATTGAAAAGTGTTCTAAGTATCTCAGTTGAGAGTTTGCAAGGATTTGATAATGGCCTGAAATGAAGGCAAGAGACATCCACGAAGGAAATGTTGAAAATGTTGTACAGGCCAAGCACAGCCATGGAAGCAGCAGTCTGACTATTCACAGCATTAAAGGAAACACTGAGCTCCTGCTGATGTTTGCAAACATGGAAAGGAAAAGAAAAAGACCCTTTTCAGAGAGGACTGCAGGTAACTCCTCTACAGGCAAGGCTTGAGTTGTCCCTGTACGCAGCCAGCACAGCTCCTGCAATTGTGTGGAACTGTGGTGTGAGGAAGTGGGCACCTTTTGGGAGCACCTACCCCTCAACCTGGACCTGTGCAGAAAATGGGATCACCATTTACCTGTATTTACCCTGAGCCCAAAAGGTTCTTGCCAGCTTTGGTGAAGGAACTCAACTCTGGGAAAAGGGATCGATACCGCAAGGAAATAAATGAGATTTCTGAAGTCACTCCCTCTGCAGGGAGATGCAGTTGGTTGAGAGCAGTGTGGAACATATTGTTCTTTGGCTTTGGCATCTCTAAGACCATTCTGCCCATTTGGTCTCACCTCCCTCATAGTACAGACTGCAGACTCTCCCTATGGGAATCACGAATCAGACTCTTGACTTTCAGCTAATTTAGTGTATTTTCTAGGAACACATCCAGACTTGATTTAAAGCTGTCAGATGATGGGGAATTTAGGTAAGTTGTTCCAGGAGCTAAAAATGCCAATGGTTATGTGTGTATGCTCATTTTTATGTTGAATTTTGAGACATTCAGCTTTCAGCTACTGTATTTCATCATGGGTTTGATCTCTTCTGTTGGGGAGAAAACAACCCTATCCCAAATGTAAGTTGTAAATACATAGCACACGGTATTAATGCTGCTTGTAGTAATTCCACTCATGAGGAAAATTTACTCCACTTTGAAAGTGAAATGGGCCTCCTTGTACTTACCTTGTACTGAGCCAGGAGAGTTGATGCACCCTTTACCTCACTGAGGAACAGCTTCCCCAGGTAGCCTTTAATCTGCAAGATGAAAGAGCCTTCTAATAGTGTATCAGGAAATTCACCTACACAGTGTGATTAAGTCTCAAGTAAATTTCTGTTTGGTAAGTTAAACAGAATAAACCTCTTTTCCCCTCCCTCTCCTTTTATGGCTGGTGCAGAAGCTATGGGATGTTCCAAATTCCAGAAACCCCTGATTATCTTCCCTCCAAAATGCATTTAGTTCTTTCTTTCTTAAGTCAGAGATTGCTAAAGATGTACATTTTGAGATATGCTGCAGACAGGCATTATTATTTTTTTCTACACTACATAAAATAAGGAGACATGAACAGAATGTCTATTAGGAGCACATAAAATATGAAAGCATAAAAATCTTCTTGCTGTTAAAGACTTTTATAAGATGCTGTAGGATCGCAGGCTATTTACTCTGACATCTCTGCAAAAGTTGCTGAAGCTGCCAACATTAAAAAAAAACCTTAGCAAAAACAGTGTCTTTAGGGATTTCTCCAATGATAGTTCTTTATTTATGACTCCATTTAAAAAATTTAGCTCAGCACATTTGTTTACTTATGATGGGATTGGCTTCCCCCTACCCCACAAGGCTTTGTAGGGGAACAAAGGAGTGCCAAGAGCTAGCCCTATAGCAAGCAGCCTCTTGGGATGGGTTAGTGCTCTCTCTCCAGCATTTTTCCCATTATGCCCAGGGCAGGGAGAGAGTCACAGCCTGGCAAGTAGGAAGC
The DNA here is from genome assembly GCF_021018805.1 of Prinia subflava. Lineage (NCBI taxonomy): Eukaryota > Metazoa > Chordata > Aves > Passeriformes > Cisticolidae > Prinia > Prinia subflava. The sequence continues at coordinate 148,341,834 of NC_086247.1, read as the reverse complement.
TAAGAGGAAATGAATCCCTCGGGCTCATCTGGGGGGCTCACATCAGCCCCTGTGACAAGTGAGGCAGAGTTCAGTGCTCCTGGGTGGGAACAAGGTCAGCTTCCAGCACTGGAGCTGGCAGGGGGAGGCCAGAGAAAATGCTACAAGAGAAAAACACAGCCATAACCTCAATCCAGTCAGCAAACCCTGACCCTGACAGCACCCCCATCACCCTCAGAAGTAACACCCCCTTTTCACCCCATCGTGGATGCAAATCCCTACCACAGCCAGAAAGAGAGCGATGTACTCGCTCCTTGCCCCAGTCAGAAAAACCTCAAGGGATTTGGAGGGAAATAGAGCCAAAATTTAGGTGGGAAAGCAAAAATGAGCCAGTATAGGACAGGGAATGACAGAGATGTGCTCAGTCAGAGGGCAGGAGATCACCAAAACCTGCACCCATTCAGATTTCTGCAATAGCTCGTCAGCATGGAAAGAGCTGACTGCCATCATCACTCTGTGCTTGAAATATCCAGAGATGCTCCAGCAGAGACACCCCAAAGCCTGCTGTTAGAACTTCGTACACCTCAAATACCCTTGCAGTTTGCAGTAGTAAACGAGTGCACATTTTTTACATTAAAGATGGAATGAAAAGGTTTTTGAACGCTCTGGATTTCTGCCTGGCTGCAGGACTGGATTGTGTTAGAGAAACTTCACAGAGCTTTAAAAGGGATTGTGTAAGGGCAGCCATGCCCCTCCAAAAAATAAATGTCTCTCTGGCCTGAGTTTTGTTTCCCCATTGTCTCCCTTCAGCAGCTCAGTAATCCCCAGCGCTTGGCTGTTTTGCTTTGTCCCATTCAGAAGGAAACCCCTTACACAATGAGACCCCTTTGGCACAGGCAGGACATCAGGGGTGCTGAGCTGTGAAGAGCTGTGCCAGTTGTAAACCCGGTCAGAACCAGCACGGGGTGTTTTTGTACCCAAAATTTGATTGAAATGGGGAGGGGGGAAAAGGAAGGAAAAGGGAAAAAAAAAAGGGAAAAGTAAAAAAAAAAATTAGGGGCCAGAAGAGTAGGTGCAGACCTCTGAAGTCTCCATAATAGTAGGAATGTCCCATTTCTAAGTGCCACTCACAAGTGCAGCAGGTATGGATGAGTGAGGGGAGCTGGAAATGCCAGTGCTCACTTCCACAGGCAGGCAGATCCCTCCCAGGCTTGCAAAGCCCCTGGCCCCAAGGAGCAGAGGATGCTGAGCCCTGCCCAAGCCTCCCACAGCCCTGGACACACCATCAGGGACAGAATGAGCACACAATGCCCTTTTCCCACCCATCCTCTTTGAGGATGTGTTTTTGCCATGCAAAGGCTGAATGTCTCCTTAGAGCAGTGATGATTTACCATGTTGGAATAAGTCTGTAAAGTGGTTTTTACAGAGCAGCAGGCTACCAGCCAAGGGGCCTTTTTTTTTTTGTACATACTTCTGAATGGTAGAAATTGGCATTCATCTCTCCAGGCAGGTTTCTGAAATGTATACTGTCCTTTAAATGATTCCTTAATATTTAATATCGTGGTAGGATGAAGTCTGATTTTATGGTTAAAAATGTCAATTTTCACAGCTGATTGAACTTGTTTAAATGGCAAGCAGTTTACTTGTATCGAAAACCATATAAACAAATCAACTTATTTACTGACATTAAAAGAAGAGGGTACTTTATACTCCAAAGCCTTTCAGTTTTTGAAACTGAAAATGAGCTCAGATGACTAAGTTCATTTTGCAGTTTTCCCCCCAATGGCAGATTGATTGTAGTTTATAAAACAAGCCCATGTATCTGGCAGGAAAAGGAATTGTTTAAGATGCTAAGCCACCCTTTCAAAAGTTCTCCGTAATTAATTATCAGCTGTTTGCAAGCCCATTCTGTTTTTCCTTTTGTTTGTATTACTTTAATGGTGACTATAACATACATATAATGAGAAAAGCTGTGTCTTATAAACATACAAATAAATCTTAAGACTTTAAGCAGGATTAGGCAAGCTAAAAAAAACCAAAACCCACCCCGAAATCCAGATGCGTGGAATCACAGAATCAGCTTTGTTAATGCATTCCTAACTCTGAAGCCAATTAAAGCATTCATGGACATGAAGGAACCAGAGTTCATACTGGCACAGATTTCCTCTGCCTCTTCATAAAAATAACTGGAAGATTCAGTCTGATGTCTGTGCTATTAAAAAAAAATAAAACATGAAAAAAAGAAAGGTATTTTATATTGATTCAAGGGATCAGGGAATATAAAGAGATATGAATGTTGCTAGCAAGCCTCCTGCCTTGTTAATTGGTCTAAGAATCTTACCAAAAGTTCAAACTCTGGAGGAGTTTGAAATCTATCCATTAGAGGGCAATGCACTATCCATAGTGATCTCCTGGAGACAGAGCAGCAGCAGGAGCTTCAGGAGGGGGCAAAGTGAAGGGCAGAAGTGAAAGTCAAAGAGAAAATCCAAGAATGAGGGCTTGGGTGGTGCCTGGAAGATGTGCTGGATGATGTGAGCCAAAAGCAAATGCAGATGAACAGAGGGTAGCACGGAGCAGCAGACCTCTGACAACATCTGGCTGATGGGACCCACAGGTTTGTCCTCAAAGGAGAAAGACCCCAAGAGGGGACTTCTCAGGACACTTGCCATCAGCATCTGGGTGACAGTGCAGGATCCACAGACAATGACCAGTGGGAACTCAGAGTTCAACTGATAACTGAGATCAGTCTTTAATATCTGAAAGGCTTTAAAATTCTGAGCTTGCAAGGGGAACTCCCATCTGCCTCTGAAAGCTGAAAACAGTGGAAAGATGTTTGTCTCTACCAAAGTGTTCCCAGGGACATGATGTTTTTAAGGAGCTTGTTTGCCCTCCAGTCCTTGCCCCCAGGGCAGCTACTGAATTTGCTGTCTGAGGGAACCCCTAAGGCTCCCCCTGAGGATGTGGATTCCCCATCACCTTCCCACAGTGCTGATGGATCTGTTTCCTTGGAGACTTTTCTGGGAGCAGCCCCAAGATGAGGCAAGCAATCCAACCTACAATGCCTGGAGATGCCCCCCATCACCCATCCCAGGCCAGACACAGGTCTGAGCCTGGCTCAAACCCCTTCCAGGAGACCTCAGCCCTGTCCCCATCTCCCTGGCTGGAGCTGCAGGGCTGCTCTCAGCAGGCAGCTGGGATGGGGCCTCGTTTTCTTTTCAGAAGAGGGTTTGTCCATGTGGGTGACAGCACGGCCGTGGCACTTGGCAGGGAGATGGGAGGATGGATGGCAGCCTGCTGTGGTCCCTGGTCCAGGCACAGCCTCAGGAAACACTGCCTGGGAGCTGAGGAGCAGCACTGTGAGTCTTGCTCACCAGCCACCCTTCCATTGCCCAGAGCTCTGAATGATGGGGCAGAAATTGGTCAGAGAAGAGAGAGGGAAGAAGGCACTTGGATGTCACCGAGATGGCTGCTTTCAGGAGAAGAGTAATTTGTCTAATATACAATCTGTCACCCTCCATCCGTGCTGGAGAAGTGAGGAGCTGCTGGAAGCTAACCACACATATGGTGACATTGCTCCATCATTAGCTTGGGTAAGAGACAAATCTCCCCGCATGGCTCTGGCATGCTGCACTGCAAACACTTATCTCTTGTGCTCTGTTAGAGACTGGCCAAGATGGACCCTTCTTTCCACCTGCTTTCCCTCACAGGCTGTGTTGTCACCACACAGCCTCCATCAGGAAATAAATGTTTCTCCTAACTCCAAGAAACTTGTCCCTGGAAAAGCTGACTGGTTGCACTGGGGAGCTGTATGCCATATATTCAATGAAGCAAAACCCAGTATATATACCCACATATAAATCAGCAATTTTGGCTCCCCATGTAACTCCTCCCTGGATCAAAAAACACCTCTGGAAGTGGCATCTTCTGTGATATTTTAGAGCGTGCAGAATTCACCTTCTGGGTGGTTGTGGATATTTCCTCTGGTTCTTCCTTCACTGCTGTGTTTTCCTAATAACTGTCTCCAAATGGAGCTCTTCCCACTTACTGGGATTTCCTCAGGCTTCATTTTGAAGGACCAAGGAGGGTGAGGAGTATTTATTACACTAATAATAATAATTAAATAACTACTAATTCAATTACCATGTCTAATAGTGACGATTACAGCCTGCAAATTGTTCTTTCAGGGCTCTCCCTACAGCAACAGAAATTTTATGGTGGCTCTCCCGAAGGTGCCTGAGGGCTACTGCATAAATATTAATGGGAAGTGGGGGTCTGGGTCTTCCTGAGAGCATAGAAATGCTCAACCCCACTGGACAGAGGCTCATGCACAGCGTTTTTGAGGTGGTGTAACTCTAATGTGGGCAGAGTTATTTCAGATTTACACCACAGCAGCCAGGAGCAGAGTCAGGCTCTGATCATTTAACAGAGCCTGTAAAGCGGCCGCGCATCCCCCTGACTTCCTGCAAGCCTCCACACCCCCTCCTCAATATTTATTTCCAGGCCTTCTCGCTTTCCTCTGGCATTCAGAGGTACGGCCAGCCTGAGCTAAACACTTTATTTATATTGGGTGTGGCTGGAATGAGTTTGTGTAGGGTGAGGGGTGTGTGTTTGACGTGTACAAGGGCGCTCTGTGCACGGCGGGCGCTGGCTCCGCGCCCCCCCGGCAGCTGCAGCCGGTCCCAGGTGTGCACAAACACCCTCACACGGCCGTGTTCACCTGCCAAAGACAGCAGCAGAGCCCTAAAAGGGCTGTGGGAAGCAGACCCCACGAGAGAAACCCCCCACAAAAGGAGATGTTTCAGGAGGGATAGCTGGCTCCTCAGATTTTGCTTCTGACTCAGACTGCAGGAGGTGCAAGGGCACAAAGCACTTTGGAAACAAAGTAAATTTCAGGACTAAATGAATGATGCTTTGTTGGAAAAAAGGACTGGGAATAATGAAATAAAATAACATAATTTTTCCATGCCACCAGTCTTCCCCTGCCTTGCTCCTTTCCCAAACCAGCAGGCTGCCTTGCAGTAGCACCAGCTCTCGGGTTGTTATTCTGGTGCACAAACGCGCTGCTCTACGGAGCCGGCTCAGCTGCCTGGCCCGTGGATGAAATTTTATTCCACTAACACTGAGGCGGGTTTCTCTTTATGCTAATCCCCCAGGCTTCAGGGTGTCACGGTGCAGGGGAAGCACAAAATCATTCTTTATGAGTGTGATCTGTCTGCAGACTCGGTATCGCTTCCCTCCCAATCTTACCTGCCACAGTCAGCCAGAGATCATAAATGCACCCCTAATGCCACGATTAGCATACGCTCTTGAAAGAAAATTGTGCTTGTAGCAAGAGTCCCCGAGGGCCAGTATCAACAGAGAGACATTACAGAGAGAAACTGGAGATCAGGGCTGAGCTTTCAAGTCCGTGCTCCCTTGCTGGGCAATGGTCTCTGCAGAGATTATTCCTGCTTTTATCAGGAACAGACATGGCAAAAGGACTGCACATGTTGACTCTGCTTTTACTTACGGTTAGACCATCTTTTTGGTGGGGCAGTAATCAATGCCAGGCTTTCAGCTCTGTGTTTCACTAAATCTGGCTGAATAATTACAAAAACCCCAAAACCAACCGCCCTGTTATTTAGCTTAATATTCTTGCTCTTCTCCATTGGTTTTATAAGCTGCTCCTGGCAAAGGGAATCATCTCCGTTGCCAGTTCTGACAAGATAGATTGACAGGGTCCCTGCACAAAGCAAGAAGGACAGATGAAGGAGAGGAGAAAGCAAAGGTGAGGAACGAGACCCAGTCTTAGGTTTGAGTGTTTGCCATCTCAGAGGAAGGTCTCATTTTGCACACCATTTTTTCTAGAGGTAGAGCTATGCACCTGCTTAGGGGTTTGCAGCTGGGGTACACTGCAAACCCTCCCTGGCAGCCTTGGAGGAATGTGGGTTTGTCTGCTGCCTGCTCTAACAAGCCTTTGATCTTCCTGAGGCTTCTAATGGGATCCAATTGCAACCGTAATCATAAATAAGTGAAAATATAAAATAGGTAACAAAAGCTGCGTAAATGTGTTGCCACTTGAAGGTTTCAAGTTCCTCCCTTACTCAGCATGGTGCACAGAAATAAATGGAAACAGCAGACCTGCTGAGGAGGAATAGTGACATTTTGTGGTGACTGATTTGTGATGCAATGGGGATGCTGGGGGGCGGTGGGGACAAATTTTCACTTTATATTCTGCTCAAATGAGACAAAGATTACAGTTAGGAGTCAAGTACTATCAAATTATTTATTGAATTCTGTTGGGGTGGAGAGGGTATTTGCTCTTTTTTCCAGAAAAAAATATTGATTTTAAGGATGGCTTTGATATCAATTAGGCTCAACATGAGAGACAGGCAGTCACTTTGTATAGGGAATTTAATTAAAAGCTCTGTACTTAGTCAGGAGAGTGTTCTAAGGATAAAATTGTTTTCCCCCTTTGGGTCAATTTTCTGTTATGTTTGTATAATGCAATTAAAGAAGGACCCATGCCAAGCAATACTCATGCCTGGTATAAAACTGTCCATACATAATGACTGACTTCTTGGACTTCCAGTCCACAGTAGATTAACGAGTGTTAGCTGCATTTAGATGTGGTTATCTTTTGTTTTATTGCTACAAGAACACATTCTTACAGGTGCACACCTCTTATAAGGCCCTACAAGGACTGCTTAGGCACAAGAAAGGAAATTATGAGAAGTGTTGAATTCTAAAAGACTCTTTTCTTTTGAAAAAATAGAAGTAAAAACTGACTTGATCCAAAACAGTTGAAGTTCACAGGTAGTTACTAATGAGGGGCCCATCTCAGAGCTTGTAACTTAGATTAATATTTAATATAAAATAAGGGCACATAAATGGGCAGATTTTTTGGTAAGATAAGGGGTATAAGTCTGTTTGTTGGTCTGGAGCTGAATCACTGACACTGGGTACATGAAGGGCTTGCACAGAGCTGGTTTTCAGCCCAAGACTTCCCATCCCTTCAGTGGATTTTGGAGCATCTGTTGTCTGGCTTTCCCTACAAAGGAGCTTGGGAAGGATCCCTGCAATCGACTGGCAAGAGGCTGAAGCAGAGCTGGCCTCAGAAGATCCTGAAGACTGCAAGTGCTGCAGTCCTGTGACTTCTCTGCAGACTCCTCTTGGTACTCTGAGTATGAACTCAGGGATTGTGCCCTTGACTCACTTACACACATGGAAGTTTGGGGCTATGGGTATAGAATCACAGAATCCTAGAATTGTTTGGGTTGGAAGGGACCTTAAAGATCACCCATTTCCAACCCCTGCTACAGGCAGGGACACCTTCCACTATCCCAGATTGCTCCAAGCCCCTTCCAGCCTGGCCTTGGACACTTCCAGGACTGGGATATCCACATCTTCTCTGGAAAACTTGTTTCACCACCCTCACACAGGGGAAATTCTTCCTAATGTCTAAACTAAACCTACCCTCTTTTAGTTTAAAGCCATTCCCCCTTGTCCCATTACCACATGCCCTTGTCCAAAGTCCCTCTCCAGCTCTCTTGGAGCCCCTTCAGGCACTGGAAGGGGCTCCAAGGTCTCCCCAGAGCCTTCTCTTCTCCAGGATTAACAATCCCAATTTTCTCAGTCTAACTCTATAGGAGAGGTGAATATCCAGCCCTCTGATAGTCTTTTTGGGCTCTTCTGTATTAGTTCCAACAGGTCCATGTCTCTTGTGCCGAGCACAGCACTGCAGGTGTGGTCTCTCAAGAGTGGAGCAGAGGAGGAGAATCACCTCCCTTGACCTCCTGGCCACCCTTCTTTTGAGGATACAGTTGGATTTCTGGGCTGCAAGCACACACTGCCTTGATTCTGAATTTATACAATTTTATATATGTGTATATATATATATATATATATATACACACACATACATATATATAATATATATATAAATGATACAAGATTCAGATTCCACATCTATATATATATATACGATTCTGAATGTGTTTTGAATACAGCTACTTTCCTTTTTGCATATGATATTCTTTTCTTAAAAACTATCTCTATCTTGTCTATTTTAACTCCGTATTAGAGATGCAACACACACTTAAGCCTGGACAGGGGGGAGAGTGTGTCCAAAGCTCTTCTGATTTTCTGGGAAAATCACAGTCAACTACACTTTGTTTGTTGGAGGAGACACAGCAACTGCAGGCTGTTTCTGTTGCAAGATAAGGCAGGATACCCAGGAAAACTCAGCCCAGGTCTGTCTGTTCCCAGTGAAGCTGGTGGGAAACCCTTGAACTCAGCAGAGTCAGAGCAACACTGCAGGATAACTGAGAATCCCAGCCACAACTTTAGAGGAAAAGTGCAGAGCCAAACACACAGAGGAAGGAAGCCAAAAGAAACTGGCATTGTGGAGGATGATTCCTGCCTTGTGTGCTGCAGTGGTGGGTACTAGGGAAAATAAACACATCAGACAGATATGTAAACAGAGAGGAGAATCACAGACAGACATAGGAATACACAGGGCTGATGCCAAACCTGCTGAAGTCAATGAGAACCCAAGGATGGCTGCACCAAATGACTTCAGAACAGGCTCAGGTAGCAGAAGGGATGAGGGAAAAGACTCTGCTCGTTGGAGTGTCTCCTCAGATGACTCCAGCAGACACTGAGCCTCTCAGAACAATGCACAAATCTCTCCTTTATCCTCTCCTGCTCTGCCATAGCACATGCAGTCCTCACATGTCCTCCTGGAGAGGCAGAAAGCCCACACGAGCCTCCTGCAGCACTGGAGCCCTCCCTACATGGCTGCAGCATCCTCTGCAGGTCCCCCGTGCTGAAGAGGGTTTCTCTCAGATGGAGTTCATTATCCAGGACAAAGCTGGTGTGTATTTGCCCTGATGCAATCATCATTTTACAGCAAGAGGCTGCAAATCACTCTGGAGCCTGGCTTCCCAGTGGTGCCTGGGATTTTAGGGGCAGATAGACAATGAAACACCTTGGGGGATGTTCATACCTCTTGTCTTCCCCTCCACGTCTGTCAGGAATTTTCAGCCTGTGCTGCACCAACCCTGTTCCTGGCTGCTACAGCAGCAGCAAGTCTGAGGACCCTTTGCACCCTTCAAAGAACGTATGGAGGCTGTGACCCCGCAGGAGGCCCTGTGTTCCAAGTGATTTCTCACTTAAATGCCATATGGATATGTCAGCACATGCAGCCTTTTTTTTTTCCCTCTTCCCCTCCAGTTTCCATCTGCTGAGAGGGAGCCGGACTGCAGGGCTTTGCAAGCAGCAGATGAAAATGTAAGTAGATGAAAATGTTAAAAAAATGAAAAGAAAATCCCACAGTGTTTTTCAGGGGACATAAAAATAATATTTGTTGGATCTGATTTTTCTGCTATACACAAGGAAAACATCCTTCCTTCTCTCCTTGTACCCTGTCCTTCAGTCTAGCAGAAGCAGTTACCTCAGGGACACTCCCAGGCACTCACAATTCCTTTGATTTTAGTGGGACCCTTCCAAATTTGGCCCTTTTGAGAGCAGAAATGTGGTTGGTTCACTGGCTTACACTGATTTTCCCGGAACCAAAAATCAGCCTGTTGTTCTAGCTGCACAAAACAACACCAAGCTCTCAATTATTAATACTCTGATATTTCTTTTGGGTCCTATAATCATTATTTGCCCTCACTTGAGTTATTTCACAAAAAAGGTGGACATCTTGGTGTCAGACCTATTATGCTTTCCCATCATAACATGGATCCTAAAGCAAGCTTAAGCCATGGATTGATGACACACCACTGCTGGTGTCAAAGCTCTGGATCTAAAAGACCATGTGGCATACAGAATTGGTTTGGTAGGGACTTTTAGTTGTTCAGAACTATTCAGAGGTTCACTCCATATGAGGAATTATTCTGTTGTTAGTCTTCTCACAATCATCTCACCCCATTTCTGCAAGTTCATGGAAGGTATGTGGTTGCCCAGACTCAGGTCTGTAGTCGTGTCTCATCTGGTCTTGCAGAGACCTGACACCAGGGATCATGGAAGAGTGATTTTAAATTTGCAGCAGCAGAGTTCTCCTTCACAAGATGCCCTCCCAGCTTTTTGAGTTTCAAACACTTTGTAAAAGGAGAGGTGTGGGAGCAGGGGCAGCACCTGAAGGCATTTGCAGCTGAGTGCACTTAACCAACCTTAGAAATGAAGGGAAGATGAGCAGATTCCTAATGACAGGCAATATGCTGGGTGATAAAAGTGTGAGATGATCCACTGCCACCCAGACTGCACTAAAGAGGAGACTCCCCAGAAAGAAGAGACTCATTTACCCCATCCTCATATGCAGGTAAAACAGCAAAGGAGGTTGCACAAGACAAAACAGACCAGCCCAGAAGCCCTCCCTCGTGGGACAAAGTTCAGCAATACAAATGGAGCGTTGTGTACGTGCATTCAATGGGTTTTAGCTGTGTCCTCTAATCACAGATCTGGCTAAAAGGGAAAGGCTCTCACTACCAGCAGTCTTGGGAGCTAGGAATTCCCCACGATGGTCACTGAGTGTTATGGGTTAGGACTAGCTGGTGGGAAGGAGCACCAACAGCCTCATCAGGCACTGGGACCTGCCCGACCCTTCTCACTCTCCCCTGCTGAGCTCAGCTTTAGCCCTGCTGCATAGAAAGGCTCCCTTACACATCCAGTCCCCATCCCATTGACGGGAGGACACATCCTTTTTCCTATTTAATTCCTGCACACACACAGCTCCACACAACTCACCCTCTCAGGGTGGGATGTCCCACACTGGGGGACAGAGCTGCTGACACACAGGTGTTTGCAGAGCCCAGGTTGCTCCTCTTCATCCATTCCCCCAACACTCAGACCATTTCTGCTCCCTGAGCCTGTAGCAGCAAGAACAGAGCTACCCTCCTTGGAATAACAGGAAAACCAACACTGAGAAGAAAGCCCTGTCATGCTGTTTTAAAAGGCACATTTCCACCAGGCTCACATGCCAGCCTGTGTATTGTGTTCCCTCTTTCTGCTCTCCAGTAAGGAATCCTGCAGAGACAATGATGGTCCCTGTGCCTTCAAGTAGTGCAGCTCCTGCTGGCAGCAGTGCTGCATCCAGCATCCAGCAGAGCATCCTTCCTGCTCCCTGTACCCACCACCCATGGAGGCTCAGCCCCCCAGCCCTGCTGCCTCCCCCCTCGGGGTTCACACTCCCTCCTCACCCCGACCCAAGCTCTGCCCTCCTCATATGGCTCTGGAATTCCTCTGTCCTCCAAGCCTGTTGGGAAACAACACCGGGCCCTCTCCAAGCCCACGCATGTCAATGGGAGCTCTCCCATTAAATTAGGTCCCCAAGGCATATGCCTCAGTGGCCAATAACCTTTTAAATGAATTACTTTCCTGTGCTGGTTTCAGGAGGCCCAGATAGTACAGTTATTTCAAAAGACACTGCTACAGGCATGATCTTAACACTTAATTACATAACATTTTAATAAGTGCTCGAGAGCATTTGAATATGTCTCCCACCCTTTCTGATTCTGCCAGGTTTGTTTCTCCTAAAAAAGATTTGAGCAAGCTGTGCAAACCAGGGTCTAGTTCTACCAAGATCTCCTTAAATTTCCCCAATGAGCACAGACTCTCTGCAATAGACAGAACCTCATTCATTTTGGGAAGAAACTGGGACGGGGAGAGTGGGGGAGAAGAAAAGACAGAGAGGAAAAAAAAGGAGGCTTATGTTTCAAAGATCACTACAGGCCAAATATTCTCAGGCACCCCGGCTTTTACAGAGAAATCCTTAACAGTATAAAAATGGAAACACTTCAAAGATAAAATAAATAATTTAATAATAGTCTGGTTCTCCAAAGGGTTTTGAACAAGTTTTAGATTTGCCAGTGAATGTTTCCCTTAGGCTGTAGGCCAGTGGAAAAAAAAAGACACAGTGTGCCTCTTCTTTCATAAAATGTACTTTGTGTTATTTCTTGATAAGATTCAGAAACAATTCTTTCCCCTCTCACCCTGCCTTCATAGAAAAAAAAAGTAGTTGTGGGTTTTTTTTAAGAAAAGTCAAGGATTGTACAGATGCAAATGATTTCTTACATACAACACACACTAAAATAATTGCGAAATAAATGTTGAAATAGATCCAAACACATCCAGATTGCATATTTTCCTTTCTGGTTGTCTCACTTACAATCACCCACTGAGAGGAACATCAGATTCTTTAGCCAGGTGTGTTTAAAGGGAAGCCATTTGAAGACCCCAAGAGCCTTTTGTGTAATTAAGAGAGTATTTACAAGCAGGACTCTGCAGTATTTATAGGCTTGTAAGGAAAATGCACAAGAGTAAACTGTGGCATTAGTAGTTGTAACATAGTTGATAGGTCAAAGAGGCTGCTATTTCAGTAAAAAAGAATCATTTATTTGGCAATCACATGAACAGTAGGAAGGACTGAGAGGACATTAATATCCTCTTCAGACACTGCACTGCTTGGCCTCTGCATTCTACATTGTCTCATGTCAGTTTAAGCTCCATTTTTTGCAATTATTTACAGGGTAAAAAAGATGAGAGGCTGCCTTGGTTTTTGTGGCTGGGTGTTGTGTTTTTCTGGTCTTCAGTGATAAGTCTAGCCTTTAGGAATCCCAGAACCCTGTATCAATGTATGGAGCAATGAGAGTTGCCCTCAATAGAGTAGGATCAGGTTAGGGAACACTTGAAATATCTGAAAATACTAAAGTCCTTGAAACCTTGTGGTGTGCAGCCAGCAGCACTGAAGGACCTGGCCAAATGTCACTCTATATTATATTTTGGAAGATCATGGCAACTGGGAGTGGTTCCTGAGCACTGGAAGAAAGCAAATGTCACCAAGGTCTTCAACACAGTCCAGTCAGCCCTGCCTTGATCCTTGGGATGATGATGGAGCCTTCATGGAAGCCTTTTCCAAACATTTACAGAACAAGAAGGTAGCAGATAAATACCTCATGTGAGGTGTAAAGAAGATGAAACCAGATTCTTCTCAGTGCTGTCCAAGGACAGGACAAGAGGCAATGGGCACACACTGAAATACTTACCACTCCATTTAAATTAAATAAAACACTTTTACAGTGAGGGTGGTCAAGCATTGAAACAGGCTGACAGAGACTGTGGCAGAGATACTGAACCTCAGCTGGAACAGATCCTGGGCAGCCTGGCCCTGTGCTGGGTGGGGGTCCACTGTCCCCACCCTGTGCAGGGCACATCCCCACCTCACTGAGAGCAGGGAGCTCTCTCTCACTGGCAGTGCACCAGCTGCTTCTGTGGGTTTGGGCGTTACAGGCTGTGGTGCAGACTCCAACAATGATGATAATAAAACCAGTCCTTTCCAATGATTTCACCACCTCTTTATTTTATTCTGTGGTTTTCCCATGTTATCTGAGCACAGATGCCTGTGATTTCTTTCCCTGATCCATTGTTCTCTCTGTATTAACTTTTTCCTACCCAGTGGTTTTCTTTACCAAGGTGTGTTTAGACACGTCTGGGAAGTATAAATCTTGAGCCACATTAATATTCATATACCTAAATTTAAGGATGATAATGAGATCTATGTTTAGTCCAAAAGAGAGGAGACCAGAGGAAGTGATGAATGATGAACAAAAGGTAAAATATGTCCCTTGCACCATAACCCCTTCTTCACTTTCCCATGGGCTGTAGCCTTGCATTCAGCACTATGAAGATTGCCTTTGAACAAGGTTTTTGCAGATGGGATGCTGACACAGGGCAGGAGGCTCTTCCTGCAGATATCCAGTCCCTCAGTGCTGGAGTTGTCAGAGCAGGAGACTCACAGGCTTCCCAGTGGCAGATTTGGGAAGGAAGAGGTGGTATTATGGCAAAAGCAAATGAGAGTGCTGGTCTAAGATTTGGGTAATGGCTTGACCCTCTTGAACTAGCACAAATCAAGGATTATTCTGGTGCCATCCAGTGAGTTATGTGGCTGTAAAACTGGTACAAGTGGAGAAACAAGCTCTACATCTTCCTGACACTGTGTCAGTAAGAAACATTTTGACTTATTTTGTCTGTGCCACCCTGATATTTACCACCATATCTGCTTCCTTTGGCTTTTTTTATTACTGGTTCACTTTAAGCTGTTCTATATAGATACACAGTATTACCTTTAATGTGCAAGCTCATCCTTCGGTGAAGACATCATTCACCAGCCAGGTGACATTTGGGCAAAACAGGGAATTTTCACTTCTCCCTTTCCTGCCTCCTGCCTCCCACCAAGCATGAGATATACATGGAGATAACAAACTGGACCTGATCCTTATCCTTGTTGCAGCCTTGGCATTGATCTGGATTTACACAGATGTAGCAGATCAGAACTGAGCTTGCTGTCTGTCTCTTTGTCATGCACACACATCACGATTCAGGATTTTGTTCTGACTTCAAAGCAAATGCAGGACGTAGATTAATATGCTCTACCTCAAAGGAAGTTGTCACCAGGCACACAAAGTGCTGCTTCTTTTATGATAACTCATAATTTATCAAAGAAAATCAAATCAATTTGTTGGTAAAAGAAACATGTTTTTCGTGAATTTAGACCACAATGAAGGTTTCAATGACAAAGCAAGAGGAGGATGAATTAATCAGACTTGGCATCGAACACTTAGCGGGGAAGAGCAGAAAGCTCAGCTGGAACATTTATTCTCCTGGGCGCTCAGTCCCCAGATGGCAGCTTTGTCCCCTGGTGTCACTGGCCCTCTCCTCCCATCTCCCTGCTGCTCTTTGCCCTCTGCAGATCAATAACTGCGTGGGGTGGATGTAAAACTCGAGCACAGCCTGGTGCAAAGCACTGCTTGGGGTCCAGGTCACTGGAGATGGAGCCAGGAGCTGATCTACGAGGAGCAGTCCATGTCCCTGAGCTTCCAGGGTAGTGTCCCTTGCCACAGGCACAGAAATGAAGGCCAATTTCATAACACACCCAGAAGTTGTCTCTCAAAGCTGGGCAGAGTTTTTCTCTCACTTCCCAGTGTTTCAGACTCAGGGTTTCCATTAGTGACCTCTCCATTTAGCTCAGAATCGAGGAACTTTCTGCAAACACAAAACAAACAAAAAAAAAAGCTGGAAGAAGAAGAAGAATAGGACAGATGATGCCATCAAATGAAAGGAAGAGCAGAGCAGCATCCTACAGCTTCAATAGAAAGGTGATAGCTAAAATAGTCACGTCTAGTACACATCCAATCCTGGGGCTGGATCCCAAGGGACATTGTGTGCAGACAGACAATACAAAGATTGTTACGAACAAGGATTACTTCACCACCTCCTGCAGCCACTTCAGAAGAGAGCTAAAGGTAAGACTTGAAAAGTGCCTGGGAAAAGTGTAGCACGTCTGAGGGCATAAAGTGTTATATTTATAAACCAACAGAACTGAGAGCGCTGGAGCGGGAAGGAAGATACCGAGTCCCAGTCCCAGGGCAGGTTCAGGTAGAGCTTAACTATTCCTGATGTTTTTTAACCTGGTTTTTTTTTTTTGGGTTTTTTTAACCTCTAAACTCTCCAGCAATGAGGATGCCACACTCCCCCCAGACAGATCCAAACAGGGATTGCCAGGAGGCAGCAGGGAGCAGACCCACCTGTTTTGTTGCAGAAGGAGGGTTTAGCTGTGCACAAAACAAACTGGGCTGGGCTACCTGTCCTCAGGGCCCCAGACTATTTCCTTTACTAGCACAGGTATAGCCCTCTTCTAATAAAGCCTTTTTATATTTGCAAGCAACCTCCTCACCTTTTAAGCAACATTTTTTGTAGTTCTAATGGATCTTTCTCTGGCTTGGAGGAGCAGAGCTGCACACTGAACTGCACACATTTAGTTCAGTATGCAATTTTTGGAAAGGTTTCATTTTTCTGTTGAGACCACCTGATAAGTAGCTGGCAGCACTGGGCAGCATTGCTGGAGTCTTGATAACCTTAAATTTAATAAATGCACACATTCCTGGGATCTCAATAATTGAAAGAGTCTGGTTACAGCAATCTAAGAGAAGGAAGGATGATTTTCCCTGCTGGCATGGTTTTATGTAATTGTAGTATTACTTGTTCCTTTTTGAAACCGAGTCAAATGAAATGTGCCCTCTCATGATGCATTTTGAACATGCTGATATAATTCCTTAAGTACAATATTCGTGGCACCAAAATGCTCTTCAGTATTAATTACTGTGACAGTGACACAGACTTTTTTTGTCAAATGCCTTTGGAGCTTAGCTGGTCAAGGCTCCTTTTCATCATTCATACTCTGCTCTCTCCAGAGTAACTCCTGCTAAGCCTGTGATGCAGCATGAACTTAGCAGATGGGCCAGGTTACATCATGGAAGAGCAGAAATACAAAACTCTGAAGCTCCAAAGTCTGCTCTGGAGACAGACACGATGTAAGATCCTTGTCAGGGTGAACATAAACCACATCCTCTCATATTTGTTCTTATTAATAAGAAGTAACAAGACCAGCTGTAATTTATATGGGCTGGTTGGTCACGATTTTCTTTGTACAAGCAGCCAACATATGCTTTCAGTCTAACATCACCTAGTTCAAAGAAAACTATAAAAAAGGACAAATGTCAAAGGACCATGAACATCAGCTCAGCAAGTGTGTCTTGTCTGTAGCACGCAGTGGCTGTGCCAAGGTTTTAGTGACAGCCTCTTGCCACATAGGCAGTGATCTGGAGCTGCAGAGGAGTGGTGTGTGGAAGACAAGATGCTGTACTTCCAGCCAGAGCCTGGAGCAGTTTCTCTCCCCTTCCATGATGATAATCACTACTGTGCAATTCTGAAACTTTAGGCAGCAATAATAAGGCCAAGATCAGTTTTGTGCCAAGATGAGTTTTGTTTGTTTTTAAATGGGAGTTTAAGTCTCCTCACTGTTTTCCTTCTGCAAGATCAAGACTGCTGATTGTCTTTCACTTGTCTGGGCTTGGGACTCCATTCCAAAGCCATTCACTTTTTGGTTCCCCAGTGTAAGTTTCCAGTCTGTGATTATTTGTGGCAAGTCTTTCTTCAAAAACATCCACATTTACACATAGTAATACTGTTTGTATTCTTCCTCCTCCTCTCTGGGCTTCATTTCAATGCTCAAGTGTTGCTTAAAGCAACAAACAACATGCAGATATGTTAAAAAAATCTTGGGTGTTTTGTTCTCCTCCTTTCCTTGTGCTGGTGTTGATTTGCCTTGTGAAAATATTCACCTCCTGATTTTGTCTTTTAACGTGTTTAGCAGTGTCTTCCAAATTGCCCTGTGTGAAGGTGAAAGGCATAATCCCTGTTTTATTAAAGCTCAGATCTCTCAGAGGGGTCTCTTTCCCTCAGCTGAATTAGTTGATGCTTTCAGAGGCAGGCAGCACCCTGGGGCATAGCAGGGAGGAGAGAGTGAAATTTCAGCATTGATATATCCAGGAAGTAAGTAAACAAAGCAGTGCCCAAATAACACGTCAGAACTCCATCTTCTTGGGCTTGCCTTTGGCTGGACCACTGCAAAGCACTACTAGCTCTGCAGTATAAATGCCAGGCTGTTCAGGAATAGCTCCCAAGCACTTCCAATGATGCCAGGGCTATCGATGTGAGCACAGTTTTAGGAAAAAATCTGGGTGTTGCACATGCCTACCATGACAGGTTCAGAAGTTCCACTGAACTAATCCTTCTGAATGTAGCCAATCATGCCAAAATGCTTTCCAGACAGAGATGAAGAATCATCTTCTGGAGAGGGGAAAAATTTTAAATAAAAGCTATAGTGTGCCAATCTACTGTTCTCCAGTCTCCCCCTACTGTGACATACATCCACTTTAAT
Organism: Prinia subflava; assembly: GCF_021018805.1. Taxonomy (NCBI): domain Eukaryota; kingdom Metazoa; phylum Chordata; class Aves; order Passeriformes; family Cisticolidae; genus Prinia; species Prinia subflava. Next base: position 148,324,097 of record NC_086247.1, on the reverse strand, counting down.
TTTTTTTTTTTATTCCTAAAATGCTACTAAGTTACGAGAAGCTCCTGTCAACTGCACAAACTGGTTCTGTATAATAAATACTAAAAGAAAAAAAGCAAACCAGAGTAAAAATATCAACTTTGTTCACAGCAATGACCTTTACACACCTCTTACATCCCATGTTCCTTATACCCCTTCGTGCCATCCACCTTACCCTCAAGGAAACAAAGTAAGGAAGCACGTCTGTGACTCAGACTGTAAAAGTCAAAACCACCAAACAGCTTTTAAGCAGTGCACTCCTTTTTCCATTCTCAAATGCAAGAAGGTCATTTGCAGTCCTCAGGGTTCTGAGATTATTTATGAAGCAACAGCCACTACACTCATTGTACCTCCTGCTCTCAATGGGACTCATCGTTCAGAGCTGTTGAGCAGTTGGGAACAATTACAGAGGATAAACTGAATGAAATATGGGATGCTGTGAATGTGTCAAGATTTCAACCAGTGGAATTTACATACATGAATAAATATCGAATACTGTTTAGTAATGACACTCCTGCATAGCCTCTGTACTGAGCATCCTGCAATGTAAAATAATTGCTACCTTTATTATCAGTTACCAGCCCAAACAGAGAGCAAGAAGCAGCTTCAAATCTGTGAGACAAAGGGGTAATTAGGAGATGTATCTCCATTAGCCTGTCCAAATAGTAAAAGCTCCCTCTCAGCCTCTTTTTTCAGCAGGGAGAGTAAGTGGACTGTAGTTTTCTCTTTGCCTAAATTTAGACTATGATGAACAGAAACATAAGCATGTTGTGGATTGAGACAAATTTCCCCAAGATGTTGTTGTAGCAGTATTAGGACCAAAAAAAGGGATTCCAAAAGTTGACCGAGCAAAGCTGCTATTAACAGAAGAGGAGAGATCTCCAGACACAAAGCGATTTCACAACCCTGGCTGGGGCCTCGGCATTCAGGGAGGCTCATTTCCACCATGACTCAAGCCCCAAATAACTCTTCTGCTCAGCCAAGCACTTCCTTGGCTTGCTGAACCTGGCCAAGCGTCCATCAGGTACGAACGCGACATCTGAACGGGAATCACCCAGACACGTGCCAGGAAAGGCACCCAAACCTCCCTATCCCCAAAAAGCATGAGGTTTGTAAGATGGGCAAGCTTTGTGGGGCCTCAGAAGCTCATAGCTTTTCAAAGGGTGGAATTATGCCTACAGCTCCTCGTCCAAACTGAAGTGGCAATGGGTTGCTTTTCACTTCGGGCTTGGCCACAAATTTCCCTGGCTCCTTCCACCACAAAGAGGGAAGGAGATGTGTAACACAATATGAATGTGTTCAGTGTCCCAGGCCAGAGTGCTTCCCAGCAGTGTAAGCTCAGCAATCAGGGAAATAAGAGTAACATGTAGAGGAAAAGGACAAAAATGAACAGATTTTATGATAAAGGTCACATGGTCCCAATTCAGGGCAGCGTTGCTGTCTGGTGTAAGCTGGAGAACATTCCAGATATAAAAGCAGCCAGTCAATAGTGGCCAAGAAAGAACTTAAGCAAAATGCTCAGTGGGCTGAAAATGGCTTGAAATTAGTTTCTAAAAGAGGTGTGGCCCTTGAAAAGGCAAGAAATGCATTTGCTGTGTTTGAGTTCTTGGATAGCTCCTGACCATTTTGGAAGGAACTTTAGCCCAAGTGTAAAGTTAAACACTGGTCTTTGAGTTGTCCTAAATGCAGAGCTGTGGGTTGGGTCCAAGGCTCTGCCGTGTGTCTCCTGCACAAAGAACTCCAAGTTCATGCATCCAACTGGGGATTCAGGGTGCTCTGGCAAAAATGATTCTGCACTTCTCCCATCCCATCCATCCCTGCTCCTTCACCTGCTGTGAGTTCTTCAGTGCAAGGTTTATTTCCTATAATGAGCCTTAGCTCTTCCAGGAGCTTTTTGCCCATGAGCCTTTCCCATTCCTGAGGACAGGAAGGCAATATGGGTGGATGGAAACATTTGTTCATTCCTGCTTTTCCTTCCCTTTCACATCCCAGTGTCAGTCATAAGGCTCTGAAAGCCACGTCATGTTCTCTTAATAATCTCTTGCTAACTCATTAATTCATCAATTGCTATTGTTTGGTCCTGCTATTAAATGCAATTAATTGTCAGAGCTGATGAGACAACACAGTTGGGTTCCCCTCCCCGTGGCTGTGTTGGTGAGTACAGACCAGCACCAGCCCCTGGGCTACACCAACCCCTGCCAAGGTGTTTCTGTCCTGGCAGCAGCTCCTGTGGAGGCAATAAATGGAAGGGTTACAGTTTTTTCAGCCACAGGCTGGAGTTTATTGCTAAACTCCCCCAAAAGCTGACATGACATCTCCTGGCCTGTGAACTGCACAGTGAAAAACACCCATGCTGCTGCTTTGTCCATCAGATGTGTCACCTGCAGGTTTAAACATGGAAGTATTGGTTAATCTTACCTTCTATTTCAAGAGGACATCCTCATCAAACCTCTAAACAATTTTTCTATGAGCCATGCTACCTCTCTGGATAAAAAAAGTAATTTTTGTGCTTTTTCTTCCCCAAACGAGCACGGAGGTTAAGGAAAATTCCGTTCTGTTTCCACTGATAGCTGTAGTGTGGAGATACATATATTTTATAGATGCATACATGTATTTTGCTGTGCAACCTTCAGTTTCAGCAGGATGGGATTGACCTGAATTTTGTGCCAGAGTTACAGGAAGGATCAGTGAGAAGTGATGAAGGTCTGGACAGTTTTAAATCACTCCACTCTGACAAAATCAGGATCATCAGGAAGAAAAGTACCTATTTGACTCCTGGGCTGGGATTCATACAGGTCCCAGGTAATTATTCAAGTTTCTAAAGGACTTCCTAGCAACCTGTGGGTCTGGGGATTTCGTTCCATTTTAATGAATGTTTGGTTGGGCGGAATCCAAAGGCAGTTTACAGAGTGAAACTTCCTATTTGCCACAAGTTATTGGCATTTTCATGTCCTCTTTATATGTCAGCTGGATATTCAGAACTATTTAGGTTTTTGGGGAGAGGTGTGCTGTTTCAGAAGCAGTTTTCACAGAGGAGTGCTCTATGATTTCTGAAAATCACCTCTCTAAGGTGTTTTAATGTGCACACACACAAATAATGGCATCAACCCTACTGAAATCACTGTATTTGTAAATCTTAGCCAAGTCTGTGCTTAGTAAATGTTTTAATGCTCTTTTATTTCCTTTCTTCTTTTTTTTTTTCTTCTGTATTCTGACACATGTAACTACTATTTATGCTAGACTATAGAGACAAAAGATTTTTTGGGCCGCACACAGAATCTTTCACCCTCAACATTTTCTTTCATCCCAGTCTGGTCCAAAACAGGCTTGGAACACATTTGCATGATGGTGTCTCACCCTGCCTGGAGTCTGTTCTGTCACTGTTCTGGCAACAAGCAGAGTTGTCAATCTGGCACTTTATACCAGCTCGAGGTACACTTAAAAATGTGAAAACAACAGCAAGATAGAGAAACTTCCTTCTGCATTTATTTACCAGATAGATAGGATGGGAGATGCCCTGTTCATTTCAGTGAGCAATATGCATTTTATGACCTTCTCATGACAGTTTTATGCCTATTATGATCATTTTACCTTTTTTATCAAATAAAGAAAAGCTAATGTAAAGAGCTAACATTCAAATAACATTTAAAACTGAGATAAAGTGACAAAGCTCTTCTGGGCTGATGTTATGACTGACATTTTGTCCATTGTTGGGAGTGGCAAAAGTATAGAAATGCAAGGGAAAAAACGAAAATAATTTCAACCTTCCATTTAATTATGAGAGACTCTGTCAATTAGTGTCACAATTTGTTATTTTAAGGGTAGGCCCCTAAAGCTGCAGCTACAGTTCCTCTCTGAGCATCACTGTGCTGCTGTTGACAACCTCCACGTGTCTGCATGAAAGATTTGGGTCCAGAGGCTCCCTGGGTGGAGGAAATGTTTTTTTAATTCTAGCACTGTGTTACTCAGCAGTTCTGTAGAGTGAAAGAAGTTAACCTCAGTTTGAATCTTAATTTTTATCCCTGGCTTCTTGGACAAGTGGCTGTTCCTGCCCTTAAAATGGGGGTGAGGATCTCTGGTTAAGAAAGGGTGAAATAATGATGACACTAGAGATATTGATAACTCTGGAAAAAGTAATATTGATTCATCCATTTTTCCCTCCTCCCCTGCTTTCATAATTAAACAGTTATGAAATAAAGTGTTCTTTCCCCCTTCTGTACTTGGAACACAGTGATTTATCAGCATAGACAGTCTGAGACCCAGCAGATAAAATGCAAAGCGTGAACTGAAGTAAATAACTGAAGTTCACAGCATGAACTAAATCACATTTTATTACCTTTAATATTTCAATTGCTTCTTAGCATGAGAAGCAGAGGCCAGGACACATTCAGGAGCTCTAAACCTCCCTCTCCTTTGAGTGGCTTTAGCCATTCTCCTCCTTCTCCTGGGGAGCCATCCGTCTCTGCGTGGAAATCAGGGATGTAAATTCACCCTCCTCAGGAACCAGCTCTGGGATGTGGCAATTTCAGGATTCCTCACAGAGCTGATCATTAGGGAATCTAAGTTGGAAATTGAATCTCCTCAGGCTGCTTCTGTAATGGAGGGAGTCAGGACTCCCCAACAAGGCATTCTGATCTCACAACCCCCAAATTTTTCTCCAGTGGGTGCATTTTTCTCTCAGACATTTATGGAGAGCATCTAAGGCACTTTAGCCATCCTACCAACAAGCTGACACATTTGGCAAGATCAAAAATCATCTTTTCTCCTGCCTTTCTCCCAGTAGTTTATTAACTAATATCAGCTGTGATTTCCATTTTGAATTTGGATGACCCTGAAGACTCTTAGTGTTTCAATACATTCTTTCCTCTCCAGCAGACCATCTCTAATGTGTTCAAGCCTCTCCAATAAATCAGTGTCTCCTGAGTGGATCAATTCAGACTGAAGTCTGCAGCTGCATGCAGGCTGGATGGCAGCAGAACTTCTCACCTTGCTCTTCCAGAGCCCCTCCAGAGGAGTGAAACACATGGGAATTAAAAGCACACTGGATGAAAAACTGCGGGCTGTAGCTCATTAGCAGAGACCATGACTAAATGACTTGCTGCAGGAATTTAAGCACTCAGCAGTTTGCTCACTTTGTACTAATTCTCACTCCTGAATCCTTCATTTTCATGTTCTACCACTATCAAGTCAATTATTTGATCCACAGATATGGTTATAAATAACCACAGGAAATGTTTATTAAACTGATTTTTACATTTCAACACCTGAAAGAATCACTGCATTAAATTTTGATACATGATTGCTGAACATTTTAAGCACTTCTACTCCAAAAGTTTCCATTTTTCATGTTTAGGAATCAGTTCAATTCTTATTCCTAGAAAAACTGTTCTGGGCAAACCAATTACTTAAAATTACTGACTTTTGCACCAACAGGAAAAAAAGGAGGAAGGGGTTATAGCACAATAAATTTGGGAAAATCCTTTGTCTCACAAACCAACAACTGCAAACTTTAATTCAACTGTTCTCTCAAAAGACTTTACAATTTCACACACAAGTTTATTGGCAGTGTCTACTGAATGAATGAGGATGCTTCTTTTAAAAGAGTTTCCTGGAAAATGCCACCTTTGGTTGATATTTTTCTTTTCCAGGAATTCTGAGAGTTTACACAAAAGATTCAGTGGAGCTATACACAGAGAAGTGAATGTGTTATTTTCAAACCACTCTGCTGTTTCTTTCTCATCATTTTATGCTTTTTTACTCAGCCATTCCGATCATCTTTTCATTATCAGACAAATCCTTAAGAATTTCCTCTGGCGACTTATCCGCTGCAACACGAGAATGTTTTCCTTGAGCAGGGATGAATCAACATTAGGTAAAAGCTTCAGGATTTTACCCAGGCTTTAAAAGGCTGGAAAGCACCAAGCTAAAAAAGCACATGTGTCTTTTGAGCCTCATTCTCCTTTCACCTACCATGCTTAATGCAGTCACCCTCGCTTTACATCCACTGTTCCAAGAAGAAAAGCTTGTAGGGGTTTGTAAAGTGTTTGCCAAGTGTTTGTAAATCCAGCTGAAGTCATTGGAGGGAAGGATTCCAGCAATTCTGAATCTCAGGTTGTGTCTTCCTTCCTTTTGCTTCCCTGGTTGCTGTAAAGGAGATTTTCACTGCCTTATGCACATCTCCCAGCACACGGACCTGGGCACTGCTGCCACCCTAAACCAGGTGTCCCTAAAGCAGTGCAATTGTCTGGGGTGTGTCCTCACCCACGAACCCTTTGCTTTCATGGCTTGGAGAGCTCATCAACAAAAGCCAGGCCAAATTTCTCCAGTGCCCTCTGCCAAAAGCAGGTTTCCATGTAGGCTGGTGCCTGTGGCTCAGGGAGGAGCAAAGGAGCAGCCCTGGAGCTGCTGGAATTGCAGCAAGGACTGGGGAGAGAGGAGTCTCTCCATCCCCTCCTGCCCACTGAATTGCCAGCAACAGATGAATTCCTCCCTCGGAGGGTTTCTTTCCACTCACACCAGGGGCTCCTTTTTCCCTTCACAAAATCACTCATTACCCCAATCCTAATGTGTCTTTTCTTCCCCAGCTCACCTTCCTCTAAGGAGAAAATTATTGCAGTGATGAACAGATTTCCCAAGCAGGGGTACAGCTGAAAAGCAGCATAGAGGCTGAAAAATTACATTATGCATTAGGCATTATGATATTTTAACAGGGCTCAGTATCACTTTGCTTCCAATCACCCAGAGATCCAGCTATTCTTCTGCACTGGGAGCACCAGTAAATATTTGATCTGTTCAATCTGCAGTCAGGCAACCAAACAAGGACTGACTGTTCCACCAGTCTCCTTATTTTCTTATCCCATGCTATTTGGAGGGATTCTTAAGTCAACAAACTCTCTCTCTCCCTCACTCCTTCCCTTCTTCTCTCTCAGATAATGCATCTCAGCCCTGATTTCACTGTTAAACTCCATGGCATGATGGAAAATGCCAGCCACAGATGTTGCCTACACTTCATTATATTGCATGCGCATAACAAATTCCCCACCACAAATTTCCAGGGTTGCATTTTAACTTATCCCATAATGTAGGAGAGGAGTCAAAGCTGGGGGAAGGGAGCCAGGGAACTCTCAGACACATGAACATCCCTGTGCACAGACCCTCTGAGCTGTTACTTAGCATGGAGAAGCGTTTATACCCTAAAGTTGTGGTAGGAGTGGTAATAATTTCCCACAATACAAATTCCCCACGGTACAAATTTAGCAATTCATTCTCCTTTGAGTGGTCAAAAGAAGCTCAGCAACCGTAAGATTTTATAATTAAAGAGCTGGAATAAGGCTTGAGAGAGGTAGGCTGATTTCTCTTCTTCAAACTTGCATATTCTCGAGAAACACTTCACTTCCCCAGACAATGCTGGCTGATGTGACTCGTGATTTTGAATGTTCCTCTTGACATACACAGCTTTTCAGAGCTTGCTAAGCACCTGGAAAGTTAAATCCCTGCCTGGCATCTGCAGGCATCCACTAGGGTAAAAATGAAGAAGTTCAAAGCATCTGGCCCTTGGAAATGCCACACCAGCATCACAGCAGCTCTGCCCAGCAAAGGATGAAATGTGCCATTGAATTAGGACTGGCAAATCATGCCGGCTCCGTATGTACCCATAAATAAAATCACAGCTCCATGTCCTGGGCTGGCCTGCAGTGACCCACATGGCTGCTCTGTTCCTGGGGTGATTTTGGGCTCATGATCTCTGTCCCTGTCCCTGTCAGGGGTTTGTGTACCTGGCCATGGGCAGGAAGCAGTTTGGACACAGCCACTCCAAGGCTGGAAGGAGAAAAGAGGGGAAAAGGGTTTAACAATACTGGTATAAAGTGTGTCACTGCTCCTAGCTTCAGGTGAGGGAGCAGTGCCTTCTTCTTACCAGCTTCAGCCACAGCCACCACCCATGGGTTTGGGCATGGGCTTCTGGAGCCCAGGGGTGCTGGATCAGGATGTTCTCTTTGGAATGCTCAAGCACGACCAAGCAAGAGGTCAAGAAAGAGGTGTTGAGGTCAGAAAATACATCTGGGCCCAGATTTAGGTCTTTACATTCCTCGAAAGAGGCTTTAAAGTTCATCTTTCTGCTGTCTCTCTTGTTCACTCTCTATGAAGGAACAAGCCTCAGATAGCTAGCTAGCTAGCTAGCTAGATAGATTAGATAGATAGATAAATGAACGAAGCCTCTGTTAGATACTTTCCACCAGGAGACAAAAAGTTAAAAAGCTGGGAGATGTTACACTTACAGACAGCTGGTACATTCTTTTGCTGTCAGTTCTTTCCAGCAATCAATATTATGAAATGTTATGATTATTATCAAATATCATTATGTTAATTTTGAAGCTGTTATGAGCCCCATCTACTGCCTTCATTACACTTTGAATAAATGATCTGAGTTTTAAAAAATAACAAAACAAAACAAAAAAGTTTCAGAGAAAACTCCCTGCCTAGCTGTTAACGAGCAAGGAAGATTTAGGTAGGCAGACAGATCCGCTCCTTGTGGTGTTCAGCTTGATAAATCATGGCTTTCCTCCAAACAGAGGCAGAGTTCAGTATTTCACACCATGACAGGTTCTCTCTGTACTTTGTGGATAAGGTTGCTTGGATCAGAATCAAACTTGCAGCTATTCACGGAGGGTGGCAGAGTTTCTAAAGAGCTGTGTCTCTACCGTGGGATGGGGCTGCTTGCTGCAGGCAAGCTGAGCCCCCAGCCCCATAGTGCCAGGCAGGGCATAAACACAGGGGAGAGGGCAGGCAGCTACAGGAAAAAGCTGGATGGAGAAGTTGGAGTGAGTAGCTGAGGTCTTGCTGCCCAAGTGCTCTGTAGCCTGCAGACCAGATATTTCACCAAAAAGCTTCTCAGACCTCTAGCAGGCAAACACCTATGGCAAGAGTGGTAAGAACATGCCAGGTTTTCTTAATGGCCACAGTTTTTGAGGTCAGGAATGTCTGACTATGAGAACTTGTAGAAGGGAATTTTAGGACACCATCAAGACCAAAGGCTGTTGTCCCAAAGCTTCTTCACCCCATGGGATTTGGAGCTTCGTGGTGTTGTTTCCACTGCTCTCCAGCTCACCTGGATTTCATTTCACACTAGAAGCTCAGCTGTGTTTTGTCAGAAGAGTGGTGGAACACAGGGGCTGCTGATGCTGATTTATGGCTCTGAGGTGCAGAAGCCAGGTGCAGACTTGCCAGGGGGTTCAGGTCTGCCTTCCCCCCAGCCCAGGGCTCCCTGCAGCCGCCTCTCCCAGGGCATGTGAGGCAGGAATGCCTGCACAGCCTCCTGGGGATCTGCACCCACCTCTCATAAGCTGGATGAATCTCACAGTTTCCTGGTATTTGCATGCCAATGCAGAAAAAACACAGAGGGTAAGGCTGAGATTTGCTGCTGAGGGTTTGGGATTTGCAAGAATGCAAGATTCAGAGACGCTCCAAAGGGCAAACAGAGGGTGAAGGCACAAAGGTTAAATAAGCAAAAATAAAAGCATTTGCACCAAACCCTGTCAGCAAAACCACCCAGCTAACTCCAGCTCTGAGGTGCAAGCATGAGGCTTGCTTCCCAGGATTAAAAAATATGCTCTCTGCCATTCCAGACCAAGAACTAAAAAAAGCCACTCCTGCTCCTCTCATCTCACATGCTAACAAAATTAATGGCAGTGGGGTCTTTTGAGCCAGTCACTCATTACCCTCTTTTCCCTGCTCCCTAAACCTCCATAAACACAAGCCGAAATCCTCCCTGAGAGAGATCTCAGCTGCAGTCAGGTTTTGCTTCTCCCCGGGCCGGTGTGAGATTATAATGCTTCTCAAGGTGTTCCCTTCCTCATAATGAAGCTCCATCTGTTCTACAGATGGTAAAGATCACAAGAACCAGCACTGAATATCCCTCCCCCACCGGAGAGTTTTTACCTTATGGTGGTGTTGCTCTTTGTTTTCCCTGCCTTTCCCAGGAGCACGGGGACACCTCCATGGCCCCGGCCAGGCTCTGTGCTGGTGGCTGCCTCTGCTCAAGGAGGGCTTCGTGGATTTTGTCCAGGGGAAAGGAAACCTTTTCCTCTAAAATTTCAGGAAACTGCACAGTGGCTACCTTTAAATACTTCTCATCTCTTCTCAGCTGCTGCTTGCACCTTGCCCCCAGCAGACCCCTCCCTTTCAAGGGCAACCTGGAATATGTCACGGTAAGGACCTGACAGGTAAGACACAAAGGGAATTCAGGAGGTCATATCCTCACGGATGGGAAAGAAATTTATAGGTGTTAACTGCTAGTCTCTGCCCTACACATTTCTGCATGCCTTTGGCTCAGGAAAAGAATTTTTTTTTTTTTTTTTTTTTGGATACCTGCACGAGCATTTGAGCCTGTGGAGAGGCCAGCAGGGCAGAGCTCCTGGGTGTGCTGCAAGTTTTGTGCTCTGGTGTAACCTTGCTGAGCACCCAGACATTGAAGCAGAGAAAATGGAGTCATCCTTGATGATCTTGCCCTCCATACATAATCCAAATAATTAAATTCACTTAGCTAGATAAACAAGTTTTAGTTCTGAAACAGGATAACCACGGTGGATCCTTAGACAATCCTCTAAGGCAGCTGGCAATGGACTAACTTCATTTATGTGGTTTAACATTTGCCTAGTAGAAAATACTACTACTTTTCTCTTCTTGACAGGTAGATAATCCTAAGAGGTTTGACTACCACATTAACATCCAAACCACAAATGATGGGTAATCTGAAAAGCTGGATTTTCTGACACACACGCACCCTTTACATCTGCTTTCTACATCAGAGCCTGAATTAGTTCTAATGTTGTGTTTGTATTAAATATGTGGATTAATGGAGCTCAGCAAGAGTGCTGAATTAGCTCTTCCTGTCTCCAGTGGAGTTGGACTGCAGGTCTCCATGCAGAGACAGATGTGCTGCTCGTTATATTTTGTGTTTTGCTCTTGGGAAAACTGTGGCTCACTACAAAATCAACAGTTGCCTGTTCAAAAGAAGCGATTCCTGACATCTCTTGGAACTAAGTAAATTTGGAAGTGGTGGGGACAAAGTCCTACAGGGAAACATTTTGAGACTGTTGGCTCAGAGTGTAGCCCACCAACAGTGCCATCGCTCAGGGAGAACTGACCCCTCTCATGCACAGCAAAAGACCAAAGTCCTGATCCAGGAAGATTTAATGGCACTGGGGACACAAACAATGAAGATATTTTGCTTCAATGTCCTGGCTCTGTCCCAGCTCAGGTAATTATTCCCACTTATCTAAATTTCTTCCTCCATTTTCCCTGCCATTTAGCAATTTTCTTCCCTTCCTGTCCAAAACAGCAGTTGAACAGCCCAGCTGGCTGCTGGATACTCAGCCCTTTGAATCACGGCTACAAGTCTCCTCTGTGCAGCTTGAAAGGCACCTTGGGACCTTAGGAATTGGGCAAAGGAAAGGAGCAGTGTGCAAGTGATGGGTTTTGTTTCCTTTGTTACTGGTCTTGCAACTGTGGCACAAGATTTTAGAAGCTGAGAACAGGTAAAGCAGCATTTCCCCAAGTTCAGAACTCACTGAAAATAAAGGAAAAATGACAATTAAGTTTGCCATGACCAACTTCCCCGGGCAAACACCATGCTGAAATAATAGTGTTAGTAACACTGTGGCCCAGAGAGAGCACGTGTGCTCCTGGCTGAGGTGCTGGTGACACCTCTGGCTACCTGGGCACGGTGTGGATGCCACAGTGCAGAGCTGGGCTTCAACAGCACTTAGGTAGAACCCAGAGGTCCATCGAGCTCTGAACACACAGACTGTGGCACCACAGGACTGGAATTGCACCGGGCTGCAGATGTTGATGCCTGAACCAGGGCCATGGACAAGGTGACAGCCATGCCACCCCCTGGACTGAGGGCCTGGAGCTGTCTGTAGGCACAGGGACTGAGCTGAAGAGTATCTGCAGATGGGGATAAAGGGAAGACCTGTCTTCCAAGCTTTCTGCAAAGCTGAGCCTGCAGCTCCCCATTCTACAGATTACAAGTCTGTGGTGAGAGCCTCTCCTTCTTTTAAATATAGACGAGCAAGGATCAATTCACAGCATCAAGCTAGAGGGGCTTTGGCCTTGCAGCCCAGCAGTTGGGAGGGACAGATCTGCCTTGGTGTGACTCATTCCCTAAAAATATCTTCATCTCCCCATTGACTGTGCGGGGAGCCCAGGGTGGCCGGCTCGATGTGGATGCGCGCTTGGAGACGTCTGAAATTAGCCCAAGTAAACCCCGTCCCCAAAGGCAGGCTGGCAGGAGGTGGAGTGGGATGTGTAATGTTAGAGTCTACATGTGAGCTGGAAGTCTGCACTCCCACTGCCGGCTCGGGGAGCGGCGGCGCGTGGTGGGCGCAGCCTAGGAAGCGATTTGTCTCACTGCAAAGCAGACTCCTACGTCTGGTCAGTGAATCACTCTCTGCACTCCCACATCTCTGCGAGATGGAGCCCAGCCCTGAAGTTAGGAGGGATGAATCTCATCCCTGTGTCTTGTTCCTCTTTTTTGTGTCTGCTGCTGAGTTTCCAACGTGTTATAGCACTAAATCAGTTGCTCGAGTTAGGCTTTACCTCGCTTTTCCTCCATCTCCAACTGAACCACGATAAAAACATTTTGATGTTTGTTTTTCAATTCAGTTTCCAAGCTGAAGTCAAGCTCAAAATCTTCCAGCCCTTCCTCAGTCTGAGGGAAGCCCTTCAGTACATACACACCTCAGCAGTGCAGCATGATCTTCTTCCTCCTTCAATTTCTATGTTAAGCTTTGAAAACTCTCCATTTTCACAGAGAACTCAACCTGGCTGGCCCTTTTGCAATTGAAACCACAGACATCTTCAGGATTTCTTCTTTCCCATCTGGATACTGTGGAACGTTGCAAGGGGAAAGTTTCTCTTCAACAATTGTGTGTCAGGTGCACAAATTACAGAACTAATGCAGGCTGTGATTATATTTTGTGCATAGGTTTTCTAGGCATACGATAATGAATATTAATAGAAACTATTTTTCCGGGAAATGATTATTTTCTCAATAGCTGGTGTAAATAAACCCACTTGGATATGAAACAGATTTTTTGATGTCTGTATCAAACAAACGCAGTGATGTATTTCCACAAGAAAAGGCGCACCTGCCAGTGTACAACAGTAGAAATGTAAATATTTGAGACTTTTGTGATAATTAATCCAATCCTCCCAGGCCCAACTCGCAGCATCTGAAGACAGAACTTAGGTTCCTTAGCTAACAAAGAAGGAAGAGGCACAAAAGCAGAGAGACTGGAATGAAACTTTAAGAATCAGCCTGAGAAGGCAGAGTCTGCAATGACAACCTCCAGGTGCTTGTAAGCAGATGTCACAGGTGAGTTGGTCACTCAGAAAATCATTCCCTCAGTCAATGGAGACAAACAAGTACCTAAGGCAGGATTTGCTCATCCATTTTTAATACCTAATTATGATGAAATGAATCATTGGCTCCCTGGACTACACCTCCACTGACTAGAGAGGGAGCTGAGGGTGACCAGCCAAGATTCAGGCAATTACTCTGATGTACAAAAGGTATAAGAGCCCACCTTATAATCATGCTTTTTAGATTAAATGCAAATTTTGTCAGTTTTAAAATAAGGGAAGGGTCATAGCCTTATTTGCTTATTTATCTATTTGAGGGACTGTATCCCAGTCAACTTCATCTTCCACTCCCTTCCACTGAAGTCGGAGTATCTGGAGCTGTAGCCTCCTCTGAATTGCTTCACTCAGCAAGTAACTCTTGTGTAAGGATGGAGTTGTAGAATTGGAAAATAGTAGAGTGGTTTGGGCTGGGAGGGACCTTAAAGATCACCTGGTTCCACCCCCTGGCCAACCTTGCCTTGGCAGGTAATGGGCAACAACATCAACTTCAGGAGGATATCCAGAGAAAAAATTCATAAAGGGAAGAGAAGGCAGGGCAAGGGAGGAAAAGGGAAGAGAAAGGAAATTTGTGTGTAAATGCCAGCGCTTTTCTGCCAAAGTGGAAGTCTTCTTCTGGAAGCAGATGTTATCCCTAAAGAGCTGTGTTTACTGAAACATTAAAAACAAAAAGGAGTTTTGACAGATTGTTTCTGGCCTCCTACTGTTTAGTTGCAGTCAAATCTGTCAATAAGAAGTGGACAGGGGACTTGAGGGAATATCTGCAGACATCTATTCTGAGGAGATCAAAGAGAGCTTCACTGATGAATTTGCTGTCCTACTGACTCATTTTTTCAGAATTTCTAGACACATGGAAGGGTGTTAAAAAGATGAAGAGGTAAAAAAAGAAGAACAACGTGCTGCTCTTCAAAAAATAACAAAACTTAGTCAATTACTTCCTCCAAATCTGGCTTCAATATCTTCTAAAGGGAACAACAAATATTGAAAGAAATGAAAAAGCCACAACAGACCTAATAGCTCTTACACTATCTGTACTTGTGGGTTATGACCTTTTTAAAGCATCTAATCATCCAACTAAGCCACTGTGTGCTCGTCTCATGCTCTCAGTTTTGCTTCTTTACCTTTCCTTCTTCCTCTGCTGCATCTTTGCTGCATTATCTTCTATTAGATCACAATCTCTTCAAGACAGGAATCTTTTAGCGTTTGTATAAGCAGGAGGAACATCTGACTGAAGCCCTGAGGTGTTGTCATGAGACACAAGAAGGAGCAGGAGGAAGAGTGGGGTTTAAGAAGAGAAAATAAAAACCAGCCAAACCTGGCTCGTGAAGGTTTTTGTTTGATTACACTGTTAAAGTGTCTGACGTGCTGCGCTTCTACTCTGCATGGTCACTAATTCTCTGTGCCTGATTCCTTGCCCTATTCAAAGAAATACAGGAAACAAAAAGCAAAGGACTCCACAGTAGGCTGCTGTTTTCCAAACCTATTCAAGAAGCTCAGGTGAATTTTGCATTAAACCAATTTGTCTTCATGAGCAGAGGAGAGGAGCACAATGCTTAGATACGTGGTTTGAATTAAGAACGTGAGAAAGATCCTGAAGTTAATGGGATTAATCAGAGGTTGTGTAGGCTGGGCAATACAAGGCATGTCTTGGTTGATGTCATTGCAAAGTGTCACAGGGATGAGCCTTTCCGAGGGAAAACATTTCCATTCTCTGTCAGGTTTCTTCCTCGAAGTGAAGAGGGAAAACAATTGCTCTTGACTTTCTCGGACCCTGAAGTGCCTTTCACAGTTGTTATCTCCCTTTTAAGAAACGCAAATGAGGCAAATAAAAGCAAAGACCAGACCCAGAAAAGACATTTTAATATCAGATACCCCACTCATGCCAACAAGACTTTTCTGTGCTGGGTATGTACCTGGCCCTGGTTCATAGGTCTGAGTACTCCTAATTCACTTCAACAAGACCCAGATTCTCAAAAATAAGGCAGTTTATAACTATTTTCTCTCAGTGCCAGCAATGGGGTTAAGACCTTTAAGAGGAGCCTTCACTGCTTGAGGTGCTGAAATACACGAGTTCAATGCCCCAGGTAAATGGCTTGAAATTGTCCACTTTTCAAGAATATAAGTTCAAATGAGTCCAAAAAGAAAAAATTCCTTGTTCTGCAGCCTGATTTAGATACTTGTGAAGGTCTAAGGTGTTTTGGGGCCCTGTTCCGCTTTCAATCCTGATTGCAAAACTGGTATGTAATGGTATTTTTAAAAAATCACAGTGACTCCCTGAATACAAACGCAAGGCTCAGTGGCATGATTCTGTTTTTCCTGCTGAATAGTGCAAAAGGAAGAAAAGGAGAGGAGCAATATAAGTCAAAAGGAAAATTCAGACCCATTTCTCTGCTGTTATGTGGATTATTGAAGGAATATGTTGCTTTTTTTTTGGTAGGAGAGGAATTCAGTGATAGATTAGCCCTGGTGTCAGTGAGACACACACACGGCTCAGTTCTACTGCTGCTTAATTGCCAATACAAAAGATACTATCTCTACTAAGGCATGAACCCAAAGCTCTGATCTTCAGGAAACTGGTAGGCAAAGCTGTGGGAGGATAAAATGAAAAAATCCCATCTTGTTTGCTAAATCAGTCGGTGGATGTGGTAACGTAGGGACTGAACTCACCGAAAGCCACGCTGGAAATCGTACAGTCACTTCTCCCCAGGCTGAGCTCAAGACTGTGTGGTCTGTCCTGTGAAAAGGAGATGAGAAATCCAAAAATAAAACAGCTGACAGCAAGTTGGGATCAGCAAACCATACATATGTAAATCTTTGCTGACCCTGAGAGGAGCTGCCTCCGCAGTATGATAAGGTCTGAAACCTGATTGAAATTTTTCATAAAGGGCATTATTTTGGGACCATCCTTAAACAAGCAGAGCAGGCAGATCATCAGCCTCTTTCCTCAATAGGCAAAAATAGGTTACTGGTGAGAGGGACTTTGGCCAAATGAATTTCTTTTGAATTCAGACACCGATTTTTTTTATACCTTGGAGTCCTCTTTAATGACACAATTCTTTCTGGGGCACAATTATACAATTACTATTGTACTGATAATGCACAGGAATTTCCTTGTGTTATCACCACTGCTGTGGTGATCTAGCTGATAAAGGCCTTTCACAGAGCAATATTAATAATACCAGAGTATGCTGGATGCTGTAGGGTGTCACTGTCCCTCGTTGTGTCCTTTTAGCCTCAGTGAGATGATGGAGCAGAATGACACAACCCACCCCCATGACTAATGCATTTTGGCCATCAGCATTTTTACTTTTAATAAAGAAAACTGAAGTAACAGAAAGACTCAGAGTTTGTGCCCACATTTCTCACCTACAAGAAGGTCTTTTATTTTTTTTTCCCCAGTAAGTCTGAAGGTTTTATATTAATTGAAAGCCAAAATTATTTCTGTTTTGCTGCGAACAAGACCAGGAGCTGGAAGGGCTTCCTCTCTGCTCCACGTGTGAATTATGCTCATGTAGCTTGGAGGAGAAGAGGAAAGCTGGATCTTCAAAGATCTCTGTTCGTGGTGGTGCCTCCTCACTCAACGATATTCAGATCAGACCCATCTCCCCAAGATGTCTTTCTCCTGACTTCTATTGCTCCAAACCTCAGAGTCAACCACTTCCTTGATGTTTTCCCAACAGCTGACCATCTGAGAGGCTGCAGGTGTTTCAGCAGCAGCATGCTCCCTTGGAAGAAGGACCACAACAAGCTTCAAGGCTGCCCTTGCTGTGGCTATGCCAAGATCCTGTCAACATTTGGATGTTACCTATTTCCATTCAAGTATCATGTATATACAGTGAGATGGGCCAGTCTGGATGGGAAAGACTGGTTGAGTCACAAAGGTCAGTCTGTCACCTTTAATAAAAAAGTCTTCTTAATTCATGCACCTTCAGAGTGATCTAGGAAGCCATGAAAAGTTTATTCTTCCCATCCTTCTGTGTGCCCACCATTTTGCCTGTCTCCTTGCCCAGCAGCTGGACCTCATCTGCCTTGCTGCCATCCCGACACTAAATTCTGTTTCACCTCTCATCAGTTGTCCAAACTGCCTGAGAGATTCACACCCCACCTCCCTGGCCTGGGGCAGATGCAGAAATTTCACCCCTTTCCACCATCAGCCTCAACCCTTCTCAGTGCTGACTCATTGCTCTGAAGAGAAGGGATATCTTTTACCTGCCTGAGCCATTCTAACTGCTACCTCATTTTTTTTCTCCCTGACCTTAACTATTACCCTCAAAAAGTCTCCCCAGTGAGGGAGAAGGTGGAAGATGACTGTGAGGGAACTACTCTGGGTGCAGAGGAAGAAGGACATCTCCATGTCCTCACTCACAGTCCTGCTCTGCAAATGCTCTTTTGCGTGAGCTCTCTCTTCCACCCCAGGTTGGTGGGTGTTTCTGCACACTGTCCCTTTGAGTGTTTGTATGTTGTGCTAAGTAAGCCACCTTTCCTAAATTAGCCCTGTAGCTTTTCCCCACCCTGTCTCCAGGTACATCTTCTTCCTTCCCATTTCTTTCTTCCACCTACAAAGAGAGAACATTCCTGATTTAGTAGTCTCCGTGCTTCTGCCTGTGGGAGTGTGTGTGGAGCTCACAAATGGAAAGGACAACTCCAAGACACAAGTATTCCGCTGTTTTTGGGCCAAGACTGACGGAGGAGAGGGAAGGAGGGTTGCTTTCAGGTTCAGCTGAGGCCAAGCAGTTCTCAATTAATCTCCTGTTCACGACAAGGGCTGCAGCATCTGTTGGATACACAGAGCTTCCCTTGGCTTCCCAGAAAAACAGCCTGTCCTGAGTCCCTTCTGTGCCTTAGCTCCAAGCAGCCTTGCTTGCCCTCACACAGCACAGACCAAAACCAGTGACCTCATAAACCCCAACCACACTTGAATGGTGGGATGTTCCAAAAAGACTCCCTTCAGCTGTGCCTGGCAAGCCAAGAGAGAGCTGAGGATGCTGTGGGTGCTGCATCCAGCCACCTGAGTGACCACCCCAGATACACCTGCACAGAACTGAGGACCTCTGTTCTCCACCCCAATATTCACAAATTAACTCACATATGCAGATCTGGTTCTCACCAGTGTCCATGACCACACACTGCACTGAACTGTTACCCAGATCTGCTCAATGCTCTGGTTACTGTTTAACTTCATTTTTTACAAACTCTACAAAAACGTACATGAGAAGTCAGATTATGCATTGGTTATAACATAGAACTTCCCCTGGTAACCCCAGTACCAAGGCTCAGCTGATGCTCTGGAGAATCAGTTCCAGGCACCTTAGAGTAAGACCTGTATCTGCCTTCAGACAGGAATTAGATTCACAGTCTGTGAATTTATACAGGCAATGAAAAAGAAAATCTCTAAAATAACCTGCTCACTGTAAAAAGACTTGAAGAAATTTCCAATGAAAGCATTTCCAGGTGTAACATAGCTTGGAATCAGTTTTTATAACAACTAGCACTGGGGTAGTAGACATTTAACACCCACAAGAATTTAAAGGAGTTGTTTTATCTGCTGGAAGAAAACTGTACTATTCCACTAGTGTGATCAAACAGACTGAAATTTATAGGATGAAGGAAGAGAGCTATTTGAATTGGATCAAAATCACCTAAAAGTTCAAAAGGGTTGTACGTACAAGACATACAGGAACAGAACATGCAGAGGTCTGAGTTTTGATGCTTTGTGTCAAGCGATGTGAGACTGGAATCTTGACATAAGTCCTTTTTTAAATCTAACATTTTGCTCACAAGTGTATCTGTAGCTGGTGCCTATAATCCAGTAATGTATTCAAGTAACGTTAGTGTAAGAAGGTTTATAAAAAAACTCTCAGCCACTAAAGCTCCATTGTCTCTAGACAAATCTCCCAAATCCTTATCAAATTCAGTTCCTATTATATAGCATATGTAAGAATATTACAGCTTCTTTCACCCTGGCTTCAGGTAACTACCCAGACTTTAAATCTGAGACTCATTTATTTATTACCTCTAGGTAGACATATTAAGTCCATTGCTATTCTCATTAACAAACAGTGGTTTCCCTGTACATTACTTCAACGGCCAACTATTTTTATAATTAGCTGCAAATTTTAGCTCAAAGTAACACTCTCCTGTCTTAAACTGTTTTAACAAATTCAGGCCCTTGGTCTTGATCCAAGTGAAAATCCAGTGAAATTGGTGGAAAGGCTTGCATGGACTTCAAGAGGTTTTGGAGCAGCTCCTATGAACATGCCATAATTTGTTCTTAGAAATGTGGTTATTTGTAATCTCATCCATGGATAAGCAATACTGTTTTAACAGAAGCTAATACAGCCTATTACTAATCTAAGCCAATGCTTTTCATTAAAATGTTCTGCTTTCCATTTCCCATAACTCTGGGAATTTTTGGCTGTATAAGAGAACGTTTTCCACATTGACTGTTTGCCTCAGGTTGATTCTTTTCAATCTAATCAAAAGCAGTCCAGGGTTTTCTAAGAACACTCTTGGGGAAAAAGAGTGGGTGAAAGTCCAGCTTACTAACATTAAATATCAATATCCTTTTTTTTTATTTTCCAAAACATCCCATCACCTTTTTCCTAAGGATGAAAGATTTGATGTTTGTGAGGATGGGTGTCATTTTTCTTAGCATCTTTTAAACTCCATAATTCACTATGATTTTCTGATGTACTATTGTTTCTTGATATGTTGTTCCAATCTCTGTCTAGACGAGAGCAGATTTTAGGAGAGAAAGAATATCTTTTACTTCACACTTTGTTCATTCAACTACCACTCTGTATTTTGGTCTAGGTGGATCACAGAGCTGGCAAACACTGTGATCCTCATGCCCTGGAGGGACAACAGAGGCAAGAAAAGCCATCTTCCTAAAGAGCCTCTGAGTGCTTTGAATCCCCTTCCCTTCCCAGAATGGGCTGTATGTTTTAAGAAGCACTCTCTTACTGTTTTGCCAAGTGTTTTTTCTACCAGAACCTGAAGCTGTCATTCCTCTGACTGCACTCATCAGCCAAAAAGCAAAATCTCTAGAGAGCTGGATTTTACATCACTAAATAACATATCTAAAATCATATTTTGATAGGAATTTATTGTTCTTGGGGTGCCACTGGGATATCTTTTTCCATATAGTTTCATGGTAACTTGGCTAGGGTTGCCTTTCCTATATCAGATTTTCACACCAGTAAGCTTGGTCTTGAATAGATGTTGTCCTTTATGATATGGTGGCTAGATAGAGAGAAAATTCTGGAAGGCACGCACATTCAAACAAAAGGAGACACTTCCATGTTCACCTGACATGAGCAGGAGGCACAAGAAAAACAAGAAGTTGCCAAAATATGACATTTCACTTCTCCTGAGCAAAGCAGAGAAAAACCAGGACCCTGCACAGACACTGTGCCACGGGTGTAAGATGGAGAGGCAGGGGTTTATGGGTCTGTGTGGACCCTGGCATCACTCCAGCTAAAATGAATCCAGTATCTGAATGACCCTGTTGGAAATCCAGTGGTGTGTTCATCACACCACAACCTCGGGAACAGTGCTCAAATGGGAAGGACCACTAAGATCCAGTGGGATTTTTGCAATCCATATTTTTATCCTGCTGGCAAATGGTCACTGCAAATCTTGAATGAGGAGGATCTCTCTGATGCCCTGACCATCACTCCACCTCCACAGGCTCCACATCCACCAGTGAGCCCTTGCTGAGCTGACAGTCCAAGGGGAACATTGCACTGCTGCTACTACACAATCCATTACTTTGCAAAGCACACAGTGAGTGTACAGCTCGAAATAAAGCCAAGCTATTCCCTGCTGTGTGGTGCTGAATATGTCAAAAGAAAAAAAAAGAAAAAAAAAAAAGAAAAAAGAAGAAAGGTAAGAGAATTCCCCTACAAGCACAAAAATGTTTACTTCTGTTGCTGTTGCACAGCTCTGACCCAACGTGAGACAATTCCTCTCTCATTAAGTCGTGATGAATGAGAAACATGGCCAGCAGCTAAGACTGGTTCTTAGACCAAGTGTTGTGAGAAATGCCTCTCTACCACCAGGCAGGTGAGATAATTTCTTTTTCCCATTACACCAGTTTCTTCTCTCTGTTCCTGAGTAACACAGCATGATTTGATAGTTCCTGCCTCTAAACTATTGACGTATATTGGCTTTGGAGGGGCCTCCTAAAGCGTGAAGAATGGGCCAGAGAGCTCCTAACTACTCACAAAGAGTGTGGCTGTTAGGCTGGAGCCTTTGTAGTACTTAACTCTTCGCCAGGTGTTATAGAATTAGGGGACTCCAACTGGTCTTGTAGGATTTTCTTCAGGAGAAGCAGGAAAGCAGCTTTCCTGCATCCTCATTCCACCAGCTGCAGCCTCTCTTGAGCTCTAGATGTTCTTTATCTGCCTCTACCTCTTCAGAGCTTGTGCTTGCACATTCCCAGGTGAAAAACCACCTGCAGCAGTACTGCAGAGTGTCCTTCAGAGAGGACAGCAACAGCTTCTTCATTGAAGGAGCCACTCAGGAGGCTTTGGTGGACTGATTCTAAGGAGAACAGGATTTTGTTTCTGGTGCAATTCCCAGTTGATTTTGACCACGAGCAAACTGTTCCTTCCCTGCACTTCTCTCTGTCAATGCTTTGTTCACTGTGGCCCTGACTCTGCAGATTTCCTCACATATCAGGTTTCTGTGTGCAATATTAAGCAGAGCTATGTATTTTTGGAAGAATGAGGCCTGAAGGCTGGAAAGGAATGTCTTTACAATTAATCAGGAGAGGTGTACAGAGGCAGCCACAGTGCTGATCCCCTAATCACCAGTGCTTATCCCCTTCCTTGCTGGTGGTGTCCAATCAGACAGTTACAAGCACTAAGAATTTTAAATTTCTAATTCTTAGCTGAAAACTTAAAAAGAAATAAAAATTCTCCTTGTTACTAAAGTGCACATGAGATTTACCCTTTTTTTTTTTTGAGACAAGGAAAGAGAGAGAGTTATGCAAATCTGTGTTTGTGAACCTTGGATGCTTGACCTGGACATGTTAGTATGGATTGCTCGTGAGTGACAAAACAGAGCTGGAGGTGAAAGGGCAAATTCTAAACCTTACATTATTGAAGAAAACAACAATTCAATTAACAAATACCTTGCAATCCCTTGGAGAGGAATGCTAGTTGCAGAAGTTGGGTCTGGATCTCAGACTCTCCAGGAGTTCCAGGATATTTATTCCTGTCGAGAATTTTGGCTCGGATTGTTGGCGGGAAGAGTCAGCCATGAATTTTGGATCTAGCTTCAGACTACGCTATCATAGGTTCCAAAGAACTGGATGTTCTCATCTAGGAATTAATTTTTTTTCTTTAAAAAGTGATTCACTCAGCATGACTCAGGGCATGTCTACATGGATGGACCAACAGCTCCTTCCCACTCATCCCAGCTCTCCTCCAGGGGTCATGTATGGCCACCTTGGCATGGTGCTGCATGTGGGTTAGTAGGAGCACTACCAAACAGACATATGCCTCAAGTAAATGCTGTGACGTGAAGAACAGCATTTGCTTCCTTTTAATCTGACCTTAATATTCAGAAAATAGAGGATTTTCTTCTAGGTATTTAAGAAGAAAAACAAATTAATCTGAAATATATGTGTGGATGCATACACGTTCTCAGATACATACAAAAAAACCCTTTGATATACCTTTTGACTGATCCTATAAAATTTCTGTCCATTGGAATGGAATCCTACATCTAAGTGCTTTGCTAGGTCAGGGCCACTGCCAGGAGAGTGGAAAGTATTTCTCATATTATTCTAATTGCACAGCATAAGGGATTGTAATTAATATCTGCATTGCATTCCAGCATATTCAACCTGCAATACAAACAAAGCTGTAGAGAAAGTGTCTATATGCTTTTTTTTCAGAATGCTTTCCCTATCAGTTTATTAAGTCTATTGTTTACACCAGAAAAGTCAGAAAGGTTGAAGGAATGTATATGAAGAAGACAGGACTGCCCATAAGCTTCACGGTTTCAAACAGAAACTTTTTAAGGGTAAAGGACCCATTACCTGAGAAAAATAGATCTTGCAAAGGAACATATAAAGCTCTTCATCTCTAATTCCAGTGCGCACAAGATAGACCAGAGGTGGTGACTGAGTGTCCTAAAATAAACAGCAAAAGTCTCTGTGACTTGAAATAAAGCCATTGCATTCTCCTATCAGACATTTCAAAAGTATTTCATGTCCCAAAGCAATACTTGTGAATCCTATCAAAAGACCATATATTAAGGCACAAACATATAAACAATTTTTAACTACTTACAAAAGGAACTAGGTAGCTCAAATCCTGTTTCAAATGAGACCTAAACACTTGAAATTCCTCAAAAGTCCCCAAAACACTGCATTTACACCAAAACTGTTTTTCCCTAGAGCTGTCTAAGGGCACTAAGCCTCAAATCTTGCTGGCTGCATAGGTGTGGTCACCAGCCATCACCAGACATTCTTGATTTAATACATGATGGCTGTGTCTCATTTTGCTAGAGGGACAAAGATGTGATCAGGGCTGCAGCAAAGACAACGGTATGGGGTGGAGGGCTCTCTCTGTCAGTGTTTGTGGTGCTAATTTTTCCAGCAATTAAATTCTCATCCTCAGTCTTGGATGTTTCCCAAGGACTAGGTAAAGACTGGGCAAAAGAGTTACTGGTGGTCGAGGGAAAAGACCTGGGTTTGTGGCCCCTGCTACAAACCTTCCCACTGTTCCTCCCTTGATGATTTAAGGAAAATATCACAGAATTGCCAGGAAGCCAGGCCTGGAGCCCAGCTGTGATCTCCTCCAGCTCAGAGCTCTCATGATTAAGCTAAAGTTAGATTTTTCCTTCCCCTCTGGCCAGCCCTGTGAGTCTGCCAGTCCTGGCTATTCTGCAGCCCCAGGAGAGCAGTGAAGGCAGAGATTGTCCCAGCATTGCTGGGCACTGATTGGGGTGGACAAAAGGGATCCATGACCCTCCTGCTGAGCCCAGCTTGGAGCCCAGGGTGCTGCTCCTGGCTGGGTGTGTTACTGCTGGGGAGTGGCACCCAGGGCTTAGGTGTCTTAGGAGAATTGGGCCCTATCATCTCCGTTCTTCCCCAGGATGAGGCAGCTACAGTTCCAATGAAACAGCATCATAAACACCAAGCAGTGAAGCTTGGCCAGTAGCTTTCCACTCTCATATGGATGCTCAAGGACAGGAGAAGCCCATCTGGTTCATGTGTGCTCTTCATGCAGGAGCAGCACAGGGAAAGGATGCAGTGTCAGGGAAGAGCTGCACACATCAGGGAAGCTGTCATCCCAGGTCAGGCTCACCCCTTCTATAACCCAAAATCAGGGAGCAGAGTCCCTGACTCCCAGCTTCTCAGTGCTCCTGAACACCAGGGGAGTTTGGCTTTCCCCTTTAACCCCCAAACAGGGCAATAGTGCCTGCCAGGTTGCATGAAAGGACCAAAGTTCTCAGAACTCAGCCTAAAACTGGTCAGTCTCAATGGTAATTATGCATCATCAATGCATATTCTCACCATATTCTTCATGGTGAGAGAACACCAGCTCCTAATGGGCTTTTTAGCAAAGACAATTTATCTGCTGGATAAGCAGATTCAGCATGTGGAGGTTCAATTTGTTTTGAACAGAAAAATGCCCATGTCCCTTTCCTAAAAGTCAAGTAATGCAAAAATTTAGCAGAATACCAAGAAAAAAGGGAGATTTTCTATGGATGGTGTTATCCCAGAGAAAATGAGATTTTTTTGCAGGAAGAGAATACTTAGCTGGATATACCACCAGTAGAGTAACAATGGGATTTTTAGTTTTGTTTTCATGAGGTGTTCTAAAGGTTTTCTGGCCTTAAAAATAAATAAAATTTATTTCCAGGTTCTATAGCCATTTAAAGTTCAACGGTCTTATAAAAATCAGGCAAATTTTAGTTGATTATGTTTAGATTTTAGGTGTCTGCCAGTGAAAACAAACATTTGAAAACACTGGTCTTACACAGAAGCAAACCTCAGTGCATTCCTAGATTGGAAGGTCATGATTTGTGCTGGGTGGGCAGGTAATACCTTCTAATATTAATGTCCATTCTAAATTGTAGCATATGCAAATATTTTCACATTTCCTGCAGACCAGTGTTTGAAAGTTATTTTTTGAGTATTTCATTTAAGAAAATACATTCTGAATTGTTTCAAAACAAAATTGCTATTTATAAATTTATTCTGTTCCTTTCACATTATTTTGTGACAACTCATTAGTTGCAGTGGTTTATACCTGTCATATAACGGGGTCACAGCAGCATTATCAAAGTGTGTATTTTTGTTCTTAGAGCCTGAGAAGCAGTTGTGATTTAATATTGATTGAGGCATCCTATTTAGCAGCCCATCCTCTCAGAGTTGTAATGAAATAGCTTTGTGCTTCGAACAAGGTGAAAAGATGAGATTTCTGTGTACTCTCAGAATAGTGACTGTTTTCAGTTTCTTGGAAGAGATTTCTGAGTATCACAATAAGTGGTACAGAAAAGGGATGGTTTTTTTAAACAATTGAAGTGCATAAATTGTGCTTCTCTCTTCTGAGCTCTCTGGTGAAGTCGTTCTGTTTTCCCCCTATAATTGGACCAGGACAGTCTAAGCATAGGAGATGGCTCACCCCAGTCCAAAGGAAAAACAAAAAATACTCAGGATATGCCCCTGTGGGTGCCAGGCTCCACGCTGTAGGCATGGCTGGATTTTGGTGTGGCTCTGCCCAACAATCTCACCACTGCAATTCAGCCAGCCCTGTTTTGACCACTCTGTAGAGAAATCCAAAAAAACACCTAGGTGGGGAATTTCTGAAGATTTCTGGAAATTCAGATAATTTAGCTGATGGCCACCCTTCAATTACTAGGTCAAATGAAACCCTCATCTCCTCAAATCCTGTCCGTAATTCAAGGTTCATTCCTGTTTTACACGTGTAACTATTTTATATTTTATATTTTCGGGAGGAGCAGAATTCCACCATTGAACTGAGATCCACAGAAGTCACTTCTCTGAGGCAATCAAGCTGGCTCCTGAAATTGGATCTGATTTGAAACCTGGACAACCATTTACTTGAGTGGGAGAGATGAGATGCAGAATTTGGGCTTGGACAACCTCAGGGTGATTATTTTGGAGCTGATTAGCTCTGTTTAAGCTGAGTCCAGCTCTGATTCTCCCAAATCACCAGCACCCTGGAATCCATGATTCTGCTTTGATTCTGCCTTAATTCACATACATCTTGAGGAACATTAACTCGAATAATATCATCCCAGTTCCCATACTGGCCATGATCAGAAAGACAGAGAATTTGTGGACAACGTTTTGAATTTAAACAACTGTTTACACAGTAGGTTTCCATATTATGCTGTAAGCTGCATGCATAACAACATACACTTAGAACAGTAAAAGTATACTGCTATTGAGAAAATACATCATTTTTCAGGATTCACTCTTCCTCTTTTCCCATAAAAACTAAGGAAAAAAAAAAAAGAAACCAAAAGAAAAAGAATTGGCAGCAGAATGAAAATCAAGATTAAGTGTTTATCTTCAGAAGGCATATGGTTTAGGTAGCTCCAATGTGACCTTCCACTCAGATCTGACCTATGAAGAACGCAGCTAAATTATGTATAATGGTTTTGTGATGAAACGCAATGCCAATTATAGGAGTGAGATGAGGCCATAAACATACTGCACATAAAAATCAGAGAAGGAACTTAAATCCCAGTCCCAGAACCAAAAGATTAGTGCTCCAACCACTGACTGTAGTCAAAGCTTCCTTCTGGAAATGAAGGTTACATTTCTTCTTGTATTCCCGCTGTGTGGTCAGGAGAGTAATTTAAATGCTTTCAATAATACGGAGGTTAGAGTTTTCATCCTTTTTCTTTAGGAAGTCTTCTACTTTTAGTGCAATATTTTTCAATCAAAATTCAGGCAATTTACTTGTAAGGCTAAAAATGGATAATGACTTTTCGGTCAATTGCTTTTGACTGTCAATATGAAGCCTGCATTACCATTCCACAGTATCATTAAACAATCAATAGCAATTAGTGTCTAGTCAAGCCTGGTGTTTTAATCATTTAAATCAAAATGCCCATAATTGTTATTGTATGTAAATATTTGAAGATGTTTATAGTGGAGATGAATTTTACCCATCTTGCCAAGAGAGCTAGATTTACAGAGTGCAAAGGCAGGCTTTAAGCCTCATTTCTCCTCTTGCTGAAGCTGGGACAAAAAGGTTTGGGACCTTTCCATATCAAGGGCCATATAAGTTTGTTGTTGAGTAACCCTGCGTGCTGGGGCTGTTTTGCTTTGCCTAATTTCACAGAGGCTCAGGAAACCCAGAGACTGCATAGTGCACTCAAACCATGGGTTGAATTTATTCTCTGTGTCACAGATTAGTGCAGGATTTTTGTACACAGGAGAGCTCCTGGCTCACAGAAGCCATTGTGGATTATTTTGCGCTAAAATATCTCCAGGGCACCACAGAAGGAACTGGAACTCAGGGCACTGGATGTGGGGTACTCGGTGTCTCAGCTTGCACAGGGATATTTTCTGTAATCATTCTGCAGAACATGTGATAGGGTTTCACATTTAGGGACATTTTGCTGATAGTGCTTTGTGCTTGTAGCAGTGATCCTTAAGCAAATGACAGAGCAGCTCTCCCCACTGCTGGCTTTACCCAGAGTTGTCTCAGCTGAGCACAGGGAGTTACATCCAGGGCTGCTGTAAAACTCACCAAAATCAGGCAGAGAATGAATTTGTCCTATTGAACAGACCAAGAATCTTTCCAAGTAACAGCATGTGAATTGCTTTTTAGTGGGGTGGACTAAAGCCTCACAAACAACAGTTGCAGGGGTCAGCTCTGTGTCCCCTAACCTGCCACATCCATGTTTATAAATCCGCATTTATTTGAACACTTCCAGGAATGGTGACTGCACCACTTCCCTGAGCAGTCTCTTTTAATGCTTTGCAACCTTGCAGCAAAGAAATTTTTTCTAATATCCAATTTAAAGCTCCTCCGCACAACTTGAGGCTCTTCTCTCTCATTTTATTGCTTGTTCCTTGGGAGAAGAGACTGATGCCCACCTGGCTACAGCCTCCTTCCAGGTAGTTGCAGAGAGATAAGGTCCCCCCTGAGCCTCCTCCAGGCTAAACAACTCCAGCTCCCTCAGCTGCTTCTCCTCACACTTGTGCTCCAGACCCTTCACCAGCTCCATTGCCCTTCCCTGGACTCACTCCAGTGCCTCAATATCTTTGTTGTCACGAGTGGCCCAAAAATAGGAGTAACAAGTTCATCAAGCCTGATCCACCTCCCGTTCTCCTGCATGGAACAGCTCCCAGGGATGTGGGAAGGATTTTCCACAGCCACACACCATTCAAGCTCAGGGGTCCCGTTTTGGAATCCATGTGGGAAACAACAGTAGGAGGAGGTGTTTGGAATTGCACCATTAATAGTCTCAGATGATTAAAAAGTCATTAAAAGGGTATTAACTGGATAAAGAGGAGTTTGGAAGGAAGATACAAGAGCCGTAATGTTCATGATTTGGGTGTAACACGACACATTAACAACTGCAGCATTCAATTAACGGGGTGATTAATATTCAAAGGTTTTTTGGAAAGACAGAATGGTCTTTGAATTCTGCTGCAAGCTAACACAACCACTGCAGTCATTAGAAGGCCAAAGAGATAGGTAAGAACATCAGGAAACACAAGAGCAAACATAGGAAAACTTGGATCATCCTAGCCTATGGCTGGAGCTGCCATGCAACCAGAGCCATTCCATGAGGGTGAACCAGGCTGCTACCACAGGCAGTATCTTCATTTCCAAGTTAATACATGGAACAGAGATTAACAAAGCACAGCAGGAACATTAAACACAACCCCATGTCATGCACATCAGTTCAGAACATGGAAATAGAGAATCTGTTCTCTTCAGATTCAGGTCCTGAAAGCCTAAACATTTTAAACCTGCTAGTTGGCATTCTAAGCCACCACTAGCAGTTTATTGTCCTGGTTACTAATCCAGGCTCCAGCCTGGGAAAGGCTTGCATATATGCTTAACAATAGGCTCAGGTAGTACCAATTAAGTCCATGTGCTCAGGGGGCAAAGTCCTTGCAGGGTCAGGGTCTTAGACCTTCTGGACTTCTTGTCTGTATCACAGCTCTACATCAAACAAAGAACAGGAGGTTCTTTGTTCTTACCTGAGTAAATGGTAAAGCAAAGCCCAGAAAACAATTTGCACACATGCCCACAACAGGAAAGTGTCCAGCTCCATGGTGGAACGGTGGCAGAAGGACATTTTTTGTTTGACATTTTAGTTCAGTGGAGTCTCCACGGCTCAGATGTCCCTAATGTCACATGGACACTTCCTAAGAGGACTCTCTGTTGCAATTTGAGTGTCCCACTTTAGACACAGCATTGCTGGGAGTAATTTAGTCCTGGCTGCCTGAGAAACACAGTTTTGTTCTTCTGGGATGTCTGAAAAAAACATTGCCTTTATAGTATGATTGTGCTGGTTTGAAAGCCAAACCAGTGAGATTCCAAGTCAGAAATACAATTTAATAGAGAGAGAACAAACAACAAGTAAGGTAAAAATAAAATAAGATAAATGCAATAGTACAAAGGACCACTGACAGAGTCAGAATGCAAACCTGACACCCTGTTGGTCAGGGTGTTGAAAGCAGCCCGCAGTGAGTCCTCCCAGAGTGACAGATGTGGCTCTGTTGGAGTAGAGATGATCCTCAAGAAAGGGTCCAGTCATCCTCTGGGAATCCAGTGGGAACAGCTCCCTTGGGGTTTGGGATTGCTGTTTTATCCCGTGGAAAGGCTTTGGCTCCTCCCGCTGGGTGGAGCATCTCCCAATGGGATGAGGTGATGTTATCAGTCCTGTGAGAGCCTTCAATGGCCCATTCACAGGGGATGTCCCTGGGAGGAGGATGGGTGCAGGAAGAGATAAGGAGGCCCTGCCTTATCTGCTGTTATCAGGTGTCCCATTAACAGAAGGCATCTGCCCTCTTCCTCCCCTAGAGTTACAAGAGATAAAGAACAATATCTCCCAACTGGCTTCAACAGATGAAAATAGAATACACATTTTTGGTTACATTTCTCAACCAAGACAATGATTAACTGGTGACTTCTTGGAAGCATAAAGTTGCTGACCAGAAGGGCATCTCTGCACAATTGGGATTCCCAATTCTCCCATTACACACAATTCCTCCTGGCTCTCATAGCTCATGAACAATCAGGTTTTAAATGTTACTTTCTTCAGATTATTTTCTTGTGTAAACCATCAAACTGCAGCCCAAAATAGGTTCAGCAGAACCGATGCAAATTATCAAAGCCAGCCTCCTACACCCTCAAAGTGTTAAGAGCAGAGCCTGCCTTTGGAATCTGAGCCCAATTTCCAAAATACCACACCAAAGGAAGATGCAGCACCAGGATACAATGCCCCCAAACAGAGAGGTTCAGGGGAAAAAAAACAGAAAAAACCATTTACATTTCAATAATAACAGTTTTTGTGTTCACAATACCTCTCAGAAACTTCACATAGCTGCAATTAGGACCTTTATTCATTGAATGTCATGATTATATTATGTTTAGTGACTAACACTAGCATTCATGAGACTCCTGGACCAAAAAGAAAAGAAGACCTGGTTAAAATGTTCCACCTCCCAGTGTTGCTAACACTTTTGCAACTTAATTTTTGCTCCCTCCTTCCCCATTCCTCTCCTTCTATTTCTCTGCAGCATGTGCAATATCTCTTTACCATTTTGGCATCTGGGGGTATCAGAAACGAGCCTGAAAGTCTGTTGAATATCTCCCAGAATTAGTTTCCTAATAGATGTTTCAGCTAAAATTTTTCATCTGGTTCCAGTCAGCTTCCAGGTTTTTTAAAAGACAAGGCAGCCCTACTGGACAATCAGTACTCAAAGCTAAAGGCTCTCCAATAACATAGCAACAGAGGAAGAATTTTAATAGAACCCACAGGAATTCAGAGACTACATTTTTTGCTTATATCCTTTTTTTTTTTTTTTTTTTGCCTCTCTCTCTCTCTCTCTTTTTTTTTTTTTTTTTTTTTTTTTTTTTTTTTTTTTTTTTTTTTTTTTTTTGTGTGTGTGTGTGTGTGTGTGTGTAAAGACAGGTTTTCCCTTGTGGTGAACTCAAGCAACAGGCAATTTCCATTCATCTCTTGAGTTCAGCTATTCAGACTAATTGCCTGGATGCACATACATTATTTGATTTTTCATCAAAGTCTCTGCCCAGTTTCAAGGCTGTCCATAGGGTTCCAGCAGTGCTATCACACTAAATTCTGGGACACCCTACCCTAAAAAAACAGCAGTGCAGCAGGACTGACATGTGCAGCCACAACCAATTCCCCGGGTCACTCCACTGAAGGGCTCTGTCATTCCTACAAGTGAGCTGCTCCCATGCAGGGCGATGTCAGGACCCCTGAAGGAGCTGCTTCCACAGAAATCCGGGGGAGGAGGAGACACGAAGATCTCTTAAATCAGAGGGGGGGGAAAAAGGACGCAATTAAAGATTTTCAACAATTTTCTAATAAAAAGCAGCTCTGCAAAATGAGAAAAGTGGCTGTGGGAAACAGTCAGAAATCTGCACTTTATCCCATCTCAGCACTGCTAAATGGTGAGAAACTTGGCAGAGGGCCCACACTTTTACTTATCTTCTAAGTCTAAAATCACGCTGCTTTATTCTCCCTTCTTATTTCTGTGCTAGGCGTTGTGCATGGAAGGGAAAACACTGCTTTTAGGTTTGAATTCAGCAGCAGAGACTGTGGCATTTGGGTATTTTATTCCATCAAAATGAGCTTTTCTTCCAAGGTGAAGTGTACAATGTAACATTACTTAATTGCCCACACTGCTTGGTGGATGCTGACATGTATTGTAGAAATGTTAACTGTTTTACATTTCAATGCGTTCCCTATCCCAGCCCTGCTACTCCGCTGCTTTGCTGGGATGAATCTGGCCAGCTGCCAGATAGGAAGCTTATTTTTCGCTGGTGATCATAACTCCGGCTGGTTGTAGCAAATAACGCAACTGGCGGTGTTGGGAGGTTTGTACAGGAGGCCCTGCTGTGCTGCCTTAATTGGGATCACTCTGCTAGCGATGGAGTAAAAAGGCATTAAGTTAAGACAAATGAACTGCTCGTCGGGAACTACGAGCGCCTCTCCGCATCGAGTTCACAGACAGGGAGAGCGAACGCCGCTCCTCTCCCTTTTCTCCCTGTTTTTTTTTTCCCCTCCTTTCATTATCGCAACTCCCTGGCCGTGCATTCCTCTCCTCCAGCCTAGCAATGCTGCTTTACAGCCCCAGCCCGGATTACATGCATTTGTCTGCCCTAAAAACCGGATGGCATCCTGGGGCTGGCTCAATTTCCCCTTGTTCTCCGTGTCCTGCAGTCCTGACGGAGTCAAACTGCGGGGTCTTTTCTCTGGGCTGGAGCCTCACACACATCTGGCCTCTGGCTCCTCTACAGCCCTGCCCTGCACGGCGTGGGACTCAAAACACAAGGAACAAGGCCCTCGGGAGGAAGGCAATAAACATTTACTCTGTGTGGCTCTGGGGTGCAGTGTCAAGCTCGAGGTTCCTGCAGCCAAGGCCAAATCTTGTCCCTCTGTTGGGAGGATGCTGACTCCAGAGACATGCAACACACACCCCATAAATCCTTCCTGTTGTCATCCCATTGTCTTCCTATGTCCGGGCAAATTGATTCCAGGGATCTGTCCAATTTTCAGGGGGAATTTAGGAAAGACACATTTACACAATCCTATGGAGACCAAAATTTCACATCAGTGCATTGGTCCAGCAACCAGTGCCCACAAGAGATGCTGAGAGCTCTGAGAAGGACCAGCTGAGCTGCACTGTGTCAAGAGACATGCTCTACCTGCAGCAATGAAATGAGTCAATGTTTCCAAATGGTCAGAATTAGGTTAAAAAAAAAATTGAACAATCTTCCAGGTGCTGATTAGGGTAAATTCTGTTTAAGCAATGTCCAACAGGTCTTTTTCACCCTTCTATCAAGCTGATCTAAAGTTGCACTTGACAGAATCCATGCCAACACAGGAGGTGCCATCAGAAACCTTGACTCGTCACCCATGCAGATCATTGTCTCGCCCTGGAGCTAGGAAACAAGGAGATTAGGAAATCCTGCTGACATTTTTCTTGCAGCAGCACACTGCTTTGTCCTCAGATATGTACCATTAGGACAAAAAGATAGAAGACCTGATGTAGACGATTTGGGTCTAATCTCAAATTCCTTAGGCTTCTGTAAATTAAGCATTTGAAACAGAGCTTTCTGTTTGGTGGTGAAACAGGTTCAAACAATGCAAGGACTCTGTAGGCACTTCATGGAGGAGCTGAATTCTTTCCCTCTTCACTTGGCTAGAAAGGATGCTCTGAACTGCTTAAACTCAAACTCTCCCAGAGCTTGCAAATAAAACTGTCTTTTAGGTGCATAAACCAGGCAGCTAAACCACATCTCAAACAATACTGGTGTAAATCCTCCACCCTGTTTCTCATAGGAATTTTCTCCCCTCTGTAGGAATATCAGCTCCAAAGAAAGGTGCAGCACCAGAAGGTTTCCCTACAAGTGACCACGCTTCTTTCACTTCCATGGGACAAACACCCTCTGCAGAGCTAGACCTAGGCAGAACAGTTCCTCAGCCTGAATCTTCCCCCAGTCGAATGCAGGAGAGATCCTAGTGATTTTCCTTGAACCAAGATTTGAGAAGCAGCTAAAGACTCAGCCAATGTTTTTGGAGGACAAACTGCGTGCAGCAGAGTGTAGAAATCACCCACTGCTGTGCCAATAGCTCAGTGCTTCCCAGGCTGGCTCTGCTAGTCATACTTCAATAGGAAGTGAACTCATTCTTCATGCAAGACAAAGGTCTGACATTATCCTTCAGTTTTAAAAATACTTAGAGGGCAGGCAAGAGAGTGGTTTAAATCATGGTAAATGTTCTCTTTCACCTTTTAAGTGTAATATTTTGGTGTGTACTCTATGTTCAAGGAGGATAACTGAAACCTGGGTCATCCAGCCCCCATCCAGCCTCCTCTGCCTCATTTCCTGGAGGCTGGGATCGCTCCATTCAAAGCTCCCACAACCATAAACTGGTGTTTCACTCATGCTATTGTCCTTTGAGACTTGATGGCAATTCAGCAATAGCTCGTTTACAACCAGACCCACCAGAAATCTGACTGATCTGGTGAGTGCTGCTCCTCCTCATACAAATACCTACAGCTCACTGCTGCTCCACCTTCCAGAGCTCATCATCGATGTCCTCCGTGCTCACAGGATTTGGATGTAACATCAAGTTTGACCCCATCAAAGCCAAGAAGCCTGCCAGGCTTTGGTGAGGTCACGGTGATCCACAAACATTCTGTAAAGCTGTCCATGGGCTCATCCCACCTCAAGCTGTGCCTGAAGGCTCTTAAAGGAGGAATTCCCTGGATTTGGCCATGCTGAGCCAAGGATTTATGCTGGTGAAATGAAGTCTTGCAAAAACAGGATCTTAAGAGACAAAAAGACAAGCTGCTCACACTTTAGAGATTTTTAAGTAGATGGGGTTGCCTGTTCATTGCCTCCACTGCATTCAGAGAAGCAGGATTTTGCTGACATTCTTTGGTGAATAGATAAAATTATATCAGTTTGGTACCTGGCCCACCTTGCTGCTTTCTCATCCTGAGACAAACAACCTTACAAAGCCCAAATACTGACCTACCATGAGGGCAGCAGTTGTATTTCCCTCTTTTAGCTGGTTTTTGCAGTTGGACATGATGGCAGAGAACGAGACTGTGAACAAAGATTTTTTTTTCCTCCTCTTTTTCACTGAAGAAATCAGCTTCCATATCCACAGTGGGTTTGGGTGGGCTGTCTGTCCTCTAGCACCCACAGCAGGGACCAGATACCCTCCAGTGCCACCACCCTGGGATTCCCACTGCCACTGGGAACTACAGTGCCATGGTAGGAAAAAGCTGGACTCCATCCTCCAGCCCAGGAGAGACACCTGGGAGATGCTCCCAGCGTCATCCACCTTCTGCAATGGGTGATGAGGAGCTGGAAGGAGCTCTGGTGGTGCTGCCATGAGCAGCAGAGCAGGGAAGAGGCGGGCAGGAAGAAGACCTGCATGTCACCACCGCCTTCTTCCACTGGGATGACAAGTGACAAACTGCGCGGTGACATTCCCGTGCACTGTCTTGACAACCCATCAGCAAGCTGCAAACAGCAGAGTGTGGCATGATAAGGGGCCTGGCATAAGGGTTTAGGAAAATGTGTAGGTAGGCTGGAGGAAAGCCAGCAGTTCCCATGTAAACATGACAAGGGTGTTGTGTCCACAAGGCTCAGAGATCTCCATTTTGGCCAAATAAGAAATGCCATTTTTTTTTTCTTTTCAAGGACAGTAACGTCGCAGCGATATTTATCCAGGATACATCAGCACTGTCTTAGTTTGGAAAGACAGCTATCTGCCAGGGAAAACTGGAGTTTCCCTTAGAATGGAGAATGTAAAAACCTTCCCTCTAAATTATTATCATTTTGCAATTAGGAGCTTTCGGGCTCCTAAAAATATAGGAATAGGAATAACAGTTCCTTACCAGGAATATTAAAAATGTAAATGCAGTAAAAAAAAAACCCAAGCAAGCAAACAAATAAAAGTCCTAGAAAACCGTGATGGAGTTAGGAATATAACCTGACACCCTGTGGGGCAGGGTGCTGGAAGCAGTCCAAATAAGTCGTCCTGAAATGACAGATGTGGTTCTGACAGATGTTGGAGTAGAGATGATCCTGTAGACAGGGTTCAGTGGTGATGACATGAGTCTGGTCTTCCTCTGGGAATCCAGTTGAAAAGAGGATCCCTGGGGTCCCTGTGTCCCCATTTTTATCTGGGTAGGGAACAGTTGGCTCCTCCCCCCTGGGTGGAGCATCTCCCAATGGGATGATGGAATGTGTCAGTCACTGGTGAGCCCCAATGGCCCATTAACAGAAGATATCCCCGAGGATGGACAGTTGATGATACCTCAGCACCCTCAGTGCAATGTCTGTGAGTGAACTCTTCCCATCCACACAATTCCTCCTCCCCTATTTGCTCTCTCTCCCACAGCCCTGTGCATGGCACAGGGCCCTCCTATGTGGGATCCCATAGATCCCACCATGGTCTGCATCCCTCACATCCCCCCAAAAAGCCCACCCACCCATATACCCAACAATGTAACATCACAGCCCTCCTTCTCCCTGCTCCACAAACCTCATCCACCAGGCCTGGACTGGGATTCACCAGGAGAGAGGGATGCTCAGCTGCTCCCCATGGGTACCTCCAGGCTGCCTCTGCTTGGTCTCATCCTACCACAGCTTCTAATCCCTGCCACTCAGCTGGGACCAAGCTGACTGACCCAGTCATCCCACCTGTGGGGTTTCCTGAAGGCATCATATTGTAAATTCATGCCACGAGTTTAGGAAGCTACTTCCATCAGCAGGGAGATACAATGGTGCTTCAGGGAGGGTATACTTTGAGTTTATGAGGATCTAGAGACACTGAAATTTCCCCAGCAGAGAGAATTAACAGATAGTGAGGAAGGTTAGGAAAGAGATTTGTTGCACAGAATCCCACGTACTTCAGGCATAGGAATGGAGTACTTGTGGCCTTTCCACAAGCCACAATTCCATTTCATACAGCTCATGAACACAATGTTTCCTGGTATTAATAGGGGCTGTCGTTCATTTCTGGTCCATCAAACAAGTCTGAAAGACTGATTCAGCCCTTGGAAAAGTTTTCTAATTCCTGCTTCAAAATGCTGTGTGAAAAGCCCCTGCCCTGCCCAAAACACTTTACCCCTTGTTGCCAGTAAATCATTCCAGAGCAGACATCAGCTCCAGCTTGCATCTCTGTGTGATTTTCTCCTCTCTACACAGTGCTGCTCCAGAGATGCTTCTGTGGAGCTGCTTTCCTAGTGCCTCTCCATTGAGATTTGATCTGGTTGTTTATCGAGCTTTGTACAGTGTTTGCTATTTAAGGAATTCACAAGATAGAGGTGAACACTTCCAGCCTAGCTGTGCTTTGAGTTACCAGGACAATCATTTAACATGTCCCAGGCTCCATGGGGCTATTTGCCAATTTAAAGGGTTCCAGCAGGTTCCTGTTAGCCTCCCTGTATATTAAAGTGAAGTAATTTTTATCCTTAGTTCCTAAATTTCCACAGAAGTTCTTCAGTCATGCCCAGAGCCAGGCAACCTGCTGGCTGAGAGCAGTCTCAGAAAGTCAGCTTCTTTTCCTGTTTGTGACTTTACCACTAATAGATGCTGATCTTTCCCAAACCTGCACCTACTCACACTTAATTATCTCAGCTGGTTTATACAAACCTGTGCTGACATCAGGATTGCTCACACACTGATCATCACAGCTATGAATAAGAGGATCCTGGCTCTTCCTCTGCTCTTCATGCTGCTGGGACCACGCACCTCATCCCATCCTTTAACTGCATAAACTGAGAGTCACAGAACTGTAGAGTGATTTGGGTTGAAAGAAACCTTAAAGATCACTCAGTTTCAACTCCCTGCCATGGTCAGGGACACCTCCCAATAGACCAAATTGCTCAGAGCAATCCAAATCCAAGGCCACTCTCATGTGCTGACAGCAATGGCTCCCAAGCCTTCTAAATGGTTATTTTTTGAGAGCTCCCCCATATCCCCCCTGATTTTCACCTTAAAATTCTATAGTGAAGACATTCCGTGGGTTGCCACCCAAACCAGTCTATTTTTTACTGCTGTTCCTTTTCCTTTGGAGTCCCCAGGGATGTGGGATTTCACACAGACCATCCCTCAGACCCATAGAGGGAATTTCTTGCCCATACCTTTGTATGACTGCTGTGATCCAGCAAGGATGGGTAGACACCTAAATTTTGCCCACACAGGGGTTCATGTCTGCTCATATAATGAAAAGAAAAGAAGATCAGGAAGGGAGCACAGGCTCTGCTCAAGTCCATTTGGGGTCAACCTCAAAAGGACTTCAATGGTCCATTCAGTTTCCTTCCATTTCTTCAAGTGAGCCAATTTTCATACATATTTCTCTAGCTTCATTTCTCAATCCATGAGGAAATATCCAACATAACTGTCACCAAAGCAGTTTCCCCTGCAGTGACAGGCAGGTGTCCTGTATGTGACAAGAGGCAGAAGCAGACCTGCTACACAGCTGGACAGAGGTGTGTACACAGGTAAAATGATGAGTGTTTGGGTGCATTTTGGTCACCCTCAGGTGGTTCTCCAGCATTTTTGGGATCTCACATGCTAGACTCCCACAGTCACACAGTCCACAGCTTTCCCAAGGAATAAGGACTTATGGGAGAAGAGAAAGGGAAATGAGCTGGCCAAGGTTGCCCATGGGCCACTTCATGAGCAACACGGAGCTCTGGAAAAAACCCAAGTCCTAGAGCATCAGTGTTTTTGTGTGAATGATGGCAGTCTCATGGATACTTCCAGCCCTGCCTTCTTGCACATCCAGCTGCAATCAGTATGTCACAAGAATCCGCAGACAGTCAAAAAAATTACAAAAAGATGGCGTGGGTTTTTTTTTTTTTTTTCCTTTCTACGAGCCACCTGCTCCCAGTCAATGTGGAGCACAACCCTTTGTGTAGAAAATCCAATAAACAAAACTGTAAAGCATCTGTCCTGCAACTGGATCCCAGCCTGTGGCAAAGAGTGAATCTGAGCCACAGCAAACAGCTGGGAATAGCATTTAATTCTTGCACTGTGCCTCACAGCCTGTACACAGCTTCCAATCAAAATCAAAAAGGATAGGGGGAAAGAGAAAGGTAAAGGAATTCTGCATCATGAGAGGCTCGGGAAGTAAAAGGGGGAAATGGAGTTTGCCACAGTTTTATCATGACCACACACTACAGGTGAGCAGCCCAGGTCTGCTCTTATTAAATTAAAATGCAAAATCTCTGAGGGGTTTTATGTGATTAGGGGAAAAAATCCCATAGGTCAACTTCACCTACATGATAAAGCATCACCCTCAGCAGACAGAAAGCCTTGACTTAGTCTTTCAATCAGAAGAGTTCTGAGTCCTGGTAGGCCAGGAGCTAAGCTTACAGCATTCAGGGCTAGATTTAGGGAGTTGCCATGTCAACACACCTCCACCGTTAGCAAGAACACCTCAGAGACTGGGATGTGAACTAGAAGCCCTATTTTTAAGTCTCCATATTCAAATTCAGCACAACACAAGCCTCGGACTAAATTTCCCCTGTAACTGGAGAAATGCTGTCCGCTTCACCCAAGGTGAAATTTGTTCCACAGCCCCATGACCACCTCGGGCCAATAAAGTAAAAAAAATATCCTTTCTGCTGAGCAGTGGCTGGAACATCCTTCTTCCTTAGAAGAATATCAGCCCGTGGAAAAGTAAATTCACTCAGATATAACATTTCCAAGGGGGTGATTCTTCTCTCTCACTCTCAAAATGGGGGAAAGCTCTTTGCCAGTATGTAATTTCTTTCCTAATCACATTGCAGTGTCACATACCAGTGAGCTAAGGGCTCCCACAGCAGCGTTATCCTCCAGCATATGTGACTTTGTATAACATGTGCTTCACTCGGCAGTCATCAGCAACAGAGAGCAGGGACATACTTCTTCCTCTATGACATTATTAGGCATTGAGAGCACTACATAGCAGTGCATTTCAGCTTCTTTATTTTCTCCCAGTAAAAGCAGCTCGGCCACCTGGTGTGCTGCACACACAGTTAAATTCCAAATGTAATGTATTTTGTAGCGAAAGAGATTAGAAAGCTGCTGTAATGAATCTCATTACCAGTGTCTTTATATCCTCATCTAGTTGGAAGCAGAGATCATCCAGACCTAGGTACTGTATGTATTTAAAAGGATATCATCTACCCCTCAACCCTGTCATTACAAGACAAATTGTTTCCTTTGGCCTGATGTTCCAGCCATGTTTTTCTCAGTGCTAAAATATGTTAGCAGCCAGATTTTCTCAACGACTGAAGGCCATATTTCTAAGTGCTCAGCACCCACAACTGGCCTAGATTGTTTTACAAGTGTTTGATTCCCATTTAGACACCTAAAATAAGAGCCAGATTTTCAGATACGCTCAAAAGCCTCCAAGATCTTCCAAAAATCTGGGCCTAGAGTTACTCCAGTAACTTGCCAAATTAGTGGAAATTAAAGTAGACAGCAGCTCATCATGTTACTCTCTGCAATGATAAACAAGCAAATTTACTGTTGTATCCATTTCAAAGCCCCATCCCCCCTTTTAAAGACAGCAAATAACAAATAACCGTGTCTTATTCAAACAGAGGAAAACATTTACAGCTGTGATTTCTCTGTCAAAAAAAATCCAGATTTTCATATCATTCTTCATATGTTCTCAGATGAAGAGAAAGATATCATTTAAGCTATATTTGATCAACATTTCCAATGCAGTTCATGAATATACAGAGGGATATGGCCAGAAACTTCAATCCAGAAAATTAATATTAGTAAGATAACTTTAGCTGGTGGCTTAGAGGGCAGAGTCCTTTGCATCTTTGAAAGCTGAATGTACACATCCTCCCTTGGACCACACCTGGGTTATGGCAGAGAGGCCTCTCTCTTCCTGACTTTCAAGTATATGACTGCTCAAATATGCATTTTTTACATCACTTTTTCAAGCTGTGTTTCATAAGACTGCAAAGACTGAAATGCAAAGACCTCCCATCCCTGTGCTCTTCCCTGACCTTGCACTTCAAGAATAGATGTGGTCCAAAACTGATTATCCTCTCTCAGAAATGTTTCCAAAATTCCAAGAATTTCCATATGAGCCTGACAGAAAGCCTCCAGACTGAAAATTATGGAGAGATTCAATCACCAAGGAGTAGTTGTGCAGGAGAATTCTTTAACCAGTTCCAGCCAGAGTGGGGATTGCTCTGAGCTAAGCCTCAAATTCTGCCAGAGCTGCTCCTCTTC
Organism: Prinia subflava; assembly: GCF_021018805.1. Lineage (NCBI taxonomy): Eukaryota > Metazoa > Chordata > Aves > Passeriformes > Cisticolidae > Prinia > Prinia subflava. Next base: position 148,282,686 of record NC_086247.1, on the reverse strand, counting down.
TGCACAAGCAACTTAATGTTTATTAGGCAAGCAAATAAGATTTACTAGCTATCATCTGGGTGGTTGTAATAAACAGAACATTTCAGTTTCAGTGAGACACATTTCCTTCTACTCCTTCCTTGGATGAACCTTCACATTTGCTGATTTATAAGCATTGAGATTTTAGATCAGCCAACTTCTGACTCGTGCTTCTATTTATCTATTTATTTACATAAACTTGTCTGATATGACTGTTCTTGCATGTGCTGTACTACATCTCAATACAGATTAACTCCTTCATCTATTCTAAACACTTCAGTTCAAATACACAAATTATAGAAGAGCATTTGAACTTATCCACAGTGGATCTTCTGCCTGGATGGGAACACATTGCAAATGTCCTTTGTAAGCAAGTTTTGCCCATTCTAGAGGTAAGTAATATATTTCAGTGTGAAAATATAGCAGATTGGGATGATAAAACTTGTCCTATAATCAAAACGCTGAAGAAAGACCTGGTTTTAGTTCCCTGATCTGATGATACAGATTTTCTGTATGACCTTGGGCCAATTGTTTAATGCTTATTCCTCTGATGAAGATAAAGTCACCTCTCTCCTCCCACTCTGTCTGGTGGTGTGGTGTGGTCTCTTCCTATTTGTTACAATGCCAAAAAATTAAATTTAGGACTTCTGCTCCACAGTATTTAATAACAAAAGTATTTCAAGGAAAGCAGAGAAAAGGAGCCGGCCAAATGTGCATGCACCATTAAGAAAATCAGTCTATTTCAGGTGATAGATTCAGTGCCAAACATTAACAATACTCACATACATATTCTAAGGAGAGCTTTCAGGTTTCCTCAATAGCCTGTTCTACCAAGGCTGGCTCTGGAGCACCACCCTGCAAACCCTGAGGGCAAAGATACTCTTTGCAGATTTAGAGACCAGCAAACAGGGAGGGGATCTGCTGTAAAACGCAAGGAAAAAGCCAAGTGAGTGAAAATGCCATCACTTACAGATAAACACCGAGCACATTTAATTTTTGAATCCACTAGGTTTGGTAGGCACAAGTTCCCCACCCCTGCTTCCATCCTTCGTCTCTTGCTCCAGCCTATCAGCACTGTAAGTCAGCGAATGTGGATGTGAGGCACTCCCCATCTGAACAGGGCCATTCATCTTCTGACACCGCGGGCAGAGCGTGTGAAATGTCGAGAGATTACACACTGCCAGAGCGAGAGATTCCTTGATGCAATTAAAGCGTGGAGAGCACATAAATCCCGGGTTTAAATGACTCTTTCCAAAGAGCCGCCACACACGTCCCCCTTCGCCAAGAGGCTGGGCTCAGCACCCCTGAAAGCAGCCCCGAATCTGATGGAGAAGGTTGTTATAAATGCCAATCCACTTTGCCAATTAAATATAATTTGGTTTATTAAAAGAATAAAATTACAGAATTTCGGTAAAACCAACAAACGGAGTTACGATGATGATGCCCGGGATCGTCAGAGGGTGAAAGGAAAGCAGCCTCTATTGCACTGCAATCCCCCCAAAGTTCACAAACTGGCCCCTTCTGGGGTCCAGGTTTTATACAGTTTATTTCACCCCTGGCATAGGATTTCCCCATAGTTCTTTGTTTTCTTGGGGTGGTTATTTTAATGTATGTAATGCTGTCTTTGGTCTGCTGAATGGAACTTCCTCTGGGAGGGAGAACTGTCAATTTCTTTCCTCCAGTGGTGGGTGAATGGAAGATGAAATTCTGAATTAACAGGCGTTCCCCTCCTATGATAAGTGTGATGGCTGTTTTGGGAGGAGGACTGATTTCTTATCTTCATGTGTCCTCTATTCTGATGCCAATGGCAAAGTCTCCAATTCCTGGCATTGCATTGTCCTCCTCTGAATGGCAGTTTCTGGGTGTTGCCTGTCTTGAGATTAGTCAGTTCCGTGCCTGACTTTTAACCAGGGTTACATTTTACAGAACATATTTACAGCTTGCATGCACCAAAACACGAATTAACATACTATATTTACTACAAGGTGGTGCTTGAAGCATGGAGATGGAGGTTTCCAGGGTGCAGCGTTTCCTAACAGGCTGTGGTTGAGCAGACAGTGATGGGTTGTTCTGACAGGTGAGGCAGACCTGGTGAAACGGCCCAGGGAAGCAGAGTGAGGAGCAGAGGCGAGATGAAACAGCAGTATCTGAATAAAAACCATGTCAGGGAGGCGGTCATGCTGATATAATATCAGCAATGAGAGGGAGAATGTAAGAAAAAGTACATGGTAAATTAAGCACCAAGGCTGTTAAAGGTCCAGTTATTTTCCAGCCAGTTGCCTTCTGATTGTTCGTTAAAGTACAATATCCAGCCCTGAAAAACAGCCAGTGAAAGTTCACTCATTTTTCCTGTTGGCAAGTGGTCACAGGATCTGGAGACAATCTGCCTCCCCGGATCTTGACTCACTGCAGTGGTGCCTTGGCCATCAATATTCATATAGAAGCTAATGGTGCAGAATTGGGTGTTTGCATTTGTCCTTCCTGGTGTTTCCTACACTCGGATGTGGGCAGCACTCCCATTTTTCATGGGACAGGCACATAACTTGGTACTGTGCTCAAGCCCTCCCAGAGACAAGATGGGAACTCCTATTTTCCATTAAAAAACAAACCAAATAAAATCATGCATTCCTCAGAGCTGAGGACTGAAGCATGACCTCCACATCAAAAAAACACTAGAGGACAAGGGAGAAGAATTGATTTCTGTTTGGTAGAAATCTTATGATTTTTAAGCCAGACTCCTGATTGTGGCAGTGCTGAGCGTGATGTTTTTAGCAATTTCTGAGTCATCAATCCTGGCTCTCCCAGCAGGAGAGGAAAGGGAATGCACAAGCAGCAGTGTCCTAAAATACCATGTTTTCAGAAAAATGAAAGAAAAAAGAGGGCCTGTGGTGGCTTAGAGGAATGGTCATAAAAGCAACCATCTCTTCCTCAGTGCTTAACCCCTTCGGTGCCCATGGAGGCAGCCTTGGTGGCAGCCCCAGGATGAGCAGGGTATTGGCTCCCAGCACTCCCCCTGCCAGGGGGCTGTGGGCAAGGAGATGCCCACCACAGCAGGCTCAGCAGGGCACTGCTGTGTCCCTTGTGCTGCCCACATCTGGCACCAGGGACGGCCACGCAAAACCCCGCCAGGCTGAGTGCCACCCGGGCCTTAGAGGGACGGCCAAAATCCCTGACTCCACTGCCAACCCTACCACCAGCAAAATTGTGACCACAGCGAAGCCGACACTCCTGAACACGCCAAACTCCGGCTCCGTGGGAGCTGCCGGTGGCTACACCCGATGTGCAAAGGCTGCAGAGGCTTCACAGCCCAGAGCGGTGCTGCGGGTGTGGGATGCTCCCCGCGCAGGAGGGCTCTGTATCAGCCCCACAGCCGGGCTCCCTCCTGGAAGGCACAGACACAAGCCTGGCCCTTCTCGTGCCACCGCTGAAGGGCTGTGACATCCTCCCACAGCCCCGTTCCCCCCACGGGGATGCAGCGAAGGCAGCCCCGCAAGCGGAGCCCCGCACGCCCGGTCCCGCCGCGTGGGCACGGCCAGACGCGCCCGCCGCCTGGCACAGCGTCTGCGCCTCGCTCCCCCTGCAGAAAGCGCTCCGAGGACGCTGAGGGGGAGAAGCAAACAGCTAGAGAAGCAGGCTGGCTGGAGGTAGGCTGCCAGTGCCCCGCGCTAGCCTTGAAATGCGGGGCAGCGCCCAACTCGGCGGCGCCTGGCAGCGAGTCCCCGGCGCGCTGTGCCCCGGCTCGTCGCTGTCGCACGGGGGATTGGTGGGGCAGGGAGCTGCTCCCGGGTTGGCGTCGATTCATCTGCCGGCAGCGTTGCGGGGCTGCGGGAGCTGGCAGGAAGCTCCCACACTGATTTTGTCAAGAGCGCCGGGCAATAATGGAACGACACCTCGCCATGTTTGCAAACAAACACTGCCTCCTTTCCTGTTTAACACCATCTGCCACCCAACCCAATTTCCCTGCCCCCATCCCTTCCCAAAAATGACAGCCAGAGACGGCTCCAAAAAGCAGCTGCTAAGCCAACCCGTGCTCTTTTGTGCTCAGTTTTGAGAGGTGCTGGCAAGGAAGCTGCGGTCCCACGCACAGCGCACACCTCGCTGCACGCTCACGGCTGAGCAGCAGCCTGCGAGGGGTTTATTTGTTTCCTTACTGCAGACACAAACTAGCTCAGTGTGGGTTTGCTTTTGGGTTCTTCCACTGCGTGGCCCTCCTGACCCCTCTGCTCTGCTGGTGTGGACATGGGCATGGAAGGAAGAAGAGACTACACTTCGCTCCCCATCTCCATCAGCAGATCAGCTCAGCTGTTCCCTTCACGGGTCCTTGTATCCTTCTCTGAGAGCACTTGTAGGCTCCAAACCTGGGCTGATGGGGTTAAGGAACGTATCTGGCACCCACGCAATTACAAATGCTCCCCCAGGGCTGCTGCACCGACTGATGTGCCTCCAGGGAGCAGATAAAAGTCTTCAGACCAGCCCAGCTTTTCTCATATGCTCTCCTTGAAACAAAGAAAGTAAAAGGAAATAACTTCATATAGCTGGGGAACATGTTTACCCAAAAACGATCAAGCTCCTCAGGGCTTCAGCCAAGGTGGGGGGAAAAAAGTTTCCTTGGGCAAAGAGGCTGTTTGGTTGAGGAAAAATCAAACACTGCTCACAGCCCTGCAGGTGGGAACCTGCTGCCTTATTTATCACCGAGCTGCAGAAAAGAGACAATGAGGGTGTTGCATTCCACAGTGCCCTGGTTAAGATATCAACACTTCTGTGACATCTATCCCCTCATTTCATTAACAACCAAGATGATTAACTAGAGTTCATATGCACTGCATTAAAAATCAGAGGCTCTTTCGTGTCACTTTTTTCATACCTGCTCCCCATGGCACCTGTGTCCTCTCCTTCCCATGGCAGAGACGTGACAGTGGAGGCCATCGAGGTCACCATGAATGTCCTTGTTCTGCAGGTGTATTTGTCCCACAGTACAAATTTTTAAATCACAAGAGATCAATCCTACATCCCTTGAGCACACCAGTGATGCTGGGGAGGGACAGAAGGAGAGGGTTCCTTGCAAGAAACCACCCTGATGGACTTCCCAGATCCTCATCACCTTTGAAAATATTTTAGGCAAAAAATACTCAATGCATTTAATATAATTGAAAGGATATGGTCTGAAGCGGCGCCAAAGGAAATATAGGCTAGATATTAGGAGAAAGTTTTTACAGAAAGGGTAATAAAGTATTGGAATGGTCTGCCTGGGGAGGTGGTGGATTCACCATCTCTGGATGTGTTTAAGAAAAGACTGGATGTGGCACTTGGTGACATGGTTTGATTGGGGTTAGGGTTGGGTTGGACTTGGTGGTCCTGGAGGTCTCTTCCAACCTAATGGTTCTATGATTCTGTGATTCTTGGTCTCTGAGTGGCTGTAAAACCGTGTGCACTGTGCACAGAACATGTGTTGTGTCCAAGCTACCCATTCCTGTACTGGGGAAGAAGATTCCCTCTCTCTTTAGTGTGACTCCAATATCAGTGGTTTGTGGAGGGAGGATGTCTACACTGTCCTACCTTACAGACTATTTCCTTTCTTGGGTGCACCAGCCAGCCTGCCTTTTTCCATGGAAGAACCCTTTCAGTAGGCTATGATCTGCCAGAAAAATAAAGTACTTCCCATCTAGACAGTGATGAAGATGTTTTATTCACAGCACAACAACTTAGCTTTCTTTTATCAGCTAGTTTAGTCTTTTCTGCCCTAGTCACTGACCTGAAGATGAAGCCATCTGTCCACCCTCCAGTAGCCTTCACGTTATGTACCAAAATGTCACAGGGTGTGGCACTGATGATCTTTAAGACATTCCAAATGGAAAGCACTTACCACGACCTCATGGCTTTTTAGATTTCTCATGATCCTCTCTGGCTTTTTCCCCTGGTACCAAGTCACCTCAGTTTTTCATGTGATGACTCTAAAGGAATTTAAGTATTTGAGAACAACTATCAAAATGGTTTTTTTGAACTATGTTTTGTAAGTTAGTTGCCTCTGAGATGGCTGGCCTATTTAAAGGCCACAAGTGGACAGCCATAAGGTAAATTCTCTCTTTGCCCACCAGGTACTCCAGGTAGTACACTTTGGATCTTACAACACCTCTAGATTTTTTGGTTATGAAGTCATGCTGCCCCCAGTTGCTGAAATAACTTCTCTTGCACTTGAGGCCACCACTACTCTTGCTGTAAACACAGGCTCCCTTTCAGTGAGGTTTCATTTCCTCTTAGATGCTCTCTGAGGCTTCTCATTGCCTGTTTTGTTCTGCTAAATCAGATCATCCCTATTGATCTATCCTTGCCTGCAGAGATTGCTCTTGTGCACCCTCCCCACTAAGCTCTCCAGCCCCTTGCCCTGCCCTGACAGCCCATGTCCAAGGGATGGGATTCTCTTTTCCTCCAGAGACTTGATTCCATGTGGCTTTCTGCTCAGTTACTGCAGAGAAAACTTTTTTTCCTGATTCAATCCGGGCAGATAAGAGCAGTTGTGAATGATGCCCTCCATCACCACCCTCCTCAATCCTCCCTCCAAGGACACGGGGAGCTAACCCTACCAGCAGCTATTTTGGCATAAGCCCATCCTCTCCATAAATCCCTGTTATTCTGCTTTCTAGATGTCCTAACCCTTTATGTGCACCTGCCTGTGTTTTCACAGAGCAAGTGTATCTACATGGTCTATCTGACATTTTCCTTTTAGTTCTTTCAAACAATATCTGTCTGACAGGTTTGGGGTTTGGTCTAGGTATTTAGGACGAATGCATATTTTATCTCTGCATTTGTGTTTTAGAGAAACAAACCAGGAGTCTGTCACCAGAAGGAATCCTCCAAAGCAAGCCCACAAATCAGTGTGGCACTCAGCAGTGGGTTGATCTCTTTTGGCCCTTTGGGATATAAATTCATTGATGGGTGTTGGATGTGCTTCTGTGGGAACTGACAGGCAGTTCAGCTCTACATTTAGACCATAAAGTCCATCAATGCCTTTTATAAAGTAGATATCTCTTGCATCTTCCTCCTCCTCAAAATAAAACCCTCCCCATGCTCCCTTCCTTTACCTCTGGATGAAAAAGTGGATTTCAGAGGCCGTTTTTGAAAGCTGCCATTGCTTTTTTTCTCTGCACATCCCATCTTGAGGCATAAATGACTCTGGGCTAGCTCACATGCAAATTTTGCTACAAACCAAGCTGCTCTTTCACTGAGCTTTTCCATTTTATGGTTGGTCAGCTCAGTTGATTCGGGTATTTATAAATGCCCATCTTTTCATCCTTTCAGTTCCCCACTGCTGCTGCCGACAGCGCTGTTCTGGGCCAGGTGAAGTTCTTCTCCACCAGCAATCAGCGATGGTTTATGGCACTCGTAATGATGAAATTCCATCTGTCTCACAGCAGATCCCTCAGGAGGTTGCTAATCAAACAACATTCAATTAGCCCCTCCAGCTCTGCCACGTATTCAGCTACATCATCTCCTCATCCTATGAAACCCAAAGGAGACAACCAAATTGCTCGGCTGTGGAGCACAACGCTCTGTTACATCTTCTGCAGCTTTCCCAAGCATTTATCTCCTCTTTTCTGAGGTTGTAACAAACTCCTCAAAGGTGAGTAGGTTTAATTGCTACAGAAATCAATTTTGCTTGGTGCCTGTTGGTTCTTATCTATAATCTGTTCTGAAAGAAAATAGCAGCCCTGCTATCCACTATATTGCTTGTAGTCCTCGTTTTCTTCTTTAAGGACTTCCACTTGTCCAAGAAGTTTTCAGTTTCAATTTTTTTTATACAAAGGTCTTCTCAGGCCACAGCAAAGTCTTCACTTGAACTGGGAATGTGTTGCTTTGCTTAATCCATTGCTTTGTTTTTAACTGCTTTATGAACTTCTTCTCACAAAACTGGGGGAAATAGGGCTTGACACCAAAAGCACCAAGCAGCTCTGCTTAAAACCTTCTATCTTCATTAACATCACCCTCACTGTTGTCTCCAGAGATCTATCAGAGTGATTCTAGTAAGGAGACTCGGAAATGTGTGGAGGTAGAATTGAGTCCTTTAGCAGCATTGGGGCAGAGGGACATCGATTCTGGGGACCTACAGCCATCTGCCTGAGTAATGGACAGACGACATGTGTTATTTAGGATGTCAGTTGAATGTCTTCTAGGGTCATTTGGTTTGAATTAGCAAAAAAGACATTCGTCTGAATTGTGGTAATTGATGAGGGCTGAAAAGCCACGATAAGATCTGGACTTAAAGGATATAACCTAGGCTCTTCCCCACAGCTGTGCTGGGTTTTAACAGGACTTTTTCAAGCCTGTTAAGTGAACACAATGGAACCAACACAATGGAGAGATATGTCCTTCACCCCCATCCAGAAAAACCCTACAAAAAAATTGCTATCAACAGACTTTGCGTGCAAATTTTGAATAGAGTTTTTCCATGCCTGGAGAAAAAGGTCAGAACATCCCCAGACACTTGGGACTATCCTTTATTTTGCACAAACCTGTTCACCCATCACTGGTCTCAGGGAACGACCTTCCATAACCTACATGCTGGGTTTGGTTTGGAAGCAATGTCCCTTGAAAGGAGCTTCACAAGCATCTTTCCTGTCTTGCATGAAGTAGCTGCAATGGTGTGGCTCCAGCTGGCAGCAGGGGGTGGGCAAATTGGATTGCATGTCACAAAAAGCACTTGATCTTCAGCAGGGGCTTATCTTGTGTTGCACATCATTATCAATAAGAGGAAATATCAGGAAATATTCAGGACTGTGTCCTTGTCTAGACAGCACACAGCACAGGCTGTGCTTAAAGGTTTGGAGGGTAGAGTGTGGTGTTGGAGTTCCTTTTTGGCACTGCCTCTGTTTTTAATGGCAGGCAAGGATGGACAGATCTAATGAAGTGTGGAAGTGGGATCAGGCAGAGCAGGGTCCATCCCACTCCCCTGCTGAGGGTTTTTGTGCTCTTGATAAGTGACATATTTTCTCTGTGTCCCAGGCTGCCATGGAAAACACAGACATGATATATTCCCTCCTCTGATGCCATCCTTTCATGTTCAGCTTAAAGCACATCAGGCAATGGTCTACTTCTTACCTTGTTTTCACTGTGCTGCCATCATTGCAGAGCCTTGTCTCACTTCAGCTGTCTAGACATGACCATAGTGCAAATATTAAGCAGCACTGACAGCTGAAACCCTGCTTCCATCTTATTTCCTTAGATGTCAGCAAATAATGTCATGGCATCGGGGATGATACCACACCTCGGCATAACAGAAGTGACACAACACGCTGAAACCAAGACATGACAAAAACTTCAGGCATACACATATCCACTCCTGAACCTCTTTGCAGCTGGCAGGGAGAGACAGGAGTAGATCCTGCAAGGCAAATCACACTTTGCAGAGTTTCACTGCTTCCCACAGATGAACCAGCTGAACCTGCAGCTTGGCCAGGTTTTGCCTTCATCCTTAAACTGCTCTGAGGAAGAGAACAGCACTAGACTTCAGGTTGTTAGACAGAAGGAGATATGAAGCTTTATTTCTAAGTCATCATTTCCAGCTGAGTCTTGTGTAGTTCACTAGGTAAGTAAGAGCCCTTTGTCACTTCACTTCCATAGTGACATAGTAGACTTTGCCACACCAGAGAGTCTTGATGGCTTAGGGGGAATGGCAGGGCAGGACTTACAGACCCTGGTGCATTCATACTGAGGTGGTGACAGCTAATCTACTCTTGGTGCTACCAAGAGCTACACAAAAACAGACTCAGAGCTCAGTAATTCCTCTTTCAAATCTATCCTGCCCTTTGCCCAGGTCCTCTCTGGTGTGCCTGCATCCACAGGGGTGAGGAGCCAGGTTCTCAGCATCCCCACTTCCTCCCAGGCAGACTGTGCTGCTGCCAGCAATGCTATCCCCCCTGCTGCTGAGGCTATTTTTCTTCTGTAGATCAATAGAGAACTTCAGCTCTGTCTCATCCCAACTGCACTAAACAAGTGGCACTTCAATACCACAATGACAGCTTCCTAAAATACTCCAAGACAGATAGTCAGGGAAAGCCCCATGGGTTAGACTGGAGCGGGGCAGAGGAATGACACTCCTCCAAAACCCTAAACTTTCCTCAAGGCTGACCTGCCCCTGCCCCAGTCCCAGAAATGAAGAGTTTTCCTCTGCCAGAGGGCTGTAGCCTTTGCCATGTGCGAGGTGCAAGCAAGCAGTCAAGGCAGAATTTGGTTTCTTGTCTCCTTAATCAGCACCTCAAAAGCTGAAGGTAAATCCTTGTGCATGCAGCAGGCAGCAAAGAAGTCTTTCAGACAGTCTTGCATCTGGAAACCCTCTGCCAAACACAGACTTTCTGTCACAGAGAGCTCCTCCTTGAAAAGAAATGTGCCCATGACCATTTTGGAGCAATCTGACCTTTTTCATGGAGATATATGCCTCCCTGTCAATGGCTCATAAATGGATGAACAGCTCAGCTCTTTTTAATAGAGTTAGGCACAGGGTAATAATAGACTTGTGCAGCTCTCTCTCTTTGCTTAATTCATCTTTCTACAAATCATTAACATTGTTGGAATAACTGCTATCATTAGCTCGGATTCCTCCTGGCAGCAGCCGACGGCAGCATTGCGGTGAGCAGCTCGTGGGAATTGGGGTTTCCCACTCCTGTTTGCACAACAGAGACTCAGGGCAGGGCCTTTCATTCTCCTGTCAAAGGAGGAAAGGTGCTGAATAAAGCAGGCTGAACTCCTTTCCTCCTCCAGCAAAGAGCAGATCACAGGAATAAGAGAAGACAAAGCGTGGGCTTCAGCTGAGGCTCTCGGCGCAGAGGTTTTAGCCTAAACCCAGCACAGGTAAAAGCCATGAAAGCCTCTCCTACACCTTCTAACCCATGCAAATTATCCTCCACACACAAGCAAATGATGCCTTCATGCTGCCACAGTTCCTATGAGGATGATGATCAACAACCAATAATGGTAAATTTTTTTCACTTGCTCTTATTTTCAGAATTTCTGAGCCAAAGACCCAAGTGCCTACAGGCTTCAGGGTACAACATGGCCATGACAGTGATGTCCCTGTACATCATCTGTCACGTTTAATGCCAGGTTGATATTCCCTTTGAAGTGTTGGCAGCTGCTGGAAGCTGAACAGAGCCTCGCTGCTCTGTGGCCTGGTGAATCCAGAGCTGGTCTGAGCTAAATTCACAGCAGGCATAGCCTGGTGCTGGATCAAAGCAGCCTGTTCCTGGCACTGCTCTGGGCAACCTGCCTGCCTGCATGGTGGAGGGAGCTCTGCTTGTTGCTGCTGCCAGCCACGGGGACATCACGGAGAAGGAAGAGAAACCTCTGGGTGCATTTTTTGGCATGTGCTTTGGTTCATCAGCAAAATGACCCACAGCCCAATCCTGTGGTTCATCAGCCCCCAAATTACTAAACAAGTCCACAGCAGTGGATGTGTCTCAGCCCTCGAGAGCTCTGAGCCTGGTCCTGCGGTTGGAATCTGCACATGTATCTGATTAGCATTGTGGGATCATCCTTTAATTAAATTTGCTGTGTTTGGTTTATGAGCACAGCGGTCTGGAGTCGATGACAGCAGCACTCAGGATGGGGTCCGTGGCTCTCTGTGCGTGTTGGGGCGCAGTGCACGCCCCCTCCTCGTGTGCACAGCCCCAAATGACATCCCTGGGACTGCACATGTGCAGCCCAGAGCAGCAATTGGCCTGGGCTCGGCAGAGTCGTGTGACCCTTCCAGTAATCTGGAATGGTCATTTCCTAGCAGTCTGTTTGTTTCTGTGTCAAGGGAAATAATCTAATTTGAGTGCTGTAAAATTTACAATTATTGTGCAACAATTTTAACGAGGCGGAGTGGAGGGGGGTATCAGGAGAACATTGGGATAAATTGATGTGGTGTGAAGGTGAAAGCAAGGCAAAGCTTCTCCCCAGAAACCAAAACCTACCACTCCCTTAACAGTGCTGCCATCTGCAATTAATGAAGGCTCACAAATGGACCCACTCCTCCCATATACCACAAGCAGAGTTATGCAGAGATGAGAGACCTGTAAAGCACATGGTTTAAAGGCATCCACATCCTCACAAAGCAAGCCAAGCTGGAGTTTGCTGCTCTGACACACTTTTCCAGTAAAGTGTCTGGGTCGGATTACGTGTACTGTCAAACCTGCTCAGACCACTGGGAGTCAAAGTGTCCTGGGCCAGGTTTGTGCACATTATGTTCTCTCTTAAAAGATCTCTGTGGTGAGTCCTGTCTCTCCTGCATTCAGCCCATTCCAGTATTACAGCTTTTCAGTCCAGTGGTTCCAGCTTGGCCATGGTGCAGAATTGAGGCTGTGTTCAGGTCCTTACTGGAGCCAGAGAGCAGAACCTACCCAGCCATCAGCACTGGTGCAAGGCATAGTCCTTGAACAGGGGCTTGTAGGGGCTTCCCTGGTAGCAGTGTAAATGAATATCCTCCAGATATTGCTCACAGGGGATCATCCAAGGACCTGGAAAAGATTTTGAATCTGTGGTCATAAAGTTCTACTCTGCTCATTGCATCATGTGCAAAAAGCCAGGCAGTCCCGTTGTACTTAGCTGAAGAAACTGCTGTGGAGGTGGCAGCATGGCCCAAAAGGCCTGCTGTGCTCCTTTGGGGTGGAAAGCCAACCTGCAGGTGCCTCTGGGATGGGGTAACACAACAGACCCACCTCAGTGAATAGTCCTTGTGACAGGCAGCTGGGATGAGAAGAGAATGGACTCCTATGTCCTTGCAAGATGGGAAAACCTCAGTGCCAGGGGACTTGACTGGTTCCTCTCACTGCTGTTGTCTCCACTGAAAAGGCTGCAGAGGGGGTGACCAGTGCCTCCCAGAGTTTTGAGGGAGCCAATACTGTGGCTCTTGGTCCCATTTTCCTTTGAGAAGGAGTTTTGCTGGCTGAGTTTCAAAGAAGAAAAGAGCTCTGCATTCTTTTTCATCACTAAACCACAGTTACACATGTACCACATGAGCAAAGACAAAGAGACCCCAGGGTAAGTTCTCTGGGTTTCATTGCTGTTGGTAGTATGGTGAAGGAGAGAATGGGCTTGCTTGCACAAGGTTTTGAATGGTTCTGATCATGTTTTCTCCAGAACACTGTGCTCATACTCCTGGGAAGAGTCTTCCCTCTGTTCTGACTTTGCTCATTTCTTGCAGAAAACTTGGCCAACTGCATCTTTCTTTAATTATGCAGGTCAGCCCCTCTCCACTGCCCAGGCTGTGTTCATTGTGCCCATTATCCAGTTCCTCCTGTCCCCCTCTGGTGTCAAACAAAAGGGGAACCACATCTCGACCACAACTGGGGTTTGTGTCTCGTTTGAAGCATTCCCCAGGAGGACACTTCATGTTTCTGTCTGAGGCACTTTATTTCCATCCCAAAACCTGCACTCCAACTAATGCCCAGTGAGCCCTAGAGGGAGGTTCTTCAGGAGGAGGTAAGAGCCAATAAGCAGAGTGGTTAATGAGCTTGTCACAGGCAGAAGTGCTTTGGGCTGCCACTTCCACAAGTGGCTAGAGCCAAGAAAAGAGTCCTCTTCTCCTGCACCTTCAAGCTTCTCTCTGCCCCAGGGCCAGGAGCGCTGAGAGCAGGCAGGACCAACAGGAAAATCACATCTCATAAGCCAAAGATCATTGAAATAAGTGTCCCTAGATCATTGAAAGCTAGATCATTGAAAAAAGTGTCCCTAATGCTCAGGGGCAGAAGTAGGATAAAAACCCCAGGACATGTTACACCTCCCTCTGCAAGGTCAAGCCATTCACCTTGGTGTTCGTGTGGTCTCTTCCAAAGCATCTGGAATGAAGAAAACAATCCCTAAAGCACAGGAAAATGGGGCTGTAAAAGATAAAAATCAGCTTTTGGAGTAGGAGGAGGTGGAGAACCAGGAACACCTCCTCCATTCCTCTTTTGGGCAGTCTAGGTTAAGGCAGCACTATTCTCTTGATAGTAGCAGGTTGGCAAGGACTGTACAACCTTTAAGAGATATCACATAGCTCACAGGATAAATTCAGAATTCTGCAGGAGAATGGTACTGGGCACCATGTGTAACCCAGAAGTGGTGTGCTGCACCAAGGAAACAATGGCATCTTGACCAAGGCTGAGAGCTGGAAGGATGTGGAAAAGGGAAAAGACATTTAAAAAGACCTCGGACTATCCAGTTGTGTCACAGACCTAATTAAGGCACAGAATTTGGAACTGACTGCAGCAGAAGGGGAAGACAAACCTGTCAGGGCACTTGGCAATGCCTAAACAAGGAAATTGAGTTGTGAACAGGGGAAAAGACATCTCCTGGCTGCCACAGGGCTCTTCAGCTGCCCCCTCCAACCCCTGTGGTGGCCACTGGCTGCTGTCCTGGGCTGGTGGAGCCTCTCTTCACCATCATTTCCCCATGGGTGTCAGTGCATGCTAAACCCCAATGATAAAACAGAAGACAGTGCCATTGGGGGTGGGCACGCAGGGCCATGAAACAGAGGCCAAGTGTCATTTTTAAGAAGAAGCCTGGAAAGCAGAGCTGGTCTATGGGTTCATGTTTTCATAACACTGTAGTGTTACAACACTGAGACAAATAATCTGTCATCCCAAAGAAGTGCATGATGTTGAGATGAAATAGCTACGGGAACAGGAGGCTCTTGACATTTGCAATATGCATTTCCACAAAGAAAACAAACACAAAAAGAAAGGAGAGTACAAAATACAAAGCAATCATCTCACCAGCTCCAAGTACGGGGGGAAAATGAAAGGGAAAATTTTCACCCAAGCTACTTAGAGTGTGATAAAAATGCAAAATTCACACAAGGCTCTTTTTCCTCACTTCAAAACCCACAGGGTCTCTTGACCCAGGTCAGCATTCCCCTGCTTTACACACTCAACCTGATCATTCACCTGGTGGTTACAGCACTGGGATGAGCTGTGAGAGCTTGTGTTGCAGCAGTATGAGCAGATGCACCGTGTGCCTTCAGCTTTCCTCACTTGCTTCCCTTCCTAAGTAAATATAGCCCAGGAAACAGCCCCTGCTCAAGAGGTGTGAGGGGATAGACCTTGACCTTTTAAAGTTGTTAAAATACAAGGAGACTAAATCAAGGACCCCCATCAGCGCCACGCTAATTTCAACACATTATTCTTTTTAGGCCTCCAATCTACTTCCCCACAGAAACAATAAGTCATGGAAACGTGTGGGAGATGGACTTGAGGCAAGGAACAAGGACAGGACAAATCACACTAATTTAATTTACTTGCTTAATTACATTTCATATCTCATTTATTTGAGATATACAGATGAGCAAAATTCATACGGGCGCAGATATTGAAAAGCCAAAAATAAAGCCACGAGCAGTTTCATCTTTGAGTTGTGCAGAAAATGAAAGTGAGAAAAGGAGAGAGAGAATGTGCTAGCTAGCAGATGCTGCAAGGGGACAGGGAATATACAGTTTGTTCTTTCTGTGATGTCTCTGACCTCATCTTTCCCTTCCGTAAGTATTTTTTTCTTCTTGATTCTATTGCTACATTTTCCCATTCTTGTTTTTGTTTTGCTCCAGAATCCAACCTTCTTTGAGAGGATGTTTCCTGAGCCACATTCTTCTAGTATTCATTGAAATGCTTCTAGAAGATGACCAAAGAGTGTTATAAATTACTTTGAGTTACTCCATCTACAACTCAAATCCACCAGAAGCAGAGTTTCTCTGACTTATATCTGAGATCCTAAGAAATGGTTCCAACAAGCAAGATTTCCTAATTTTAATTCCTGAAGTGAATGGAACAAAAACCCCCAGGGATCTGTCAGTTCTGTGCCACCCAGAGCTTCAAATCCTAATTTTATTGCTGTGTTGTATTTCAAGAGCAGCTGGGAACAGTTGAGAATCTGGGCCTCAATCTTCACACATCCAAATCTGTCTTTAAATCTCACTTCTTCAAACAATCTCTCCTTACTTTTTTTCAGTGCTGACAAGTTCCAGGTGTCCCCATACTCTTCTCCAATGTCTGCTTATCATCTTAAGAGTTGTTCTTATTTTGGAAATGGACTAATCCACATTTACAGCCCCACAGAGCAATAAACATGACCATAAAACTATGTTTTTCAAACTATCAGCCAGTGGCCAGATGTGAAGCTTCACAGATGTAGACTGGCACATTTTTTCAGCTCCATGAAGTCCTGCACTCTTGCAGAACCACAAAATTGTCACCTGGAGGAGCCTCTAGTGCTCATGACTGTTGAGAAAAGCCTGGATAATGCAGTGGCAGGTTCACCCAGGGTCATAAGCCTGGACAAGCAGAAAACATCATGCCTAAAACCTCATAAAGCCTTCTGTCCCTCCTCTGCCACCAATGATGTGAAGAGTCCCCTGTTTGACAAGAGGTACAGCCTTCCTGCCTTCCATTACCTCCTCCTGACTTTCACAGGTCACATCTCCATGTTTTCTTCACCCCCACACATGAATCCTATGATCAGCATCCACATCTGATCTCTCTCTCTCTCAAAAAACAAAAACAAAAACAAACAAAAAACCAACAAAAAACTTTAAATCATTTAACCTAGTCTGGGGCACTTTCTAGTCTAATTATGAGTGTAAGAGAGGGTTCAGATGCATGGACATGGGCTGTGAGATGCCAGGGGCTCTAGCACCAGACCACAGGCCTTGGCCTATTTTATTTATAAACAAAGATATAATGTCTTATGCATTAAGTCTTTAGTAATTGTGTTTTTTACTTCTCTGCATCTCAACCAATCCCATCCAAAATTCCTCAACCCCATGGTGTCCCAGCTCTCAGCAATGCCTTACACTGAGATAAGTCACACTTGATGTTGCCTCAAAATTCAGGAAGCAAAAGTAGCACATTATTACCAAATTACTGAAGAATAGATGTCAACAAATGATAGAATTAACTCACAGGAATCATCTCAGATCAGTATGTGGTCACAGTTCTCAAGGAAGTGAGCAACAAACTGATCATCTTAAATGATCATCTTTGGCCTGGGCTAACACTGCTTGCTCCAGTGACCACTTGAGAGCCATCTGAGAGATCCCTGTCCAAAGCCTGACCCAGAGCTTGCCTGAACAACCTGACTCTGTGCAGAGAAGCAGACGCTTGTGCTGTGCAGTTCAGCTCATCCTAAGCCACACAGCTTCAGGGTCAGATAATCACACCCATTTTCTCTGCACTGGCTGTAAAAGAAGCCATTTGTGGCACCTTCAGTGCCCACCTCTGTCTCTGGTCTGACCATCATGCCAACACTCAGGCCAGGCAAATTCCCTGAAATATGGGACTGGTGCCTTCAAGCACACTCTGTAACAAACACCCCAGTATTTATCTTCAGGTAGGACTGTGTTGGGAAATTATTTGGCATTTCCCCAGCAGGCTCCTGAACACACAGAATTCACAGATGTATCGAATTTACCTTTTTCCTGTCCAGGTCTAGCACCATTAAACACACTGAGAAGACTTTCAGTACCATCCAAAAGGAAACCCTATCCTTAAAAATGGTCCTCACACAGTTTAATCTGAATCAGACACATTCTGGACTGTATAAATATCATCGTTATGCCTCATTCCTATAAAAACAATAAGTATTGAGAGCTTTGTTGTTTGCCTAGGAGGCAAAGCTGGTGCCAGGCAGCACCAGGCAGGCTGCCAGGCAGGAGGTGGACATGCTTACAGAAACAGTCTTTTCTAGATCTGGCCTCTGAAAATGGTGAAAAAGGCTTCTGTGAGTGAAGGAGGTTTTCACACAGGTTGCACATGAAAGGCAGGCAGATGCAAAGGAAGGCTGAATGCTGCACTGATCTCACAGCTTGGGTGAGCTACAGGGGCAAACTCAGTGATTCTTTGGTTAAAATGAGGGGAATTACATTCATTTTCAACTCTGATTATGCCTCCCTATCCTCACTTACAGAGTTTTGATTTTTCAGCAGAAATTTGGATATTCCACAAATTCCTCAGAAATTTGTAATTTTTCGTCCAGAAGTGCTGCAGTGTTTCCTGAAGCTGTTGTTGATTTATTCCATGCTCCTGTTGCTATCATCATTACCTACAGACCAGCTGGATCACATCCTGTGACAAATATGAGCTATCTTTTGGGAACCCTTGTTTGCAGCACAAAAGGACAGCACCACAGGGACTTGGGCCTTAGAGGGCAGTGGATGAAGTGCACTGCAATTTCCACAGTAATTTCTCTCTGGTTTTTACTCATCTGACATTGTCTTTTGTGTGTTTGGCTATGAGAAAGCAAGAGGCACTTGTCATATTAAGTAACAAAAGTTTTGAGGGACCTCTGAAATGTTCTTTCTTCCCACCTCACCCCTTGCACCCATCTGGAAACCCTGACCTGCTGCACCTCTGAACACCTCCATCCTTACATGCAACACTTGGTGAAAGGGTGGTTGGAGCTGTTGCTGCTCCCTGGGTAAAGCTCACAGTCAGGCACAGGAGTCCTCAACCCCATTTTACAGATGTTTAGGAATAAATCTTTTATTTTACAGAAATTTAGACTACAAATGATCAGGTCATACTTGCCAGGAAGCACTTAGGAAATATAATCCTGTGCTCTGGCAGAACGGTAAAGCCAACCAAGCTACATTTACAATATTTCCTTCCTATCATACATATTTCAGCCATAGTAAAGAAAAAAAAAAGTAAAAGAAAGAAAAAAGGTCATCCAAACCAGCCAAGTTGTAAAATCTGACCATCTGCAGGGTGGTTGGTGGAAAACCATTTTTACTTTGCCTTCAGAGGCATTTTTCCAAAGCTGTCTTACAGCTACCACCAAAGACCACTAGATTATTTACTAGTCCAACATCTGTCAAGAAATAATTAGGTTGTTAAAGGGAGATTGTTAGTTACCAGCATTAGGTGTCCATTAACATTAATTGAACTCCTCAGAATTATTTAGGAGAAAAGTCTGGCCCCATTGAAGTTAATGGGAGCCTTTCAATTAACTCTTGGCTGACTTGATGGATGGCAGAGAGAAAACTGATGGGTTTCTTTTCAAGCCATAGATCCATGAATGGCAACATCTGCTACAGGGACATTGTCTCAGAGAAGCTACACACTGAGGGAGCATTTGAAACAACCCATCCACTTTGGGGCACTCAGTAAAATCACATCCACCCCTGAAAATGCTCACCTCTCATATTTCTTCTCTGCTTGAACTGGAAATATACACTGGGGCATGGAGGTTTCTAAGTCAGCCTACACATCCCCCACACTCATATCAGCACAGGGATCCACACAGTGTTTTAAAGATTTAGTTTTTAAATCCATCAGCCTGAATCCAGGGCAGTCCTCAGGGAATATGTGTCAGAGCATTTGGAGGATGGTTCAAGGTGTAAATCAGAGCAGTCTGCAAGGTGACTGAGCCCACCCTGGCCTTCATCAGGATGTTCTCCAGTTTGAGCTGATGTGATTCTGGTCTAACAAAATTTTCTGGTCTGCTGACAAAAGTTTCTGTGGTGATTTTGGGATACCAGGATCGACTCTGCTGCAGCAGTGGGGCAAAAGGAAAGGTGGCTCTCACTCAGCTGAATTTCAGCCCATCACCCACAGTCCTAAAGCTGAGAACAACCATGGCTTCACAGCCACATGTGTCTGAAAGAGAGCAATGAAATCACTGGTGGGTAATTAGCATTGCTGATATTTATACCATTAAGGATCCAGGGGGAAGTGAAACAAGGGCGTGCCATGTATTTGCTGATTGGAGATGATTATGTTTCTGCTGATGCTGATATTTCAGGGCAATAATTTGCCCTCACCATGTAATCCACAGGGACAGGTTTGATTTGATCTTCTGCTTGAGAAGGGAGGGTCTAACCTCGATGTCACCTGCAGCATGGAACAATGGACTTTCCAAATGGAAAACCTTCGTTTTGCACTAATACATGAACACAGATTTCTGGACTTCACTGCAAGGTTAGGAGTTAAACTTTTAGTTATCAGATCCCCTGTGTGATATAAACTATCATTATGAGATACATTTTCTTTCCATTATGCTGTAATAAAACCCTCCTGCTTATAATATAAATATATACATTTCCTCTGAGGCATCCTATTTGCTAAAGAACATCATGGAAATCTAATCTCCTTTTAATCAATAAAACACCAAATGATGTTTCTATTTAATGCAAACTTTGCTTCTTACCATGTAATGAACCTGTTTCTATTAAGAACACAGCCATTAATGGAATAAGTAATGCATTACTACTATTCCGCTGCTACAGTCAGGTTTCTCTTAGTATTTCCATTATAAACTCAACTATTTAAGAGTCTGCAATTTTCTGAGCTGGTTTGCCTATAAAATCCTTTTATACTGCATGAGGGCTTGGGGGCTTGGCTGGTTATTGTCATGTGCAGGGTCTCTCTCTCCTGCCCAGCCACAGACTCACTTCATGACCCTGGCCAAGTCATTTAACCTTTTAGAACTTCAGTCAGCCCAAATGGAAAAGGGTCTAAAAAAGAGAGATGCCTCAGAGGCAAGAGAGATCCAAGTTTAACTACATTTGAAAGAATGACCCTGGGGAATGATAATGGACTGGGGAGACTTTTGCTTTTGGGACATGAGTGCAATTTATTGTAAGCCAGTAATGAAAAGAAAATGGAAGGATGGCATTTTGCCAAGAATAAAAACTATGGGTGACTGCTCAAACCATTTCTGATGGATACCTACAAGAAGAGATAAACAGCTGTAATTTGGGCCACAAAATACTTATGACCCAATCTTGCAAAGGTACTCTTTATTCCTGCTTTTGTCCAGCTATTGCTGAAGGAAGTTCAAGACCTTTTTTTTTCATAAGATGCTCACCCAGAATATTTTATATCCGTATTGGGTTGTGCTAGATCTCAGTCATACTGTTTCTATTATCTAATAAATGACAGGGCTTTCAAGAAAAAGGACAAGAAACATGTATTAGCAAGCTCTGAAACACGTATTCACTGGAGCAGAAGTTGAAGGGAATTTGAAGATTAACAAACACTCTGATGAGCAGACAGCAGAATAAAACAAGGGCACAGACATTTCACAGCTGAATTTCATGCTCACACCCTCATGAATGCTGCTCCCTCCCATGCAAGCAGATTAGACTGTGAGTCTGGATCCTGCACTAGGCAGGGAGAACGTCCCTCCAGTGGGAAAGGTCTGTCCCTTGTGTGGATTTCTGACCTGACGTTGCAGTTTAAGGCAGCAATGGAGGGACAGCTTTAATTTCGAGCTGGTCTAGCAGCTCTAGCTCAAAATAAAAGGAAGGATGAAGCTCTGCAGGCTAACTAGAGCTAATGTCCAAATTACGTTCCTTTTGTTCTTGCTGCAGCCTGGGTGAAGTCACTGGGTGCTGGTGACTGTGCACTGGAGCAGATTGCTCAGAGTGGTTGTGGAATCTCACTGGAGCTATTCTAGACCTGTCTGGATGCAATCCTGTGCAGTGTGCTCTGGGAAGAGCCTGACTGAGCAGGGATGTTGGACCCGATGACCCACTGTGGTCCCTTCCAACCTCACCCTCACAGTGATTCTGTGAAGGACTTGTAGGGCAGATGTGTGTGAAACAGCCTTAAAGCTGAAGGTGTGTGAGGAATTCTGGCTGCAGGAGAACTGGAAAGGCCATCCTTGACTCCTCTTTCTTTCCCCCATTCTCTGAACACTGAGACTGAATGAAGGTAAATACTGGCTAGGGAACATCACAAGAAGGGACACCAGAGCTTTGAACCCTCCTAGACAGCTTGGACACCCGCCTGGAGAGCACTTGTCCAGCAGCACTGGACAAGGCAAGGCCCTGAGGGTCAATAAAAGGTCCTCTCTTATTAATCCAGTAATCAGAATATATTTGCTGACACTTACTGCCATCTTCAGTTTCCAGTCACAGCTAAGGCATGGATGGCCTGGCACTGTGGCCTGGGAGTCTGGTGGTGGAACAATGATTCCTTTGTGATGGTCTTCCAAACTATAGTTCCAGTTGCCTCTACACATGTAGAGACATTATTTTTCTCCATTGCACTCAGTTCAGGTTTCTGAGTTTTACTTCTTACAGGTGTAAGAATCACCTTTCTAGACTTGGGAGTGAATCCCTACTCTGATTGCCTGACTCAGGAACCACAGACAAGACCTGTCCTTAAATATGCAGGAGAAAAAGCAATAGTTACTGTCTCCTCAATAACAGAGGGAACACAAAGCATGAGGAATATTTAAGGTCATTGGAGGTCCCTACAGAAGTGTCAGAAACCAATGTTAGTGCTCCTAATCCCAACAGAGAGCCTTAATCATGAGATGGGTCAGGTATGATACAAGATGTGCAACAGGTTTTGATGAAAAAAGATGGCTGAGGTGTTTCCTGCAGCTCCAGGAGGGTGGTCTGAGGGAAGGACCAGTCCATCCCAGTTACCAGCTGTGACTGCACTGGTGGAGGGGGCAAGGGGGAAAGAGCAAAGGAGGACATTGGCAGAGAGAGCCATCACATCCAGAGGCTTTAGCCTAGCACAGGTAACCCTTTCTTTATTTCACATTTATTTTCTTGCCATGTTAAGGAAGGGGAAAATAGACACGCTTATTTCTCCTGCTCATTTTCCTGGACCATCTGGTGCTGAAGCAGAGATGACATATCACTGCGAAGAAGGGGAAGATGTCACAGCTTTCACTAATAGCTGTGGGAGGAAAATAATTATTTTAAAAGCATGTGGGCTGCACAAACCGTACTTGTTAAGTCAAACTACCAGGAAACTTATTTCAGACACAAAACATTTGATATTAAGTAATCAGTGATGTTAGAGATCAGCAATCCCAGCCGTGAGTGTCGGACTCAGCTCTGCTGTAAGCACAGCCCCAACTCAGGCACCACTTCACTGAAGGCCATGCACAATCTTCTGGGGTTTCTGTTTGGAGGAAGAATGAGGAATTATAGACAAGCCACAGATTGCTCTCAGTATGTACATCAGGGATTGCAATCAGGTAGGGAGGCAGGTCAGGAGAAGAGGTGAAGCCAATAACGTGACACGTGTCACCTTCTAAGCAGTGACAAGAACGTGTATTGATTTAGTCCCCCTTAGCTCTGGTTCCTTCTGTATTGTTTCTCTAAAGTCCTGTGGGTGTCTATGTACACTTGCAGTTCTAGATAATTTCATAATTATCCAATTTATAAATTATAATTTATAATTATTTAATTATTTATTTTATAAGTATTAAACCTTGAAGTGCCAGGGATGTGAAGAGAAATGGAAGTACTTGTCCTACATAGGGATACTCAGAAACATCAGTCTCACTGGACAGTAACGAGGTAAATTTGCAATTCTTATTTAGCAGCTTTTTTAGGGGTCTTTTGGAAATACCTTGAAAACTTTCTAATTCAGATGAGAAACTTGCAAGGTGTGTGGAATGATAATTGAAAATAGAGGGTTTTTTTAAAATAAAATTGAACAATTTGACTCATGAGTAGTCTTCTTTTTTTGGAATGAAGTGAACATTTCCTCTTTTTCCCCCCAAACAAATCTGTTTCACTGAAATGTTGGCGTTTGAAAAATGTTGATAAACTCTAGCTACAATGAGAGCTAGTCAGAGAATGGAAACCGATTTGGTAAATGAGTGTAAACAAAACAGCTTGAATTTGATTCCTGGTATTTTGTGGAATTGCTTTGCTTGTTCTTTGTAAACAAGTAGAGCTAGGACTTTGGGCATTCAAAAAAAAAACCAAACCCAAAACAGAAAACAACCAAACACAATGCCCAGAATGCTTCCAAATTTGTGCCAGGCTGAATTAATAATATCCAGCATTCAATAAAGCACAATGCAGCATCTTATTTTCCTATTTGGAGTATTCTTTTGATCAGATAGGAGCCAGTCACCCAGTGGAAGCAGTGGATGCTCAGAACAAACAGTTTAAAAACCAATCTAAAAATCTGATCATTGCTGTCTGAAAAAATTATTGAGTGCTGAGTAGCAAATACTCATGAAGGTGTGGTTCATGTCTAGACAAAAGCAAGATGGTGTTCAAAATGTCCCTCTTTCCCATAGATATTTATGGAAATAGAGAAAAATGCCCCACTCTACAGGATGTCATCTCCTTACTCTACAAAATAAGATCATCTTGGAGTGTTCTGGGCAGTCCTATGATCTAGCTACATTGCACATGTAAGTTTTCAAGTGTTGTCAAGCCAGAAATATTTATCATTATTAGTTCAAAGGTATGTTTTCTAACAAAGTAAGTACCTAATCCAACAGGACTTTGCTAAAAGTTCTGGAGAGAAGGTCACAGATAAGACCTCTAGAGGTTTTTGTTGGAAACACTGCACTTGCTTCTTTTTCAAAGGGAGATGCCACATCCAATTGGAAATAAAAGATGTCTATTGGAAACTTAATGCAATTTTATTGGAGCTAAATTCAATCTCTCCTTTTTTGATGCAGTAATGGGTCAGCAAGCAGAACTCAAGAGCGCAGCCTCAGACAAGTAATGCTGCTGTGGTCAGAGGTGCCACTGGCAGAAGTGCACTTCATAAACAAGAAACCTCTGAAAAATTGTTCAGAATATTTAAAAGAATCTTCTCAGTCACTACAGACCTGCAAACACTCACAAACAAGGTTTTTCCCAGCCATCACCACAAGCCCAGGAGTCAAACAGAAAATCCATGCCCTAGATAAAGAAGATCACTTCTCCAATGTTATTTTTTTTCTCCTCCCTCAAAGAGGTTACACAGCAAGATCTCTGCTTCAGCTGATTAAAGCACGCCGTGCATGGGGGAGTGGGAGACACACACGGAGTCAGACCCTCGATTTGTATAATCCCCATTGGCTTCAGTGGAGTGCCACAAATTTATAGCAAGCAAGGGTCTGCCTACAGACTCCTAAGGGATTGATTAGTAACCTACAAGAAGCCATTTCCAGGGAGTAAGGTGTTTTTGTGAGAATGATTCTTCCCATGTCTTGACTATGAAACAGAACTAACAGAGGCAGGGGTTACTCTGTGACATTTACAATACCTAAAAGGGAACACAGGTTATTTGAAATGCTTGATGGCCCAATTTACATGTTTATTGTGCAAAAGAGCCATTTATTTATGGGCAACAAAACCCACCTATACATCTAAAAGTGGTTTGTTTTTTTTTTAAAGGGAATGATTTTGAAAGTGCAAAATGAGAAGATATTTTTCAACTGTTTTTCTCTCTTCTTTTTCTTGTCTTGGTCACTGGGAAGAAATGCAGTAAGGTAACACTTCAAATGGCAGAGATCATTCATAGCATCTCCATCCACTTTCCACGCCTGCTTTGGCAGCCTGGCTTGTGTCATAACTATCACAAGTTTATTTATAGTTCAGGGGTGTTGTTAGAGGTCAAGCAAGGAGGAAGAAATTCTGATTAAACCACTAGGGAGTCCAGAGAGGAATTTTGTTGTGCTAGGGGTGTTGGAGTTGTTCGTGTTTTGTGGTTTTGGGTGGCTTTTTATGTTAATGCTCATTTACAAAATAACATGTGTTGGGAGTTATTCCTTCTTTTGATTTTTCTATGTTCCTCCTCTTTGGCTGCTTTTGTCTAGAAAAGAGTGAGTGCTGCAGACTCTTCTCAGAGATGACACAACAGGTCACGAGAGGTTTCTGTGTTGGTGGCTCTTGCAGAGTTGACAGAGATGGTCCTCCATGGACTCAGCCTCAGGAAGAGCTGGTACCCTGCTGTCAAGAATGGTCTGTGCTGTCTAAAACCTGCAAAAAATTGCAATTATAGAAGCAATGAGCTGTCCTGAGCTGGGAGAATTTATAGTCAGGCTTTTCCTCGCTGCTGTCCTCAGGGATGAAAGAAGCAGTGGTTACTAGCCAAAAATTCCAACTCCCTGCTCTCTTTCCTACTGGTCTCTACACACCAGCACCAAGGAAGGAGACAGGTCCAAATTCCCTGCAGGACTGAACTGTTTGCTTCTTCTCTTTCTTCTTCAAGGCATTTCCTTCTCTCCAGAGGGTGCCTGGGTTCTCTATAGAGGATTGGAGGCAGCCCAGCTCATCACAGGGTATAGAAGATAATTTATGATAGAGGGTTGCAGTGCACCTCAAAGGACTCTTGGGGTAGGAGTGGGCACATCCTGGGAAAACCAGGCTCTCCTGCCATCTGTTGTGCAGCAGAGCTCTTTCTGCAAGCTGGAATGGGGCATATCAAGGACTCCCTTAAGCAAATACAGGATAACAATTCCCACAGCTTTCCATGAAAGGTGTGCTCAGGGTGCTACTTCTTCAGCAAGGCAGTAACAGAGTGGTGGCAAGTCAGAAACAGTCAATACAGCAGCTTTTAGCTGAGACTCACTGGGTGTATGCAGATACAGAGGAGGCTCAATTTTCAATCCCAGGCTGCCTGAACACATGACAGGGTCAACAGGCTGCTGTAGAGATCAAGAGAACAGATCAGCCTTCCGAAAATTCAATATTAATTATTGAATATTTATGTTTACCAGGGGGAATGAGTGATCAGAGTTTCTCTCCAAGGCTGTGCATGAATCTTTGTATTTCAAGAACAATATAAATCAGGCCTTTTTATTTGTCATTTGTGTGAGATGAAAATTAACATCACAAGCATTATTAATAAGGCATGAATGACAGAAAGGAGAGGAAGCAGAGCAGCTCGCTCCCTATAAGTTTCTCTTTCTGTATATTAAGTAGATTTATCATGTGCTAATTCCCTGCTCTACTCACTCCTTCTCCTTTCTTTCTGGCAAATTAGGGTTTCAATAGCATTCACATGGCCCTGATTAATATACCTGCCCCTCAGCCAGCAAATTATAGCCTTTAATAAATATTAACAAATTCATCCTCGCAGCAACCCTTGCACCAAAGACATCAGGTACCAGATCTGCTCTCTGGGGTGGCACTGGGGGAGGAAGGTGGAGGTCTCAGGGGTGTGTTGAGGCACAGAATAACAACACACCAGCACTAAAAAAGAGGCTGAAGGATTGGTACAAAGAATGTGCAGAGGAAGGGTATGTGGACAAGACCTGTCGATCTCAGAGGTCCTTCTGGCCTTTAGAATGCACTTAATAAAAGTTAACTCTCCTTGTCTTCAGGCCCTTTGGCCATACATCTCCACCTGTTTCATAAATGGAATTATTGCCCTCAGTCTTACAGGTGAGGAAAGTGAGAATCTGAGAAATTGGGGCCCCAGGCTCAGGGATACTCAGGTGTTGGACTTTTAACAGAATTTCCCTTAAAATTGCAAGTCTGTCTGTCAGGTGTGTTGGCTCAAGAGCTTAACCCTCGGATTTACAGCCCATTTGCTCAGTCTGAGCACAGAGGCAATGTGGGGGGCACTTTTTGTCCACCTTGGTCCTTCTGGCTGACCAGAGAGTGGACACACAGATGCCAGTGCTCACAGAAAAGTCCACAGAATTCAGAACAGGCATTATCTACCTACCCAGATAGAGACTTGAACACTTGGCACAGACATCAAGGGGTGCAGATGAAAGTGCTCCAGCAACCACCAAAGCTCCTATAAACAGGGAAGGAAAAGTTCTAAGTGTTTGGATCACCCCAGGGACAGTCCCTGGGCTGCAGTCACCCCTTTCAGTGCTCAGCCCCAAAATCTGACTTTGGACAAAACACATCTTGGCAAAAACATTGCTGCTGGTGAGGTTTTAGTTTCCTTAAAATGGACTAAAGAAATTACACTCATTCAATAGTCATTTTTCCAATGTTTTGTTTTAAAATGCCACTGTGTTCTGTCTTCTCCTCACTCCTTACAGAAAATCCACACAGTCTACCACCAAAATGGCTTTTTGACTATTCTCCTCCCACTGCTTGCACCCTTCAAATTCCCAGACCAAGTTTGTGTCCAATGGGTAGAGGGATCTCCAGCTATAAAGACAAAATGTCCATGACTGCTGAGAAATCCTCTCTCATGCTCTTCACACTATTTACTGTGCAATATTTATATATTACAATATTACACCTAATCATAATTAACAATGATACTTAGCAGCATCTATATGGCTCTTCACACCTTTAAAGTGCTGTGCAAACACTAATTAATTTTTGCTTCAGGGATCCTGAAGCAAAGTCTCTTCCCCAGGGCACCACGAGCGAGCCTGTCCCCAGGAATGGAGCCATAGCTGCCAGAGCACGCCTGGTGCTGGGGGGTGGAAATTTCACCTGCAGGGAAGGTTCAGCTCTCCGCTTCTGGGAGGCAAGGAGGGCTGCCTTGCTGTCCCCAGAGGAGATGTGAAATGGCAAAAACCTGAAGGAATGGGCAATATAGACAAGAGAGGGACAAATGATGGTGCCTAATTGCTGTTACACCCCAGTGCTGGTGGTGGCCCTGCCTGAGGACCTGGAGCCAAGTTGTGCCTTTTCTTGGGGCAGCCCCAATCCTGTGTGCTGGTGAGGCCAAGGTCCCCACAGCTAGCCCAGAGTGGGGGGGTGAGGAGAAAGAAGGGGGTGATGGTGGGACAGGAAGGACAAGGGGTGTGGTGAAGGCCACCAGTGCAGGACCTGCTGCAGGAGCACGCTGCAGCATCTGCCCCGTCCAGGTCTCCTTCACACACCACTCCCCACTGCCCCATCCGGGTCCTTGCAGAGAGGGGAATTCTCTCCACTTTGCATGAACAGCAGGTCCTTTTTTCTGCATCTTGTGCAGTCCTTTCAGTGCTGGTATCTCCTCCTGGATGAAATGAGCCTTTTCTCAGCTTTTCACTGTCTTGCTCTGAAATCTCCGCTCCCATCCCTCCGCAGGGCTCAGTAACAGCTTGCTTCGTCTTCCTACTGTCAGCACTCTGCTTTGACCCTTTAATCAGGGGACTTGGCTTTTATCTGGAAGACATATGCCTTAGGTGTCTTGTATAAGGTGCCACACAAAGCAAATTCAGCCAGGCATGCCAATAACACATCATCTAACCAGATGGGGATAAACAGACTTGAATTTGTTTGCTCCTTTTTCTCTACTCAGTAGCACCAGAGAAAAGGCTGTTACTAGCTTTATGTAATGTCTCTGGGTACAGGGTTTTTGTGTTTTGCATTTGAGCAGAGCTTAGGCCAGCCTCACAGCTTCTCTCCATTAGAGATGGTTTGCATTAATAAAACGAGAACCCTTTTGCCACTTGTCCCTATGACATTAGATGTACCAAGTATGAATGATGTCATGGAGGGTTTTTTTTTCCTTATTATTCTTCTTTTTCATTTTTCTTTTTTTTTAGTTCAGTGAAATCTCAGTGGGGCTTTTTGTGCAATTTGGATAAAATAAGGAGGAAGCGTGAGGTGCCCCAGGCAGAGATATATGGTTTGTGTTGAATTGTCAATGGAGAAGTGACCAAGTTCTTTTTTTTTCCCTTTGGTGACCTCAGCAAGATTGGTATCTACATTTCATCAGCTGAAGTGAAAGAGTTATTATTACAGAGCCTGGAGCAGAGCTGACACACTTGCAATGAATGAAGCTGTTTCTAGCTTGGGGAATCCAAGTGGCCAGGCCAGGGACAGGATCTATACAGTAAGAGCAGAGACACCAGACTGACAAAATGGGCCTCAGCCAGTCAAAAGAAAAAAGAAACACTTCTGAAAACAGTTTTCGTCTGAAAGTACTAATTGTAATATTCAAAAACAGTATCATTATCTGGTTCCCCCCCTCCTGCCTCCAAATACTTTTTAAAGATTTAGATTATCTTTCCTTTGGCCCTCTCCATTAAAACCATGCATTCTTCTTGCTGGGAAATTTCAAAAAATGGCAGAACATCGTTAAAACATCTTTTCAAAGCCATCAGGTTTTATCCAGTTAAGAGCAAACAGACATGGAGGGGACACATTCCTCCTGCAGTGAGGCCAGCCTCTTCCCTGGATTACGCTCCTTGCCGTTGTCACAGCTGAATTACAGCTGTGAGTCAGAGACAGTGACACACTCTGAAAGTCCTTGGCCCTGGGACAGCACCCCTCTGGGAGGGTGGCAAGGCTTGGTATTTATTACTGGAGGTAGCTGATCCAGCCCCCACATCACCATCCTGGAACCCGCACAGTGTTCGTGAGGAGCTCGCATTTTAAATAAAGCAAAGTGCCTGCTCATTTACTGATTGGGATTACAGACACATGGAGATTAGG
This sequence comes from Prinia subflava, assembly GCF_021018805.1. Classification (NCBI taxonomy): domain Eukaryota; kingdom Metazoa; phylum Chordata; class Aves; order Passeriformes; family Cisticolidae; genus Prinia; species Prinia subflava. The sequence continues at coordinate 148,252,634 of NC_086247.1, read as the reverse complement.
GCCCTGATCAGACACCCCCTGAAGTCAACAAGAGGGGAAAAAAATTGAGATCAGCTTAAGTGAGCATATGGCCAGTGACTCTCAGAGTCAAGGTCATCTGGGAAACACGCAGCATCGCTGATATTTCACACCCCAGGTGAATGCATTAACCCTGCCTGGAAACAGCCAGCTCTGTGCACAAAGCTCAGCCTGGATTTCAGCAGAAGCAAGGCTGTGATCACACTGCCTGCCAGCTCCTACGAAAACTGACAGAGTGGAAGAGGTCTCAAAGACCATGAAACTTTTGGAGCTTAATTAAAAGCAGCATCTGGGCAAATTAAGGGAGGGAGACTGAAATCAGTGCCTCTGCAGACAAAGAGGCAGGCAGCACCTTGCTGCTGCACATCTGCCTCTGCCCAGCTGGGGCTCTGCAAGGACCTGGAGACACGACAGGGACAGCTCCATCCACCTCCTCTGTCACAGCTCAGGAAATCACTCAGTTTTAGTTGAGATTGTGCACATGCATCTGAAGGTATGGGATCCCATTTAGTGTATATTTTATTATGCATTTGTTGGGGAAAAACTGTGCATAAATTTAAAAATGGAGGGTATTATGTGTAAGTAGCATTTCTCACTATTTCTAATACCCTGGGCACTCAGAAGCAAAAATAAAAAAGCCAAGCAGGCTACTCTTCTACTTTACAGAGGTTTTTTGGTTTTGTCCACTCAGATCTTGGTTCCATCAGTCTGTCCACAATAGTCTTTTGAGATGTGCCACAGCACAGCTCAACCTGGGGCCTCCTTAATCTGATGGAGCAGAGTGGTGAAAATAGGCAGGGCCAGATGTTCAAATACCTCACTTTGGCAGCAGGAGAAGTGAATGGAGTAAGGTCAAGGGCCAGGAGAAGAGAAAAGGGAGAAAGGCCACAACTTTCAGTAAAATAAAGTACCCAAGCTCAGAAAGGGCATGGAAGCAAAATAATGAAGTCAAGGACCTCAAATGCCTCTGCTGCAGCTGGAAAGCTCTTAAGCCTGAAAGTCGGATTTGGATCTGTCACAATAACACTGTGGATTTCAGATTGATTGAATTATAACCCACAGGTGTTCCTTGTTCCATGCATTTCTTCCTTCTTGCCCCCACAACAGGCTTTAAACTCCAGCACACAAGACAGATTAAAAAGGTTGTTCCTTGCATCCTCCTTAACACCCCCAGGTCTCTGTCTATGTATTTTAGCACAAAGGGCCCCGTGGAGGAAACCCAACTGCTGTCAGAGAGGGCTGCTATGATGGACTGAGTAAACACGATATTTTGGTGACAGGTAATCTTCACACTGAACTGATTAATTCCAGAACACAGGAACAATGGCCTTTTTCATCTGCTGAATAATGCATGGATGGCATTGCCACTGGTAAGCAGCAGGGTTCCCGGTTAGGGATAGAAATTCACACACCCATGCTATTTTAATAAGCTATCACTGTTAAAGAAGTCTATTTACGTTATTCATCTTCAACATTTGCACAAACATGTCAACTGGGGAAGTGTGTGGGGGGAGGTAGGAGGGAAAAATGAGGTCATATTCATATACACTTTCTTAGCTCTTTAATTTATATAAGCCTGAAAATTAAGCAAAAAAAAAGCACCTCAGTTCCTAGGAAGTGAAAGCACCATGACCATCACCTGAAACCTGGATAATATGGGCACAGTGCAAACAGAACACAGCAGGAGAGAAAAGCCAGGTCAAGGATTAGATGGAGAGGTGGGCATGGGTTGCTCCAGAGCTTTATGAACTGAAACCATCCTGGATTTCGGCCATCAGGATGCTCCAATGGATGCTCCACTGTGCCACTGGTCCCTTTGGAGCCACCTGGGCCATGGCTTTGTCACTGTCTCCCCATGAACCAGCCAAGAGCTCCCAAAGGAGCCAGACCTGACCAGTGTCCTGGCCACTCTGCTGTAATACACTGGCCTTTGGGACAGGGGCCACCAGTCCAGAGCTCAGGGCTGTTCCAGTTGGGCTACAAATTGCAGGCAGCAAAAGGAAGGAATCAGCCTTTAATTATGGGATCAAGGGTCAGATAGGCTCTTAAATTTAGGTGTATTGTACTAGATGCTTAATGTCTTTTGTAGTCAATGGAGATCTAGTCAATGCTCATCATCTGTAGAAGTTCATTGTTTTTGATTCTACATAATATTGATCAAGAGTAAAATCTTTTGCCTAAAAGAGGCATCTGGTACCATTAGAGTTTCTGGGATGTCCTGGCTAGCTCCCAGCTACTGCTCCATAGTTTTCCATAGATTTTGGGTGATGTTTGCTAGCCTCAGGGAGATACCTTGTATAAAAGATGGCATTTAAAATGACATCAGATGACTGTGTTTAGACAAATACATGTCATCCTTGACCTTCATTAACTGTAATGAGATTTTGGACAGCTGGACATCTAAATCTGTGGGCAGAATCCCATTCAAAAATGTCAGAGTCTCCTCGATTTTAGCAGAGCAGGCTATTAGAGGCTGGATTTTCAAGGAAGCAGCTCCTATTTTGGCAACCGTTCAGCTGTGAATCTTGCAAGTGGGATCAAAGCAAGGCTGAGCCCCTCTGAACGAGGTGTGAGCTGGGCAGGGGAAGTCCATCTGCTCCCCCTCTCCTCATGCCCCAAATACTCTGCTCAAAGCAGAGGTTAAATCTAGTCTGAGGACAGGCCTGCAGACCTGGAAGGGCCAAACCCAGGAGTACAGAGTGTGTTGTCTTGGTTTGGAAAGACAAGTATCAGTCAGGGGAAACTGGAGTTTCCCTTGGAATGGAGAATGTAAAAAACCCCTCCCTCCAAATTATTACAATTTTGCAATTAGGCGCTTTCAGGCAAAAATATGGGAATAGGAATAACAGTTGTTTACTAGGAATAAAAAAAATGCAGTAGTACAAAAAACAAACAAGCAAACAAACAAAAGTCCTAAAAAAATCTGACAGTCAGAGATACGACCTGACACCCTGTTGTCAGGGTGTTGGGAGCAGTCCAAATGAGTCTTCCTGGAGTAGCAGATGTTGCTCTGTGAAGTAGAGATGATCCTGTAGAAAAAAAAAGGGTCCAGTGCTGGTGAGATGGGTCCTGTGTTCCTCCAAGAATTCAGTGGAAAACCGGCTGAAATGGTGTTTGGTTATGCTGGTGGAAAGGCTTTGGCTCCTCCCACTGGGTGGAGCATCTCCCAATGGGATGAGGTGATGTTATCAGTCATGTGAGAGGCCTTCAATGGCCCATTCACAGGAGATATCCCTCAGAGGAGGATGGGTGCTGGAGTAGGATGGATGGAGCAGGAAAGAAGAACAATATCTTCCCATGGGTTTCAACAGATGAAAATAGAATACACATTTTTGGTGACATTTTTCAACCCAAGACATATGTGCAGTGGATCTGGATGTGCACAGCATGGGACACAACCATGTGTGGTCCCACATGACACTGAAACCAGCAGATCACTCTCCAGCCAACAGCACAGATGGAAATATGATAACTGTTCCTTTTCCCCATGTCATTGCAACCCATTTCTATTTTCCTCAGAAATAAAGTGCTTTCAAAGCAGGAAGCAAACTGGTCTACCCCAAGCAGTTCATCTCATGTGTGGCTTCCATTTTATTTCATCATTTTGGATCTTGATGCTGGTCCAGCTTCATCTCCAATGACCTCATACCAACATTCATTCCTTTAAATCATACTCCAAGATTTTTCTGCTTCTTAGCTGCCTGGAAGGGTATTTCTCTCCCCTTTTGAGGCATGCATCTCTGGAAAGTTACAGGAAGAGATTTCCTACTATTTGGAGAGTGGGGCTGTTCCCAAAAGAGCATAAGAATGGTGTAAGCATGTTTTTCAGGGCATGACTATTTTAATACTTAACAGCCCAATAATATATATAATTCTATTAGAAGCTTTGAGCCTGTATTTGTTTTATTTCTTTTGGCTTTGCAAATAGAAAAATAGGGGGAAAAGATTGCCCAAATCTTTCCTATGAGACATGCTGGAATGTATTAGTGTACATGGGGATTGAAGAGTGCCCAGCTATGAGAGGAAGAAGTTGAAGCCCAGGGGCAACCCCAGCATCTCATTGTGAAATTTGTTTTTTCAGTCTCTCTGGGGAACAGTAATTGCACACATCAGAAAAGCTTTAAGGTGACCAATGTAGAGGGTAATGGCTGCATAAGGAGATCAACTGGCAGAACACATTGAACCAATTTTATTCCAACCTTCCCCAAACTTTTCTTTAAAATCATTCTTGTTCTGTTTGTGGAGAAGCATGAGAAACTTCCCTGAGGTTTTCTGAGAAACAAGGGGAGGAGGAGAAATGGTCAGTTAGAGAACCTTTTCTTCCTTTGTAGCTCTCTAATCTCCCTCAGCCCAACCATGATTAAACTTTCTGTTGCACCCACTGTGCTGGTCACTAATTGGAAAATGCAAACAGACATCCCCCCTCTGCAGGGATTATATTCTAAAATTACCAGACCAGGGAGAATTGTTGTGCTGTTAGCACAGCTGTGGTAAGCAATGGGGACTTTTAAAAAGTTATTCACCAACACTTCCTTTTAAAGCTTTTTAGCACCTGCAGACAACAGGGTGTTTGCTCTTCAAAAAACAAAATTTTGAAGGAACTGACTGTTGGTGCTGATTTCGGTTGTTTGCTGCGAAACACCACAGAAGCGTGGCCTGGATTCCAGCAATTTGTCTTCTAATACTCCAACCTCACTTAACCTGGCTCACTTTTTTTGAATCTCTTTTGAGCTCCCACACAGTCTATAATGGGATTTTCCCCACAGCTCCCTGCAGAACGCTACTCTGCAGTGATTTGGAGGAGCGAAGGAAGCGGGAGCCGAAGGAGAGCGGAAAAGGAAGCTATTTTGAGCACAAAGCCTCTAGGCAGATGTAGCTTGTGGAACTATCACATGCAGCCCGAGTTATTGGAGCAAATCAATACTAATTATTTTAAGGCTGAGGCCTTATGCTGGGCCTTCTCAGAGTGCTCATGGTGATCTTTTATTGCTCCTTTTGTAAATCTGCGGTGTGAGCTGCTATCGCTGTGTGCAGAACAGGGGTGCTCTGAGCAAAGGGAAAGTCCCTCTGTTTAGTCTCACCATACTCTCCTGCACCCTTGTAGAACCTCTGTCTGCAGCAGGGTGTGCAAACCCCAGTGAGGGATGGATTTCATGCTTTGAGTTCTTTGCAGGATGGGAGGTTTCCAAAAACTCCTGTCCTTCAAGGATAGGACCATGTTCAGATCTTTGCTTTAGGAGAAAAGATTCTTTCAAGGCCCCTTCGAGTAGCCTCACCACAAATGAGAAGAGAAAGGAGTTTGAGATGCACAAACTGGACACTGGTGCTGCCTCAGAGCAGGCAGACTGAATGTTCCTGGATCAGTGCAGCTGAGGGCACCTTCTGCACACCCTTCCATCAAGGAAGATGCTTCATCCCCTTCACAAAGGCAGCATTCCCTTGGCCATTGCCAGCTCATTCATAGGACACAGCTCATGCAGTTTGCAACCATAACTCAAGACCAGGATCCTATCAATGATCCAAACTCTCCCTCCAATCAACACAGCTGTTTATTGGGTCTCCACTGATACTGAAGATGAATTTTCAGGGAAAATCGCTCTTATCTGGTAACCAGATACCTAAAACCTCTCTCAACACAGTGGCTGCCCAGCCCAACCCCAAGAGCTCTCCTGTGGTGAAGGCTGATATTTCACATCTCACTGCTGCCCAGCACAGTGTCTGTGGGGTTTGGTGTTACCCACACCCCAAACAGGATCCTACAACAGAAGTGATCTGCAGCATCCATCCCACAGTATTTTTCATTACCTCCAGAAGCTCCTGTATTCCCTCTGCTGCTTGCTGATCTTGAAGAAAGAGGAGCTAAGAGGCAGAAGTGGTGTGCAGAGCCATTTCTGCAAGGGTCCTGGTCTGTACAGGATGAAGGAATGCAGCTGCATCTCAGCCCTGTGCTCAAGCAATCATGAGTACAGCAAAGCTGGCTTTGATGCATGACATGGGGCTGGGAAGGGCAAGGGTAGCCAGAAGGTCAACCATAAAAATCAGTGCAGTGGTATCCACCACCATTTAGTTTCTCCATTTTACAGGAGGGGTTATAATGTTTTTCTTTTTTGAAGGCTCTTCCTTGCATTGATTTTATTTTCCATGATCCAGTGGCTGAACCAGGAAACATAAAACAAATTATCTGTTTCATTCTATGAGGTTTTTTCATATTATGATTTTTTAGAAGAAAAAAATTATCTTTTCAATGAAAATACTGGTTTTGTGTGTAAAGTTTTGGTTTAACAAAGGTGCAAGACTGCAATATTTTCCAAAATATTTTCTTACATTTTTGAGGCTGAAAAAACTTGAAAATTTGTGGTTTTGCTAAGTTACAGTTTAACCAAAAATGACTTGTTTATAGTGAGTGAACTACTGTCTGAGAACTTGCTTCACGTAGCTCCATTCTCCACTAACCCCTTTTTTGTCTTTTTAGATTTGAAATTCTTCAGGGAAGAGACTGACTTTCGTTTCGCACAGGGGAGAGCACTTTGAAGATAAAAATTGTTAGAGCAGTGCTAAGTATTGTGTAGCCTCGGAAGAATGTGTTATCAGCTTACAAAGCCCCTTTGAAAAGTAGCATACACTCAAAGACACTGACATCTGTCTGTAAAAAGAAAAAGAAAAGAAAAAAAGGAAAAAAAAAGAAAAAAAGAGACGTGTAGGTGGGGTTTACTGTCTGCTATATAACTTTCTCCTAGACCTTGACTGCATGAAACATACTGCAAGTGAGGCAGAGTTTTTCGCAGTAACAACTACTCTTGATGAAACTGTTTTTAAGGATTCTGTAGCAGCAGAGAGATGCCAAAGATTTCCACATTCAGATCCACAAAAACCTCCTTGGGTCACAACAGCCCAGCCCAGACAGCACAGAGACGTGACTCAGCTGATCAAGCTTTATTAAACAACAGCTGATTTTCAGGTGAGCCCACCTCCCCTGAGAAATTGTGTTCCAGAAAGGTTTTTCTCATTGTCTCAGTGAATATCACTGCAGCCTATGGAGCCATCAGTACAAACAGAGCTTTGGAGATGCATGTGTGAGACCCATCCCTTCTTATTGTCTTTATAAGGGAAAATAACTTGTGACTTCTCCCTGCCTGGCTAGGCTGTCTTTCTGAAAGGCTGCAGAGAGCTCCAGGAATAATGCCTGGTATTTCTTCAGTCATGTCTATCATTCTGCTGTATTCTGGATGGTGGGAGACAGACACTGATGGAAGAACTGGGACTATTTACCCATCTATCCTGCCTCCACTGCACCACTGCTGGGTATACCTGTGCCACAGCCAGTTCTACAGACCCATGTACCCAGGCTGCTCCATTTCTAGTCCAGTCAGTGCTGGTTTCCAAAGAAAAAATCCTGCCTGTACATTCAAAGCAGGAAAAAATATCCTCTGAAAAGAGTGAGACAAGCAATCAGTGCTGACAGGCTGTGTCTGTGGGCATGCACTCAAGTGTTGTTGCTCATCCAGCAGCCCTCATAGCCCAGCACCAAGGCTCCTCTTTGGGGACACCCTGAGTCAGCTGGGGCAGAGAGGCTGAGCAGCTGGGGACTCCCCTGGAGTGCTACACAACTTTTTAAGGTCCTATGGATGCTTTAGAGCCTGTAGGATTGAAGGGTGGATGATGTTTTAGCACATGAGATCAGAGACCTGCTGTCCATGGATGCAGTTGGTGATTTCAGACCTTGTCCTGGTGCCTTGTGGTGCAAGAGAGGCTGTCTGGGGCGCCCAGCTCTGCTCCCAGCTCCAGGGGCAGCCCTTGCAGCTGGTGACATGGTCCACCGTGTAGCAGAATCTCACTTAGTGGTGAGTCTGAAGGACAAAGCCCCACAGAGCAAACAGGCTCCCTCCTTGCCCTTAACCTCCAAGACTGATTCTGCCAATTCATCTTCCAGACCTGCTTGGGAGCACGGGGCAGTCTTACCTTGCAGAGCAGCCACAGGACGGGGAGCCACGGGAGAGCCTGGAGAGGCACTACAGAAAATGGAAATTTTCTCCAGAAACCTCCTAACTTCCCCCTGCCTATGGATCACTGCCCTGCATCTCACATGGGTGCATGAAGTCCAGCTGCTTCTCCTACTCTTGATACACTTGTGCATCTGCTAAGGGGCTATGCAGCTTAGTTAAACCAGAGGTCCCTTCTACAGCTGTTGCAGAACTGCATCCCCTTCTAATTGCTGCAAGAAGGCCACAATTCACACTCCTCTGTGAAGCAGAGCACAGCCTATGCCTCCTGTTGACCCCATCCACCTCCCCACCTCTGAAAGTTCAAACAGAATGTATAAACTCACCCACATGCAGGAATGTAGGAAAATTACTCATGAAATAAGGGCAAGCACCTCAAGCCATAAGCTCTCAGCTAGAGCACAGTTAAGAAATAGGTTGGTTTGTTTGTTTGTTTGTTTAGTTTCAAGACTTTCATTTAAAGCAAACCCATGTCCTGGGGCAAGATAAGAGCTGAACTTGCTCTGTGAAGAAGTTCATTAAGGCAACTTGTTTTCTGAGGACAAAATAATTTATAAATTTTGGTCTCAAAAAAAAGAGATTGCATCCCTACCAGGCATGTCTACCCTCTAGAACCTGGTAGTCATTTTCTAAAGGTGGAGCAGTAGATTTGCCTAATCCCAGCTCAGATTTAACTGGTGATCTGCCACAGACAAGAGAAGCCTTTGCAGCTGCTCAGAGTCGCTCCCATCTTGTCTTTATGCAGGAGGGGATTTCAGAGCCATCACAGTGCCCATTTATTGACTTTAGGTTTTCAAAGTATCCTTCAGAGACGACAGCTAAACTGCCAACAGCTCTTTCAGTCACCTTCTGAACTTAGGGCTTTATATTCTTCTTCCCAACAATACATAATTTTTATGGGCTGCTTCCCAACTGAAGACCCCAAGCACTTTACACAAGGTCAGTAGCAGCACCTCATTTCACCAAAGGAAAATCACAGCACAGAGAAGGTGAAAACCCCAGACCACATCATCAGAGTCCCAAATTAATGTAGGCAAATTGTGGGACATAACTCTGTCTCTTGCTTTGAGCCACCCATGCTGGTGCCCCACAAGGACACCACAGGTTCAAGGTCACTGGAAGATGTCCCCATGCCCCAGAAGACATTTTCAAGAGATCTTAAATGTTCTTTGGGACATATAGGCACAGATTAGGGTTTTTCCATCTTTGTTCAGATCTTATTGCTGCACCACACTGACTCCATGTGGTGTTGGCTGAGGGAAAAGTATCCAAGAGAAGGAAAGATTCCTGGTATGTGTTCAGAGGGGAAAGACCAGTGAGCAGTGATGTTCACATCACACTAATTATCTTTACCCAGAGCACACGTTCATAGCACTTTCTGAGCATTTCCAATTACATATATTCAGATATTCACTTAAATGGGGGGAATGATCACATTTTTGTAAAATGCACTAACTCCTGTTGAGAGGCAAGGTGGGAGTTGTGACACTGAAAATGAAGGGTTACCTCTGTTTATGAAATCCTAGCCTCTTGTTGATGTATCTTCATCCCAAATAACTTTTCAACCAAATAGACACTTCACACCAATAAGAAAGAGATGAAACATTCCCAAAGGTTAGAGGTTCCTTCAAGTTTCATAAAAATAGGCAGCCAGGTAGATGAGAGAGCTCCAAGCTGAAGGAAGAGTGGAGACCCCGAGGAGCGTTAGATGTGAGAGGAGCCAAACACAGACATACACACACAAGCACATAGAGCTCTCCGTGCCTCAGCTGATGGATAATCCTGACTTTGTCCCTGTGCCAGAGAATCCAAACATCAGACAAACGCTGGGAATGAGGCTGCTTTGATCCTGCCATGGGCTGAATCGCTGATCGCCTGTGGAATTTGCCCTCCTAAGGCTGGAACAAAGAAATCAGATGAATGTGGGGAGGCAGGACAGCAGCAGCGACCTCCCAAAATTCTGCCCACGTCCTCCCACACCCCTCGGTGGCTCACCTTGTCATTTGCTTGCCGTGTTCTCACTGCAAACACTGTTTCCTTTAAGCTGTGACTGTGGACTAAAACAGAAAGCGTGGTGGGGAGTCCTAAAAGGACAGAGCTTTCCCACAGTGACACCTCCAGCCCATCTAACAGCATCCCTTGGAGATGCTAATGAAATGTATCCTGTTCAGGGGGTAATCCCAAGGGCTGCAGAGCTCCTAGGGTCCTGATATCCATTGATTTGTCTAAGGGGAAAACCAGCTTTTCTCCCAGAAGCTCACAGAGGAGTGTGTTACACCATCCAGGAGGAGTTCCTCAAAGCCCCCAGCATGAACCCCTGTGCTTGCCCCTGGTGCATCCTGTGCCTCAAAACATCAGGAGGCAGAGATGGCCCCAGCCACAGAAACACTTCTAAACTTGCCACAGATTTACTTAGATGAGAGTGCTAAGGAGCCTTAAGCCCTCTTTTCCCCTTTATTGGCACCACTGCACGCTCCCATGGTGAGGCAACCCATGGACATGACCTGTTACCATATCACTTTGGAGCTGTGCCCACCCCCAGACTGAGCTGCAGGAATGCAGGGGAGACAAAGACCTGCAGTGCTTTTTCATACCCCCTTCCAATCTCTGTGCTGGGAGCCCAAAATGTGGCCATGCTGCCCATGCTTCCTTTGCCTGTGAAGCACCAGGGACTCACAGAGCACTGAGCATACTCACAAAAAAGGTTTTTGTGGTAGCCCTGAGAAGCCAACCAGGTACCAGCCCCTTGCACTCTGTGTTGTGGAAATGCCCATGACAGTTTCTGCTTCAGGGAGCCGTGGCAGTTGTGAAAGTGGTTCCAAACCCACCTCCCTGCAGGCCCCCATTTATCCAGCTGGTGGGCAGTGCTGCCCCCGGATTACAATTCTTAATTTAGAGAGTCTCCTCTGACATTTTGACTACTACGGCCTGATGCTCACAAGCTGTGCTCAGAGAGGGTGAAATTCAGCTCCTCCAATCACACCCAGTTTCTCTCTCACACTTTCTTTTCTTTCCTCCCTGATTCATTTAAAATAATCTATGAAAAATGTCACTGGTTTCCAGGAAAAGCACGGGTCTGACCAAGGCAAAAGTCAACCCCTTAATTTAAAACAGTTGAGGGGGGGTTACCCATTGAAGCTGCTCAGCTAATGCACAAACAGTTTGTAATTACAGGAGCAGGCTGAGAAAACAGGACCTACCTAGGGAATATTCTTATTAAATAAAGCAGAATTCTGTCACCTTCTTAATCATGAAATATTGATGAAACTGTAAGCAGCCCCTCTGAGGTTTTAGCCTTTGCCCTCTCCTTGTGTGTGTATATGTGTCCACACAAAGACAAAGGGGAAAAAAACAGGCTCAAAGCTACCCCTGGAGATGCAGAATTCTAACCAAGCTGCTCTGTGCCAGTGGATTTTGCTGAGCTTGCACGGGCATATGGATTGGAGAAATAAAAATTCTTCACTCGGCACAACCAGAAACTTCTTTTAGACTGAATGAGTAATGAAGGGGTGATTAAACAGAGCTGAGAAAGAAAGGGCATATTAAAGAGAGGACTGTCCCATGGATCAGCAGAGGAAGGGCCAGTCTGTCTTATTTTGATCCACCCTACGTGTTCCAGAAGCAGTAAAGAGCTATTGAGCTCCAGGTACCCTGGAGTATCAAACCTTCCCCTGGCCTTAAGAAGAATATATGCTTGTAGCTCGAGGGCTTGTTCCTGGCAAAACAAGCAACAGGATCTGTCTTCACAAGGCAAAGGTCAACCAGAGCAGCATTTGGGCTGCTGGAGCTTTGACCACTCATCTTCTTCCTGGAGAAATCAGGGAGCCCCAGAGAAAGCAGCACCCAAGACACCACAGCCTGTGAACTCCAGCTGGAAGGACTCAATGTTCTCCAAGAGCCACATCTGGGGACATCTGGAGCTGGGACAAGCCCCCACTGGCCCGTGGTGTTAGAAGGTACCTGAGATGCTACAGCTTGAAGGTTCACACCCTCTGGGGTACCAGAAACTCATCAGCTGCTCAGCAAAGGAGCGAGTGAGCTCCAGGCAGCACCACAGCTCTTGCACCATGTAGCTCATGCCTTGGCACTGCCAGCTGCAGCCATCAATTTTCTGGGGGGCCTCAGCAACAGGAGCCCAGAAAAGCCCTGAGGGGGAAGAGCCAGGCACTATGAATTATGTGGGTGAAAACAACAAGTGTAGGGAAGAAAAATCACAGGCAAATTTTCATCCCTTCACACTCCTCTGTGCAGTGGGAAGGGACAGAAACTCTTTTCAAACCAAAATAACTGCGCTCCATTCCACTTCTGTGACTCAACTCCATGGTCCTAACTGAGACAAATAAATAAAGAAAAATGGGAGCATCCCAGAAGGAGAGAAATAGACTTTAGGAATCACAGGCAAGAAGTGGGGAAGCTAGTGCTGGATCCCAAAAATTTGGATCATTTTGAACCAGTAATGGATCAGTAATGGATCCCAAAATGCAGACAGTTGTCTGAGCCTGGGTTTTATTATCACTTCTACAAGGGTGGATGAACAGAGCTGAGGAAAGAAAAATAGATGGGAAAGAAGGACTGACCACAAGGATAGGAGAGGAAAAGCAGTTGCAACATGAGGGTAATGGGACTTCCCTGACAAGGAAATATCACAACTGGGAGTAACTGGAAAAGGGAACTGGGGCCAGGCTGGCTGGAAAGCAGGGGCAGGAAGGATCAAAGCAGAAGAGGAGAAAGGAGGACAAAGAGGGGGAGGCCGCAGTGGCTTAGAGAGGGAGAGATGCATCAAGCAGCAGGGGAGCCTCCTCTCTGCCCACTGCGGTAATGGGGTCTTTGTTCTGCTCCTTTCATGTCCGCGCTCATCCCGGCCCATGGGCAGCCGACAGGAGCTGAATCAATCATCCCTGGTCCCAGCGGAGGGCAGGGCGTGATTGATTCGCTCTCCCCGATGGCTGGCTCTGAAAGGACACGCTCTCGTTGCAGTTTCTTTCTGGGTACCGCTCTTTACTCCAGGTCTAAATGCTGCAAAACCTCCCACCTCCACCGCGGGATGATGCGGTACCACGGTTTCCTTCCAGCTCCCCGAGAAACCTGAAAAAAAAACCAAACCAACCAACCAACAAACAAAACTACATTAATAAAAATGCAAAACAACAAGACATGTCCCCCAGATTTAAAACTTGCTGCTGAAACATGAAGCTGAGGCCGCAGCCATGGGTGATTTCAGTGCTCATCTGCTCCAAATTCCAGTCATGCTTGTCACACTGGCACAGCCTCTCTCTAATTGCCAGGCACAGCCCTTTGTGCTCCTAATCGTCCCAGAAAAGGCTCCCTGATCCGGTGGGCACCCCGGGGTGGCTGCCAGTGGCGGGGGAGGCAGCCCTGCCCTGCCCTGGCACGCTGCAGGCTGCTCCGGAGGATGCTCAGGGGATGGAGATGGTCCCCAGGGACCAGAGTGAGATGGAGACACCTGCCCGAGGGTGAGGTGGGACACGGAGGCAGGTGGCTTTTGGACACACATTCAGGAGCAGAGAGGGGATGGTGCCACCCAGCTCAGGTCCATCTGTGTCACCAAGGGTGAAGCCAGCGCTTCTGGAGGAGCTTGCGTTGTACTTTCTGCAATGGACAGTGCTGCAGAGGGGTCAAATGTACATCTGCGGGAAAGGACAATGGATTTCAAGAAGTTTTTCCCCTCTTCAGTGTAGCTTAAGCATCCCACCGATTCCAGATATGGGTGGAGCCAATGCTGTCAGCTACCAGGGCCATTGAAATGTTAAGCAGACAGTTTATCTGCAGGATTTAATTTTCACCATCTTAAATTCTCTGCACCTACATGTTCATGTACCCTTCAGCCACTTTTACTTTTAATCAAATCATCCACAACAATGCTATATCCTCTTTTAAGTGTTGCTGGTAGAAACATGGAACGATTTCAGCTGGAAAAAGCCCTGAAGATCATGGAGCAGTGGATGATGCTACTCTGCAATCCATCCCCCTGCTCACTGAAATGCATCCAGTGAGGTGAAACTCAGCTGTGCAAAATGGACTGAGTGCTGTGGAGAACCTGGCAATTCAGAGCCAAACTAATTGCTTCAAAAAAGGTCCTGCACAAACCCAAATCTTCTGCATGGACTGGTTGGGAGAGAGAAGCACTCTCAGAGAGAGGAGGCTTCCAGGACCAGCTCATCTGAGAAATGTCTGAGAAAACCAAAGTGTCTGAGTTACAGTAACAGCAAAATAAGGCAATCATAGTGAGATTGAAGCATGTTAGAACCACCAGACACTAGAGACAAGTTCTGGTAGTGATGTCCTTCTGAGCAGGTCCTTACAACCACCCTGCTCTCCTTGTGGACTGAGGAGTGGCTGTCATACCAGGTCTGTGCTGATGCAGTCTAGTTAAATTATCCAGCACAAAGCACTCCCCGGGTTCAGCACTTGATGGGTTAAAAAAGTGTTAGCACAGCCCAGGCTTCCACAGGCAGTTTGCAGCTTAGCTGTTAATTTGGGAATGTCTCAACTTCACCTCCAAGTTTTGAAACTTTGCCATGCCTTTTCATTAAGCTGTGTTTTCCTTCTGGAAACTACCACATATCTGTATCACTAGATCTTTACAACAAAGCCCAAAGGGTTTTATACTCTTCAGTGAGTGTTCCTAACTATTCCCAGCTCACTTTACTAGGAAAAGCTGCTTCTGCTGGCTGCATTTACTGCTCATATAGGCAATACATTTTCCAGATTCTTTCCACCTTCCTCCTTTTTACTAGAGATGTGCTCCAACATGAGAACAGACTAAGCCAAAGCAGAGGAAATGTTGCAGCCATGTTGGCCCTGTAGTTTTATAGCACAAATTTCTTTGGAAATCACCACAGAGCTCTCACAGACAACAATAAATGTTTGTGTAACAGTTTGTTTAACTCCAGCCTTGCTTCTAGTAGCAGCATCCAGTGGATGCCATAAATTTCAAGAAGTAAAATTCCTACTTTCACAAAGGAAAAAAAGAAAATAAAAAATAAAAAATAAAAAGGAAAATATTACATAATAGTATAATACTAATGAAAACATTATTCTGATTTAATCTTGTACTCTATGTCAAGGTGGAACAAGGGCCAGCTGTTCTCTGAAGATAACCCCAAGACCAAAGGAAACACAGCAAGACACCACTCACAACACATCTTTGAAACACCATCCTCAACACAAATCTGAAGTCATTGCTTCCAGACATAGATTTTTAGTTACCTTTAGCACAGCTTTCCTCCCTCTTTCTCAGTCTGCTTTGTCCTTGCTTCAGTAGAGCTGCCCAGGTTTGTACCCGTTCAGATCTAGGCTATTCAGTTCTAGATTTTCTGGGGTTTATGCTGGTCCAGAAACCACAAATAACACCAGGGAACAGTTCCTGCTGCACCTGGTTCTACACAAACATGAAGTAAGAGATAATAGCTGAAGAAGCTCACTAAAAGGAAAAGACCCCTCACTAAACATTGAGGGTCTGGAGCATGTCCAGAGGAGGGAGTGGAGCTGGGGAAAGTTCTGGAGCACAAGTATGAGGAGGATCTGAGGGAGCTGGGGAGGCTCAGCCTGGAGAAAAGGAGGCTCAGGGGGGACCTTCTTAGTCTCTTACAATTCCCTGACAGAAGGGTTCAGCCAGGTGGGGGTTGTTCTCTTCTCCCAAGTAAGAAGCAATAGGACAATAGTAAATGTCCATGAGTTGCATCAGGTGAGATTTAGATTGGGTAGTAGGAAAAATTTCTTCACTGAAAGGGTTGTCAGGTATTGGAACTGGTTGCCCAGTGAAGCATCAGAATCACCATCCCTGGGGGTACTTAAAAGCCATGCAGATGTGGCACTTGGGGACACTGTTTAGTGGTGAATATGGTGGTACTGCATTAACAATTGGTCTTGATGATCTTGGAGTCCTTTTCCAACATTAAGGATTCTAAGACTCCATGATTCTAAATGAAACAGAGAACGACACCACAGTGACACGGAGATGTCTGATGGAACGTGCAGAGTGTTGCAGGTTGGGTGTCTGAACACCACACACTGATTTTGATTTTACAGAACTGCTTAGGCTTGTATTCCCACCCTGGTGTCCTAAACCTTTCTGTGGTTAAGCTCACCCAGTTTAAGAACACAAATAACCTCAAAAAGCCCCATTTGGGAAGCCTCTGTTCCTTGGGGAGCCAGTGACAGTTCAATGTCGTTGCCCTAAATTCTCCTCTGAGCAAAACAATCAGTGCCATGAAATTGTTACCTTCTTCCTGTCTTTCCTGCTTGTTCCCCATTTGACAAGTTTCACAGTGACAGTCATCAGCCTGTGTATAACATAATCAAAAAGCTAATTCTGGCTTCAAGCCATTCCAGGAAAAAAAATTCACAGCACCCCATATTAAAATGCAGCCCCTGTTCTTCTCCTTCCCTCCACTCCATGTTTTTGGATTTAGGGGGTTTAGGTTTGTTTGCGATTTTTTTTTTTCCTTTTTTTTTTTTTTTTTTTTTCTTTCTTTTTTGGTACTATCACATTATCCCATGTTTGCAATAGTAAAACCACATTATAAAAGCAGCTGATATTGAGCTAATTTTATCACAGGGCTAGTAATAAAGTTTAACACAAACTATAATATTGTTGTACACCAGAAATATTGCAACAGAACTGTAATATCCTGTTAAATTCATTTTCCATCCAACACCACAAGATCTGTTGAAAGATGTTAGGGGTGAAAGGCTTGTAGATTTTTAATTTTCTTCTTTTTTTTTTTTTTTTTGGCTTTATTTTTGCAAGACACTATAAGTGTTTAAATTTCATAAAAATATACATGACAAGTTTGGCAGCAATCATTCTAGTGACACGTCTAAAGCCTGCATTGAAAAGTAATGTATGGCCAACAGCTACCCTGCAAAGCAAAATACATCATTAGAATTAGAAGCTCATAGAAAGGAAGAGCTACTTTTAACGTGGCCCCCATTATTGCAGCATCTTTTCCCCTCCCAATACTTTATATATTTATTCTTAGGCACCCCAGGGAATTAGATGCAATTATCCTTTTCTTCTTGGGCAGAGAAATGGGTAAAATGTTAAACAGCTTGCCCCAGGTGACACAAAAAGTTTTATGGTACTTCATGGGTCTGATTCAGCATCCCTGGCACAGCTGCCAGGCTCCCATGGGAGGAGAACATGGGTGACTGAAAATTCTTCTTCCTGCCATCAGCCCTGTCTGAAAACAGCAGCCACTTTCCACTGCCTCCAAGGAAGGTCTCAGCCACCTATAGGAACACACAGGATTAATTAAAAACGTTCTTTTAAACCAATTAACTTACACTGGTAGAAACCCTTGTGTAGATACTCTCAGTGGATTTAAACCTATTTTTTTAAATTCAGTTTAACTTGAGGCTCTGCATTTGCCAGCTGTGTCCCCAGCATCTTCCACATCTTTTCAACTGCTTCTGTTTTTAAACTAATTTTAATTAAGCTGACACACTCTGTGTGGTCAGATCCCAAAGAGGCTGTAGGAAGGCAGGCAGAGACACTTGGAGGAAGGAGTACAAGATGGTTCAAGGCAACCCCTGGTTCTGCAGCCCAGCCCTTGGCAGGTACCTGCTGTTTTAAGTTCAGTATATTTGGACAGCAAGACTCCAGCCCTGTCCTGATGACCTTATGGTCTCCATAGCATCTTGGTTTGGCAAGACAGGTATCTGTCAGGGAAAGCTGGAGCTCCCCTTGGAATGGAGAATGTAAACTCCCTCCCTCCAAATTATTACAATTTTGAAATTAGGGGATTTCTGCCTAAAATATAGGAATAGGAATAACAGTTCTTTACTAGGAATATTAAAAATATAAATGCAGTAATACAAAAAACAAACAAGCAGACAAACAAAAGTCCTAGAAAACCCTGATGGAGTCAGAGATACGACCTGACACCCTGTTGGTTCAAATAAATCCTCCTGGAGAGACAGATGTTCTGTGGAGTAGAGATGATCCTGTAGTGATGGTGAGATGGGCCTGGTCTTCCTCTGGAATCCAGTGCAAGCAGGCTGCCTGGTGTTCCTACATCTCAGTTTTTATCTGGGTAGGAATGGTTGGCTCCTCCCCACTGGGTGGAGCATCTCCCAATGGGATGGTGTAATGTGTCAGTCACTGGTGACCCTCAATGGCCCATTAACAGAAGATATCCCCTGAGGGTGGGCACTGGTGGAAGAGATAAGAAACACTGCCCCACCTGGTTTTAACAGCTGGTCTGTTATCAAAAGGCATCCACCCACGTCCCCCCTGGAGCTACAAGAGATAAAGAAAAAACATCTCCCCAGCTCCTTTCAACAGATGAAATAGGATACACCTTTTTTGGTTACATAACCCAAGATACATAGGAATTAATCTACTCCTTAAAAACTGCATTTGTCCAAAGTAAAAGCAAGACAGAAAATATGAATGATGGTGAGCAGTTTGCTACAGAAAATCAGCAACAAGCAGGAGACCTGATGTCTCCCAGTGGTCAGTGCTGCTGCTCTCAGCCCTCCTCCAGAGCAGGGCTAGAGGTGACCTGGGGACAGCTCAGCTCAGGGCTGGGCTTTTCAAGGTGATCCCACATGGAAACCAAAATATGTAAGTATGCCTGGCATGGAGTCAGCCCCAAAGGCACAGTATTTATGGGAACTGTCCATGTCTCCAAACAAGCTAAAAACCACAGAGGGATGGAGAACTGTGGATTTCATTGACCATTCTGTGATCTGAACACACGCACTACACATTGAGCAAGATACCTCAGGAAATATTTTTAAACGTGTTCTGACCTCATTAAGAAAAATTTGGAGGACAAAATACCACTTACCCATAAACCTTTTCTCTTTTAAAAAGATCATTCAGTACTGGGATTTTTTTAAAATTTGTTAATAAATGTGCCAAAGAGACAGTGGACTGAAGTGTAGAAAGCTCCAGTCCCTCCTGAGCTCTAACCCACTCCTTTCCATCTCCCTCTAACTAGCTGAATACTCCCAGATATTTTCTTTTGTGTATTTTAAGCCCCTCAAAATCTACAACTCAGCATAGCTTTCTGTATGGCCATTCTGGTTAGCACAAAACAGCAATGACAACACAACTCTTTTCATATAGGATCTTCCTACAGTTACCAAGCATTTTTTTAAGATTTCATCCTCAAAATGCCTTTAAAAATAACTTCTCCTGCAGTATTGGGCCATTTGGGCTGTGATTGTGGTCATCTTGAATAGCCACAGGGAATAGTCTCCAGGACAGCGTTGTCTGCATGTGTTTGTATAAGCATCAAAGTGGTCAATATGTCCTGCTGCCTAAAAATAATTTTGCATTTCTAGCAGGAATTGTAGCCTTTGCAGGAGCTTCTTTTTAGGTCATTGAGGCTGTAAGGGGGGAAAAAAATAAGTCACTTGACATCCACTATGAGAGGCTTTGCATTGTTCATGAATTGCCCCAGAAACTAGGAAACTGGTCAAAGTATAATATAAAAGGGTAAGGAAAGTATTTAAAGGCCCATGAAAAGAGGAGAAGAAGAGAAAAAAATGGAAGAAAGAGGAGAATCAGAGAAAAAAGGCATATGCTTTACAAGAAAACCAGATACTAAGAAGGTTTTCAGAGACCAGGTTTTCAGAGACCAGTGGCAGAATTTCTGGTGGTTATTTTCCAACAGCAGCTCAGGAGTATGAGAGAGTCTTAGATGGAAAAACACCAACCACACAGAAGCTTCACTGGAAGTGGAGGGCAGGAAGGCAGCAGGAGTGAGGGGTGAAGGCAGCTGGTGAGTGTTTGTAGGAGGCTTTTGGGGAGGAGGTGGAGGACCAGCAGCCTCCAATAAAATGTGACAAGAGTCAGGATGTCAGGGAAAGCCTTCCCAGTGAAGGGATTTCCTGCCTTCTCACATCCTAAAGCACTTCGTAATGCAGTGACAATTGGATGTGAAAGGGACCTTCCTGAACTGCTACAGGTTTATGTGTGCTCTGCAGAGGTGAAAATAACATCATAAAGGGGACATGGCTAGAAATAAGTCCACTTTAATCATCATAATACTGTTGTGTATTGGCAATAAAACCCATTCCTTTCTTTCCCTTTTCTCTTTGTTTACTCTTCTACTAGTATAATTCTTCACTTAACTTGTCTTAAACTATCCTTGATTTCCACATATTTAAATGAGTAAGACCTTTTACATTACTCCCTACAGAGGAGCAGTAGTGATTTACTCCTGCTAAAAATTTTGATCATACCCATAAAGGTAAAGTCAATCCAGGTGGAGGATGGTTGTGTGTTATGCTATAGTGCAGCCCAAGGGAGGTTTTAAAAAAGGAATATGAGCTTGTGAAGCCAAGGCACAGAATTTAAGGCCAGAAGAGACTGATAAAATCAGTTTATCTAGCAAATGGCATAGATTTCTAGAAATGCTGCATAGTAAGTGTCTTAGGACTACAAAAGACATCTGTAGTGGAGCTGGAAAGTCAACCCAAACACACAAGTCCTGCTGCAGCAGGTGACCTGCAAGGCCACAGTTCAATTCTCCTGGGCTGAAGGAAGTCAGGCATTTTCTTTATATCTCATTGAGGGATCATTTGCTTTTCCTGTGTCTCACATGACTGACCTGGGACCATGCCCTCAAGCAGGCAGCAGAACTAATCACAGAGCACAAATTACTTGAAAAACTTGTGCAGGTGGCTAATGAAAAGCTCAGCTGAAAACTCTTCTCTGCAAGAAGATACTGAGAGCACCTTCTGCTGAAAGCAGAATCATCACTTCTGATGGCATATCCTGTTTCTTTCTCAATGCAAGAAAACAATGCAAAACCATTACTTGTGTAGTTAAGTTCATGCTGTCCTCTTCTGAATAATTTATTTGTAAGGTTTCACACTGTACTGCCACCACACAAGTAAATGTTGGGGTTTTTCAAAATAATATTTACTTCTGTATGCTTTAGTTACCAGAAGGCAGTTTCTAAGTTGCCTTGATAGTATGTTCTCTTCTCTGTCCTTCAGCTGCAAACCCATGTTCCTCCCCTTTGCTTTTTCCAACCCATCTTTTCCATTTGATTTTTTGCTTTTCACCAGTTTGTGTGGATGGTGCCTTAACCTGAGAGGCTCATAAGTTCTACTTTAAATGCCTTAAGTGGCTTTTGAAAGTCAAATCAACCGACCATGCACACAAGCAGAAAAGCCTTAGCAAAAAGGCAAGAGTGAACTGTGACAAATAAGGAGGAAAACCCCTTATCCACTGCAAGCTCCTGCCATTCCCACTGGCCCCAGACACAACCATGGAGCAGAGGTACCTGGGCCCCACTCAGACTCTGGGCTGAGTTTTCCACACCGAGATCCCACCGGGAGAATGTAGAACTTAATTTATCTTCCATGTTTACCAAGCTGTCTTCTGGGGACATCCATAATGATTTTGTTTTTATCTGGTACCCGAGGAGGACAAAGGCGCAGTGACGTGAAGGAAGATACATTAGCTGTCAGAAGACAGGTAACACATCTTGCTAACACACTCTGTTCCATTTTCCCCCCAATAGCCTGAAGCAGTGTTTTCCTTTTAAAAATATCCTATCAGCTCTGACAGATGGATTAAGGCTTAAAAGCATCAATATTTTGGGAAAGTAGTACCTGCTAGCAGGCTAGATACAGGTTTGTCATTCAAGAGGTTTTATATTTCCTATTAGGTCCCTTTCCTGAAAAGCAGCAACCATTTATTTTAAACTTTACTTACTGCTAGGGGTTGGGGTTTTTTGTTGGTTTGGGTTGTTTGGCTTTTGTTTTTTTTTTTGAGGAGGGAGGGTGGGCTTGTTTTGATTTCTTCAGTGGACACATCATCTGTCAGCAGTGGGGAAGAGTGGGAGTGCTTTTCCTTGACTGTCCTGAAAGGTGACCAGTAACAAACTGCCATTGCTCTTGCTCTTAAGTGGATCAGCAGAAGGTTGTTGCAAGAGGATAGACTAAAAAAAAAAAAAAAAAGAAAAAAAGAAAAAAAAAGAAAAATAAAAAGAAAAGATCATCTCAGAAACACATCTAAAGACTTCTCATAACTTTTATTCCTCACACAGCAAAGGCTGAATCAGTCTTGTTCTTCATATTCCCCACCTTACTTCTGACAGGCTGTTTTGCTTATCTGGCATTTTGGCTCAGATGGATCCCACCTGATAACAGTCAAAGACACTGAAGTTAGGATTGTCGTTATCTGGGCACCAGCTACAGTCACAGAGAAGAGAGAGACACCTCAGGAGAGGGATTCACATCTGAGGAGGGTGAATCATTCTCTCAAGATGCCAGTATTTCTCCATTTCTCAAGATGCTGCTGGCACAAACAGCAGTAAGTCAGTACAATGAGGCTTCTAATTTTGGAGCCTTGGTGAAGCGCCTGAAGTTTGATGAGCGAATCGAGACCGTGGTGAATCTCCCTCTCATCATATCTGCAGCTTGATGGAAAGGAAGATATCAAAGATATTCACCCCTTTGTCACACAGGACTCTTGTGAAGGGAGATGAGAGCAGAGAATTCACAAAGAAGAAGAGGAATAAAGAGAAGAGAAATGTGGAGGTTTCTGAGGGAAGTGAGGAAATATATCCCACTTTTGCCTTCTGGCTTTGTGAGCTGAGTTACACGGCTTCTTGTCTATGCCACCTCCACAGCCAGAAGGCTGCTCAAATACAGGATTTGGTTCTGGCCCAAAGCTCAGGCAGGAGCCTAGCTGGGGATTTGCACATGGTTTCCATCTGCTCCCCAACTATTCCTCTCCAATAACTCGTGCAGATGAATGGTGGCTGTTCTGGGAAGGGCAGGGTTGAGGCGGCCAGCAGCTTCAGCCCAAAGACTCAGAGTGCCTGAATATATTCATTAGAAGGATAGAGAAACATCAGCAACCTCAGTGCAGTTCCAGAGAAACATTTCATTTCAGGATATTCTTTGATGTGCAATGTTTTCTTATGCCTAAGTACAATGTGCAAGGAGTTAAAAGAAAGGGAACATTTTTTGGCTAAAAACTTCAGTAGGGTGGGGAAAAGTAGAGTCAAGTTAGGAGCCCAGCATTTAACAGATCAGCAATGTGATCTCATCTGAAGACCCTGACTCCAGGATGTCCTGGCAGCATTCTTGGCATTAGTGTTCTTCCAGTCTTGAGAAACAAACAGGGCGATGCCATCCCTCAGATACCTCCACCCTATGACCCCAAATCCAAACTCATCTCCACAGGGCACGATAGACCCAGGAAATCCCTCCCCAGTGGAAGGACAGAATAAGGGGTCCCTCAAAAGAAATCAGCTTTTGAGTTGCTGCTCTCTGTGGCCTTGTTTCAGCTCTCTCATTTCTCAGCAGTTTCAGCTCTCTCATTTCCTCAGAGGTGCCCCAGCACTGTCTACAAAGTGCATCCTACTGTGCTGAGCCCTAAAGAACCATCAGGGAGTTGCCATCAACGAGGCACTTGGCAGAAATCTCTCCTGAGGGTGTTCACTTTTCCCAACTCAGTCACTCTGGGATGTGGCTATGCGGGCACTGCTGGTGTAGCTCTGCTCTCTGACCATTGCCTAAGGGACACAGTGGCTTCCTAACATCCTGTTTTCCCACCATTCTGAATGCAGAAGTTCTTTTTATCAGGTCCAGAATGTGCAGATCTTGCACACATTTGAAATGCAGGTAAGAAAAGAACAAGTCAGGCTTTTCTTCTTTCTCACTGATTTTGGCTAGAGGGATCCCTGTGAGTATCAGGCTGACCCATTCAGGATCTGTGAGAGCATTCAGCTCACTGAAGACAGAAATCACCTTCACATCATCACAATTCTTCATAAAGAAACTTCAGAGCAACTTCACTGTGGGTGAAGTTCACAAACAGGATGCAGGGAGGGTGCTGGTGCCATGGTGGCATACTCCACATTTTGGGTCACACAGCAAGGCATGTTGCTGAGGCCTAAACCTTCATTTCCCACCTTCCCTTACCCAGCACTTGTAAATCAGACAGTTCCAGAGCCATGACTTGAAAAAGAAAATCCAGTGTCCAGACTGAACGTGGCAGGCAGGAAAGCCCTGAAGCCCATATTCAGAACAGGAGGACTTGGAACTCCTGGAGAGCAGTTTCTCCAGGGAGGGCTCCCAAGGGTCTCGTTTTGCATGTCTCCAGCCTGCAAGTGAGTATAATTATCAGTGTTTCTGGGTGGAGAGAAACCCAGGGAAACAAGAATTTACAGCGAGACTGAGCACTCCCACTGGAGAGCATTCCCATAAGTAACCACAGAACAGCAGTGGGTCTCCTGGAGAATGAACTTCACAGCCAGGCCCCAAGAATCATTTTAAGCCTTTAAAAGGTCCTCTGCAAATCATCCTCAATCATCCCTCTGCCCACAGGCATGCACGCTGCAAGTTCTCCCCTGCACCTAATGGCCTCCCCCTTGGTGTTTGTGGAATTAAAAATAATGTGTGTGATGCACTGTGTCATGTCCACGTGTGCAATAACAAAGCAATACAGACACCATAATAGACAGTTTGCTCAACACACTGTAATAAGATCAGATAGTTTCAGTACCTTTTGGGGGGCCGTTTTTCACCCAAGTGACATGCTTATCCGTTTTGGTATATAAACTTCTACAAGGTCATCTAGGATGTTGTGTTTTACCTTGATTGATAGCACGGTGCAAGGAACTGTGACTGATCCATGCAATCGTGTCTCAACCCATTTTTCTCCAGATTTCTAAGGGCTGAAATCCCTCATTAAAAAAAAAAAAATCAAAACAAACAAACAAAAAAAATCCCATCCTGATCCAAAAGTCTAAAGCAGTCAAAGCTGAAGTACCCATCCTGTCTGTTAATAACTTCCAAAAGTTTTTACCACAAGATTTGGAATGTGACAGTAAAATTCTGCAACATGCACATGGTGTGGGAGGAATAGAAATTACATTCAGAGTTTCAGTCTGGAAATTTGTGCCTGAACAGGGAAAAGCAAGGGATGTGTTTAATCAGCAGGCTCAAGCATCCCCTTCTTGTAAGACAGAAAAAGACAGCACTTAAACTTGATAACTCCTTGGAAATAGCAAGCGAGGAACATGGATCGGACGTCAGCAATGCTCACTGGGGAGAAGAAACACAAAATGGAGATAGAATTCACACATCCTTTACACTGTGCGTTGCAGAGCAATTTGTTTGGTGGTTTCCCTACCTGCCCTCGTGGCTGGGTCACCAATGCCCCATCCCAGTGCCTTGCAGTGCAGCCTTTTATTTTCCACGTGTCTGGTTCACCAGGGAGGCTGGGACATGCAGCTGACTGTGGGTTCCCCTGGTGGGAACAGTTAGATGCTCCTAAAATTCTTAGTAATAGAGCAGCATTGTAATAGGAAGGAGAGAGGAAACTGAAACACTGAAAAGGGGAAATCTTTGTTAAATATCCTTCAGCAAAGCCAGGAACTGCAGACAGTTGTCTGCCCAGTGGCAGAGGTCATTCAAGCAAGATTGGGTTTGTGTCCTGCCAGGTTACTGCAACAAAAACCAAGGAGAAATGCACATCTGAGTTTTCTCTTAAATCCAGATGAAGAGGGACTAGAACTAAAAAATTCACTCCCTCCAAGTGGATCCCAGGGCAGGATTGAACTCTTCCCAAAGAGTAAATCCCCCTCACCAACCACCAGCCCTTCCCCTTCAGTGCTGAGACTCTCCCAAGCCTTGGCGACCAGGACCAAGATGTTTTGCTGATTCCCAGGCATCAGTGTGATTTTATATAAAAGGTATAGACACTGCCAGAGCTCCCAGGCAGTGCCAAATATTTTCCCAAGCTGAAACCTCCTGATACCAGTGCAGTCACAGTTGGGTATGGAGGAATGAAGCCATCTCAGGGACAGGGACTCTGGGCAGTGGTGTCAGCCCACCTTCATAACAGGGTTTTGCCAGGGGGGCATCAGCTCTGGGTCAGTCAGAACACTGAGGCTGACATTTCTGGAAGTAGTAATCTTCATCTGCAGATCTCTTCAGTGAGATTCTGAAAATATTCATGTCTCATCCACACCAGGCAAAGCTCTGTGTCTCCTCTCTTGCCAGCTCCAGCTGCCCACATTGGATTAGCAAAGGTTGGAGGATTTGTGCATCCTGAGCTCCAATCAGCTGTGACAGGCACAGCAACAAAAATGATGGCCTGTAGATAGCAGGTCTTTTCTTTTGTCACTAGAAATAGAGTCATTCCAGCAACGTTATCCAGAGCACAAGTGTTCTGGAAAGTGTTCCCAGCACAGGCAGAGCTGGTAGACTTGGAGTTTAAAGGCCACAGGAATCAATCTGAACATCTCACACAACCTTACTGTGACAGGCCCAGAAACATGCCCCAGGTTTCTTGCATCACACACTCACACCTAGTGATTGAGCCAGAGCTCTTTTTCTCAAAAGGCACCCAAACCTTCATTAATGTCATTAATTAACTTCATTTCAAAAGGGACTGCTACCCTCTTTGACTGATCTTATACTAAGTGTTAATTTTAGGCTACAAATGGTTACTGAACTTCCTCTTCCTACAAACAGGGGCTCACCAGGAAGGATGTCTTTCAACTGGGATACAGCATGTTATCAAAGCAAAGGAGAATTTCCTCTCTCTCTCTCTCACAACAGGGAGAAACAAGGTTCTGACTACAGCAGTGTCACTCATTGAGATGACAGGTTAGGATAATCGTGTATGATTGCAAACTGCAAGATGGTAAAATAGATGCAAGCCACCTTCCAAATCCCTGGATGTATATTACTGTTTTCCCCTGAGGAAAAAAAAAATCCCATGCAAAACCCAGAAATACTCACTTTGGGTACCATGTTCTGATCTCACTCCTTTGAAATTACTTCAGTGTGGCTCTCATAGCTTAGGGCAGCACCAGCAGAGCCCCAAACCCAGCCCTTAGTTTTTTAAACCATGATTTATTTTACTGGTTTGAATCCTTTGTCAAGGAGTCACGTGAGCACCTTGCATCCTCAAATCAGTGTGACTGTGCCTGCCCTCACAATCCTGTGCAAAGACAGAAAGTTAATTAAACATGCGTTTAATTTATAAATGTTATCCCGTCTGGGGAGCAGAGTACAACTCCAGCTAAAAGTCAACACTGTGTTTATTTTACTTCTTCATTGGCTGTTTCCATCCTGCAGTGGTTTATGGATATAAATAACATTTGAGAATGGGGAATGGTTGTGGTGGAAACTAAGCCCAACGTTTGAATAAGCCATGAAGAAAGAGTAACTTGAATCATGCAATGATTTCTAGGAAACTGAAACAATTAATTCTTTCATGGGTAGAATATAAGCCAAAAAATAAAGCTTCAGTGTCCCATGGTGACAGCAAAATTTAAAAGTATGGTATTAAAGAAGGCAGAATTCCCCACTAGTATATGGAAACAATGTTCTCATTTAGGCCAGCAGAAATCTGGACTAGTTCCATTTGGATCATTGAGTTTGCCCTGGATTTACCCCAGGGTAAATGAGAACAGAAGACAGTCCTCCCAGGTTTTCTATCAGGGCCAGACTCCAAGAAGATAATATCCATACAAGCTCCAAGGTAGGACCTCTTCATCACCACTGGCATCCACGTGGATCGAAATATTTGTGCTCTCTACTGTCTTCCACTTTTGAGAGGGCTCCTTTCTAAAAAGCAACCCCACTCCAGCTCAACTCCTGTAATGTTCCCAGCTGCTTGGGAAAGCTCAGATCTAATCCTAAATGATTGCAAATATTTGTTGTTGGGAAAAAATAATATCATGAGACATGTGCACCTAGGTTGTTGTGGGAGACTGCACTCCAGACAGCAAAACATCCTTGGTAAAATGTACATCATTTCTGAGTAAGGATGCTTATCATTTAAAACACAACTATTAAAAAAAAAAAAAAAAAAGAGAGACATTAAAACAGAATTTCCCAATGCTGTACAAGAAATGTAACCACCCATATTTCAGTTGCTGTTAGTAACTCTACTACATTCAGCTACTCATGAATCTATGAGAGACAGTGATGTTTGCATGTCCCATAGCTGACAGGGAATGGAACCCACCTAGAAGGTTTCTGAGGCAGGGACCATCCTTCCATACTGCACCAGAGGAGGATCAGCCTCTAATCCAAGTGCCAAAGGGTTGGACTAACACAGAGTTGTAGGGCAATCACACAGCAATCTCTATGTTTTATCATGGTGCAGAGACCAGGCAAGAGGGCACGTCCTAAAGATGACTACAATTTATTATTTGGATTAATAATAGGCAGGTCAGGAAGTTGCTTTCTGTTACTTTGAGTAGAGCTTTATTTTTTTTCTACCTAAACTGCCCTCACTTCATTTATGCCTTTTTTCAGAAGAACACTTGCAAGCTTAAATTTAAATATGAGTATGAACCCAATCAACGTATCTCTTCTCTGCTAAGAGAAGCCCCCAGGCTATTTAAAAAATCAGACTGTACTCACAGAGAGTTTGTGGTGTTGACTCAGATGCTGCCAGAGCACATATTCTAAGGGGTGCAGCATAGGCTTCAAAATCACATTTGGCTTCAGCTGGACTCCAGGAAGAGTTTTGTGCTGGTACTATTGGGACCCTGAGCAGAGCTGAGGGAGGAAGCCAGGTAAGTAAACTTGGCTGACACACTTTTGCACCCACAAAGGGAACCTTGGTTAGATTCATGCTACAAAGCCAACCCAGCTGCTGCTCAAAATTCAGCCTAATGTTTGTTCTGCATTCCCACAGGTAATATCCCCATAGCAGTGGTTTATATTACTGTAAGAAAAGTATTTTAAACAATTTAACGGCCTGTTTTATACCCATCCTCGACTTCAGTGGGTGCAAATAATTGCTGGTGCAATTTTATACCCCCAGTTATTTGCAGTTTTGGTGCCTGTCACTGACGTGTCTAACTAGCTGATAAGATAAGTGGGCGCAATCAGATGCTGTAATTAGAAGTTTAAATGACACGAACTGCACCTACACATAACTGCTAGTGCAAAATTGTATCCATAACGTCTTGGAAGTAACAAAGAGAGGAAGGACTTAGAAATTTGTCCCTGAAAATGTTAATTTGCATGGCAATGGAGCTAGAACCTATTTGGCAAATACACTTTCATTACATGAGATTTAAGCCAATTGTTTCTAAACAACCTGAGGGTGTTCAGACTCTCAGCATTAGACACAGCATCTTAAAAATTATACTAGTCTGCTGAACTAGGGCAAGGAACTTTTCTCTTGAGTTAGGTAACACGTAATTCATGCCTTCGTTACTGCCTTAGCCGTGGTTGGAGTGAGCAAGAGCCTTTGCTTGCAATGACAGATTTTTAAAGTGATTTCTCAAGGCTGCAGCACAGAGTAAGTGTGTTTTGTATTTCATAATAAGCAAATGGTGTGCAACAAATAAGAAGGTTCTTGCTTTGGAGTTTCTCTTGACACCATCATCATTTAATATACAATTATATATTACAGCCTACTGCAAGGCAGGAATTTTAAACTGACACCTCTTTGTAGGCATTATGCAAGGTTTTGGGAACCTCAGAGGAGTTTTCAATGGTTTTACTGGGAAGAGGCAGATGCATTTTGATGCTAAATCAGAATCATTGGTATTTCTCTTATTTTTCTGCTATTTTAGCCCGAAGGCCCTGTTTAACTATCCCTGTGCACTATGGTGTGTGCCACACAGCTGGAAATATTTCTTCAGGCTGTTTGTTATTTCTCCCTCTCTTCTGGCCAAGGGAGACTGAGAGAAAAACTGAACCAAGACTGAATAAGCTAAAAGAAAAACTCAACAGATGGGAATATAGAGGGATAAAACAAAAATGCTGAGAGACCACATCCTTTCATCTCTGCCCCAGCATTCTGACTCATCAGGGCAGCCTTTCCCCTTGCTGGGAGAAGGGAGTATGGGGAGACCATGGCAGAGAAACACAGCATGGGCTTCTTGCTGTGCCTTGGGGTGATCCACCTCCCCAGGCTTGGAAGTTGTGTTTGGCCTGCTGAGGACAGGAAAGCAGTTTTCAGACAAGGAAAACTCTTTTACCTCTTGAGGAGAGCCAAAATGCAGAGGTGTCTACTCCAACCTATACCCAGCCTCTTCAGAGTCATGTTGCCCTTCAGCTAACCTGTGCCTACCTCTTCAGCTGGGATAATCCCACTCCCAAGCATCACAAAAGTTCCAAATATTCAGAAGGTGCCTATCCTGAGCTCAGGAAGTTTTCTTTTCATCACACCCTATCAAGCATCCTATGCCTCAGGTTTGGAGCCAGACCCTCCTGTGTGTTCCAAAGCAGCACAGACCATGGCAGCTCCTTGCTGTGCCCAGCTTGGCTCCCCACCTCCTGCCTCTGCTTCAGAAGCTTTGCAGCTGACCCTAGAAGAAAAATCCCAGCTACCCCAGAAGCAATCCCTGGAGAGCAGGGCTGGCTAATGGCAAACAGCTGCAGCAGTTAAGGTTATCTCAGGGATCTGGGCTTCAGCAGTAAAGGTCCAGGATCAGGTCCTGTTGACAGACCGTAAGATTGATACTGATAATCTCTCCTAGCAAAACACAGTGGGGATCACCTTCTTGAAGCCCCAAGTGCCTGGGAGAAGAGGCAGCAGGTGATGTCTATAGCACCATGTTGTCCTCTTGGCTGGATAAACAGAAAGATGCTCTGGTGGCTCTAAATTGTTTTTCTGCTACGTTTTTTTTTCCTCTGATAGACTTTTCTCCAATTATCACACACTGTGGCTGTCCATAGACTGACTATTTCACACCATCTGAATCAAAAGTCTGCTCTCCGTTAGGTGTACAGGTTTTCCATATGCCATGACTGCTTCTACTGCCATCTCTTCTCTTGAACCTGTGGAGTTGTTGGCTGTGCTATCCAAACCATCCATCTCAGCCTATCAAAGCTCCCAGCTATCAGAGCAGAGGGATCCAAGCAGAGATTACAAAATGGCAGGTTCCTGGAGCAGCCTCAGTGATGAGAAGCACTCAGCCACAGCTTTGGATTTCCAAGGTTCAGAGCAAAGCAGAGTCCACATTGCTGATGGGTAACTCAAAAATGGGGTGAAATGATCTCACCACAGCAAAACTGTTAAGGTGAAAGTATTAGAGAACATTAGCTGAGTTTGTCAAAGATCTGGGGAGCTCTTGGCCTGGCTTGCCAAGGACATCTGGCTACGTAGTGCTGCCTTGATAATGCCAATCCTCACCTCCATCCTCTGGGACATGGGAGAGGGCAGGAGAGCCATCATCCGTGCACGAGGTTTGGCTGTGGTAACAAGGAAGCCACTGCAGCCATGAATAATCTGTTTTCCACAGTTCCCACAACCCATACGGTGTGAAAAGCTGGACAAGGATTTGTAAATGAATTGAGCCCAAGAGTAATTACACGTTCCTGCAGATTACTTGGTGCCGTAATTGCACTTAGTATTTACCATGTGACCTAAGCCAGAAATAATCATGTATTTACTTTATATTTATATTGTAACGTGCCATGTACTGTAATTATACTGCCACTCCATGGTACTTAACACATCATTGAATGTTCCACAATTATCATGTTAGTAAATAGCACTTACTGAGATTTGTGGCCTGTAATTTCAAGCATTACCTGCTAAAGATTTATGGTAGTAATGTCAAAAAAATGTTTCTTGACAATGTCATTTCATGTAAAAAATGTCAAGTCCTAGAACCAATAGGAATCAATTTTAAAATTTTCAAAATTTGAAAATACAAAAGGAAATCTAGATTTGAAATTAAGGGATTTTCCAGTAATGATCACTTCCATGAAGAGTTCTCCAAATTCTTCTGCTTGAGGTTCCAGAATATAAGTGCAAACTGTCAAACTTATGTGATTAAATGAAAGAATAAAATCCACCTTGAAACTCTTAAAGAAAAATGTTTTGGAAGAAGTTAATATCCACTCAACCTCTCGTTTAATTCTGATTTAATCTCTGAGTGACTAAAACTAAACCTTGGATTTTCTGAATGGATTTATGCTTTCATATGCATTTGGTCATAGAAGTATTCTGTGCTATTTCAGAGAGTTACTCATGTGAATGAAGTCAAGCATTTGCTTTGCTGTTGCTTTGGTGTTCTAAAAGCTACATATGAAAGTCTTAAGATATTGGTCAAAGTAGGATCATTCAAACAGGAATGGCTTAGAAGAGAATCAAATTTTCATGATTCCTGCTTCAATGGGACTTTTCCATACTGTAACACATATGGGTGCCTGGATATCACTTAACTCCAGAAAAAAAAAAAAAATCAATAAAGACTGAAGATTTCCAGCTCATGTCAATCCCCATATTAAAAAATCACAAAATCTTTAAAGAAATCACCCCAAGCTTCCCTTCCTGCCTTATGTATTCTGTGTTGATTACAAGCCCCATAGAGTACCTAATGCAGAGATCCACACTTGGAATTAGGAATACCTTCTCTTGCTCCTCTGATTCAAGAGCACAGGCAAGCCATTGTGTTCAGACTGAAGGAATGAAATCCTGGCTGCACACACAGTTAGCAGTGCTTCTGCTGAACCCTCTGAAGACTAGGTTATTCCCCCAAAACCTCAGCTCTTATTTCAGCCTTGATCTGCCCAATATATACAAATGAGCTTAACTTTAAACACTGATAGTACCATTTACCTCATTAACTAGAGCCAGATGAATAATTCATAGTTCATATTTTATCGAATGAATCTCACTTCTTTTTGTGTTTGTGAATTGTCTGCAAATAGATTCTTGATTGGACTCTTCATCTAAAATTATTTGCAGATTTTTTCGGTGAATCATAATCAGTCTGCAGATCATTTGTGCGCCGTACGCAGCGAGCAGTCACAGTTTGCAGCTCATGCTGTGTGGGTTCACTGTAGGAACGTCAAGGTAACACTCCTGTTCCCTCCCTGGAAAGCCTTATGCAACCAACCAACAGCAGGATGAATTTCAAACAGCCCATATGAGTGCAAAACTTGGAAATTCACACCCTTGCTGAGCGCTGTTGTCAGATTTGATCTCCCCTCCACGAAGGGTCAAACAGTGCTACAGAAAGGTAAATATCAAAGCTGCCCGAGCACCTGTAGCAAATCTGAGAGCTTGGGAACACGGGCAAAGTTCCTGGAGGGTGACAAGTTTCAGCCTAACAGCTAGTCCATGATAGATGCCCCTGTGGATGATCTCCAGCTGAGGAAACCTCGATTAATTGAGCCTCTCCTCAAAGGAGGTTGAACTACCAGATCACTTTGTTCTCACTGCGGGCTAAGAGTTCTCCTGTGGATGCAAATTAGTGATCACAGGGTGAGATCTTCCTGTGTCTGAGGCTGGAAGGGGTTTTTTCCACCTAGCTACCCTATTTGCTGTGAAGAAAATCTCAAGCCTGGCAAAATGTCTTCTGCAGGGGTAATGAAATTACTTGAGAAGGGCTTGGGTTCACTGCATGCAGTAAAGCTGCTGGGGCAGTTTTGTCAAGATTTCATCACCAGTGCTGCACTGGCCTCTACAATAAGAATTAAGAAGCCAGCCTGCCTTTGACCACCATAGTTCCCACCACTGCTTTCACTGTACCTAAGTGACCTGACTGTGGTGTGAGAAGCAGCAAGAGATTTCCTTTCCCACTTTCCCTTTTCCTTTTCAGCAGAGTTCCCCAGGAAAAGCCTTCAAACCTTTTTGACCCTATGGCAATGTAAGCACTGCTTTGCCACAAACCACAAGCTACATGCTTTGCAGAATGGATTTGGTTTGCTAAATTAGCATTTGATTCTAGGTTGGGAGATTTTGTCTGATTAAATCAATCTGTACTAAAAACTACCATAATATCTCTGCAAAAACCAGAAGCATGCAAGCCCAAAGCTGACGTGCTGTAGCCCAGGGCCTCGTTCAATATGTAAAGATTAATACAATTTGAAAAAAAAAAACCTCTCTGCTATCATAAATCAGTCCCCAAAGTGGTCAGATGTGGACTAGACTTTCAAATACATCATTTTGCAGTGAAAGAGGCAGTGATGAATATGCAGAAGAGGATGGGAGCTGTCAGGAGCATGCAGATGAAACCACGTGATCAGTCACCCCTCTGACCCATGTATCAGATTTTGAAGGGAAAAGTCTCATTTTAAGCACTGTCTCAGAATACAAAGCAACTATGTCTCCCACCACTCCACATACTGCTGAACAAAGACATGGGTTTTGCAGGAGGAAGATCACAAACTCTGAGAGGATCTCCCAGGCTCAACATTTGTTCAAACACGAGGAAAAAGATAAGTCGAAAAAAAATTTTAACGAGTATCAGGCCTCATGTGGCTCCAAAGAGACTATGGGGGACCAGAATTTTATGCTTTTAAGAGGAATAGATGCTGTGATTATCATCAGCCAAGACAATGTGTACAGCTTCCCAGCTTTGCCATGCCTGTCAATTTTGGCATAATAGTATGACATGAAAAGTGCAAATGGAAAACGATGGCAGTGAACAACTGCAGGGCAAGTGAGGTCTGATGGTGAAGTGATGTATTTTCTTGATGCCTGAGGAAATATTTGGTCCTGACAGGTGAATCATTAGCTGCATTGCACAAGGCTGTAGGAAAAGGGAATTATAAGAGTAGCATGGGAACTTATTCCTGGCCTTGATCTGCCATCAGATTTTAAGAAAATTTTCCTGGAGTTAAATACAGAACTTGCATTGAGCTTCTCAAAATAATTTTCTCTGTGCTCTGGTCTAGGGTAACACAGACATATTTAAAAGATGAGGAAATTGTAGGTACAGCATTGCTGATTTCTCTGTTGGTAACTGCCTTGGATATCTGCTCCACCTTGTGAAAACACAGCTAAAAAGTTAGTCTGTGATCCAGAATATGGTCACCAGTTAGACCCACAAGGTTTGTGTGGGATCAACAGGCCGCATCTCACCCCTGAGACAAGGAGCTAAACATGAGCTCTCAGTTTGCAGGGGGGTTCAGTGAATGAAGAAATAGATTAACCCATTTCCTACAAATCCAATGACATATTTAGCATAATCTCACTCAACCCTCAAGTCATATGAACTAACTTCATGAGTCCTTTCTGGTTTCCAAGCCTGCCTGGAAACAGCACCATGTAAAGAGTCCTGAATCCAGGATCTGCAGTGCCACAGGAATGACTGGGGCACTCATAGCCCTTCCTCCAGACAGAAAACTGCAGGAATGAACCAGCCCAGGGGGGGACAAGGGGTACACATGTCCCACCAACAACCTGGGGCAATACTGAGCCACTTGCTCTTGCCCATAAATTCTTTCCTGCGGCACAACAGTCTGATGTAATGAACACTTTACATGAGCCACGAGCTCAGAGCTTTTGCTCTGTGCATGTGCCATTGATTAGAGTGGTTGCAGATGGTTTTATTTTAGGTAATCAAGCTTGCTGAGCTTTGCCAGCATCAGAACAAAGGCATAGTTTCCCCACTCACTAACCAAATTTGTGGCCAAGACACTTGAATTGATATGAACTCTGAGGGATGCTGAGAAAGGGGGGAGAGCAGCTTGCCCATATACCTCAAGCCAGGTGGCTCAGACCTCTGCACACCACGTTTTACATCCAGCTTAGAGGAAGCACATCCCCTTTTACTCCTAAAGAGTGAGAAGGGGAGAAACACCTTATTTTTGAACAACTCCCATGCTGCCCTGCTGTATCAACACAACGCACTGAGCTGCAGAAAACAGAGGAGAAAACAACAGCAGACACAAAAACCCACACAAACACTAAAGCCTCTGGAGACAGAACTCCTCCTTTGAGATGTCCCCTCTGAAGTCTCCAGCCCGTACTGCAGAGTGCTGCTTCACATGTCATTTGACCACTACTCCCCTGCCATTCCCACTCAGCTGGAAAATCTCTGCTGGCTCCTTCCCTGGGGAAGCAGGCAGGGAAAAAGATGGAACAGTTATACGATGCTACAGAGTCACTCAAATGAAACTGTTGTTGCATGAAAGCTTCTAAAGCTCCCTGTTATTTAACCATTCGTGCTGGTCCCAAAAGAGCCCAGTTTTATGGGATACTCACTAAATTTCAGTCTCAGTGAAGCCAGGGTATGAAATAGCATGAAAGATTTGGTTGTTTGAGCTTTTGGGGGTCTCTAGGATGTGCAGGGTGATGCTGGGACTTGTGCAGTGGAAATATCCCCCTCTTTACCCCTCACCATAAGCACAGGAATGGATGGAAACCATGGAAGCATATACAGAAAAAATAAATGCATCTGGTTCCCAAGTTGTTGCTGGCTGAGACAACAGAAAGGGCTGTGATCTTCCTAATAATCACCCTGTGGCCTTTGTTTAAAGCTGTGCATTGTAGCTATAGGACAAGGGAACTAAATGTAAAGAGAGATGAGGGAAAAGAAAAACGAAAGAAAAATGGGGGGGGAAATATTGTAAGAGAGAAATCAATAGAAGGCATTTAGCAGCTGGGGTGACATAGACAAAGTGTATTTAGAACCACAGACGTGTCTTCAGGGATGTGGAGGGGAGAGGGTGGCATTATTCTGAGCTTTGCTGCTTCATATTTTTCAGATTACCGGTTTGCAGTTCTGTGCTGAGCTGTAAGGTCTCAGAGGCACTGCCTGCTGGAAGGTTTTGATCAGTGTAAGCCAGGGCATTTCCAGCAGACAGGTTTATTAACTGATTTACTGACCACATGCATTTTGCCCAGCCGAAACTATTCAGCTGGGCTCTTTCTGTTCCCTTTCTCCACTCCTCCCATTACTAATCATAGAAATGTACAATCAGAGAATCACAGAATCATTTAGGTTAGAACAGACCTCTAAGCTTGTTGAGTCCAACCCCATAGTGACAAATCCATCACTAAACCATGTCCCTAAATGCCACATCTACACATCTTTTAAATACTTCCAGGGATGATGGCTCCACCACTGCCCTGGGCAGCCTGTTCCAGTGCTTGACAACCCTCTGGGTGAAGAATTTTTTTCTTGTTATTCAATCTAAACTTCCCCTGGTACAACTTGTGATGCTTTCCACTTGTCATATTCCTTTACTTTGAAGAAGAGACCAGCTCCCTCCTGGTTACACCCTCCTTTCAAGAAGGTCCCCCCTGAACCTCCTTTTCTCCAGGCTGAGAGCTGCCCTCCCCCACTGCTCCTCATCTGAGCTGTGCTTTGGACCTTTCCCCATCTCCCTTCCCTTCTCTGAACACGCCCCAGCCCCTCAAGATCCTTCTGGTCATGAGAGACCCAAAATTAATGGCAGGATTTGAGGTGTGGGCTCACCAGCACTGAGAACAGGGAGACAGCCCCTTCCCTGGTCCCACTGCCCACACTGTTCTCCAGACAGGGCAGCTGCCATTGGCCTCTTGCACCTCTGGGCACAGCTGGATCCTGCTCAGCTGCTGCCAACCAACACCCCCAGGTCCTTTCCCACTGGGCTCTTTCCAGCCTCTCCTGGCTTGGCTCGGGTGACACAGAGCCACCAAAAGTCCTTCTGTGGCTCCTGTCAGGGCTGTAGATTGAACTTTCTCTGGAGAGTGTCTTTTACAGTCAAAAAAGGATTCACCCTCCAGCATTGAGGGTGAATTTTCAGCGGTGTATGTGAGGTACCACCTCAGCTATTTGACCACCACTTATTTTTTTAATAATGTGCAACACACAGAGTGAAAACAGCATGCCGTGTAAAGATTACCCTACCAAAACCCCTACCTATTACAGAGACTTAATATGGCTCAAGAGAAAAATGGTTTCTATAAAGTACACTTGCCAGGTTTAATGATGAATTCACTCATCTGAAAGAGTTGCTTTATGTTCTTTTCTCTGGAACATGTTAAAAAGGAAGATGAAGAAGAAATGA
This sequence comes from Prinia subflava, assembly GCF_021018805.1. Taxonomy (NCBI): domain Eukaryota; kingdom Metazoa; phylum Chordata; class Aves; order Passeriformes; family Cisticolidae; genus Prinia; species Prinia subflava. The sequence continues at coordinate 148,214,901 of NC_086247.1, read as the reverse complement.
AAGCTTTCTAAGAAACACTTTGGAAAAAAAGCAGTTCAACATTTGAGCAAAAATGCTTCAAAAATTTGCATCTGTTCTCCAGCAAGTCAAGCTACGGATATTTTTCCCCTCAGCATTTTTAGTTTTTTGAGAATTAGCATTTTTAAGTTCGTAACATTTCTTTATCTTATTTTGTATTGTGTGTTGAAGTACAAAGTTTCCTTGGTGCAAAACATCACAGACTTTAAGGAATCTAATCCAAACTGATGAACATATATATCCTCTAGAGGTTGTAGGAGATGTTGTGGCCACTAAGTTTCACATAAAAATTAAATAGAGGAAGAACAAAGCCACTCTCTCCCTCCCTAAAGGTACCACAGTGAGGATTTATTGGCTGAGTACAATCCATGCTACTTTAGCTCCTGAGGCAGCCCTTCCCAGGGACAGATGGACATACAGAGCAGGTCCTACAGTGACACCTTGCCATATAGCTCACCAAAGAATTCCACAAAACTAGTGAAATCATTTTTCCCACAGATTTCTCATCTCTGGAGGAACTTTCTGGTGTCCATGGAGAGCCATACTAACACCAAAACCTTTCTCTAGGGAAGGCATTAACAGAGATTGTGTTCTGTACTGTCTATTTTAGTGAAACTTCTAGGAATTAAATGTCTTGACACTTGTGACAGATTTGATTGAAATAGGCCAGGAGGTTTAGAAGGTAGCAAGGGGATATTTATACCGACACAGAAATTCTTAGTTCCCATCAAATAAGTCTTATTTCCCAAGGAAAATAGTCTAGAAATACACCTCCTATCCTTCCTCACATGCGCAGAGATGTTTGTTGAAAGGTCAGTGACCATTAATTTCATGTTTATGTTTTTGTTTCTATATGTAGAAACAAGTGTCCTCTTCTTGCATTGGCATCCACTGTCCTGATGGCCTACTAGAAGAAAAATGTTGTCAAGGCATTTTGGCCTCACTAGAAGAAGAAAAATTGAGGTTTGCAATATTGGCTGTCTAAGTTTGCAAACAGAGACAGTATCTATGCACGAAACGGGGAGACAACCACTGATTT